>NC_079149.1:119963072-120596177 GCF_945859685.1 Eupeodes corollae
ATAATTTTTAGAAGCTGCACATACTGCTTAACAAAATAGACCGAATAAATGACAGATATAAATATGATCTTCCTTCCAAATAGAAACTTCTTCGGTCCAATTATCCATATAAAAACTATTAGTATCCAAAAATCGTTTAGGTTGGATTGAACCATGGCATTTATTGATTTCCACGTAATTCTAAGTAATTAAGGTGTTATTTCTGAACATTGTATCAGTACTGCCTGTCCTTTTTAAAGGAAGTCGAACCCTCAAGAGAATAATGATAAATGTAATACACTTTCCAAAAACTCAATGAAATCTGGTGTTTTATAGGTTCTATCAAAAAGTACGTATACGCCAGAGTGTACCCCACATGTTTTTAGTCAGAAAAAATGCATTTGAATGGATTTCAAACCAATTCTTGAATAGAGTGCAATTAAAGTAAATATTTTCAATGATCGAGTCAACTTATTTGGAGTCTTTTTGGGTCAGAAATCAACATGAACTAATTTTCTCTGAAAATAAAAAAATGTTACTACACTTCGATTGCAACGGAATCTTGGGGAATCATGTTTTTAATTTTTAACTGGAGCTTTGTTTGTTTACTTGTCAGTTGATAGAATAATGATTGTAGTGCACACTGAAACGCACATAGCACTTGTTCTTAGTTTATTTTCATTTTTTCGCGCTGCACACTTCCAAAACGCAAATATATCATTTAATAAATAGATCACTATTTTCATACAGACTTTACGATTCCGACTATTGGAAGAACTAGAGTTCTTTGGTCTATTATGACTGAGCTGATCATGTTAAGCTGAACGGAACAAACGCACAGACGTTTGGAACATTGATGAGTGGTTTGTTTTGAAGAAGCAAAACATTAGACCTTAATAATAATTACATTTAATGTTGAGGTCCAAATTTGTATGAAATTGACCTACATACACATTTGCTATTATTTATAAACGATACATTCTATGAACTTATTATTAAAGTTGACTTTGAACAATAAATCATTTTGGTTTGAAAAAAAATGGACTTAACATTTGGTACTTTTACCCAAACTTTAAATTTGAAGAATTTGAAAGAAGCCATTATCAATAAAACACTCTTTGCACTTTGGAATACATCATTTTTTTTAGAAATGAGAGGGGTTGGTTTCGATATTTAACAAGTACTTGAGTATGTCAACGGTCTAAAGACTTTTTCAAACGAAATTTGACCTAGCACCCCAACACATTTTGGTTGCGATTAAAAACTTACCAAGCCTTTTTTAATATATCGCAGCAGACATTTTTTGGCTTACCCAACTTAGCTTATCCTTTGCTGGAGTTGAAATTGAAAAAAAGGAAAACTCTCAAAACGAAACGATGTATTTTTGTTCATACAAGCGTATCGTCGTCAACGACACAATAATCGTGCTACTAACTTCAACTTGAAACAAATTAATCAACATTTATTGCTGGCTTTTACATCATGAGAGACACACAACTTGAGGCTGTGCTTCCTTCATGGATAAACGTACGACCAAGCGACGATCAACAAGCGACGACGACGACACGACGGTAGGTACACTGGCTTCACCCCACAAAAAAGTACTTATATGTAGCTGTTACAACTGCTTGCTGGCAATAAGGCAATTCTCATATCAAAGTGATGATCTACAGATTATTCACGCGCCCAAGACACGCCTCGGACAAATTTATTTGCCAGAGTGGTCTCTTAGTTTATTTTCAGTTTTTTTTTTGTTTGATACTTGTTTGAAACTCATTTTGTCAATGAAGGAAAGAAAAATTAAGACAAGCTAAAGTGCACTAATCAAAGCCGGCATAAGCACGCACGGATCATGGCTAATTTGCTGAGTAAAATGCTCTAACCAAGTGTAATAAATTTGCATTTCTGAGGCCCAATGATTTATGGCTGAATTCGAAAGCAATTGGTATTTACCTGGAATTGTGATATCTATCAAATCGATCAACTTATAAACCTACCTACCTATAGCTTCTATATAATCGACTCCAGAGGACCAGAGGCTATAGTGTAGTGGTGATCGAATTTGTGTGTTTTTGCCTTCATTTTGGCGATCGACGATGACGACATCGTCCGTCGGTCAGTCGGAGTTTAAGAGAGTCATTGGAAGTAGGATCAGTGTGAAAATAAAAACAAACAAAAAATGGAAGCATTCAGCAAGAGAGAAAGAGAGAATGCGACATGAAATTTTGTGTTCATGGTTTATAATTAATTGCATTTATTTTTTTTCCTTAAATTCAGACAAAATATAATAAAAAGAAACAAAAATGAAATTAGACAAAATATAGTGTACTGTGAGATAAATTGGTGTTTTTGCTGGACAACATCACGATTAATTAGTTTAGTTAAGTTTTAGACTATGAGCTCTTGTTTTTAAAACTAACTTAGCATTGTAAATACTCTCGACATTCGTATCTTGCGTATGACTTCGAGCCTAGTGAAAGTCTCCTTTTTTGTGGCAAACTTATAACACACACAATTTATTTTTTTTCTTATAGATAATAAATGATTTTTGGTTTTTGCGTATACAGATTTTACATGTTAAACAAAACATCGACAGGATATGAATTAGACTTTACAGGTGTTGTAGTTTTATTGCTTGTCATTTATCAAAAAATATAAACTCCACTTCAAAAATAATAATTTATCGTTACAAAACAAAATGAAGTTTTAAGATTTATGTTTTAGTTCTGTTTCAGTTGTGGAAGAATTGCGGGTGACGGTTGAAGTTATTTAATGGCAATAATTAAATTTTAAACTTTACTTAAACTCCAATTAGCATTGAAGTTTAATTTAAATAAAAACCATAAAAAGCTATTGGACATAAGACCTCTAGCAGGTGGGCAAACAAAAAACACATGAATTATTTGCATAATTTTTTGAGGAGTTTACTATATCTATAGAATTTAAAAAAAAATGACTACACAAAAATTAGTTCAAATTTTAAAAATACATAAGTATTGAAATTAGTAAGATAAAATAACAGAATTTTTCAGTATGCCAAATTTTTACCGACTATTTGTAAATGACAATATTTAAGAACTACATATACAGTAGCGAGCAAAAAAAATGCAAACGAAAAAGGTTAAAAGAGTTTTCTATGATAACTAAGTCATTTTACATCGTTATGCTACCAAATTTGGCACACAATATTGAAAATGTTGTATTTTCACGAAACAGGGTCGATTTGTGGAATATTTTACTTCAAGGCAATTATTTGGCCAAAAGTCTACCTAAATATGCGTTTTTAGCCGAGCAAAAAAAATGCAAATATGTGAAAAACAATAAATTAAAGTGATTTATTCATATTTTTTGATAACATTTTTTCGTTTTTAGTTCATATTATATTTATTCATATTAATATTTTGTTGCGAAGCCTTTATTCGAAACAACAGCGCGCAATCTTCTTGGCATTGAGTCTATTAAAGACTCCAAAACATTTGATGGTATTTGTTCCCATTCCGATCGAATGTGATCCATCAGCTGTGCACAATTTGAGTGCTTCCGCTTCCTAATCTCCCGATCTACAAGATCCCATAAATTTTCTATGGGATTGAGATCAGGAGATTGCGGTGGCCACTCCAGAACATCGATATTGGCCTCTTCCAAGTAGCTCCTTACTAACCGGCTGGTATGTTTTGGGTCGTTGTCGTGTTGAAATAGGCTATTTTCGGGCATATTGGATCGAAAATGTGGAAGCATATGGCTTTCCAAAATGTCCCTGTACATTTCGGCATTCATCCGACCACTTATTTGACACAATTGACCCACTCCTTCACGAGAAAACGAACCTTAAAAATAGCAGAGCTATTAATTTCATTTCTTGACTATCTTATATTACCTACCCCACACCATAACCGATCCTCCTCCATGTTTAATGGTAGGAACTTGATACTTGGGGTTATAACGATGTCCTGGAGGCCTTCGCACATAGTGAATGCCATCTGATGAGAACAAGTTAAACTTGCTCTCATCGCTCCATAAGACCTTAGCCCACTGTTCGCTTGTCCAGTGGATATGGCGCCTCGCAAAGTCAAGCCGCTTTCTTCTATTGATGGAACTTATGAAAGGTTTTTTGGCCGGCCGTCTTTCAAAAAGTTCCGCATCGACTAAACGTCGTCTGATTGTATGCACTCCTACGTTAACATCATATTGCTCGTTTACATCTTGCATAATTTCCACCGCAGTTTTTAGAGGATGGACTTTAGCTTGTCTTTCAATGATTCGGTCTAGCCTGGAGGTTGTCTTGCGTGGGCGGCCACTACCAACCTTCCGATTGGCATCCCCTCGTGCCCGATATCTGGAGACAATGCGCGAAACTGTTGATATCGCCACTCCAAACTCCAATGCAATATCCTGCATGAACCGTCCGTTATTAACAGCATTTATGATAGCTTTTTTGCTATCTGTCGATAGGTGGTTCTATTTATTACATATTCCAATTGATTTATACAAAAAAATATATTTATTTTACTTACCTTCGTAGAAATATTTGCCGTTTGCATTTTTTTTGCTCGCACTGAAAACCTTATTTACCACTTAAAATTTTTTCTGACGACACCAGACGAGCAGCACGGTAATAATGCTTATCAATATCAAACCTCCACATACTGTGATTACATTGTACAAAAACAAAAGCCAGTTTTTACCGTTACGAAAAATACAGTTTACAATTATTGCTTTTGAGCTCTTTGTTTGCATTTTTTTTGCTCGCTACTGTATATATTTGTCCATAAAAATTAAGGGTATAATGTTATAGAACTGTTAAGTTTAGTTGCAATAAAAACGAATTGCTAAAAAATCAATATTTTAAAACGAAAATACTGTACCAGAAATCCTTAAATCAAAACAAAAAAGCAAAAGTAAAAATGTCAAAATTATAATCCCCAGTTTAAGCATTACAATACTTCAATAATAACAAAAACCAAACTCCAAAGGCACGAAGGCCAACATTAAAATTCCCATACCAAAATAGCATAACACAAATTCTTAAACCAAAATCCCAAAACTAAAAATCAATCCCTTAAAAACCAAAACCCAGAATATAAAAATCCTCATACAAATTTTAAAGTATTTAAAATAACAATTCCAAATTCAAGAATTGTAATAGATAATTATTTAAGAGCAAAACTTACGAATCTAAGAGTCCAAATCTAAGATCCCAAAATTTGGAAATAAAAATAACGAAATTTGGAAAAAAATCCCAAAAGCAACTAAACTTTAGAAATCTTGAAAATACAATACCAAAACCAAGTGGGCAAAACTTAATGAAAATCCCAAAAAAATCGAAGCCTATTTCCCAAACCGATATTAAGAATTTAACTAATAAATACAAATTTCAAAACCAAAATCGTCAAATCTACGGATAAAAAGCTTAAATTTGAATGAATCAAAAATTATTAATTCAAAAAAACTAAATTTTAAATCCAAGATCCCTAATGGAAGATTTATATTATCGAAATCAAAAACGCAAATGGACGAAAATCCCAAGACATTATCTACTAACCATAATTCCAAAAACAAAATTTCGCAAACAAAGTGCTGCACCTATAGTCCCAAAAGAAAAATGATGCTAATCACAAAATGAAGGTAACATCCCAACAAAAAAATATACTCAACTCATAATCAAAAAACTAAAACCCAACCAAAATCCAAAAAAAGTTTAGAAAACCAAAATCCATAACTAAATGGCTGCAACAGAATTCCTAAACGAAAATCCCAAAACCTAAAATACAAACCAAAATCTTTAAGCCTAGTGAATCAAAAAAATCACAAAACTAAAATCCGTAACCTAAACCTTAAAACCCAAAAACGAAGTCTCAGAACTAAGTTCTGGAAACCAAAATGATATAAGAAGTTTGTTAATAGGAATTTCGAATAAATTTTGTATCTTTGTCAAAACCACAATTCTGAAGCTGAGAGCTAAAAAGGATATTGCGTAGGACTCTGAAAGAATTTAGGAATTTCGTTTTTAAAGATTAAGTAAGCGAGTTATTAACAACTTTTGAATCCATGGATAAAGATGAAACTTCTAATTATTTTGAAACATTCTGCATAACTGAAGTTAAACTCAAAATGTATTCAAAACACAGAGGTCGTAGCTTTAAAAACTCACGCAAATTTCATTCATTACCAACTTAGCTTTAATTTTTTCAAACTTTAAAATTATTAGCTCTTAATCTACAAACCATAATCCCAAAAACAAAATTTCACAAACAAAGTGCTGCAACTATAGTCCCAAAAGAAAAATGGTGCTAATCACAAAATGAAGGTAACATCCCAACAAAAAAATATACTCAACTCATAATCAAAAAACTAAAACCCAACCAAAATCCAAAAAAGGTTTAGAAAACCAAAATCCATAACTAAATGGCTGCAACAGAATTCCTAAACGAAAATCCCAAAACCTAAAATACTAACCAAAATCTTTAAGCCTAGTGAATCAAAAAAATCACAAAACTAAAATCCGTAACCTAAACCTTAAAACCCAAAAACGAAGTCTCAGAACTAAGTTCTGGAAACCAAAATGATATAAGAAGTTTGTTAATAGGAATTTCGAATAAATTTTGTATCTTTGTCAAAACCACAATTCTGAAGCTGAGAGCTAAAAAGGATATTGCGTAGGACTCTGAAAGAATTTAGGAATTTCGTTTTTAAAGATTAAGTAAGCGAGTTATTAACAACTTTTGAATCCATGGATAAAGATGAAACTTCTAATTATTTTGAAACATTCTGCATAACAGAAGTTAAATTCAAAAAGTATTCAAAACACAAAGGTCGTAGCTTTAAAAACTCACGCAAATTTCATTCATTACCAACTTAGCTTTAATTTTTTCAAACTTTAAAATTATTAGCTCTTAATAGTTTTCCAATTATAAAACCCACATGACCATATTGATCGAGTGGTTAAGAGTACAACGAAACAACCAACTCTCAGCTTTTACTGCTGCTGCTGGTACTGAAATGGTTCGCTCATGTACCCATGTTATGTACAATAATAATTATTATTATTAATACCCTAGATTGGTAATTATCAAACTCATACAAATTTAATACCAATAACTAAACAAGAAAAAATTCATTCAACCAGAATATGTACATAGTTGCTGTTTTTTTCCAATTTTTTTTTTATTTTACGCTAATGAGTTTGAACCCATTAGCCTAGAGCTATAATAGAGGTGCACAAGTTTTTCTTCTTATCCGCAACTTAAGCGATTTGTGTATGTTAACACTTAAAAATATATATAAAGTGAGTGCAAAAGCAACACACAATTTGACGCTGACGACAACCACTGTTGGCAAAAAAGAAAAAATGTAAAAATTAATGACAGAATGGAGAAATACAAAAATATGTACACCTGATGGCTGTTGACAGAAAAATATCGTGTTTTAAAATTAATGACTTTTGATAAGTTCATTTGGTTTGGGAATATTGAGTTTAAAATAAATTCAAAATAGAAACGATAGAAATAAAGAAGAAGTAGACCTTTTTCACCTTTACCCTAATTTTAGCGAAACTAATTATTGTTGTTTCATCTCTTCGTAAACCTGGTCAGTTTATTGATCTTTGATCCAAGTCAAGACAAAGATAAGATGAATGATGAAATTGAAGTAGAATTTAAATAGTGGAAACAAGCCTTAATTTAGATATGTTGTTCCAGTTTTTAATGGTCTACATCAAACTTAACCTTTTTAAAGTTTAAAAAATGGTAGTGAAAGCCAAAAAACAAGCACCTACACACTACTTAGCCATTAATGAAAACTTAGCTTTGCCTTTAACGTCAATTAAACAACAACAAAAAACATCGAGGGCAATGCTTCTGCTTGTTTTTTTAAAGATATCTTGCCACCGACTGCGACGATCGTTGTTAAAACATTTAGACAAAACAAAAATAAAATAATAAACATCAAATTAATTCGAAATATTTTATAGCTTTCTATAACAAAACCCAATTAAATCCAAACAAGAATAGGAAACTTTTTTCGAAAACTATAATCAAAACCAGAACATTTAAAAATCGTTAAAAAAGAAGTCATCAATATTCTGTGACGGCTAATGTCTGATCATAAAACAAAAAAGCAAAGCGAAACTAAAAAGTTTAACATTATAATTTAAGAACATATCTACATAAATATGTATGTAGTTAAAACAATGTAATTACTATTTTTATGACACCATTAACCCATCAACACCTGACTTTGATTTTTTTTGAAAATGGCGCATGTCCAATATGTTTAAATGTTCATATGCTAATAAGGAAGAGGACGACTTTTCTATACGAATTTAAATGGTAGTTTTGGATCGTAAAATATTTAAAGTGTATGTTATAAAATAATCATTATTTCCTGCAAGCAAAGAACAATGTACCGTACATAAGTATAAATTATATTGAATTTATAATTATTATTATTTTCGATTTAAATTGCACTCATTGGGTTTCCGTTCTAAAAGTATACCTGCGATTGTTTTCAAGTTCTTTTTATTTCATCATGTCTTTTTACGTATCACACCTGATTTTGTTCTGGATTATGGTAGAGTAGTGTAATCGTACAAAAAATGTTTATTTTTACCGACTTACCGACAGCGTTTCCAGGCGTTCTGGAGTACTCAGAAAATCCCGAATTTCAAAGGGTTGTCACTCAAACTTATAAAAACAATAATTATCAAATAAAATGTTTTAACTTTGAAAATAGTTTTATATTTGTAACTAAGCAAACCTAACCTAACGAATGATGTAGTTTTTGCAAATTGACAGCTGTCACACAAATTGGAACTATTATAAGATCCGTTCCTTTACCCTGAATTTCTATATACGGTCATTAATCTTAGTCCGTCAGTGTAGTCAGAATTAAAAGATCTTGAAAAGAATTTTAAGCTTTAGATCTTTCTAAAAAGTCCAATGACAGAATGTTTTTCAAGGGCGCTGTTCACATTAGACTCTTTTGGTGCAACTCGTTTTAAGGTCTCATAACTGTGTCTCTCTCCCACTTGATAGTTAAAAACTTGCAGGAAAGTGAGGCAGACATTTTTAAATGTGGGGATTGGGAGAGAGATACAATTGTGCACTATTTCTCTTTATTAATAGATTGGGTAAACTATGTTGCATCGATTAAGTCTTTTTTCATCAAACATAAAAAATATTGGGATGAACTTTTGGAATAACCCCAGAAAGGGTTTTAGTTTTTAACTCAAAGAAGTCATTACTTCAGCTCTAGATAAAAGGCGTCAAGTACATATGTAAGTTTCTATGAAAATTTTAATTTGGGCCTTAACTATATCAGAAATAAGATTTGCTCTTAAACATGCTTTATTTTGGAACTCCAATATACAAATTCGAGTTCAGGGGCTTAACACTGTTTTTCGATTCGAAAGGGAAATTTTTCTTAACGACCAAAGAGATTTAACTCAAAAAAGCTGTAGTGCCGAAACCCAAAATACTGGTATTTAAAATCAACAATACTTCAAATTCTTAAGAAAAAAACTCTAGTTTAAAAAATGCGTAAAAAGTGCTTCAGATTCAAAGGTACTTTTAAAGAACTCGAAAGTTACTTTAAAAGTACGCGAAAAGTACTTACAATCACTTTTTTTTTAAATACAGGGTCACTGATTTTTCAGTTTCTAAAGAAAAGCTTACTAAACACACTGCGATACACATTTGATAAACATTTGGTTTATTTGTAAAGTTTGGACATTGTTTTACAGTTTGAAAAACAATATTATTTAATTGGGTATCAAATACCTGTAATACCAACTCTAGAACTTGGAAAATACTGCTGTGCAAATGTATGTACATAGGTACCTCACAAATCTTTTTTTAAGTTTCTATGATCTTATTTTCAAGATTTTGGCCTTAAAAATTCACCATCATTCAGTTGTAACACAAAAATCACTGTAAGTCGTTAAATAAACCTGTTTGCCTGTTTCGTCATCTTAGAGCAACTTTGTACGACTTTAGATGCAGAAAACCTGGAGCCTGTGCGCATTGCTTATGTTATATGAGAAGGAATGGTGCATTGTAACTTCTTTCCTATCTCGTGAAGTAAATGATGTGCAAGAAGTAGTAGCAAACTGATTGACTGATGTCTGATGGGAGAAGATGAAAATAAAGAGAAAAGATGGTAATATATGTATGGTGTTATTTCTTTTTACTTTTTTTTCGTTTACACCAGAGAAATAAGAATTATTACTCTGAAGGCGCCAAAAGTCTGCGCAAATCTGTCAAAAATCCAATGAACATTTTAAAATAAATGATGAGGAGTAAGCCCTTTAAGATGTGTTGTGGTTTGTTGGTAGGTTAGTTAGGCAGGGGTACACACACGTAGAGGTTTTGTTGTGATGGTAGTTTATTCTTAACTTCAAATAAAAATAAAAAAAAAAGTTTTAAAAATTGAACTGAAGGTAACACATAAAGAAGATGGTCAGAATTGCCATCAGAAGAAGAAGAAGAAGAAGAAGAAGAGTTAGGGTCTTGAGGCCAAACGAGCATAATTTAACTGATTTATCGTTGGGTTATCGTTCGCTATGTTGTATAGTGCGTTTGAGCTTGCATATGTTGCATAGTGAATTGTATCAAGATCCACATAAATACATGAGTCTTTCTTTTTTAAGTTTGAACGAAAAAAGATAAGAAGTTTTATAATGAAACTAAAAAAACGCTAGAGGGCGCGTGTGAGAAGAATAATCATCACAAATGATTGATATCAGAATTTCTTCTGCGTAATCTTTTCTTTTCGTTTATTTTGGTTTTTGAATTTGATGGGCGAAACACAGTAGTAAAGGGGGCAACAAATTATTGTTGTAAATACCAATTTAAGTGTCAGTTTGATTATAATTTTAATTCGTCCAGACAAATATTCACTTCTTTTTGAAAAATAAAATTGAGACTGGGTGATTTTTAAATCTATAGAGGATAATTATATTGTTTGAGATTGTTATAGTGTCAAACTGATGACATTAATTTTGAAATTGATTGGTACCTTCTTTGAAAGAGTATAACACTACGTTTTTTTGAGTAGGTAGCATTTTGCATGTTCGAAAAAAGCTTCAGCAAAAAATTTGCAAGGTATAATATAAGCTGCAACCACATATTGAGATGTTTTTTTTTTTTTCAAAACTAAATTTGGGTATCATTTTGTAGTCCACCTTTGTCACACTCACTATATCACTTTTATGACAAGATTCATCTTTGAATAGCCTTCATTTTCAGCTACAGCCATCACTTTTTAAACTGTCATTTTTTGACACTTGACAAGTAAAAACTATGCCATTACTAGAAATGGAAGTATACAATCTCTTACAACGCATTGAAATTGTCAAAATTTTGTAGTCACAGTTTTGCAGTGGAGATTTTTACAGATTAGTGTTCGTGTTAATTCTCCAAGAGGCGATCCCAAAAGCCCAAGAAGATCTTTGTTACAACACCTTAAGAGCTTTGATTTCGGATCCCGTGAAAGGTTTATGCTAATGACGCTTTACAATCGATTCAAGACCCCCGAGATAGAATTCTTGAAACTCTCTTATTGGAAACCTCTATAGCTTATTTTCTTTAAAAAATCTCGTAACATTACGAAAATACATACATCGGAATACAGAACAAACTTTCGATAAAATATAAGACCTCTTAAAACACAAACATTTGTTGATGTAAAATATATTAGCCCCACAAGTTTTACCAAAAAAAACTTATAACCCAAATATAAATTCTGGAAGTCTGATAAATCCCTTGCAATATAATCCAGACCCTATAATTATAGGATCTTTCGGAACGTGTATTAGAAGTTTCTTACAAAAAAACAATTATAATTGAAAAAGACAGTTTTAATATTTAGTTTGTGTATTCGGAAAAGTAACTCCAAAAAAATACCTCCGAAAATAATACAACTCCTATAAAGCTCCAAAAATACAATATTTTTTACTAAAAACGAAAATTTTCTATGAACAATCTTACAACTGAATACATTTTGTATAAATCATAATCCTCCGAACTATGAAAAATAATTTATAATTTGAAGAATTTCAATACTCCCAAAACCATTATGATGTGAAAAATATAAAAGATGTATTATACCTCGTATCGTGAAGTTCATATTAATTCCTTCAAAAAGTATCACAGAAAAATGTTAGCTTTACATGTTTTTGGAGTTTTGCGATAAGTCAACTGCTCTGGAGTATTAAAAGTTAAGAAAAAGATATTTAACAGTTTAGGTTAATCGACAACTATAAAAGAACTATAAAAGTCTTCAATAGCCAATAATAAATTACAAATCATTTGGACCTAAGAAAGCAGTATAGGTACTCAAAATTGACTTTTCAAAAATACGTATTTTTTAAATAAGACAATAATTTCATAGAATATCTCTTTCACAAAGGAAAAATATCTTGAGTCGACGCAACCGATAATCGCTTTTCTAAACAAAACCTTTTGCCATCGCCAGAATGACATGCTGATAGGAGTTGTAAGGTATTTTATCCACATAAGATGTTGTGTTCAATAGAATTGATTGAAAAAAAATGAATGATATGTAAACCATATAATTGACTTAAGATACTTTACCCAAATCTAAAGAGGAAGGTTTAAGAGTCTAAACCAACTCAAGAAGTTTCTCAAAACAAATTCCAAGAATGAACTTATGTTTGAAACCAACTATTAAAAACTAACCAAACTATCTTATGTCACAGCTTACTGATTCTAAGAAGCCTATGTTTGAAATGTTCTTTCGATTCTAATAATTAAGTTTGTTTCCTAATGGAAAACATTAAAAATTGATTTGATATAATTGACTTTATCACTTGACTACTCATTTCTACTTTCATAACTGAAATAGTTAAATTTTAATTGTAATCAATAACTTATTGAACATAAAAAATAATAATTATTATTAGGCCTTCCTACTACTCCATCTTATAATCATAAAACTTTCCGATAAAAACCTTGCATCAACATTTCCTAACAAATAAGATCCCACCATTTGCACTTGTGTATCTGCTAGTGTAAAGCCTCACCGTTTTCGAAGGCGTCAAAATCATATTAAGCCCAACACCTTTTGGAGTTGGCTCCTTGTCGGTGGCTTTCCCCTTGGGGTATCTTCACCACACAAGCAAACCAAATCAAACCAACATTTTATTATAACGTTGCAGTTGTAGGTACATTTAATGAAGCATCCGAAGGAAAAATAATTCCCTTGTGCCCTGACGTCTCTGCGTGCTTTTTCGACGTTCCTTGAGTGCTTCTCGATGTTATATAGCCTTTAAGAGTCAAAGCCAAATCCAATATAGCGTCTGAGAAACTTAAAAGAAAATTCTTAGCTTTTTTTCTGCTTTTTTGTTTTTGCTCTAGAGAGCAAACGATTCCGTGTTTAAAATATGCCAAGAACCTGAATGCCTCCGTCTCATGCCGAACCAAAAGCAAATAGTCCACCAACCAAACCGACTGTGTGTCGGACGACCGGGCATTCCATGGCCAATGCGGGATTCTCTTTTTCTCGCAAAAACACAAAATACCTTTTATGAGCTCAACGCGGCTGCAAGCAATGATCTCCACGTCCGTCCGTCGTCGTATAGTTGCAGTCGTAGTCGTTGTCCATTTGAAAGTTACGACCAACATCACTCCATAGGTTTTCTTCTGCTTCTTCTTGGGCTATATGTGGTAATGTACGATGCGATGGTAACGACGACGACATCCCAGAGATTCCACATTCCCATTTCGAAAGCCAACGAACGTTTTCGTTTTGCAATAGCCGTCGTATTCATCGTCAACGTTGTATAGAATTCACTTGCCTCTTGGACTTGAGCCAGCCAAACAGACGAATGGAAGAACGGTGTCGGGACGACGCAATGCTGGAACAAATCCCATGACGTAGAATCTCTTGTTTGGGTTAATTTGATAATGGCTCCCGCTCTCACTCTCTCTCTCTCTCTCGTAACAAGATATTCTCGACCAAGAGAAAACAATCGTTAAAGTAATGCATTTTGTGGTACAACAAGAGAATTTTAAGTAAACCCAGCACCAAGAGATGGCCGGGCCCGAGCTCCGAGCTCCAAGAGTAGAACACACAAATGATTTTAAAATGCGTAAGTCTTTTTGGTCTTGTCGTCATCGCCATCGCCATCCTTTCCTTAGGTAGCCACATAAGTGCGTGGATATTCATGTGATGATTGCACCAAAAGAATTTTTAATTAATGAAAATAAAAGAAGAATTTCGAATTGAAAATTTGTTGGTCATACTTGAGGTCTTCTCCATTCGTCTTGGTCTTGGTCTGGATTCAAGTCTTTTTAAAAGTCACCGAAATAAGGAAAATGGAGACTGACTATATAAGACCGACGACGACGACGGTCAAGACGAAAAACAGTGAAATTTAATTTCGTATTCACAGCCGAGGTGTTTTAAGACACCTTTTTGGTGTGTTCCCGGCAGCCAGAGCAAAAGGTTGGAGATTCTTTATTTGTTTTTTTTTGTCTTCTTTTTCTTCTTGAATAATTTTTGTGGACCTTTAAATGTAGGCGGTCTGTTGTCGAAATTTTTTTGAAGAGAAAAGTATTTCCAAATGAAACAGGACACAAGGTACAATAAATATACAAAGTCCAGTGACAAGATGATTGTTGTCATTGAAATAAAACAACTTTTAGTACCACCGATCCCGGTTTGATGATGGATTAAAGGCATTTCGGGAATTCTACTATTCGGGGAATACTAATTGCCGCGGACCCATTTTGGTCTTTTTCAAAGAAGAACTTTGGTATGTGACAGAGAAAGAGTGGTGAAATCGTGAGTGGTGTACACTTTCATGATGGGATCTTTGATCTAACCAAAATAAATGCAACAAAAGTGAACCCTTTTTTGTTGAGTGGGGATCCTAATGGGACTTCATGAGTCTTGCAAGAGTCGGTGCTGCATAATGTGAAACAAGTGTTCTTTTTTGTCTTGTTCTGAATTTGTATTCAAACTTGTCACTGTTTCTTTGATTTATCCAACATTGAATTGTCTTTTCAATAGCAGCACCTGCACCATTATTTTGTTATATCGCAGGTATTGGCATTTTAATAGTGTTAGAAATGTTGGAAAAAAGGAGGAATGTTTGAATTGCTGTTTTGTCCAAATATTTTTAGAAGTTATAAATAAAAAAGAGGTAGAAATCATAATGTTCCTACCGCCAAAGTGATAACAAGATTTGTGTTGTGAATAGTAAAAAATGCTTTTGTTTCACGATTGCCATCACAAAACTCATAGCTTAAATAATAGTTCAGGTTCTTACGGAAGATTCTTTATTTGTTGACATTTTTGACAATTGTGACAGTTAGTGTTTTTGATAGAAAAAATAAAAATTTAAAACAATTATTATTCCAGTATTTTCATACAAATTTGAATTTTGTGAAACAAAGAATTTTAAGAATCAGTCAAGTTTTTACCAAGCAGCAAGAAAGTTCGCCTGCCGTAGAAGTTTTTAACTGAGAAGAAGGAACATTTCCAGTCGGACCAAAATCCTTGATGTAAATCATAAACATGTGAAATGCATTGTTTCTTATTTGACAAAAAACCGAAAAAAAACAGGGATATTCATCTTTAGCGATGAGACTAATTTCTGGCTTAAGGAATATGTAACAAGCAGAATTGTCATTTGTGCAGTGATCATTAACCATTATGAGACTATTACATAGAAAAAAATCAATTTGGAAAGGAACCGGGCAATAAAAAAATAAAAAGACCACCACTTTGTGGAGACACAACGTTTGGTGAGCTCATCACCTCAAGAAAAGGGTGATTAATTGAGTTTTTCAAGCATTGTTGGTTTCAACAGAATCGAGTAGCAGCTTCGTCTCATAGAGATTTTTAAAAATTTATTCGTGCCGAGTTATTTTATGTTTGGAAATTTCGAACATACACCTAGCGACAAAAAAACACTCGCAGTAGATCTTCTGAATAAAACATTGTATATTTTCAGTATTCCTAACATGTATTTCATATTTTTTAATTTATTTTCTTGATCCATATATTTTCAATAAAAGTTACGGTTCTTTTCTTTTTAATTTGTTCTTGTCTTTTAAATAATAAGAAAAAAACGAAAATTATTCATATTTAAATGTTTTAAAAAAATCATTTTTGCCTGTTTACACAACATTTTAGTGCCAAAAAAAGACAGTTTTCTTAAAAAAATTTAAGGTTTATTTGATATATTCACCTCTAACCAATATATCAAATAAACCTTAAATTTAATAAATATTTATAAAAATCAAGAAAAAACTAATACTTAGTTGTTCCCCCTCTTTTTTTCATAACTTGACGAATTCGGTTTGGCATCGAATTAAACAGCTTTCATTGATGATTTCAATGTATTTTGCAGCATTGACCGTACCTTCCAGCATAATAATAGCCCCAATACCAAATATAGTAATGGCTCCCCATACCATAACATAAGGAGAATGTTTCAAAGTAGGCAAAACACATTGACCTGAATACCTTTCTCCTTTTTTGCGGCGGACTATTGCATTACCTTGGAGTCGGAACAAATTAAGTTTGGATCCATCCGAAAAATAAATTTGCCCCCAATCATTTCAGTCCAACTTTTGTGTGACTTAGCCCATTCTAACCTTTGCTTCTTCATTCTGCCAGTAAGCAAAGGCTTTTTTGCGGGTCGCCGTGCATTAAGTCCAATATTATCCAGCAGTCTTTGCTTGGTTCTGTCACTTAATTATTTTCCAGTTTGAGACTGAAAACTTCTGTTAATGTCCCCAGCATTGGTTTAATCAATTACTGATTGTAAGCGGTGAATAAGACGATCTTCTATTTGATACGTTGATTTAGGTCTACCACTTCGCGAAATGGAACCATTCGACTGGTAGTTTTTAAGGACATTACACACACTCTATTCATTGGTACCAACCTGACGTGCTATTTCCCTTTTGGAAAGATATTCCTTATGTAAGGCTACAATATGAGCCTTCTTCACTAAAGATAAAACCATAGTCAAATAAAGGAAACAGAGAAAATTACGATTTTTTATATTCAAGCTTGTTTTTTAGATGCGCACTTCACTCTGTTGACTGGTCATTTGTTTACACAAATTACATAATAGTAAAAGAAGAAACAGTAAAATTTTACCGTTAAAACTCATAAATTTAAAAATATAGCAGCGCGAGGGTTTTATTGTCGGTGGGTGTCCCAAACCATATCCATATCCATATCCATATCTAACAGCCCAGAAAAATTGGTCATGCACTTTGAAAAAAATCCGACAGAGCTGAATTTTTGTAGAGAGCTATATTTGTACGTTCTTAAAATCTGTAACCCAACATTTTTCCCTTTATTATTTTTTTTTTAATTTCAAGTATACAAGGATTTGGGGAAAGATGTTTTGGAGTAACAATTTAAAGATAGTCGTAAGACATATAAAACTATATTTCAAATCGGGCGGTGGTCATTTAAACAGTGCCCAAGGTGTACAGCACAATTGTGTACAACTTTTTATTTGAAGTTTTTATTTCTCTAACCAATTTATGACTTTTTATTAAATTTTCTTCTTAAATTCAAAAAAAGCTTTTGAATTCCAATCGTAAAAACAACACATTTGCTATACAAAATAATTCTTGTTGTTCTTTTTCTTTTTCTTCTTCTATCCATTCTATGACTTTTTATTAAATTTTCTTCTTAAATTCAAAAAAAGCTTTTGAATTCCAATCGTAAAAACAACACATTTGCTATACAGAATAATTCTTGTTGTTCTTTTTCTTTTTCTTCTTCTATCCATTCTAATATAATCTGTCAACATTTCTATGGAAAAATCACACAAGGGTAGGCATTTCATAAAAAAACGTAGGTTTCTGTAAATAAGAAAAAGAAATGAAAAAACAACAAAGCAAAGAGATGAAAAATAATAATAAAATCAAAATAAAGAAAAACAATAACAAAACGAAAAATAAGGCTCACATTACCCCAACATGTAAATAATTGTCGACGACACAAGAACGCGTCGATTCAATTAGTAATTCTGGAAACGACCAATGTCGTTGCTTGCATTTCAATAAGATCCAGTCCCATCATAGACGCCTAGATCTCTTGTTCCTCTGGTGTCCCCACTCTGTTTGTCTTACCCGTTTCATCATCCAGCACCAGAACCAGCACCAGTACTAGCAGCAGCACCAGCAAAAGCACCACCAAACAGCACACCAGGAGAAGCAGCAACAGCCAGCGGTGCGTGTTTGTTTTCATTTAACCATGTAACCGTGTGAGTATACTTGAACTTTGTAATTACAATTGCACCGTTGCGTATATAGTATATATATAAAAATTACACATATATGTACATATATATATACAATGTATAGCTCCTTACTTTACGCACCAAACAGGACTCTTGCAATGACTAGTTAGCTAGTAGTTGGCTTGGCTAGCTGGCTAACTCCAACTTATGTATAGTATATGGTGGACAGAAATGGGTTTCCCTTCCTGGCTACGAGATGGCAGCGGGTACCACACCGCAAAATCTTTTCTCTTTCGTTATGGAATATGGTCATATCATAATATTGTGTACAGATACTCTCAGGTTTGTGCATTTTTGTTTAGATGTGTCTTCTGTGTTGTTGTCGTTTAGAGTCCATAGGCAGTGCCAATGCCGATGCCGACTTGATTTTTTTTGCAACACCACCCCAGCCCAGTATGACTGTTTTAATATTCTTCTCGTCGCCGGCCGTTGTTGGAATTGCAAGAAAAACCTTTGCAAAAATGTTTGTACACATTTATTTGTTTCGGAAAAACAACACAACACAAATCCAGGAGCAAACGAGTTTTATAATCAATTCCTATAATGCTATAAATGCTCCTATCCAATCCAACTAAACTACAACGCTCCACAGCAGCGCAGCGATATGTGAAGATTTAAACAATTTTTTGTTTGTTTGATCTGAGCTAGTTGCTACTGTGTGCCGCTATTATAGTTGATTCTATGGGAAAATAGATTTCTCCATTAAAGGATGTGGTGTGCGATTTAATAATAATCAACAGCATCGTTCATCATGAGAGAGTGTCTCAAGCTTCTCAAGATCTCGACTGATTATGATTAGCGACAGTATAAAAGATAGGTATTGTTGGATATCGGGGGTATCTATGACCATCGTTGTTGGTCGGCCATCAATCCGAAACAACAACAAAATACCGAACCATAAGTGTATTCCAATTCATTCTTCTTTTTCCACCATACTCCATAGATAGGTTAGGTACGTCTAGTTTGGGACGATGCATGGCTGAATGCCCTATATGGGATTCTTCTTTGAATTTATCATCATCCCATCATATGCTAGGCATAGATTTGCACTATAAATCACGATGGACAGAGTGTTCGCACACAACCTGGTTAGTCGGTTGATTAGAGTCGCTCGGTGGTGCGGTGATGTGTCAGGTGGTGACTTATCTTCTTCTTCTTCTGCTTTTCTTGTGTCTTTGTCTTCGTTCGGCATTATGGCATGGTAGTGCGTATGACGAGTATATTCCCAGGATTGGCTTTGGAAAATTGGACTCAGGCCAATTACCGAGAAACGACGACAACGAGTACAACTACGAGACGAGTATGTATACATAAGCCCATATTTTTCCTACAAATATTAACTCATAGTTACGCACCCCATCAAAATATGCGCAACAATTTTTGCAGGGTAAAGAAACAGAAGTCTGTCACAAAGTCGTATGTATAGGTTTATAGAAAATAGAAGAAGAAGCAGCGGGAGATTATAAATTGTTTGCCAATTTTTCCTGTATAGAGTCTTCTTATAGTGGAAAAGTCTCACGTTCGCATAACGTTGCCATTAAAGGCCGTAAAAAAATATCGTTAGATTCATTTGTTATAGTTTTGTTCGGAGAGTAAATTACACTTAATTATGATTTATAGTTATTTTATGGTGCTTATTGATTTCTTTTTTCACATATTAAGTTTTATCTTCGGTCTTCTCTTCTTCTCTTTTCCCTCAACTCCCCACAAACTCTACAAATTCAATTCTCAGATACTCAACAGATAATCATCGTTATATCATTCGTGAAGAGAATTTATAATAAAGTTTGCGAAAATATCTATAATTCTGGCATTACTGCTACTGCTACGCTGCCTTACCTCCCTCTCACCCTTTCTTCACTCCGAGTGGCAAATTTTTCATCAGTAAATCTTCTCATGCAATTATGGAATTTAAATTTATTGACTTGGCAAAATATTTTGACTGTGTATGACCAGCTTACAAAAGAAAATCTTAAAATATATTATAGGTATGTTTATATACTCCTATATATATATAGTTCTTCCTTCCGGACGTTAATGAGAGAAAATACGCTGACAGATGTAAGCAATATGATTGATGTGATGGCTTAAGCCGGATGTGAGTGAATGGGATTAGTGTGATTACTTTCCGGAGCTGCTGGTTGAGAACACATTTGAATGTGCTAGACTGATATTCAATTAGCTAAGCACACTTATGTTTATTGGTTTTCAGAGTGGTTCTTCTTGAATGAAAGGTGGATCTAGTTTTGTATGTTAATTGTCGGGTCTGTTGCAATAACAATAACCATGTTTGTGAAAATAGATTTATATCCGGACGTAACTCATCCTAATTAAGTTTCTGCTTAGTTGAGAAGTCTTTATACATTTGATATGGTTTTGAATTACGATGAAAAGCGAAAGATACATCATTTCTCATAGTGTAAACAAGCATGATAAAATTATATAGGATAAATAATGTTCCGAACTTCTTTTGTCGACGGCATGACGTTGAAGAACATTTGACATACCCAGTAGATGACGGATAATTTGCTCCTTTGAACTTAGTCACTTCATCTAAATCTCTGGCATGGGTTTCGAATCAAAGTAATGACAGGTCCTTACACAGATCAAAAGCATTTGAAGACATAGAGTTATAAATAATAGTCGTAATGGTAATAGTTGTTAATTCTGCCTTTGCCATTAGTTTGAAAACTATAAAAGTGCTGTTCCCTAATTTTATAACTCCAAACAATAAATTCTTGCTCACACAAAATTGAATAAACCAAAATTGGGATATTCAGAGATCGATGTGATATGTATGTTTAGAAAGTTGCAATTATTATTCCAACCTTAAATTCCCTAAACTATTCAAAACAACAACAACAACAACAACAACTCATTGATTTTGCTTTTTATTTTGTATTTTAAAATTCTCTTTCGAAACTATAAAACGACCAAACAGATACAAAAGGAGCAACATACATAGTATATGCAATTAATTTATATGCGAAGCATCTATTATAAGTATAGTGGCTTTTAAATGACTTAAGTATTTCATTTCAAAGTATTATAGCAAAGCAAAAGCAAAGAAATGCGTGCTGTGATTCTCTGTGGTACAATGACAGTAACTAAACTAACTATATATACCATTGCAAGGTTGTTTGGCAAAGGATGTTATTGAATAATAAATAAACTTCTTAATGCAAGGGAATAACCACTTTATATTGCTTGCTCTAGAGTTTTAATAGATACTTGGACAAGAGCAAAAGAAACCAATACAGAAGCTAAATGCTTAGACAAGAATGATATACGAGAGTAGCTACCGTGAATTAAGTATTTTAATACGATAACAATCAAGTTTGCGGTAGTTTTGTAGTTTTGTTTTTTTTGTTTAGTTTTTTGCTGATATAAACGAACGTGCGGTGAACCATCATTATCATGATCATGATGATGATCATCATCATGGTATTGTATTGTTTCCACGTTAAAGTGCAGATCATGAAAAAATGCGTAAACGAAACAGATTTGTTTTTTTTTTTTATTTCTTAATTTGACATTTGGACAGATTGTAAGATTTTCAAGTAGCTATTTTAAACCCAATGCATAGCATCAATGTCAAGAATAAGTCAAACTGATGAGTTCCACTGGATTTTTTCTTTTTTTTAAGATTTTATCTTAGGATAGTTAAAAAAAAGTTACTTCAAGGTTTTTTGCTTTTCTAGAAAGTGTATGCAAATAAGTAGAGACGATGAGTACAAAAGTTTTTAAAGTTCACAGATTAAATTTAGGCTGTATACTGTTTTTACAGGAATAAAATCATTCAATTTTCGTCTTCCAGCTTTAGAATTCATTAAATCAGAGAATTTAATTCCAAATTCGTAATATTTTCTTAGTTATTTGAATTGCCCGAAATAAGGCAGTTCAAGAATCTCAAAACCCGTAAGAAAGTGACGAATCAATATTGTAAAATTACTATTTAAATGGTATTAATGATAAACATTGGTACCATAAACACTTACAATTCTTGTAAAATAAGACCATTTTGAACTGCTGGAGAGATCGAGAGGGAATACAATTAGTAACATAAAAAAACATTGTATAAAGAAATAAAATCCTTTCAAAAACATAAATATAAAAAGCAAGTTCCGACATTACAAAAATATACAAGTTTTTGAAAATAATTTCAACTAATAAGGGAAATCGTAGCAAATCATGATTAACATTTCCCATAGAATCTGTCCCTCCTTCGAAAAATGGAATTTGTTTTCATGAAGAAACTGGGTAACCTAGTCTCTTATTTGAATGTGTAAAATTTGAGCTTACAAAGAAGAGTATACAAAAATACTGTGCATTTTCGAAATTCTTCCAAAGAAATTTTTTCTCAATAACCTCCATAAAATTATATTTACGTAGCCTAAATGTGGAGGCTTAACTTCGCATGTTTTCTATTATGAACACATCACTTTTAGCAATTTATAAGTCACCTTTCTCTTTTTATAAACTTGAAGTTAGTGTGTTAAACCTTCGAATTTGAACTCTATAGATTTTTCAACTTTATAGTTGTGGAAACAAGTTGAAAAAAAAACACGGGTAATAAAAGGAAAAACTTATATTCAATTGAAGAGTTTTTGAATATTTACAGTCAGCAAACCAAAATATGTATGGATTTTTAAAAAGCTAAACGGAAAAAATAGTAAGGATTTTGCATAAACTAAAACAATTGTTTTTGTTTGTTTTAATCCCAATAAGAAACGATCTATTTTAAATGTATTAGTTTATTTATAATCACATAAAATGTACAAATTTATGATGCAACCTTGAATAAAATAAAACATATACTTACATTGTTCAAAATCCATTTTTAGAAATTAATTCGAAAAATAAGTTGTATGTGAACTAAACTGAATGAATACCTAGTATACACAGTAAACTTAATTAATGAAATGAAGTTTTTAAAACTATATTTTAAACCCAAAACAAATGTATAACATCCCTGACTCTCATACAAAATAAATAAGTCCGCCACCTTTCGGAGGATAGGGGAATATTGTATAGCAGACTTGTAAATCAAGAAATTTCCACCGACGACTGAAAGACTCCAGAACGAAAGGATTATTTTCCTTTTTTTACTTATTTAAGAAACTATTAATGCGCTTATTTTCACAACTCGTGGAAATTATGGTTATTTTTAGAATAAAGTTAATCAAAAATCACAAAAATGAAAGCAATCATTAAACAACCACAACACTGAAAAGGAAAACGTCTATTGAATTAAACTTGCATTCTTCAATATCGCAAGTTGGATTGGAATCGAAAATCTCTAGACGAATGCCAATGCAGTGCATATTTTAATTTTATTGAACTTATTCAGAAAATGAGAAAAACTAGATTTCTTTTTATCAAAAACTACAAAAAACAAAACGAACTAAATAATTAACATTCATATTTGGATTTGCACTTACTTCTGCTGCAATCTTAATCCAATTATTATTCCACAAATATAATTACGCTTCCCTCCCAAATCAATTAATCGATTTGCAAAACAAAAATAATAAAAACACAAAAAGTTATGGACTAAAAAAAGAAAAACAAAACAACACTGCATTTGAGAACATCCGAAGGAAGGAGATGACATGTTAGGTATTTTGGTCGTATAAGAAAAAGACACCAGCATTCACACACAACGGGAATAAGATACAATTGAACCACAGGAGATTTTACTATCAATTTACACAGTTTATCAATTAGAATTTCACTTGGCATTTAATTTGATCGGATAATATGAATTGTTAATTAAAGACTTACCACTAATTGAAGATGAAATAAACATCATAAATAACAAAATAAACAGAAAACACTGAGTACCCCGGTCACGAAACAACAACAAATCGGCCATTTTTAATTCAATTTGTGAGACGAATGACAAATTGGAGATTTAGTTGTATGGTTTGAATCTTCGGTGAGCGGAGAGTTGCTCAGTTTTGTATGGCTTCAGAGTTCAACTGGTAGGCGTCTAAATGAATTTGATTGAATCGAAAGGAAAATTGTTGATTTAAGCACAGTACCTACTCTTTTAGTTTTAATCCTTAACTCTTTTTATTTTTATATATATTATGGGGTCACTAAAGGGTTTTTGAATACCCTTATAATGATTGAACACAGTGCGAAAAATTAGGAAATGAGGATAGGATTAGAAAGGATAAACCGATGCACATTGATTTTGAATGTGTGAATATTGTAATGAGTAGGAAATATTGAGCCTGGTAAAGCATTCCACATTCGTATAGTGTGGCTAAAGAAAGAATCTTTGTACTTAACAGTACGTCCCAAATTGGGCTGTAGTGTAAACTGGGGCGTTCCTAGCAGTACGGGTATTACGATTGAATTGTTTAAGGGGAGGAATACAACTGGCTATTTGAATAGAGCATTGTTTATAAAAATAACGATAAAACAATGACAGGCATGGCCCCTTGCTGCGGTGTTCAAGAGAAGCAAATGACTCTGTGAGAGAACGATCTCCTATCATTTTAAGAGCTCTTTTTTCAATTCTATCTAGAAGACTCAAATACGTTATTGGGGTCCTGCACAAAATTTGAGAGTTATACTCGAGTTAAGGACCAATAAAAGTTTTATGAATTATAGCTAGATCAAAAGGGGTAAAAAACTTCTTGCATCGTCGGAGTAAACCTTAACAATTATTAGCATTTTTGGCGATTTCAAATATGTGAACACTCCACAACAAGTACCAGCCATGAATAGTGGCATTGGGGGAGTGTTGCGATTTTGTGGCAGTAAACAGCATTGCGTTTTCTAAGCATTCAATTCTACACGGTTTTTGAATCCCCATTTAACAATACTGTTAAGATCAGAATTTAATGAGCTTATCATACGCTGCCATTGGTAGTTCACATCCGAAGAAAAAGGATGAGAATCTAAAAAACGAATATGAAAAGCAAAGGGTACTGTCATCAGCGAAACAATGTAGTGGGTTAGAAGTTGAAGGCCACAGGGGTAAAATTGTATTTATCTCAATCAATCAAAAACCAAATAAATAAAATAATAGTCAAAAAGTAATGCTTATTGGATTTTCACTAAGTGATTGATTTTTGCTATACATTAATTTAAAAATGCAATGGAAATTTTGATTGCTCTCAAATTAATCGTGAAAGAATAAAAATGGACAATATGAAATATGGCAATTTTACACTACGAAGAATGTCTTCTTTTCACATCTATTCATTATTTTTATATAAATCTAATTGGAATCTCATTGGAATTTTTTTTGACAGGTGATTGCAAAATGTATGACATTAGAGAAATGAATTTTCAAATTATTTTATAATATTAGCTGTACAATATTGTTTGGAATAATATATATTTTATCAGCCTTATTTATTAACTTTTTTTGCAACGTCTTTATTACTAAAATGCTTATTTATAAAGAAAATACATGAGTATTTGGAAAGAACGAGCTAAAACTGGTCCATAGGAGTATTGAAGACTTTGTCATTTTCAACTAAAAGATCGGTCCAGGCTTCCTTCATTGCCTACACGGCATTTTGGTATTCTCACGTACATATGTTTCCTAAAATTGATTTTCAGAGAAGTTTATAGATATAAATGTTAAAAATATCTTGTAGTTTGTTTCACGGCTAACATAACAACCAATCAATCAATTAATCAAAGTGAATAATTATGCAAAGCAGTGGGGTTTGTTTACATTTATAATGAACGTAGCTAAAACAGGTTGGAAACTATTTTATAAATAAGGATTTGTTAGACGTGGTTTACTTTAGCGAGGTTGAAACGAGTATTTAATAAATAAGACTGATATACAGTTTATTGAAAATGTCTTCATGATTGAACATTTTTAGGTTAACTAAAAGAAAAGTTGTGGGTTAAATAAAATAGGACATCAAAGTTTACTTTTCTTTTCGATTTGAACCTCAAATAAAAAAAATTGATGATGACCACCGATAGTTATAACTAAAAAATATTTACTTTTTTTATTTAATTTTCATTAAATCAAAATTGATGAGGTTCTGGGTTCAATCCGTACCTCTACCACTTAACTATTGCCTTTGGCGTCACAAACAAGAGCAATTTTTGTCATAAAAAGTGAAATCACTCGCAGAAATTTTAGTCATTGTGCTAGGTAATGTTAGTTTTAAATCTTCAATAATGTAGAAATCTGGGAATTGCAACATCTCCTTGATATGAGGGCACACTTCAATAATATCCTGTTCCTAAGCAGACATACCGGTGTGTATGTTTAGCATACCCTCTTTATCTATGGTAAAACAAATCTCGTCTGTCAAGACGTTGCCGCAGTAGCGCCAATGGGAATAAACTCAAAGATAAATATAAAATAAATTTTACAAAAATAACAATGAAATATTGAAATTAACCCCTTTCTCTTTAAATTCGTTTTCGCTATAATGTTATAGTAAAAAAACGAAAGTATAACAAAGTTACAAAATGACAAAGATGCTATAATAATCATTACTATGTTCGTCTTTACTATAATCTGCATCTCATAATCATCCACCATAAAGTAGTATTCACATGAGCGCGACCAACGAACGACGAATGAATTACAAAATGTGAGTTTATATACGTTTGAAGACATATTTTCACACAAATTCTTAACAAAACGATAGCAATATAGTTTCTATTTGATTTATGATACATACTTTTACTTTTCAATATAATAATATTAATAAATTTAAGAAAACAAATTTATTCGTCGCGAAAAATATTATAGTTGATACGAACTGTCAAACTTTATTCGTGTTCCACATTATCCACACTCGCAACGAATAAAATAATCGCGCGTACTTAACCTAAAAATCATTCTTATTTTGGTTTCGGTGGTGAATGGTGGCTTCATTCGCGACGAATTAAAAAATCTCATGTGAAAGAAACGTCAAAATCGACGAATATTCGTTCATTCGTTGGTCGTTGGTCGTGCTCATGTGAATAGTACTTAAGTTTTCTAGTATTTGGAAGATCAAATCTCAAAAATCTGAACTGGCTAATTGAAACCGTTTGAATGATTTTGATGTAATTGAGCTAAAATGTATTCAATTCAAATCAAAAAAAAAAAAAACAACAAAATCAAACAAAATTATTCGTCCAAGAGCAGATCATAAAATGTCAAAAATCTGACTGTTTAACTTTAGTTTAGTGTTTTTTAAGAAGAAATGGAAGTAGATAACTGCGAAATTGGCCAAAATCTAATTGTAGAACTTGAAAATGAGATTCTTGTCGGCGTTCTAAAGTTTATATCCAAAGACAAACGCGTAATCGAACTCTCTAATGTTAGAGACTTCAACAGCGGCTATGTCTTCACATCATCACAAACCATCCCAAGGCCACTCATCAAGTCTATAAAATGCTGCAAGGATGTTGAGGCGCCAGAATCAACCTCTTCATCATGTTCAGATCAAGACCATGAATTCGATCGACCAAAACCGGATTATCTAGTCCCCATAAGTGGTGAAGAGCTTGATCGAATCCAAGAACTCGTATCCTCAAGCACATACATCTTCCAAGTAGATCAACGGTATCACAAAGCAATCGCAAATCTGAAACAACAAAGTGTCATAGGACTGCACATGGAGCCGTCGAATTTTGGGCGCCACAATCGCACATCGCTGTTAGTTGTGACGACGTGTCAGAATATCTACATATTTGATCTCATTTCACTGGGTGCTATATTCAAGGATCTGCGAAACATTTTGCAAGCCAAGTCGCCAAGGAAAGTTTTATACCACTCGAATAAAATAGCCGATAACCTGAAGTACAAACACAATGTTCAATTAGACGGAATATTTGACTTATTCGTCGCACACTGCCTTATATCGAAGCAAAAGAAGCTGACCAGATTCGATGAGTGCGTCGTCACTTATCTCCGTATTCCCATAAATTACTTTCAAGGAGACGATGAGTTTCAGGCAAAGATCTTCAATAGGCCATTGCCAAAATCTCTCCTCGATGTCCTATCAAAAAAGACTGCATTCCTTTTAAAACTCTACGATCACATGGTTCATGAAATTATGCTTAAGAACTTTTATAAACAATGCAGAGAGTACTCGGAGTCCTTTACGAAGAATGAGTGTGATGTCGAGGTGGCGATGCAGATGGCACCTGGCTCAACGCATGGAACCAGTTGCATCGGAGACAAAGAATGGGCAGACTTACTCGAGCTTCATTTGAAGTTGTAATCTTAAGTGAAATTCTAAATTCTTAGACTTGCAAGCTCAAAAATGTGATTTTGTACAAAAACATCTATTTGTATATTTTGTACATACATACAAGTTAAATAAATTAACAATTGCAATGAATTGAAATGAAGAATTTTTATTAAATTGGTTTTATTTTATTAATCTACAGCTGGTAGATTGGTTGTATTTTTCTTCTCTTGTATCAAAATGTATTAGTACCGAGGAGAGGACATGTACAAAATTCGAGATGATTAAAGACATTTCTAAAATAAAAACGGGATTGAAATGCATAAAAGAGGGAACTGTTATTTTCCGTATTTACTTAAAACAAAAAAAAACGAAAATTAAAGTTACAAAAGACCACAACTAAACCAAACGTTACAAGAAAATGAAATTAATAGAACACATTGATTCAATCATGGATTTTTTTTGTATTGTTTTTTTTTTTTAACAAAAACTGCAGCAAATGGTTGTGCCTCCCAAACTGTTTATCACGATGTTTGGCTTACCACGAATTACCGACTGTATTTGTGATAAACAATTTTGGATGTTCTCAACTTTGGTATTTCGTAAATGGTATTAGTTTTTCCTACATTTGTAATTTTTTTTTTCTTAACGCTGTTACTATTTCTCTAAACTTTATTTTTATAATACTGAGCAATTTCAAAATGGGTTTGTTAATACTTTTGTTATTTATTGTTTTCTGGTGGAATTTTATCTGAAAATGAAAATATTCTAGTTTGATTTTGGAAAACTCCTGATTTTGAAAACTACCTTGTTTTGTTTTTGTATTGATAATACTCTATAGGAAGAAAATTAATTTTGGACGTACGTTTCTAACGATTTAATTTGTATTTTTGTTTTAACTAGGGCCCCTGTGTTTGATCAAACATAGTTTCGCCACACACTATACAAACATGTTTGAGAGATATTAGGTGCGTGACGTTTTCAACTTAATCAGACCTACTTACGGAGACGGAGCAATGAGTGAATTAGCATGTGCAAAATGTGTTCCTCTTGTTAATTCCATGAAACTGAAAATTCAAAATGTTTTAATTTTGTTCAAACCGCTTGCGCACACGCGCATCATCGCTACACACTACTCAAACAGTTTGCAAATACATTCGTTTGCTCCAACAGTATGTGTAGTGTATGGGCCATATAAAACAAATGTTCCTGACTGAACCGTTTCTGTTTCAAAAAATAGCAATTTATACAAAAAAGCAACCATGGATTGATTGTATAAAAGTTTTTAATGAGTTATTAATGTACTTCGACCTGGCGGTCTTCTGTGTTCCTGTAAACACATACTAGAGTACATAATCAAAACAAGACTTCCTACCGTAATTATTTTACGTATTTCTTTAAATAGAACATTTACATAATAATGATTGTTTGTACATTGCACAGCCTTCAGATAGCACTGCTCATCAACCTTAAGGTGGTTGCATAACCCTTTATTTTAAATTATTTTTGCTTATACTAATATAAAATAAAAACAGTTTTTGTGGATTCAGGCCAAAAGTAATAATGTACAAAAGCTTATTCTTGTGGATTGCTTTCGCAAGTTTTGATTTCAAGACCTCCTCTCAGAATTGATCGTTTATAATTTTTTGCATTCCGCAATAGGGCTCTGGATCAGTAAAGGTTGCATTGCTATTCTTTTTGTACATAGTCAAGGCCCTCATTACGAAATACGATAATTTCAAAATTCGTTATCATTATCTCGGTTAGTTTTGGTGGTCCTGTTGCTATCGTTAAGAAACTTCAACTATCTTATCCGCATATCTATAACATTTTTCGTGTCTGCTGCATGAAAAAATTAAGTTAAACGCATGTATAATGAATATATTTTTAAATTTGTAATGATCATTCTCTTGGGTACCGTTTTTTTGTCTCGCGTTTTATATATATTTCGTAATATAGGACCAGCCCTATCATTACCTTTACAAAAACCGTTTATTTAAATTTTGATCACAAAATCAAAGTTGAAATGGATTCAACTCTTTGAGTGTATTCTCTGCTCAACCATTTACAATTTTAAAACGCTTCATATCAAAGAGAAGTGAATAATCCGCAAATAGTGCGAAAAATATAAAAATAATTCTGTCGATTAAAAGTTTGTGTAAGGTATTTACCTCTTATCAATACGATAAATTGAAACTTGCATCATAAAGGAAAAGATGAAATCTAAGACTTATACCCCTATTATGGTTGGCGAATCGAACATTCGATTTGCGAACTAACAAATTCGACATACCACGGTTGAAAAACTTAACAATTCGTGTTCGAAAGTCAGGCATAAATAATCTTAAACTCATGAAATTTCAAAAAAAAAAAACTGTTGTGTTCATTAAATGATAATTTTCATATTAAATAAAAATGCAAAGTAAACCAAAACGATAAGCAAATTTGCTTTTTGGAGAAAACGAAAATTACAGAAAAAAAAAAATAAAAATGCTTCAACTGCGAAAGAATATTCGAGACAACTCGTAGTTTCTTGGAACTTCCTAATCATCTGTAAGTAGAACAAATATTATGTACCTACTGGAAGTTCTTTTAATTCTAAATAATTCTTTAAGTTTCAGATCATATTTTCGACTGAATAAGGAAGCGTTTGTATTCGTATTAAACAAGCTGGAAGGCCAATTAAAAATGCAAACACCTTCTCAATCCCTGCACGAAATACTTTTTGTTTAACGGCCAGGTTACCAGGAGTAATAGGATGTGTTGACGTAACCCATATAGGAATCGTTGCTTTAATTGAGTTGCGTTATCAGTATCTTAGCAGAAAAGGATATTACAGTTTAAACGCAATGATAGTAAGTTTTTACCTCGAGAGTAGCTTTTCGTTTTTAGTGCAAGTTTTTAAGGCGTGTGACCATAAAATGTGTATTTGTTATGTTGACTTAAGATATCCTGGATCAACCCATGATTCCTTTGTATGAAACTCCAGTAATCTTAAGCCAGTTTTTGAAACGTTGTACCAAAGAGTAGAACGTTCAATGTTCCTTGGTAGTATTTATATTTTTATTTCGTTGTTCAATAATTGTTCTTTTCCATCGCAAGTAGGTGGTCCGAGTGAGTTGAAGGTTGTAGCAAATTGGTACAATATTCCTTTTTTTTTGTTTGAAGAACCAAACTCTCCAACACCTCTCTCTACATTCAGGTACGATTCCATCAGTTCGACTAACTTTTCGTACTGATCTCAATTAGTTATCTTGCAGCTGAATACAAATACATTGATCCGTGTTATTTTATAAAAGAAATGAAATATGAACTTACAATGTTTTATTTTCCGACTTTTCTTTTACATAAGCTTCGACCTTTTCTCACACAATATGAACGTTCGACATATAATAACACGAATGTAGTTCAAATCAACAAATATTCGATAGCGACAATAGTGAAATCAATCTTCAAAGAATGTATGACATTTAAGTCGAATCAACGGTTCTCAATTCGCCACGGTAATACAAATGTCTCACTTCGACTCTCAGTGGTAATAGGGGTATTAACGTTGAAAATATTTTCTTTTCAAGCTACCTGAAAAAAATGTCTTCTTGTAGAATTGAAATCACACCGATTAAGGCCCATATTACATAAAGCGAGTGTTTGAAATTTGGATTTTGAAGTGAATATTAAAATTATATTCACGAAATGAGTGATTCCAAAAACGTTCGCTTGCAGTTGAAGGTTGAACGTTCGATTCGATGTAATAATTCCAAACACAAAAGTTTTATTATTTTGAATCAGTTTCATTTCGAGTGCAGTTGAAAAATCCATTAACTTTTTTGATTTCCATTCTAACCTCTAAAATAGAATAGCAATAGTAAGCCGTGTAAATATCGTAGACCTGTACAATTATTAAACATTTAAGTTTTTTATCAGAAAATGCCTGAATGCGAACTGCAGTGTCAATAAAAGAGATAAACTCCAGGATATCATTTAAATTCATTGGCATCTGTAAAAAGTATTTTAAGCGTAATGCGTACATCGTTGCTTTAAAAGAAATATTTCCAGAGCAAGGACATTTTCCGAAGAAAGAAGTGCCCTCCCGAGATTGCCGGTTATGTCCCTTATTACTTTTTGCATTTCCGTTCAAAAAATGTGCCCAGTGGGAAAAGGATAAGTTTCAATTAATTAAGATGTAGCGTTCTAGCATAAAATGCAGTATTGCAGTACTAGCCTAGTTTAAAAATAAGGATCACTCACTTATGAAACCCGATTACCACATCTCCAACACATAACTTTTGTCCATTTTTGAATCAAGAAGTGTTCGTAGAACAATAATTTTTGTTTTTTCTAATAAAAATTTATTATTTTTTTTAAAAGGAGTACACTTCTTATTTCTTAGACTTTGAAGCCGATTTCTGTGCTGGCTTCTTTTGAGGAGCTGGTGGTGCAGCTGCCCTAACTACCTTTACAGGTTTGACAGATTCCTTTTGGCTCTTGAGGGCCTTAACAATCTTTTGTTCCTCAATAAGGAAGGCACGGATGATACGCTCGCGTAAGCAACCATGGCAAAGGACACCACCGTATGTACGACGGACGGTCTTTTGGCGTTTTGACAAGCGGGAACGCTCACATGGGCGGGTTGGTCGGATACCCTTTAGTTTTTCCTTGCACTGACCGCACTTTGGGACAGTCTTGTTCTTCTTAACATATTGGTAAACCAAACGACCGCCTGGAGTACGAACACTGAAATAAAAAAAGAAAATGTTCGAATTATTTGCTGATTGTGATTTTAACAATATTAAGTTAAAAACAAGCGGAGTTAGTGTCAAGATCTATCCATTCAAGGGACAAAAAACTACATGCGACTGATCTGTCAAAACACTTTGGTAGCGCCAAGATTTCAGAAGAAGTCTTTCAAGTTTTTTCTTCTATTTCGCCACTGAACACTCAAACTCCACTTGTTTTTTGTAATCCACATTTTTATTCAAATAATTGTTGAATTAACAATTTATTGTACTTTAAAATACTTACATTCGCCTCCTGTTGGATTTTGTGTTGTAAGACAAACGTCTCCTCAAAGTCAATCGCTGAACCATTTTATCGGCAACTAAAAATTTGAAGAGAAAAACACAGAGAATTTGTATAAGTTTCACACAATTCTATAGCACAATATATTAAGTTTTAATTGAAATATTAATTTCCATATATTTTGTAACATAATTAATGGATGAATTAAGATTTTTTTGGGGAAAACAAAATTTAGGTACACATACCTTCAAGAAATTAACTGGAAAGGAAGTTGATAAGGCAGTGCGGTGCGGTAAAGATGGCCGCGAAAAAAGAAAAATGTCAAAAATTGACATTTTGTTTTGGGCGTAATGGTTTGCTTACATGTTGTAGCATTTGGGGAATAGATTCACTTATATTTTAGTTATTATTTTCTTTAATTTTTAGTTTCGTAAAAAAGGACATTCATTTTTTTAGTTTAATATGAATATTGACATTTAATTGGATTGGATTTGATTCAAAAAGCAAACAAAGCTATTATGAAAATGTTTGTATAAACTATCAGAATCTTTAAACATCCCCAGTTTTAAGCCCTTACTCTACTCACTTGAGTTAAACATAATCATAAAATGTGACAAAACTTGTGTATTATGGGGTGTATTCGAAAGAAATTAATTTGTTCAGGAATTTAATGTAGATTATTTTTTAATTTAACAAATTTTGTAAAACAATACAATAATCAGTTCTTTCGAACCTTGATCATCACATCACATCGTGTCAGAAAAATAGGTTTCCAATTAGAGATTACATTTTGATAATACAATAAGAATAATAGTCAAATTGCCACTACTAATACGCCTGCAGCACCATTTATTTTTCAGGACAAATTCCATTCGATTGTTTGTGACTGTATTTTCTCGGAAACTTCACGAACTCCATCTTTAAGATTTTGAATCTATCTTATCTTTCACCTGGGTCTAAAGAAACAAATCTTGGCGATCAACTGCGATCACCTCTTCAAGAAATAACAGTCATTTCTTTCAAAACTGTGATCAATTTCCATTTTTATTAATGACATAGTTTTTACTTCTGAAATGTTAGGGATGACAGCTGCCAAGCTGATGGCATCTTGTGGCTACGTTTATATTACCTTATGTAGACTATTAACTTTCTATATTATATCTCCATTGCCATATTTCGTCTATGTAAAAAAAAACGTCTCGACAATAGTTATATTCATTTTAACAACAACATCGAAACTACAATTTGTTCGTGTGAAAGGGGTCTAACGTTTTTAAAAGCATTCGACGATCTTATTTCACCATTAAACGGAAGTCAAAACTACTCTATCGACGAATCAGAACTTAAAGAAGAACCCAAAATTGCAAACGTCAAATAAAACAAAATCGAAAAGAAAACAACACAGCTGGAAAAATTTCAATTCAATACAATTTATCATTAAAATTAAGTTAAAAGAATTCAATATGACTTTAATCGATCACTATGAGCAACAATATGCTTCATTAATTGCAGAAATTACAGCATCAATTGGTCGATTAAACATATTTAGTGGATGTAAGTAGAAAAATGTTAAAATTGTTCATACAACTCACAAAAACTTGGCTAACATATTTTTCATCGACAGCTGAAAGACGTGAACTTTGCGCAAAAATCGATGGAAGTCTAACCGAAGCTTCTGAATTGGTAATGTTTTCATTTTCAATTCGATATATGTATATTGAAATTTATTAAAATCTTACTTCCTTCTTTTTCAGTTGGAACAAATCGGTTTGGAAATAAGAGACTTGAATCCATCTGTTCGACCTGGTTTCAATAGCAAACTTAATTGCTATCAAGTCGAACTAAAGCGTCTTCAAAATGAATACAAAAACATCAAAGAACAGTCACGAAATCATTCCTCACTCGAAATAACTGATGAATTTGATGATGTATCAATTCGAGATGATCAAAAGCAACGGTTGCTCGAGAACTCGGAGCGTATCGAACGAACTGGGAATCGTCTAGTTGAGGGCTATCGCATCGCTGTGGAAACAGAAGAATTGAGCACACAAGTCTTGCAGGATTTACATCATCAGCGTGAAACTCTTAATAATGCTAGATCCAGGCTGAGGGAGACAAATGCTGAATTGGGTAGATCGTCGAGAATTTTGAATTCAATGTTGATGCGTGCATTGAGGGAGAAGGCTATTCTCTATGGAGTTGGTGGATTCTTTGTGGTTGCCGTTGTAATCAGTGTTTACTTTTCATTTTCTAGCTAATTATTCCAAATGTGTAAATGATTATTTGTTAACATTTTATCTAAATAGGAATCAATCATTAAAAGCCCAAATCATTCCTTTTGACAAGATTTGCTAATTCATTACTGTTATATAAATAGTAAGGTGTACAAAACTCATTAAAATATGTTTTTATTTAATTTTAAGTACTTAGATATTTCATTTAAGATGTTGATATTTATTTTAGCAAATTTTACTAAGTATTAAAAGTTTTAATTTAAAAAAAAAATAGTTTATTTTGTTGTAAGCATCGGTGTGAATCTATTAAAAATAATCCCACAAGGAATTTAAAAACTCAGCTTTAGGGAAAAGGCTTAAGAGAGAGTTCACACCAAAATTCGCAGTGTCAATTATCAATCGACTGTTGATAAATATCGAAATCCAGGCTTTTTAATCTTTTGCTTAAGAATTGAACACTTTTTTTGGACATGAATTTAGCACATTGAAAGGAGTGCAAGTATTTTTCTGCTTTAAATTCTTTATTACTTGCAAGTAACGGTTCATTTTTATGTTGTTACTATGACTACCTTATATGGTAATAAAAATGTGTAGATGATTGAAAAGTAAAGTATCGTTTTGCGAAAAATGAAGATTGTTTGTGATTTGCGTTGTTTTTAGCTGGACATAAATTAAGCACGTTTTGCAATAAAAGTGTGTATTTTTAATTTTTGTGTTTTTTTTTTAAGAAAATAATAATTTTTGAGGTAATTAAATATTCCTTTAATGATCTATAATTAAAAATTTTAAAAAAAATTAATTAGTCATGGCAAAAGGAAATTGGTGTTCAAAGGATAAAAGAAGTCTGATTTTGATCTTGGGCGGTAATAGACATTACTAAGTTGTTAGAATGCTACAGGAAGCTGGTTTATAATGCCTACGTCATTTCAAAAGTTTAGAGAGATTGAAAACGTTAAACAAAACCCCCGGGCCAGAAAGACAACTACAAAAAAAGATAGAATTATTTATAGGTTATCGACCTAGGATCCGTTTAAGAACTCCAGTGCCATTTGAAGCGAACTTTCAACGAACTATGGAGTAAATGTTTCCTCAAGGACCATAAGACGCCGATTAAATGAAAACAATCTACGTGGGTGCGTTGCTCAGAGAAAACCGCTTTTATCAAAAAAAAATCTGAAATATAAGTTACAGTTTGTCAAAGCCTAGAAAAACCCATTACTTTTTGGAAAAACTTGTTCTGGAGCGATGAATCCAAATTCTGCCGGTTCAGATCGGATGGGAAAAAATATGTATGGCGTCCAAAAAACAGAGAATATGATCCAAGGTACACTATTAAGACGGTGAAACACGGCGGAGGCAACGTTATGGTCTGGGCTGCTTTTTCATGGCACGGCGTTGGCCCCGTCGTAAAATTTGACACCAGAACGTGTACACAAACTTAAAAGTTAGTGAAGTGTGCTTTAGAGGTGAATAAATCGACGTTTTAAAATGGCCAGCACCCTTACCTTAACCCGATCGAGAATTTGTGGAATGATGTTGAACATCACATTGAGCAACAAAACTTACCAATTTAACACAATTGTAGCAGGAGATTCAAAATTCTTGGTATGCAATTCCAAAGTCACGATGTCAGGCTTTGGTTGAAAGTTTGCCGAGAAGAATTGCTTCTGTACTGCAAAATAAAGGGTCCCCTACCAAATACTAAGAAAAACTTAGAATTGATAACGGTAAGTAAAATTTTATCAAGAAACTGTTGAATGTGCTAAATTCGTGTCCAGGCGAAAAATTGATATTTCTATATTGCATACTTTTTTCTTCTTACAGATGTTTAACATACATATTTGATGAAGTACTATGAAAACATAGTGCTATGTATATGTAATGTAAATAAAATATAACTATTATTATTATTATTATTATTATTATTATTATTATTATTATAATTATTTATTAAAATATAAAATAAATTTATAATATAAGCATTTACATCACTTACTACCAGAGACCAAAGATTGTATCTATCCTAAAACATTTATTTTAAATGGATCTCTAATTTCCAGCCTAAAATATAACTAATTTCATAATAAAAAAACAAATGGAAAATTATATGGTTTTTATTTTCTTTAACAAGTGTAAATATATAGAAATTTTATTACCATTTACAACCATTTGGTGATCAAAGCTCATATCAATTGACTTTTTAAATGTTAAACGTTGTCATTTATCAGCTTTAAGGGATATTTTTTAGATTAACATTTTTTAAAAGCTTTTGCAGGTGGAATCATATGTATTAATAAATTTACAGGGGGGCATAGTTATAAATAAAGTATAGAGTTGAAATAAACTATAGTTTTTTGGAATCTGAACAGAACACAAAGTAATTTTTTAACAAGTATTTAACTTTTTTTTATAAATCTTAAGTTTGAATAAAATGTTTTTAAATAAAAATTTGCAATTTTGAAAATTATATATGGATTCCTATTCCCACCAAAGCAGCAGGCGATGACTTGGTAGGGAGCATGCACCAACTCATCTGCAAAATTTGGTCGGAAGAAAGCATGCCCGATGAGTGGAATCTCAGCATAGTGTGCCCGATACATAAGAAAGGAGACCCTCTAAACTGCGCCAACTACAGAGGCATCAGTCTCCTTAACATTGCGTATAAGATCCTCTCTGCCGTATTATGTGAACGTCTGAAGCCATTCGTCAACAACCTGATTGGTCCTTATCAGTGTGGCTTCAGACCAGGAAAGTCCACTATCGACCAAATATTCACACTACGGCAGATCTTGGAAAAAACCCAGGAGCTTCAAATCGATACCCACCATCTCTTTATCGATTTTAAAGCCGCGTATGACAGCATCTATAGGGAAGAGCTCTACCGAGCAATGTCTAGTTTTGGCATCCCTGTCAAACTGATCCGTTTGTGCAGAATGACGATGGAGAATGCACGCTGCTCTATCAAGGTCGGAAAAGATCTTACCGATGCATTTGATGTCAAAAAAGGTTTTAGACAAGGCGATGCACTGTCATGCGACTTCTTCAACATCGTTCTGGAAAGAATTGTGCAAAACTCAATCGTCAACACTAGAGGCACAATCTTCCAAAGATCCATCCAATTACTCGGATACGCAGATGATATTGACATAATTGGAAGATCAAAGCGTGATGTCAGTGGAGCGTTTTTGAGCATTGCGACGGAAGCGAAGAAGATGGGTTTAGTGGTCAATGAGGGCAAGACCAAGTATATGCTGTCATCAAAAAAGGACACTGAACGACGACGTCTTGGACAAAACGTCACCATGGACAGCTATAACTTTGAGGTAGTTAAGGACTTTGTCTACCTAGGCACCGCTATTAATGCAGACTACGACACCAGCGCTGAAATCAAACGAAGAATAACTCTTGCAAATCGCTGCTTCTTTGGACTTAGAAGGCAATTGAGAAGTAAAGTCCTCTCTCGAGCATGTAAAATCACCATCTATAAGACACTCATCATCCCGGTTCTCATTTATGGCGCTGAGGCCTGGACCCTGTCAAAGAAAGATGAGAGCGTCTTAGGATGCTTCGAGAGAAAAATTCTTCGGGCGATTTTTGGTCCCGTACGCATAGATGGAGAATGGAGGAGAAGATATAACGACGAGCTGTACGGGCTGTACAGCGACACTGACCTAGTTAGCAGAATCAAAGTCCAACGGCTTAGATGGCTAGGTCATGTAGAGCGGATGGACATCAACGCTCCAGCCCGGAAGGTCTTCGAATCCAATCCCGAGGGACGGCGCAGTAGAGGAAGACCGCGACTCAGGTGGCGCACCCAGGTGGGAGAGGACCTCAACCAACTTGGCGTGCGAAACTGGAGACAGCTAGCTAGGGACCGAGCTGGCTGGAGACGCTTGTTGGTTGAGGCCCAGGTCCGCCCCGGACTGTAGCGCCACCTTAAGTAAGTAAGTAAGTATTCCCACCAAATTTAACCCTAGATTTGTGTGACAAATATGCAATTGGAAGTAATGAAACATAGTTTTATTGCAATTTCGTGATGTTTCCATTTTGATGATTACACGTGTAGATCTATATCGTAATGGGAGAGAATGTAAATTTAATAATGGAAGAAACGAAGTGTCAACAATTTTATGGGAAATGTTGTCCGCAGATTCAAAAAGTAAGCAAATGATAAACCTGATAAGCTTAGAAAAGACAAACATTGCGTTGCGACACCAAATAAAAGATTAACTTTAAACTTATTTCATTCATTTTAGGTATTTCATTTTTCTATGGACTCAATGAATAGTGCACAAAATTAAAGAAAATACTGAGTATTTAAACAAACCTAGTTTATTTTAGTTTTTAGAAAATATTTTAGTTAGCGCTTTCACTTTTTTTCAAATCAAACTTACCTTTTCTGTTAACTGCCAACAGCTGTTTTTTGACATTCCTTTTTGTTTGTTTTCTTTCTTTTGTTCCAATTACAACAAATCGCTTCTACTTTTATTCTATGCTTGCCCGTCCGTCGCCCGACAATTGTTTCAACTTAGCCTAGCCTAGCCTAGCCTAACCTGGCTGGGTTCTATAAACTACAATAGAATTAAAAGCAGTTGGACTCCTCTAAACAAATTAGCAAAATATCGCGTACGTAGGTACTTAATTGACTTAGAAATAAAACAAGGTGACACCATTAATCTACCGCTACAATTAAATATGGCCAAAGTTCGAATACCCGAACAAAAAGTTATACTTTGTGGAGAATATGGCGTCGGCAAAAGTTCCTTGTTTCGCCGATTCACCAATAATAGTTTTGTCACTGAGACAGATCGTAAATCTACCCTTGGTTTGGATCACATGGACAAAGAATACACCATCGATGACAAAACCATCAAAGTAAGTAGTAGATAACCTTTGTTGTTGTTGAACTCATGGTGCAATGTTCAATCTTATGTATTTTCTTAACATATTCAATCATCACAGCTTCAACTCTGGGATACCGGCGGAATGGAACGTGTTGCCTCAGTCACATCGAGTTACTATAAATTCGCTGAAGGTGCTATTCTGGTGTTTGCATTGGACAATGCATCCTCATTTCATTCACTGTCGCAACACCTCCTCGACATAGTTACCTATGCAGAGAATGCCAAAATCTTCATTTGCGGCAACAAGTCAGACTTGGAGGGTCGAGAGCCACAGGTGAGCGATGCCGAAATGGAGGCTTTTTGTGAACAATGCCACAGTCTTATAAGTGCCACATACAAGACATCCTGCAAGACGGGCGAAGGTATCGAAGAAATGTTCCGTGACATATCGAATATCCTTGTTGATGCGAATCGCTCAAAAATAGAGTTACAAGCTCTCGAACACCATGGATTCAAAATCGATCATCCCGATGAACCACCGGAAGATGATGGCAATTGCATTTGCTAGTTCCAAATGTCCCCTCCTCCCATCATTTCATCTAAGCCCTTTTGGATTTGCATTTAAGTTTTTTGTTGTTTTTCTTTTTGGAATTGATTGATCGATTTTTGGAGTACAGTTTATTTATTGTAGTTTATTTTTCAAATATTTATCCGTCCCATATTGAGCCGGATTTTCTCTTATGTTTCTTACCATGACATATTTATACATAACACATAATAAATAATAGCAGCAAAATAAATAATTCAGTTTTTTGTATTGATTTTCTTTTTTTATTCTCGAGAAGATAACTTAACAAATAAACTATAATATTCTACATGGGTATATATTTATATTATAATATTCTGTGTTGTGGTGGATAATACACAAAAACAAAAACTATAAAAGGCTAATAAAAGAAAATACACGGTAATGCAAACTGTCGGTCAGTTGTTCGACTTCGAAGCCAATCATCGGTCGTCGTATGTCTTTGTAATGGTTCATTCATTTATTCATTCTTTAGGTGAACGGGTAACGCTTTACATTTAAAAAATATTTAGTGTATAATTATTGGTGAAAAATAAAATAAACAAAAAAATAACTGGAGGAGGAATTTTAGTGCTGAGCCCATATAATTGACTTCAAATCAATGCCTTCTTGTACCATTTCCCAGAGTGGTGACATTTCACGTAATTTCTTAACTTGACTGATGCACTTTTCAGCCGTGTAGTCTATTTCCTCAATTGTTGTAAACCTTCCAATTCCAAATCTGCAAAAAGAAAATGACATAGAATAATGAAAGCATTTTCCTACTGGAATCTTAATGAACAGAGCCAAAAAACAAATTTGTATCATAGTCAAACTCGGAAAAAATATTTCGTAAAATATCAAAATTATTCAAATCTTTGATATAGTTTGGAGTTGTTGGGAAAGGCAAATTGAATTGCAAAAAATTTCAAGTCTCAGCGCTGCCAAATTTTTCTACGTTTTTATTAAATATTTTTAGAAGTTCTGTGATAAAAGTCGTAATCGTTGATAGTAAAGGAAAAGCAACCAAAAATAAAAATTCTTTATCAATTATGGAATTCGTTTTTTGTTTGCGAATTTAAGGTCGGGGTTCTGGTTCATAATTTGTAATCAGATGAAATCGTATAATTAAATAATAATATAATGAAATAAATAAATATGATAGGGCTGAAGCTCATAGAGATCCCGGACCTAGTGTCTTACAACTTTCAACCATTCTTAAGTGCGAGCGATGTGAGAAATCGAAAGGAACTGCAGTCATTATGAAAGATCAAAACAGTTAATTTGAGAAGTAATTTTCCATGATAAGAATTTTTTTAAATCGTACAGGTAAGTATAGCATCTAGACCTCTGGCATGAGAGCTACTTGGAAACCTAGCTTCATCTTTAATTTCCGCCTCCAGTTATGGAGTATAGTCCCACCGAACTAACTAGCTTTAAGTCCAATGTGTTTCGACTAGATACGACAGTTAAGCTCAACATTCTTGTGAATTATATTCTAAAAAATCAATGATTTGGTGCTACTTACAAAATGGACCTATTTATTCTGGAAAGGATTTAACAAAAAAAGCTAAAAACTCTCACCTTATAGAACTATGCGCTAAATCATCATCTGTTCCAATTGCCCTTAGCACATACGACGGTTCCAAAGAGGCCGATGTACATGCAGATCCACTTGACAAGGCGATATCCTTAAGCGCCATCAACAAAGACTCTCCCTCCACATAGGCAAACGATAAGTTCAAACATCCCGGATAAGTGTGTTCGGGATCACCATTTCGAATGACATGTGGTAAACCTTCCATAATTTTATCCAATAATCGGTTCGATAGAAATTCAACCCATTTCTCATCGTAACTTAATTCACGTCTGGCAATATCGCAGGCAGCTCCCAATCCAACAGCTAAAGGCGCCGGTACAGTTCCACTTCGTAGACCACGCTCTTGACCACCACCACTTTGAATCGGTACAAGACGAACTCGAGGTTTTCTACCAACATACAATGCACCGATTCCTTTGGGTCCGTATATCTTGTGGCCCGATATCGACATTAAGTTAATGTTATCCTTATGGACATCGATAGGAATTTTGCCCACCGCTTGTGCGGCATCTGTGTGGAATAGTACTTTGTTTGCTTTGCAAATTGTACTTATGTCTGAAAGGGGCTGTCGAACACCTAAAAGACATATTTTTTGTAAAAAGACTTTCAAGATAGATTGAGTCTATCCTTACCAATTTCATTGTTGACTGTCATGATAGATACCAAAGCTGTTTGTGGGGTAATTGCTTGTTCAAGTTCCTTGAGATCTATTATACCATTCTTCTGTACCGGCAAGTAGGTGATTTTAAAACCCTCGGCTTCCAAAGCTCGACATGAATCCAATACACATTTGTGTTCTGTTTGTGTTGTGATAACGTGATTTTTCTTTTCTCCATAAAATCTTAAAAAAATGCAAGGACAAAAATCGAGTGTTTTCAAAATCAATTAAGAACATGAAAACCAACCTTGCAACACCCTTTATAGCGATATTATTCGATTCAGTTGCACCAGACGTGAATATAATTTCTTTGGGATCGGCTCCAATAAGATTTGCAATTTGTTCGCGTGCCAATTCGACAGCTTTTTCAGATTCCCAGCCGTAATAATGATTCCTTGAATGTGGATTGCCATACTGATGTATTAGGTAGGGTAGCATAGCATCCAAAACACGGGGATCCTAAAAGAACAACAAAACACAAAATGACATCTTGTGAAATTAGAAATTCACTTTCTTTTTACTTACCATGGGAGTTGTAGCTTGTGCATCCAAGTAAAGGGGTTTCTTATCAGGTTGGATAAATGGTTTGTCTTCCTTTTTCTTTGGATCTATTTTTGTTTTTTATTTTATATTGTGAAATTGCGAAGCATACATTTAGTAGAAGTATTTTTTCATATCAATAACCTCACATTATAAAGTTACCTTTTGCTGCTACAGCTGCATTTGATGCAAGACGAATGCCATTCAGATTTAATATTCCGGATCTCGTTAGGGATTTAACAGCATCGGGATGAATAAGCCTTTTTGGCAACATTGTAATTAGTTGCATCATTTTTACGGAAAAATTGTAAAGTTATTTCGTTCGCTTTGCTACAAAGATAATTCGGTTTGATGGTATTTCGAATTTTATGATGATGCAGCCAACCAACAAAATAAGAATAATATTGCGAATGATAAGCGAATGTCAAAACAAAGCGTGGGTGAAGTAAATTAGTTCTGTTTGTGTAATGATTGACACATGTGATTATACACAGCTTTTAAACGGTGCAATATTTCATTGGTGATTTTTGAACAATTTTTGGTGTTTGCTTCATTATATATTTCATAGAGGAAATATATTATCTAGAGTCCCGACTCAGTGGGTTTGCTCTCTTTCGGCCTACAAGCTAAATTGAGACGATTTTGTCCATTAGGATAAGCATGTGTTAGTTGTCCCGTGCATTTCTTATGGGACCAAGCCATTATGAATGTAGTTGTTATGGAATTTGTGCCCATATTGCTCAACGGCGGGGGAAAAAAAACTATGAGGTGAACTCAGCCGTTCAAAAAAGTGATCCGTTGCATTCAAAAATTGAAAAATTAATGCAATAATTTAAGAAAGACTAATTTTATGGTTCCTTTCCAGTGTAAACTGTGCAGTATCTAAAATGAAAACACAGACTATTAAATAAATCGATTATTGTTGCACCTCCTTCGCTGCAATTTGACTTACTTTTTATTCAATGAAGTGAACTTGTATATACTCTTTTCAATATAAAGGTTTTTAGTCTGAAAAATATCAAATTATATTAAATATCAAAACAGTTAGCAAAAACTTACATTAAAAATCCTAAACCCATTGTTTTGTTTTGCAAAATTGATTGTAATTTTTGACAAGTTATAAAAATTCCATAAGTTTCATTTTAGCCCAATCCCCCATTTTGCTTTTTTTTCTCCACTCACATGTATTCACCGATAGGTAATTTGGGAGAGTTCACCTCGAATTCGTGTTTCAGGTAGGCCCCGGTCGGGACTCTAGATAATATATTTCCTCTATGATATTTTTCTTGTACTTATTTCAATTACAAAAATTTTAAACGTCACTTTCGCTAAATTAAAAATGTTTAAGTTAATTCTTTTTTTTTACAGATAGGCCTCTGATATCATATTTTGTATGACTGAACTTTTGACTGTAAATCTGAAGGCTAAAGTACGTAGACCAGACTTGATAACAATAAGCACTTTTTGCCATAAGTTAAAAGTTTTTTTTTTGCTAGCATTTAGATTATAACAAATAATAGTATATATTACTTTTGATCACAGGCTAGTACACAGCTAAACTGAACTACATTTTTCGTTGGTCTAAATATCCACAGCAAAAAACACGGCGGAAAATGTTTGTGTAGAAAATGTTTAAATGTTTAGTAAAGTGACAATCGTTGATAAGTGAAAGTCAACAGATTTACAAGTCATTTGCAAACTTCAGCTAACTAAAAGGAAATATAATAATTATCTCATATAAATGTTTTTGTGGATCACGTTTTCGAAATTTTAAATTTAATTGAAGATGCTAGCTTTTTCTTTTCAAGAGATTGCAGAAGGTCTTCTTCGTTTAAGGCCTCACAATGGCACGTCAACATTCAAACAGATCATTCTATTTGTTTTACTACCTCTAACAAATATAAATTTAATACTTTGCGTCACCTTTTTGTGCAGATTTTAAATTGAAGAACAATATAAGCCCCCTCTCACTAACTCGTGAATTTTCATAGAAACTTGAAAACTTAAGAAGAATATGATAAAATACAGTTTGCAATTTGTTTGTCCGTCTCATTTAACAAATGTGATTTCCAATTTAAATTATTTATTTTTTATCAATTTTTTCCAAGAACCAGAAGAACACATCGAACAAGCCTAAAATTCTGTCAAAATAGAAAATCTGCACAAAACAAATTATAGGAAATTATGACAGTTTACTTGCTGTTTCCCATAATCCATAATCCAAGTGTCAATTTTAATTAGTGTTGGTAAGGTTGGTAATTCAATTCTGTGGGTATTTTATTTTCTTTTTCGTCAAATTGCATCAACAACAAAAATATCTTTGTTCTCTTGAAGTTTTTGTATTCAATCTACTAAACGAATTAGAACACTTTTAATAGCTAATTTGAAAGTAATTAACTTTGTAATTAATTTGAATTCAGTTATTACTTGATTCACTACGAGGTGTGTCGAAGGTTGTTTTTTAAACTTTAAAACTTATTAACTTTCTCAATAGTGCGAGCTGCAATGGCAAGAAGATCTTCAGCTACTGGAGGGGATATTATTGGTACAACAGATGATTTAGATGACTTGGATACTCCTTCCACAGATGGCATCGAAACTGGTTCCCTTGCCATAAAAGAATCTGAACGTATTAAAGAAAAAGGTAAGAAACTGCAGTAAGACTTTAAATAACTTTTTATTACATAACTCCGATTGTTGTATGCGTATTCCAGAACTATGGCAAAGGCCAACAACCCAACGAGTGCTTCCAAACGACGGAACGACAATTCTTCGTTTCGAAATTCCATATGCCCGCATAATGCCACCCAAAAACGAGAATCCCAACATAAAACGCTATGTTGTCTATGATCTGTCGGTTCGTCAGGATTCAGCTGTAATTGATCCGAATCCAGCTACCATTGAAAGACGCTACACGGACTTCCTCAAATTGTACACTAACTTAAAAAAGAATCATCCAACTGCTTTCAATTCAGTTTACTTTCCTAAAAAAGTACTCATGGGAAACTTTTCCCCGGATTTGATTGCCGAACGAAGTGCCGCTTTTGAGGCATTTCTAGATCACATAGTCTCGAAGGCTGTCCTTAGAGAATCGCCTTACTTCTTGCACTTCCTTCAAGATATCGAATTGAGAAAAGCGTGTCAGTTGTTGGACGAACGTCGTAATGAATCGGCTATTCCATTGCTAGAGAATTGTTTCCGCTTGTTGAACAAGATATTCATGGATCGTTCGAAACCTGTATTGTTATTACTTTGTCGACTTGTTGCCGCTTGTACAACTTCACCTGTACCACATCCATCGGCAGATCGATGGGCTGAATTAGCACTGAGGCGCTATGAAACGTTATGTGATACTGATTTGCTGCCTCTTTATATTCCCCTTTTACAAACTTGTTCCCATCTATGGTGAGTTTTTCCTTGTTTTTAATTACTTCTTTATTCTTCAATCCAATAAATTATCAATTAAATCATCGTTTAATTCATATCATGACTCAACTATAGGAAAGACTTCTCTATCTATATCTATAGCTAATACAAAAATTTGAGAGCAAATCGCAAAGGTTACGTGTCGATTTGTATTTTTAAAATAATACGCGTATGACGCAGGTTATTATTTCTATTTTTTTGTTTTTTTTTTTTTTGATTTTCCAATACTCAATGACCCGAATTTGATTTTTCTTTCCCTGTTGTATGGGTTATTCCAAAATCTAAATTTAAATTGCATATTTGCGAAATTTACATATTTGTATTCATTTGCCAGAAATCAATTTATTTCTATTTTCTTTGAAATGTAATTTTCTCAAGTGCTTGTACTGTTTAGATTTATTTTCATATTACTAAAATTCAAACAAAAATTTTGAAAGTACTCGCAATGAGTTGTAGAATTTTAGAAGATAATAGCATTTTTATGAATTCTTATCTCTAGTTCCTTATTCGTTATTTATTTATTTCTTTTTCTTTGTTTTTCCTTTTTTGGAGATAAATAACAATAAAGTTTTTTGCTGTGCAGATAACAAATTTAAAAAAGACATCTTATTTTGTCAATTTTTGTGTATGTTTCTATTTTTTATAGTTGAAAACTTGTCAATGTAAATTTGTTTGCATTTGCCACGAGTTTAACTAAATCAAGAGAGTTATTAATTAACTCGATTTTTGAAGTGAGAAAATAAAATAAATATTTTTAAAAACTCACGCATTAATTGTAAACTAAATTTGAATCACATAAGAGACTTTAGTTAAAACCTTAATATTTTTCTTTTTAGGTGGCAACGAGGACGTGATCAAAAATTGATCACAGATCGCCTTACGGACATGTCGAAAAAAGGGATAAATATAAACAATAGTCCGCCACTGATGAAAGCTATTCACTTGCTCGATCCATTAACTGAAACAATATAATTCTCCTACTCCAACACCCCCTCCACACACACAGAAGTCTATATCATTTTATGTAGTTTAATGTTATGTATTTATTTTATTTTCAAACCAAAATGTATGCATTTTTTTTATTGAATGCTTACGAAAGTTTAGTAGTTTTTTAGGTCATTTACATTGAACACTGTTATTAATTATTTTTATTTTCAAAGTTAATTACATTTTTGGGGAATTTTTATTTAACTAATTTTAATTTGCTTTTAAATGCATTTGACTGAGATTAATAATGAAACTCGAATATATGTAATTTTATATATTAATTTTTCTTTTACTCAAAATTCTGTTACAAATTTTGTGCAATTTTTACAAACATCAATTATTATATACTATATGGACCAGTTTAAAAGCTAATTTTTAGTTTGGTAACACATATTTTAAATGATCTATTATATTATTATGTATAATGTGCACGCAAACAATTAAATAAAAAGAAAAAGAAAATTATAGTATGAATAAGAAAGTATCCGTCAATTTGTAACTGAAACATACACATTTATATTAGATATTAAAACTATTGTAAAACATTACACTCATATATCTTATAGGATACAAATAAATGGTATAATTTATATAAAAACAAAAATTGTTAAAATATTTTCTAGAACTTTAAAAATGGAGTAAGTATAAAGGTAACAGAGAATAAATAGATATTGAAACGATGTAACCTTCTACTTGGAAATATATAAAACCAAATTTTCGCACCAAATAATATTTTATTGTAAGGGAGATGGGCGCATAAATACTAAGTCCGCCTCTGCAGTCGATCCTGAGATTCTAAAACTCTCATAAACCAGCGTGTCTTCTAACTTTAATTCAATATAATGTGATGAACAAAATATTGAATAATAGATCTCTTTTGATTGGTTCTCTTATTGAATCTAGTTCTAAAGGGCAATGTAAACAACTTTATACCTTAATTAATTCTCCATAATGTAAATATTTTTTCATACCAAAGAATGAACTTGTTTAAATTATACAAGACCCGAGTTGTTCATGCATCTTCGTTAAGCATTATTGGCTGCTCAATGTCTAATCAGTTATCTTTAACAGAGGTGTTGATTTAGTCGACATTTTATTTAGTTAGTTTCATAACGTTAAATGGTATGGTTGGGTGATTTTATAATTCTGTTCTGTTTAAAATTGTGTACTACCTAACAATAGTCGGTATATTTTGTATGTAAGTGGTTTAAAAAAGCAACACAGTGGATTTTAGGTCTATGAAACCCTGAATTCGTGAATGAAAATAAGAGTGCAAAGCGAAATTGATTTACAAGTAGTTTAAACTTGCAACGGTCATTATGGACAATGACGTAATAACTGAAAATATAAAATAGTTGTTTACATTCGTTTGAATATTGTATTAAAAACAAACAGCTGCTGCTGTTGGTTGTTGATCAATCATCATCATAATAAGAAGAACCAGTTCTAAAAAATACTACATACTCGTAGTAATAATATGCGCGGTTTTGATTTTTCAAATGATTATTTTTTTATAAAGTGTGGTGATGAACTCAAATGGATGTCAAAGTCTTAAACAAATATTATTAATTAAAGTGATATAAAAAAGGAAAAATGGGGAATAAAATAGCTTGTGGTGGTTCTGAGAAGTATATTTCGACTTGTTGCCAAAAAGATTCATGGTCACCCAAACACCAAAATGAAATTCAATTCAATAATCGGTTTACTTTGCAAACAATTGAATCCAACTTAAATGGTAAGAACAAGTTATATTCTATGCAATCTTAGAGAGGTTTTATTCATCAGTTAATATTATAAAATAAAAGAAAATAATAGTAGATGTAAAGTAATTATTTTATAATTATTGTTTTTTATTTATAAGCGTACCCAATGACCCTTAGAATTCTTTATTTTAATGTGATTTAAGCAATTTGATTATAAACTATGTGTAACTATCTATATACAAATACTTTAATTTAATATCCATAGTCCACATATTGAAGGTAATATACAACAACATTCAAGGGATATTTAATTAGAAAATTCTTATTTTATTCTAAGTTTCTAAAAGATGCACATTTCCTTGTATATGTTTTGCATTTATATAATTTTTAAATAAGCACTTATTTAAAAATTCAAGAGAATAATTTGATTCTGAAAGTACTAAATAATACAATATCTTAGTTAAACCGTTAGGGTGGTTTTATTTCGAGGTGTTACGTCCTCGCTGCAAAATGCGTGCTATATACACTATATACTTCTAATTTTTCACGTTCATACATAATGTATGAGACATGTCCTCGTAAGTGAGTTACTATTTTAGCGTGAATACTCGTAGTTTTCGTTAAAATTTGAATATTAAACGAATATGACTACATACGATGAATGCTGCTCCAAAATATTGTTATAGTGTAAACATCTAGGTCAACTAGGTTATGACATACATATGTATGTACTTATTATATAAATGATTGATGAATGAAGGATTTTTTGGTCTGGTACATATCTGTTAAATAAGCACTCTGTTAAATTAAATTGATAGTTTATAATTATAATTAAATTATAAGTTTATAAGTATCAAAGTTTAACACTTAAACATCCAAAAAATAAATGAATAACAATTAATTAAAAGGTGTTTAGTTCGATAATAAATAAAGATTTAAAAGCCTGAATCTCATTATTTATCTACTATCAGTTGGTAGTTGATGCTCGCAATAGGTTTTCATATTTTGTCAAATATATATAGGTATATACAAATTTGGGTAGGTTTAGAAGACATAATGGGACTTGAAGCTAAGGTATGTTGAGAATGCTAGAAAAAATCTACATGTGTTCACACTAGACTCTTTTGAGAAAAAAAACATTTTGACAAATGACAATTGTATCTCCTTCTCACTTAATAGTTAAAAAAGGGATAGGAAATAGAGATAGACATTTTTATTGTTTTTTGTCAATGAAAGTGAACGAGATAAAATTGCCATTTACAGGAACGGACTTAAATATTAAGTGCACTTGTTGTCAAAATATCAGAGGATCCTATTTTTTCTTCACATGAAAGCTGAATTCCATTGCTCCTTGATTAATAATTTAATATACACATGAATGGAGTGGACCTATACTGTTTTATGCCGAATCATAATGACTAATTTGAGAAAACACTTTTCATGACAAGAATTAATCTTGGAGGATTTGTCAATTTCCTTGAAAAAAAAACTTAGTGGCACAGGCAGGGATTAAACCCAAGACCTCTGGCGTGATAGTCCAACGCACTACCATACCACAAGACTGACTATTCAATGCTTAAAATAATAATAAATATAAAAATAAACATTACTAACCTAGAAAACTAAATTAACTATTTGATTAAAATTGTTCACACCTTTTTAATGTAAAAACAATTTCATTGATGGATAAATGGAGTATGTAATTGTACCTGCTTTACATATTTAATAAACATTCATCAAAAATACATCTGGCTATTTAGTTTAATTTTATTTATTGCAAATGTTTAAAACGTGACATGGGTGAAACTTTGTCTTCTTTTTGATGTTGTCGTCTTGACATTGTAAACAAAATACTTAAAAAAATGTAAGTTATTCATATTTAAAGTTAAATTGAATATATACAAAGAAGAGGATATGTATGAACATTTGGAAAAAGACCCAAATGACGTAAAAGTGCACGAAATGGTACGTGCTTTGTATGACTAACAAAATATAAACAAATATTTTTTTTTTATTGAAAAGATAAAAAGATATTTAAGAGATGAGCATCATATTAAGAAAACAAGTATTAAATTACTCAAAATAATTATTTATAATCCACTATTTCTCTATTGAATTTGATGAGTTATGACGATGATTAGGTTTTTTTTTTTAAACTTGACCCGTCAACCAAAGTTGAATTTAAACATCTTATTCAAAATCATATAACAATTTCGTGCATTTTTTCCAGTTTACGTTTTGTTAAACTCAATGGGTGAGAATGGTATGGTTAGGGTAATTCCTTGACAGTTGTTGCGCCTTTAGAATAGCCGCTTTAGCCGAACTTATAACTTAAGTGAAAATTCGGATACCCGAAACATATTTTCAATCAAATTTTATAATTTTTCATTGAACAAAAACTTTCTTCAGTGAAAAAATTAATCGAATTTGAATTTATTTTTAGAGACTGGAGTGAATTTTTTTTAAAATAAAACAGATACTATTTATGTTTATAGGTTATCTACATAAGACAATCTCCTTTTAAACCGGAACCTATGGCATTCAATTATGTATTTGATTCTTTTTTAAAAACACCACTTATGGCCTTATCATCCTCTTAACGCTTCGATTCTTATCTACATGAAGTAGTAGTAGGTAAATGTTACTTCTTTACTTATAATCGAAAAGTATCTTAAAACATTATCTTGCCTAGCCTACAATTATTATCTCCAAGATACCATTTTAAGATTTGTACTAATAATTATAATTTAAAACTTTATTTAGTCATTCCAACCTCATGCTAGAAGTGTCTTATAATTTATTTGTGTTCCATTAAAATAAAAATGAAATCAAGTCCGAACAAATTCTCCAGACATCAAAAGTTTATATTATAGTGAATTGACAAGCTCACGTTATTGTTAGATATACAAAACACACCTCTTAATGACTTAATAAATTGCATTTATGATCATTCTCCCTCTTACTGCATTTTTGGTTTGCACAACGTTTTTTGAAATGAGGTTGAGGGGAACGTTACACTGCACATTGCACAATCTTAAATCCCATGAGTGTTAAGTTTAAACGTCAATTTAAAAATAATATTTTTGCATGAGGTTTGACGTTTGAGTAATATAAATACAAATATACTTATTCTATGGAATGCATTTATATGCATTAAATGTTTGTTTGTGCGTGACAAATTATGTTAATAGTAACAAGTAAATATTAAAATGTGATTTATTTTGATGATTTATGATTTATTGAGCATCAGTTTCTATTAAAACCACTTGACAGATCTATTGGTGAATTTAACAACCGGAAGACTTTCAATACATGTATATATGTATATAGAAAGGTAGACAATTTTTATGAAAAGTATATCCCCACAATTGCATACAACTCATTGAAATAAAGATAATTGAGATTACTTAAATATATAATAATCTACTAGATTTAAGATATAGAAATTCTTGTTTTCTGTCATCAAATAAATGCAGTCTTCCCACTAAAACACCCACTATAGTGTAATAGTTTTTTTGTTTATTCTGTTTTTTTTTTTTTTGCACTAACCTGAGTTCCATTATAGGAAATTTTTTATAGGAAGTATGTGGGAAGAGATTTTGATGTTATCGTTGGATTACAGACTTATTAGATAGATTTATGTATTTAAGTATGTACTTTAGTGTGTCATAATATGACCTACCAAATATGTTGTTATTGTTTTATAAAAAAATTAAGAACCCTCGAGTGATCTAACTTTTTTACTATGATTATTTGTTATTTTATAAACAAGGGTATATACCTACATAACTATTTTTGAATTGTGTTGAATCCAAAGACATTACTTTTGCTTTAAGTTTTGAGATGTTGATAGTGTATTAAATTATTGTTTCTTGTATTCTTTGGTTTATTTTTTTATTATAATTGGTTATTGATTGATAAATATAAAAATAAAAAAAAAACATGAATGTTTCTATATCTAGTATCTGATTGATAAATATGTAAAATATTTAATGTCTGCACAATTGCAATTAATGTTTTGTGTAAAAGAGTTCCTTGTCAAATTAGAAAAGAAATAAGTAATATTTCTTTCCAAAACAAAATACAAATCGTGATCAGCTTACCTGAGGAGTTTAGATTATAATTTTTTTGTACGGTGAACTGAAGGTAGAGGTTCGTGAAGAAAAGTTCTGAGATTAAAATAAACTAACTAATTTCATTGTTTACAGTTAAAAAAATGAACTTGACTGCCAATGAAGTCCTTAAAGTTGTCTTAACCTGTCTATTGCTTTCCAATCAAGGCAACTACTTTGGAAACTTTACAAGAAAGTTTGCAAAACCAAAGCACTTATGGGACGTCGCGAATCAACTTTTCGTTCGAAAACATTGAAACTCTTGAACAGAATTTTGAGTTATTGAGACAAGTAAAGTAAAGAACTGAATCTGATACATGTTTGCCCTTAGTGTTGACGAAAAGATAAGTTTTTCAACTCTCGTCGAATTTTTGAAATTAGACATTCCACAAACGTTATATGTTTTCCATAGAGACTTAAAAGATCATTTAAGGCAAGAAGAAGTATTAAGTCAGACAATCGGCGGATCACAAGAAATGTCGTTTCTTCGGTGATTACGTTCTTGAAATGCATTAACACTAGAAGGTAAAACATTTTCAGAAATAAGGCTTATTTTAACTTTGAAAGTTACGATAATAAACAGAGATATTATGGATTGGAATTCGTGAAGAAACAAGCATCCATTTAGTTTTCATTAATAATATAAGTGTTTTAATATAAAAATGAAACTTCTTATTGACAAAAATTATAAAGATTCAAATATTATTTTTTTATGAATATTTAAAGTTAAGTAAATATCAATATGGGTTACATATGCAGCTGGATAAATTGTCTATTAGGCTTTTGATCAATACAAAGAATTTTACAAAACAATTATAAAAAACATACAAAAACATACTTTTTCATCAAAATATAAGAATTATTTTAGAATGATCTTAGAATGGAAGCTGCATGTCCAGCACTCTCCATTAGAAGGAATTACTTTCTCGGTAATCCCTTCTTCGATAATACCAGTGAACTGGCAAATATTGACACAAAACGTCTCTCTAACTTTATTAAAAGTACAAAATGGTTTGTTTAAATTCATTACTCTCCCATGAGTAACCTCATTAGTGGTATCACAATGGACCCTTGAGGTCTACGTGTGTCAATGATATCTGGACAGCCACTCTAACCTAACCTAACCTAGAATGGAAAAGAATAAATATCTTAAACTGTCTTGTATACTAAATAATAAAAAAAAAAAAACAAAGTCTAAGCTTTACAAAGGTATTTTACCAAGACTGTATTCACGTAGGACATACATTACGTGAACTGAATCATAAAGCCTTAACCCTAATAAACAAATAATAATCATTGTCACTTCTTGAAAATGTGTAATCTATTTCAGGCCCCTCTGTTATTCATGCATCATAATACAATCGTCACCATACTTTTTCTCCTTGTACGTAATTTAAAATTACAAATTTTTTTATTAGCGCCAGTGGTTTACTCATGACATCATAATTAGTAACGTGAATTTAAAAGCTTATTCAACTTATAACTGTGTAATTTCCGAAATATTCTTGAATCATAAACATCAAGGGTCATCTTTTCTTTTCCGTTTCTTGTTGAATACATTGCACATGAATCATCCCAGGGATGTCAATCGAAACAGTACTTATAGTAGATACCGAACTGTTAAACAACAAACCACTGATTGATTGATTGAACGACAGCCGGATCATTCGCACAACATAAAGCAAATATACTTTGAATAAAAAGTGTAAAATGTGTCTTTGTATATTCTTTTCCGGTGTAGGATTAAGATAATGAACGATCTCAGCGCAAAATAAGATTTTCTAATTAGAACAATTTTTTATATTGCATCTGATGCAAATAATTGTTGCTATTTAAAAAGCTTTGTAATTTAAACTGAAATCGTATTTAATTTTGTCAAGTTTTTTTAATTCTTTTTAGAAAAAATGAGAAGACTATTTTATGGAAAAAGTCAATGCAATTTCACAATTTTATCTTGAAAAATGTATACCATAAAATCCAAAACAGAATTGAATTCATTAACTATACAACTATAATTTAATTTGTACACTAATGGTGGCTTCGCAGATGCAGCGGTGAAGATTATACGCCACAAACCGAATTCTTCTTTATATCTGCATTATGGCATTTCCTATAATTTGCATTTGAAAAAACTTTTCCATGTTTGGTCTACTATCTGATTTCCATTCATGGGATTTAATTATATTGTATCTTCTTTTGAAAGTGCAGAACAGTGTAAATAAACCATAATAACATCTATCTATTCACAGATGTCAAAATATGAATGTGCAATTTCAATTTAATTCGATTCAATTTAAACCATACTATACAATATAGTGTGTGGGCCCCATTTAGACGAATCTATAGTTATTTTAAACAATAATTTCAACCCTGTCTGGCGTTTTAATACGGAAATAATTTGACGCCTGCTCTTGCAGACCCAATCAATAGTGATCTCATGTTTCTAAAAACAACCACGCGCCAATAATATGAATGAATCCGTGTTTCTGTTTACCCACTTCCACTTGACAATGCAATGGGTTACCCTTGAAATTGGCAATGACACTTTCTTGTTTACACTTTCAAACTATTCAAAGGGTTGTTGCCGTTGCTAATGATGATGAGTTTTAACGTACATACGTACCCATTAGTGCGGGAAGATCATTTTAAAATGTGTTCGTTTTCTTTTTTAACTATAAATGCAGATATAGTATATAATTACAATTGCAACTGATTTAAGTTTAAATAGAAGTGAAAAAGCATCTGATCGATGATGTTGATGTTTTGAATATTATACTATATATAGTAAATATTATTTATCTACGTTCCGCAAACTGGAGAAGAATAATTTTAATGAATAGAGTTTCTGTATTCAGTTGTGATCAGATATAAAATATTTTTGCCAGTCAGTTTTTGTCTTTGCTAGTCGGCGGCGGTGGTGGTAAAATAGTGCGCCAATCATAAGAGACATATTAAGTGCTAAGTGTTTTTCGATTTTGAATTTTAAATTTTCTTAATTTTCCTGTTTCCTCAAAAGTGTTTTAGTTAAAAGATACAAATACATCATTTGAATAAATAAATTGGTGTAATTTTTTGTTAAATTTTGTGATAAAATTATTTTTTGATTGTGATATTATTTTGAAAATAATTTTAAACAACTAAAACTATAACTATGGGATCGTACTGGTTTCATGATTATATTCCTTCATGGGTAAATCGCTGGCGCCCTGCTCCAAGACCCGCCTTCATACAACGTTGGCCAACTCCTAATTGTAACTATATCTATTATTTATGGTCTTATTCAATGATTTATTACTGTTCAACTTGCATTTCAAATATAACACTTTATAACCATTCTTATGGTCTACTGAGCGACCGACGGCGACGGCCGGCAAGTGGGCGATATTTCCGTAAATGACATAATAGTAAAATTATTAAAGGAAACCAAAAACCAGTAACAATAAATTAATCTTCTTTTTTGATCGAGGTGATATTTTTTTGGCAAAAGATATTTAGATACACAAACAATAGATACGTTTGTATTTATATAAATTCGTTTTTTTATTATTATTGTTTATATTTTGTTATGATTTTCGTTTTGGATTTTATACGCTAGTTTAGAATTGTGACGTAGGGCGTATGCGCAACATAATTTTACCTTGAAACTGAAAGTGTATTTCTTACTCATTGTTCAATTATGTGTTGTCGATCTTATGGGGTTGAGTATTTTGTGTTGTTCTGGTTACGTTAGAGAACTTGTTTCATTATTAATTTATGTTTGAGAGGTATATCAGATTTGAAAAAAGGAACATTTATCTTTTTATTATTAGCTTCAGAGCAGAGAATGACCTTTGAACTTTTGTTAAGTGCGAAATTATATTTGAAGATGATTTCCTTTCTACCTGGGTTTTGATTATAAAATGTTGGGACTGGTTTAAACAGCTTTATCTTTTTGTTTTAACGCTATGGGATAGGAATGTAAGTCTTAAAAAAACTTAAATTCATAGGTAGAAATATTCGTTGCACATCTTTAAATTATATTAAATATTTATTTTTATATTTTATAAATCTTATAATTAAATTTTAAAGGAATATCTATATAATTTTTTTCACAATTTAGGGATGCGGCCAACCTTGTAAGCGTGAGATTTTAAGACCACCAGAATTTTGAATATCTTGAACGATATAAATACATAAATATATCACTTAATCGTGTTAGTTAAAATCAATGTTGAAAATAAAAATATTGAAATGTAAAACATTTCCAAAAATTAAAATTGATTATATTAAAAATGTGAATTATGAGTTTCTTTTGACAAAGTTTTAAATCAGAGCAAAAAAAAGATTAATTTCGTAGATGAGCTAACACAAATAATTCTTAATCCTTAAATCAACACTATAAGTTTTGAAAATGATTATCACACAATGTCTATGTTTATATTTTCAAAAACAATCACCACTCTCCAAAAATATGGTATTTTCTTTTGGTATTTTTTTTTCTCACACTAAATAAACATTCTCATTCCCCCTCCTTACAAAAAAAAACATTATGATCCTACACAAAGCGGTTTATGTTAATTTCTTAATTTAAAATATTAAGAAAACTTAATTTTACTGGGGAAAATTAATTGAATTTTTTTATTATTCTTTGAAAATTTTGAAGAATTATAATTGAAGCGACCTAAGGACAAGCAATAACACTTAAATCTTTTAAATCGATATGGGAAAAATGCCAACAAGAAAAACTATAAAGGAAATGTGCAATTAGTCTTTGTTGGTATTCGATGTTTTCGAATAAAATAAAACAACAAAATACTACTAAATATTTTAATTCCATGCCACTACAATAAACGAATGGATACAAATAAATTTCTTGTTTTGTTTTAAATCTTAATTTTAGATCATTTAGGTACTCTCGAAAGTTTTTGTTTGCGTAATGAAAAACTATAAATTCAAAACACTTAAATCGAATTTTCCAGCCAAATATAATTTTATGCAATTATTATGGTTTTATGACTATAGTTTCGGTTTTTTGAATTATAGAAATTATACGTATGCCTTTAGTCCAACCACTTATATTGAAACAAAAATGGTGTTTCTATGATATTTATTATTTTTATTGGTTGAAAAATGTTGTTAATTGCATTTTTATGGCCAACCTTGTAATTAATGGAAAGTAAGTTGGAAATTGCCAGCATACTTTTTGACCAAATTCAATTTTTAACTTAATTTTATGTGCAACCTTAGAATTATTAAAATTAACTTTCATAAATGTGTTGCATTAATTCCTCTAAATTAAATCAAATTTTAATGTCGATTTATTGAGGAATTTTAGGAAAGTTGCAATAAGTCAGCTATCGTATACTTTATAAAAATATGTAACGGTTTTTAAGCTGAAAGTTCAAAATACCTAAATATGTCACGTTTTAAAATAATTTTAGTAAAGATGAAAAAATATCTCTGCTTAATTAACATTACTGAAGCCTCGAAAACATAAATTCTGCTAAAAAATACTTCCTTATTATTTTCTTTAATTAGTGACCTTATTCTTCTATTTGATTGTGAATTTAGTTTTTTTGATTGGGTCTATTAATATAGAAAGAAATGTTACTGAAAAATAATTACAGTTTAAATATTGAGGAATACATTTTGAACACACCTGCTACAGTCATAAATACAAATTAAACTTTGTATGTTCAACTTTCAAACTTTTCTTTTCAAATGAAAACTATAACTAACTATGTTTAGTTTAATTCTGTATTTTTGAAATCCGAAATTGTTACATAATAAAAGATTTTTAAAAAAGTAGCAAGACAATGGTTATTTGCTTTTTATTAAAACAAATATTAAACCATGGGCGCTTATTTGAATTCAAAGTCAAAAATGTGATAAATTTTATAACTTCATATTTTTCATATAATTTCAATAAAAATGTTAAAACATCTCCAATTTACGTAATGTTATAACGGGAGCCTTAAAAACAGAATTCTGTATTTTTTTTTTGATAATTTTACATACATTTATTGATGTGCTGCAGCTTTTTGGTTTTCCATTCAGCGATCTCAAGAAATGTACATTTTTAAATAATGTATTCTTAGAACTGGACCTGTTTAAATATAAGTTGGGTACAAGTTAAAGTTTCTACACTTTTTGATTTGAATATTGATATTAAATGTATTAAAAATTATTATGTATTCAACTTATTCATAACTAGTCTTAAGGCAAGACGCTTTCGAGTTTTAAGATTTTCACTTATTTTTTTGATTAGATTTGATTTAATTGACAATAAGAACTCCTTTAACTTAGTTTTAAAGAAACCCAAGAATATGGCACATACTTTTGCACCAAAAGTCAGTACCAATTACAATTATTATTTTCTGTTTTAAATTAAAAAAAAATCATTGATGATTTTTTATTTTCATTATTGAATCAATATAATTTTCAAGGTTTAACAATAAGCTAATTTTTATGGTTTTTGTACGATGATCTAGCCTCTAAAGCACAATTAATTTGTTTTATTTAGGTCTTAAGTTTTCAAAGTTAATGTGTAAATGGCTCAAAATCACCAAGGTGCAGAATTTGCTTTGCTAGTAATTTAATGTCTTAAATCTTGACAATTAAAAAAAAACGGTGAATAAAACACTAAAACTAACTTGTGTGTCCATTAATCAATATATTTTATTAATAAAGTGAATTTTAAATGAAATCAATATACAAGCATAAAAAATCATTTTGGGAACGCGTCCTAATTTACAATCTTCAAATAAAGTCCAAAATATAATTGAAAAATTTAAGGTATTTAACCCCTGTCATTACTCAATACACCGTGTTTTTTATAGAAAATTTAATTTTAGAGAGGATACTAAAAGATTATTTATTTTTAAATATAAAAATACAAAAAAAGTTTGTCCAATACCGCAGAAATCATTTCAGTGAACATATCGATAATCGATGAAAAACAATTTGAAGTAAATCCAGCCATTCGGTGTCAAACGTCAGTCGAGGAAGAGAACAATAACAAAGCCGTCTTTGAGAATATTTTTCGTTAAATAAATTATATCTAAATGCTAAGTACCTTTCAATAGTCCGTCATTCCGTGAACGTATTTATTACGTTTTTATTATTATTAATTATTGATGATTTTCTTTTTTACAACTCGAAATAACAATGAAACCTCAAATATGTTTCTATTGACAAAGTCAGATCGCATTTAAGAAGGCCGCCGTATAATCAAAGGGCGCTCTTATTTGAAATCGTCATTTCGTGAACATTCATTTCGGGAACGTTCCCGAACATGGTTTGACGTATTTTCCTGGTAGAAGATTTTATATGTATTGTTATTATGTTCATAATAGACCCATGTTATAAATCAAAGCTTAAATTATGTGCTTTGTTTTGTTCTTGTTGATTTTATCAAATTTAGAAAAACGTTCTCGAATTGATGGTTTTATAAGATATTTAATACTAAAAAAATATTTCTAATAAAGTATAGAATTCTGTGCGCTGCCCTGTCAAAGTTTATTAATATACACATTTTAAAACAGTATAAGCTAAAAGTCATCATTTTAGCTTGCAATTTTGTTCGTCATAAACCCAATTTTGAAATTTACAGCCTTGGTGATTTTAAGCCAAATATGTAGCCCTTAACGTTTTTAGCTTATGTATAAAACAACTGATATTTTTTTTTCTTAATACGTAAATGAATTTAAAGTGAGTCTTTAAAGTTTATTTTGCACGGAAGTAAAATCATTCACTTTACTTTTTTCTTTTAAAGAAATTGGTTAATTGATTTTGACTTTGATATATTAAAAAAAACTGTTTAAAACATAACATAGTATTACATTTCACTTTTTTAAAGTATAATGAGAGCAATTTTTGAAACTAAACTTGGTCTTATTTCACATGACCATATTGAATCTTAAATCTTAAAAAAGCCTTCTTTTTTTTATAAATATGTTTTATTATATTTTTTAAATTTTAACATAATGTAGATTGCATATCGTCTGAAGACATTTAAATTGTGTTCTCTTTTGAAACAAAGGATGTAGGTTAGGTACTGAAATGGCCCAACTGATGCACTTTATTCAAATTGTTATTATTTTAAAATTTGAAACTTAGAATCCCACAAAATTCTTACTTATGTCTTGTACCACACCAGAAACACGTTTCATCTATTTACTTTAATTTGACTTTAAACAACAATATGTTAGGTTTTAACTCCTAAAAGGCCTGTTTATAGTCAAAAATCAATTTAACATTGTTTAATAAAAAAAATATTCAAAATATTCGCATACTTCAAGAAGAGTGTACACAAGCTTGAAACATTACAATATAGGTAGGTATAAAGTAAACAATCGGAATTTCGCAAACAAAAATATTACAAACAAACAAGAATCACGGAATTATTGATGAGTAATAATAATAATTATAAAGGCACTGTTGTAATTTTAAATTAAACATATAATGTAAGTAATCTGTAATAATTTTCTTGTGTAAAAATGATTATACTGCAAAATAAACAAACATTTTAAATTTATACGTACATATATTTCACATCTTAAACATACTCTTCTTTCTATTTAAATAAAATCAAATTCCCAAAAATATGCATTCATCTTTCTTAGATATTTATTAGATAATTATTGTGGAATAGGGTGGCCCATATATAAAATCACATAATTGCCTCAAATAATTTATATTGACAACCAAGCTGACAGTGAATTCATATGAACTGTTAGCTGTCAAATATCAGTGATAAGAAACAAGTTATTCTCGGATTGAAATACACTTTTGTAGTTGAAAAACACATTTTTTCATCCAAGGAATGTTTTTAACAAACTTTTGAACAAACAATCAATAAACTTGAATGATTTTACATTTTCGTGATCCAGAAAAATTCCAAACCTCATCAATGCCAGTTCTTCACCTTAAAAGAGAAATCGAAATGAGAATAAAAACTAAAGGTTTGCACCTAGTTGAAAAAATTAAATAATGTTCGAACCACCCTAATATGTACCTATATGCAGAAAATATCTTTTGTGCCAATCGATTTCTTTTATTTAATGGAAAAAATTCTTGAAATTCTCATATCCGAAATAACCAATCAATTTCAATTGTAACACTGCTATGAGATCATACCCTACCCAAGAAGCCAAACAAATCATTTTCAATATAGCGAGCGCCAAGCGGACCTAATTTTAGATTCAATGCGGTGTGGTGTGATGATGCATTAATAGATCACTCTTTTGTTGTTTGAATTCACTTTACATAAAATGATTCGATTGTTACAATAAAAATTGCCTGTTTATGCAAATGCAAGTTGTTGATTGATATAAATTAAAAATTACTTGTTATCATTATTGGATCATTTAAAATCATTTAAAAATAAAAAAATACATAAAATTAATCATATTTCGAAATGTTTTTTTTTGCAGATACGCCAGGGGAAGATGTTTTGGGGGTGCTTAACGTTGACATGTGCTTTGATGAGAATTCCAATGATCACCATACAAATCGCTTTGTAACATCACATGAATATTTGATCGTACGTCGAGGGGAGCCATTCCGCCTGAGGATTTCCTTTAACCGTCCCTATGACGCGAATAAGGATGCTATTAGTTTTATGTTTACCATTGCTGATGATAAGAAACCTAGTCCAGGGCATGGTACTCTTGTGGGGATTACCCCATTCAAGGACGATAAGAATCTGGGAGACATTTTCGAGTGGGGTGTCATAATTGATTATGTCCAGGGAAATTCCATGTCAGTGCTGATCAAGCCCGCTGTCACTTGTCCCGTGACGCAATGGAAATTAGACATCGATACAAAACTACTCGGACGTTCATCACGATCACACTCAATCCAGACTCCAATTTACATTCTTTTTAATCCATGGTGTCGAGATGACCAAGTGTTTTTGGATAACCGCGAAGAAAGGAAGGAATACCTTCTGAATGATACAACTCTTATTTGGAGAGGATCTTACAATCGCATGAGACCATCGGTGTGGAAGATCGGGCAATTCGAGCGATATATTTTGGAATGCTCGATTAAACTGATCGCAACAGTGGGAAAGGTTCCAGCAGCCCACCGAGGAGATCCCGTCCGAGTAGCCAGAGCTCTTTCGGCTGCCGTCAATTCGGTTGATGATGACGGAGTTATGTTGGGAAATTGGACAGAGGACTTCTCTGGTGGTATTCCACCAACAAAATGGATTGGATCGGTGGAAATTCTTCAGGAATTTTATAGAACTCAAAAACCTGTGAAATTTGCACAATGTTGGAATTTCTCCGGAGTTCTTACAACTGTTGCCAGGGCTTTGGGTATGCCCTCAAGAATTGTCACAAACTACTCATCCGCTCATGATACTCAAGGTTCCTTGACGGTAGATATTTTCATCGATCAAAACAACAGAAAAATGGAGGAAGAGACATCGGATTCTATATGGAATTATCACGTATGGAATGAAATATGGATGGATCGTCCTGATTTGGGGGTGGGTCCGAACGGTTCCTACGGAGGCTGGCAGGCAGTAGATGCCACCCCACAGGAATCTTCCGATGAAATGTATCGATGTGGACCAGCTTCAGTGGCTGCTGTTAAACAAGGAGAAATTCTTCGACCTTATGATTGTGGATTCTTGTACTCGGAGGTAAATGCCGACAAGGTCTATTGGCGATATAATGGACCGTTCCAACCAATTAAACTGATTCGCAAAGACGCACTTGCCATCGGCCATTTGATAAGTACCAAAGCTGTTGGAAAATGGACTAGAGAAGATATTACAAATACGTATAAGTTTGAAGAGAAAACGGAAGAAGAACGAAATACCATGGTGAAGGCGTTGAAACAGTCTCGACATGCTTTCAGTCGTTACTATCTCAATGATAATTTCAATGAAGTTGAATTTGATATGCAGTTGAAGGATGATATAAAAATAGGAGAGAACTTCACAGTTGTTGTGAAAATCACAAACAAATCAAAGGAAAAAGAGCACATAGCTGCAGGGTATCTAAATGCCGATACAGTACTTTATACTGGTCTTAATAATGCCGAAGTCAAATCGATTGGTTTCGAGGTAGAACTTAAACCAGATACATCGGAATATGTTAGAATGGAAGTTAACTTTGATGATTATTATGCAAAACTTCTCCCAGAGGTAAGTTTTTGTGGTTTTTGAAAAAATATTCATATTTTAAAACTTTGTTTCGCTTAGGCTGCCTTTAATATTTCCTGCTCGGGTAAGGTTAAGGGAACCGACTGGGAATACTTTGCTCAAGATGATTTCCGTGTACGCAAACCGGACATAAAGTTCTCATTCCAGGGCAAAGTTATAGCCAAAGAATCTGTGGATGTTATTGTTCGACTTACAAATCCACTACCTATTCCCCTGAAGAAGGGTTTGTTCTATATTGAAGGACCGGGAATTGAGAAATCTTTGAGATTCAAGGTAAATTTATTAAAAAAAACTTTAGTTGAAATTTTACTATTTTCTTCACACAATTTTTTTCTCTAGATTGCTGAAATACCTGTTGGAGGAACAGCAGCTTCTACGTTTAAATTTATTCCTCCATATTCTGGTCGAGGAACTCTCATAGGCAAATTTAATTCCAAGGAATTAGACGATGTTGATGGTTATTTACATTTTGAAATTGAACCTAGACCCGAAGATATTATAATGAACGAAAGTAATGTAACGAGAACAGAAGCAATCGTTCGAAGAACAGATGTGATTCCTTAAAATACTCGAAATTTACTTTTTTTGATAACAAATTAATAATACATTAGTTTTTAAGTTTTTAATTGTTAATATTGTTATAATTTATATTAATTTTAAGTACAATCTAATGAATGAAGTAAATTTACTTGGCGCAATAAAATTTGTTACAGATATTAATGCTTGCTTATTTTATAAGAATAACAATTGAATTATTTTTTTAAATACACGATAAAACGCTTAATTCCTTTTGTAGTTTTAATACGAGTATTTTATTCTCAGAAAGGTCATCGTTTCCAGGCTTCTTGTAAACTAGGCTATTTAGTTTTGAGGGCTTCGTCTCCGTATTTCCAATCCCAATTTTTTAAAATAAGGCTCGGTTTTCAACTGCCCTAGAGCCCGTGCAGATTTTGTATGGATTCAAGCTCAAGTCTTCAAAGAAAACGCAATGATGAAAAAACAATTTTCTGATTTACACTAGTAATTTGGAAAAGCAGATTGAACTAGTGACAGCTAATTTGACAGATACAATTGAACAGTGTTAAAATTTATGATGATCGATATGGAACACTTGAGAAACGTTACTCTAGCAAGGTCGTAGTAAAATCTAGTTGTTTGTGTTACATTCAAAAATTCATATACAACTTAATAAGTCAGCTTCCCAGAGCAGAGAATGCAGCATTTTTAGTTTAGAGACACAAGTAATGGACTACCAACTCGGCAAAACTATGAAAAATTGAAACTTTCTAGGTCCAAAAATTAATGTTTGTGTCTTAGAGCAAAAAGTATATTTTTTTTACAACTTCTGCAACTAAAAGAGCTAGTTACCTTTCTTCAGCCTTAATTTTGAATCACCCTTATCAAAAAGAGTTAATTTATCGATTAAAGGTTGAAAAATACGGTCTTTTTTAACAACTGAGGTCATAGATCATTGATTTGCCAAAAAAGATTTTTAATTGTTTTTTGTTATGATTAAACTATGATATTTATTTAATATCAAATAATAGTTGAAAATTTTGAATTTTTCGAAATACTTCGATGCAAAAGTTTGAAAAATCTTATATGCATGTCTAGTTGAACTTAACTAAACAATTGTTCTGTTTCCTATTGACTTTACATTCTTTTACGTGTTAAAGTCACAGCTGAAAATATTGTTGCATTATTGGAATAGTCTAATGATTATAATTTTGTCGCAGAAGTTTAAAGGTAACTTATTCAAACTTATATCTACTGCTGTTTGCACAAAGCCCTCCTTAATTAATTGCTTACATTTGATAAGACTTTTGTGTGCATGGGTGAATATAAATTAAGAACACAGCTGATACAACTGTCTGGCTTCAGTTAGAAATTTTGATAAAGCCTGACAAAATCGCAATTCACGCTAAAAGCAATCAAAACGGGGTTGACTTGTCGAAAATGTATACAAGGTCTTCTCGCACAACTAAACTAATTCATTACATATCGTACGGACATGATTGAGGTACAAATAGCTCAAAAGCTTGGTTCTAAGTTTAATTTGATTATAAGAACTTCTTGTCCTTTTTTCTATTAAAGTTTTTTTTTCAAATCAGTTCGAATATAAATTGGTTTGAAAATTTTAACACTTTCTCAGAGACGATAGGATTACACAACTCTAAAGTTTCGCATTAAAAGAATGGCGACTTTTCTTGTTTTTTATTGGTTGATATTTTTAATCGGTGGTAAGTTATAACTGCTATATAATGGGTTCCATATCAACAATTTATCTTCAATAACTTGTCATATTTTGTAGGGCTTGTTTATTCTCAAGACATCGAACTAACCGAAGAAAACTATGGCGAAGATTGGATTTATATGCCCAATGGAGATGGAGTTCCAGAAATAGCATACTTAGTCGAACCTCCCACACCCAGTCGGAATACTGACACAAGCAAAACGGTCACGTTTGAACTGTATCCGAGGTATGTAGTTACTTAAATGTTTGTTATTTTAACCTTTAGAAGCTTCAAATTTTATTTCACACGCAAAGTGAGGAAGAAAAACCAATAATTGCACAATTCTGGGTAGCTGCTGATACTATTATTCGACGCAAACGAGACACTTGGACTGAAATGGCTAAGAAATTCAATCCAGAGCTAGATACTAAGATTTTAGTACATGGTTGGAAATCAAGCTCACAGAGCAATTCTATTCAATCGATTAAGAACGGCTATAGGAAGAAAGGAAGCTATAATATTTTTGGTAAATTATACAAATGTATAATGGGAAGGCAAAATTATGAATGCTTTTTTTTCAGCAATTAATTGGCAGGATCAAGCTAATAGTATTTACTACTTGGAACCAGCAAGATATACAGTTCAGGTGGGAAGAGCTATTGCAAAGCTAATAAATTTATTAGTTGAAGAGAAGGGAGCTCAACCGAGTAGGATCCATTTGCTTGGTCATAGTCTTGGAGCACATATAATGGGATATGCTGGCTCATATTCTCGGCATAGAATTGGCAGAATAACAGGTAAGTAATAAAATGTGTTTTCTTTTCTTAAACACTAAAATATTTACACTTAAAGGACTTGATCCTGCACGGCCTGCATTTGAGAACTGTATTGGACCCGAGCATCACTTGGATCGTACCGATGCAGAATTCGTTGATGTTATTCATAGCTGTGCTGGAGTTCTCGGCTACAAGGAACCCATTGGGTTTGTTGATTTCTATCCAAATGGAGGTGATCCTCCACAGCCAGGATGTGGACAAATATTTCAAGTTATCAGTAAGTCCTTTGATAAAGTACTCGTAAGACATTTTAAAATACAAGAAAACGTATTATATATTATATAGCTGGATGCAGCCATGGTCGATCTTATGAGTACTTTGCTGAATCAATTAACACGGAAAAAGGATTTTTTGCTAAGCCCTGTGAATCCATAGATGCTGTTAAAAATAAGACATGTAATGGTGACAGTATACTTATGGGAGATAAGGTCCCATTTGAAGCTCGTGGAATTTACTATCTCAAAACTAACGCAATGAGAGACTTTGCAATTGGAGATATTTGGGATATCTAAGTTAGTAAGATAGTAGGTAATTATCCAGTGCTATTAAAATGTTTTTGAAAAACAAATAAAAGGTCAATCTCCTTCTAAAAAAAAGATTTTATTCAAATATAACAGCATACATTCATTTTATATCATTAATTATAAGAATGTTTAAGCTTTCAGTTTTTGATTTGATTTCAGTTCAGACTTAACTTGTTTTCTTAAAAAGCTTTTAAAAAATTTGAATACGAATTCTTATCAAAATTATTTAAGATCCATCACGAAAACCCATTAATTTTATAAACGTATGCAAATATATCCCATTGTAAAAGTAAGATATTATTTAGCACTCGATAATTACCACAATTAATATTCATACATACATTTACATATATTATAATATACAATAAAAGTGCAATATGTTAAAATATTTTTGTGGAGTGCTGTATAAAGTCGTAAACAATTGGTAAGGTGCATGCGGTGATATCTGCAGAATATAACAAAGGAGCACAATAGTTATTTATTTCTTAATTTATTCTCAAGTGCAGTTCTTTGATAGCGATTGTAATTTATTTACAAGCCTCTTATATTCTAAATAAATATAAATGCTGACACACAAATTGAATTATGATTGCGGTGACCATTCGTCTTCGTCTCCTGTTATTCACAAAATATTTTTAATTTCTGCTCTGTATATGTATAAAGGTAATATTTTAAACAAGTTGTAAAAATTGAAACTGTCATTAGGAATAGTTGCCAAAGTAAAGCTGCTGAATCCAGCATTTTATTAGATAGATTCACAGAATTGAATAAAAATAATAACACTTATAAAAATTTAAACTGTCATAAATGTCAATTGACAATTTTAGCAGTTTTAGTTCAGAAAAAATTGTTCGAGTTGTATTTATATAATATAGATTTGGTTGTTTTTTCCCCATCCGAAACACGACTGTTAAAGGAAGTAAAAATTGAATATTGTCAAAACTATGTTCGAAAATTATTTTTCAATAAGATGGCAATCAAGTTGTTTGCTTAGACTGTTTGTAAAAAAGTTGTTTTAAAAATCTCCTATCATTTATCGCACAAAAGATGGTTCACAATTTTTTATCAGATAGTTGGTTACCAACAAATTATGAGGGATTGGTAGATTTCCTTTCCTATCGTGTTAAAACAAATGAACTGTCAGCTCATTGCAGATTTCTTACAATTAATTGTAATGATATGGGCCCTATGCCCCTATTTAATACAAATTGACAGGTGATAATTCTACAAATTTGCCACACTTGTCTGGCAAATCTGTATTTCATTAAATTTTTACAAGTGACAAGTTTATCAGAAAAACACACACATTTGTCATGACAATTTTGACATCATCATTTGTTCTGTGTTCAAATTCCGAGGGCACCGGCAACGTATTACTCAGAGACCCAACTAAAAAACATCATCGCATTCACTTTTACTTGTAATAAATGGTGCATCATTTTAGGTCTTTTCATTGTCATCACTTGATGACAATTAATTGACAAATATGTAAATTGTAATTTTTTTTTTTCATTTTATAAAATAACTGTCAATATGAATTTCTCGGAAGATTCCTCACAATTGTGGAAAAATAATTGACTATTCATTGTAACGACAATTTCTTTATGAAACGAAGGAATGACAATTGGGGTATTTTCCTACTATTCAACAAAATTGGCAAATTGTTTGTGAAACAGATTTTGACAATTGTCAATTTGTAAAGTAACAAATCGTCACCTGTCACTTATAGCATAAAACATTGTGAGAATGTTTCTCATTGAAATATTTGATTTACCCCCTTTGTACGGAGTTTAAAAATTATACAATTAAACTATAAACAGAATATGTTTTGCTGAATTAATAACTGCACCAGATTCGGAAGCATTTTGAAGAAAAAATTATTATTACCTATATCGTAGTGTCTAATCTAAGCAGACCTTTATGTTATGTTCACACAGCCAAACAATGAAACATTACTCTATTATGTCCGCCGCCATGCAACGAGCACATGAAACTACAGCACAGTTAATTTTCTCCAAAAAATGTTTTTTTTTTGTTATTGCTTAACGAAACTCTCCACTAAAATAAAACATTTCAAATAAAACGTCCATGTTGTTGTACTAAGTACTTGTACGACGAGGAAGACGAATACGAAATTACGAAGAGTCAAAGAGTGCGTCATTGTTAATTTCTGTTTCTAAAAAAAAGTTGTGAATTAATTGTTCGCTCTTGGGTTGTGTGCATAATTTTCAAAGCAATTTAACATTTCAATCATTATAAAACATTCCGAAAAATGTCTCGAACATCAGCTAAATATAGAAATTTCGTTGCTGAACCCATGGGTCAGAAATCTGTGACGGAATTGGCCGGCGTTGGAGAAACGCTTGGTGGACGATTAACTGAAGCTGGTTTCGATAAGGTACCTACTTAAAATTCTATTCTCAATATAAAGTTTTGAATAACAAAAGGAAAAAAACAAAAGAAATAAATGTGCTAGGTGATGCGTGAGTAAATTTCTAGAATGTTTTGTGAAATGTGTGGATTGTGGATTCATTTTGGAGCCCCGCCGCTACTGCATGCCTCACAATAATTTAATTTCTATTCACGCGTGTCCCATCCCATTGGAATGAAAACTAAATAATCAATTATATTGTTTATTGTATATTTGCAGGCATACACTGTTTTGGGGCAATATTTAATTCTCAAAAAAGACGAAGAACTCTTCAAGGAATGGATGAAAGATGTCTGCAATGCGAGCTCGAAACAAGCGTCCGACTGCTACCATTGTCTTAATGACTGGTGCGAGGAGTTTATGTGAATAACATGTAATGTTCAAATAACTTTCCATATCTTTAGTGTATAACTTCTATAAATATAATTTCTGTAAAACTTAGAATCGTTAATATGTATAAAAAAAAGTAAAAAACTAAATTGTCCCGAGTATAAAAAAATGTTAACGTGCCTAATACTACCTATAGTTGCTGAAGGAAGCTTCAATATAAATAATCTAATAAATTTATCTAAAGTTTATTTATAAAATTAATGTATAAAATAATTATTTTTTACAATCAATAAAATGTTGACGAAAAAAACTTGTTGCATTTCTTTGCTATAGTGAAACACTTAAAACCTTTCTAAATGCGGGCTAAAAAGATAATGGGTCTTTTTTAATAAATATAATATGGCTGTTGCACTTGTTTTGGATATTCTTAGACGAATCAAATAATTTTCCAATAGTATTTTTTGCCTTTTAGAAAGATAGCGTCCTATTTTGTAGTCCGATTTGACCCAAACTATCTATTGCACTTCATGTGAACGATGAAAATAATGTGTGTGGGATGAACGCCCAAGATCTTTTTCTGTAAAATACACCTTCATCAATAGTTTTGTAATTTCAAGAAAAATTTATACCAATCTGTACTAATGCAATCCTTTACCTTCGCCAGGATTGAAAACACCAATTTTTAATTGAAAATTGACCTTTGTACTGAAATTTAAAATTCAAATGTACGAACAGTTTTGACTAAGGGCGTGAAACATTATTAACGTTAAATATTAGTAAATCCTTTTAAAAAAATCAGTTGGTAATATCAATTTTCAGTATTTTAGACATAAGAAACTGTTAAATATTTCATGTTGGTAGGTATAAGGTTAAAAGAAAGGAATTTGTTTAAGTTTCAGACTTTGTTATATCCGTGCTGCACTGTACTGTTTATTATGATTGGTTAAATAAAAAGAAAGGTATAAAATTGGCCAATAGGAATATTGCGTATTCACATTTTGACGTCACATCATTTTATCCCACTCTAACCAATTATAAAAATAAATCGAAGGGCGCGGAGGGAGGTAAAGTGAGTCACTAGCATTTAGGTTCAACTGAGCACAGTCGTAGAGTAAATTACGTCATCTTTATTTTAATAATTATCGCGTCATTATTTCCATTTACATAGTCCTCCCTTAAACCATTGAAAGAATACTGATGAAATAATGAAAAAAAAATATATAAAAACTATAATGGGATCAACAATTTTAAATCTGATTTAAAATTCAGGTTTAATTCACCGTATTAGCGAAGAAGATGCTAGTGAATATAAAAACTATAATGGGACCAACAATTTTACGTCTGATTTAAAATTCAGGTTGAATTCACCGTATTAGCGAATAAGATGCTAGTGAATTCTTCAACTTGCTTAAAAGTACAATTTTCCATCATACTTTCGCCTGAGCGCCCCAAGAAATACTTGGGGAAATGTTAGATAGTTCAAAATCAAATGGGGTGGCGCAACAGTCCGTTGTGAACCAGGGCCTAGTGACTTACAACTCTCAACCATTCCTGTGTGCGAGTACTGTTGTCAGGAATGGAAGGGACCTACAATTTAAGGCCGAATCCGAACGGCTAATTTGAGAAAGCACTTTTTCATGACAAGAATTACTCTTGAAGGAATTGTCAATTCCTCGCAAGAGGCAGTACCCGCGAAAATTAATTTTTTAAATTAAGGTGGCACAGGCAGGGATTGAACCCAAGACCCCTTGCATGACAGTCCAACGCACTAACCATCATGCCACGGGTACTACTATGTTAGATAGTTATGTTTTCTTTTTTAATGGGTTTTATTTTTTCCCTTTGAACTTACTTTTACATCTGTTTTAAAGATAAACAAACATTTTGAATTCCTTATCAAGATTTTAGCCCAAAGATGCAACGGTTTGATTAAGAAATAATTTCAAACTAAAAACCATCGTTCATGTTCTGTATGCTAAAAAATTCGGAACACGCACAAAATTCAAAAACCTATTATGAGCTTCACTTGAAAGAAAATCCACTTGGAATTAGAAATAAAATTTTGAAAAGCATCAAAAATAAAGCAATTCATTCCGAATGAAAATTTCAGTAGAAGAAAAGTGAAATTAAATTTTTCCGAGTAAAAATCATTTAAAATGCAGTACACATGAAGCAAGAAAAATCCCATCGTGCACATTCTACAAAAGTTTACACCACACATCATCAATTCCAACCATCCCTGATTTCTTCGTTAAATCCAATCGCCATCTTAGATACGCACACATTCTTAAACCAAATAATACATGAATTTTCTACACACTTTTCATCGACGACAAAGTGGAGATTTACAAAAAAGAATACCTTCGTCAAATATTTCTCTTCGTGACAAAGGCGAGTTTTTATTCGAACGGATAGAAAGTTTTCATTTTCAGTAAAAAGAAGTGATGTCCTATTGAAAAAAATAATTGTTTTACCAACACTTTATTAACAGATTGTGTAACTAATTAAACTTGGTAAAAATTGAATCGAATGTGAGTGCAAAGAATTAAAAGAAATCCCCCCTGAAAATTTCACGTATAAATCCGTCGCTGTAATAAGAATAAAATATATGAAGTTTGAAGCAAAGAAGAAAATCTTCAAAATATTGACCGGAACCTCTCAATACTAAAATACTAAGTATGCGTGATTTACTGCCCCTTAAAACTTATCTCGCAAAACATAAGTTTTCAAAAGTCCATTCTATAGGCGTCTACCAGAAAAATTTATCTCAATCTCAAAACTCGATGAAAACTTGAAGCGAAAAGAAAAATAAAGAATATTGTGTAATTTTTGTGTGGTTTTCTCGGCTTTCCTATAAATAATAATTTTATTATGAAAAAGTGTTCCCTAAGTGACAGCATTTCATTAAAATTTCTCAAGATTTTCATTTTCGTTCTTCAAAACTAGAATTATAAAAAAGACAAGAGAAAAAAGAACGAAAAGTTGCACGACGAAGGAAATTGATTGATTTTTTCTGAAAGGAACGAGTACGAAATTTTTTGGTCCTGGCACATTTGTAGTGGTGCGGGTTGGTGTAAAGAATTTGTGCGAGAGTGTTTCGTTAAGATTTGATGATTCTCAGTTTCGTTGTTTTTTTTGTTGTCACCATAGTGTGGAGAGTTTGAAACAATGGTTTAGTTTTTAATTGGATAAAGTGAGAGGACTGTTTTCTCATAGGGAGCATTTGTTTTGTTTTTTTTGGTATATTTTCTTTTATAATCCTTGTCTTTCTCTCTCTCGCTCTCGTTCACAATGGGTTGGTTCGAATTAATGACAAGAAATGTTTTTTTTATTTCTACGAACATTCTTCTTATTGAAATTAAAAAACCATTCTTTGAATTATAATTACACATAAATTACATTAAAATTAAATAAATTGGTGTTTGAATTGAGAATTTAATGCGAATGAGATTCGGAACGAAATAAATTAGATGTATTCACAACCTTATGCGGTAAAGCTGAATTCTCAATTTATCGATTTGTGATGTGTATTTAGAGGAAATGTCACCATGGAACGAGTTTACGGTGTTCTTTAGAATTTTAATTTTTTTATGTGTAATTGATAAAGATTTGTTTGATAATTTTAATAACTATGACAATGTGTAGGAATAGAATGATATACTTTGAAAGCTAATAAAATATTTACACAAATTTTAATTTGTGTTGAGAAAAGAGTGAAATATTACCTATAAAGAGTTAAATTTGAATTCATAAGAGATGAGCTGGGATACCTAAATAATTTAGTTTTGGTAACTCATTGATAGTGACAACAACTGATAACTTAATTTTCTTAAGAATTATGTGGCTTCAATGAAAAGCATACACCTCAAAACACCTTAGTTTTTCTTTCTTGTCGTAATATGAGACTGGGCGTTTTGTGAATAGGTATATAAATTCGTATCTCCAGCCACCGCTTTAGAACCAGTAGGTACCTTATTAAGAATACATCAAGGTCAGCCTAACATTTAAACAAAAGCCATGCTTGTTTTTGCTTCATGGGCTTGGTACCTATACACAATGTATTTAATTCAAAAGTTTTTGTCCTAAACTATTATAATTAAATAAAAAGATATTGTTTTTGAAGCATTAAAATTGATTAAAAAAGTTTACTGGAACATTTTATGTGTCCTTTTGAATCAAAAACTTAGAAGTGTTCAGATAGGTAGGCATAAGTTAGTAGGTGATTACGTTTCGAACATTTCTGTTTTTATTTAAATCTTAGAACCCTTTTAAATGAAAAATATCAATCTAGGTTTATTTAGTTTAGTTTTTTTTTTTTCTTTAACTTGGTCTATTTTACGATATTTGTCAAAATCCCACGTTATCGAGTTGATCCATTCAGTCGTGTCCATCGTTTTATTGAATATTGTTTCTATACCTCTCGTTTTGTTATACGTAATATGGTTCTAGATTTAGTTGATGTAGCGGAATAAATACTAAAGTGATTTTTCTGGTATTTCAGTGCAATTTATTTTGAATTTTGCAAATTCAAAATATTGTCTCCATATAATAATAAAATTAAGAAAAAATCATTTTACTAATTTCCATGAAATCGGCCCAAGCATCAATAACAGCATACATTTACGAGTGGTGTTAAAGTTCTACCTTTTATCAGTGTTAAATCCTTGTATAACGCATTCAAGCTTCAACATTAGCCTCAGCAGCAACAATGTATCTAAGATTGGTTGAAAACTAAAAAAAAAAACATATGGGAACATTTAAATAAAAGTGATTTAAACATTTAAACAACCTTTAGGTACTCGACAACTCAAATGTTCTTTTTTGAAAACCACACAAAAATTAAAACGTTAGATTTTAAATCTTATTCAACAGTAAAATATAAATAATTCCAGGCAATATACATACATTAAACAAACTTGCAACAAATTTCGCATCAAAAAGTAACAATAACGAAAAAGCATTTACAAATATAAATACCTAATTACAATAAATTTACATCGCATAATTGGGCGTATATAATTGATTGTATTCTATGTTCTATGTGTTTCGGAATCGTCTTTTTCTATAAGTGCTAATTTAATAATCATAATAATTTTGAAAGAAAAAACATAAAAATAAACAAAAAATAATCAAACAAAACTTAACAACACTAATCAAACTTTTCATCTTCATCCAAATATCAATATATGCATCATCATCATAATTGGTAGAACGTTACAAATAAAAACAACTGTAGTTATCAATCAGCTTCAAAATCGTTTCCATCACAGTCGAAACTTGTGGCATCAATAATCGATCACCGATCTTATCGGGCAACCTTGCAAATGGGAACCAATTCAGGAGCAACAACTGGTATTAATAATAAACCGGGTACAGGCGCCGGTGGTGGAGTTGTGGTTGGTGGTGGAACAGGTGACGATGGCAATGGCGGTGGTGGCCAAAATAACCAACAAACTACCCCGCAGTATACGATACCGGGAATACTGCATTTCATAGAGCATGAGTGGGCGCGTTTTGAGTTGGAGAGATCGCAATGGGATGTGGACAGAGCTGAGTTACAGGTGAGTTTTCTTCTCTTCTCTATTTTTTTTATAATTTTATCTTCATAAAGTGTCATAGATAAATTCAAAATCTATTTAGTGCTAATATTTGAAATTCAACACTAAAGTTAGTTAGTTTTATCTGTACGTAGTGGGATTGTTGTTAGCAGTGAAGAAACAAAAAAAATAAAAAATACAGTGGTGATTTCTTGTAGAACAAGTTTGATGACAGACACACGAGTCTATTGGTTCTGTGGCTTGAACAAGTTTACGTCCCACAAGTAAAATTTGTGCGATCGCGCACTCGAGTTTGCTTTTGGTCAATACTTTCAAGATGATGATTTGCTGGTTTAGTTAGAGAGTTTGGCATTGGCTGCGAAATTTAAATAGATGAGCAAGGCAAGCAAAAAAACAAGTTTGATGCACCTAAGATTAAAATTAATGACTTTGTCCTCAATTAATTGCGTGTTGTGTGTATTTTGATTTTGTTTCAATTTCAACATTGCTATGGGAAGGCTTGAAACATGAGTTAAACAAAGAAAATAACTACATATAGGCGGCAATACTACACAAATTTGTAAACATTTCATTTTCGAGTTTTTAGTTTTAGTGGGTTTTTTATGCTTGGCTTCTATCCGAATATAATATCTGTTCAGGTTAAATAATCCTACCATTATGATTTTAATTTTCACCAATCGAGAACAGTGGATGTTATTGATGTTTTTTTTTCTTTTAAAGGGAAATAGAAAATGTATCTTTTTATCAAACGATAAGAAATTCATCATAGGTACAAGCAAGTAGGTTTCATTAAAAAAGATTTGAAATTTAGATTAAACATTTTTGTATGTGCTTTATCAATTTAAAAAAAAGTATATAATAAGAAAATCAGCTCAATCTCAGTTTAGTACATTAAGAAACAATATTAATGAGAATTGAGGTAAACCCTTTCAGCCGGAGAAAAAGTCAATACCCCATGGGAAGATGCTATAGTTTTTACTAGGCTGCAAATGCAAATTCAATTTTAACATGAACATATAAACAAGACACGAATCGATTTTGTATTCTAAGAACTTTGCTGAACGAATAAGGGATATGACCCTTTCTCTCTAAGCAATTTGTTATCTAAATACAATGATATAGCTGCAGCATGCAGCACTGTCTATGTTCAATTTTACGAAAATAGTATAGTAACAATGTGAAGCTGTAGCTACAGCTAAAGTTCAATCAACTTTAACTTTTTGCTATTACTTCCATCTGAATTTTTAATGGGGTCGTTCAATAGCGTTTAAAAAAAAAAACAATTGAACATTTTTTGGAAAGCTAGGATCCCGGTTTATACCATATTGGTCAAACTTCGCTATAAAGTCGGTAATTTTAATGATAGCTTATGCAACATGGGTTACTTCCTTAATTTTTTTAAGGGGTTAATAATTTTACCTACCTCTATACTACGTTCCTAGTTTTGTTTTATTTTACAGCAAAATTATGATTTTAGTCAGGTTTTAGGTAAGGTCAGTAAATTGAAATTTACATGGAGTCAAGGTTCGGTTCATGCAAAACCCTAATCAAACAATATTTTTTTATCGTGAGCGTCATTTCTTTTATTCATTGAAGCTATCGAAAATCGATGTTTTATTACTTGTAACGTGATCCGAAATGTATAAAAATCATCGACAAAAATAAGACAGGCCTACTTCGGCAAGTCTCTCCACTTATACCGCACGTTAGCTGGGCACTATCTTACCTGAGTAATCATGGTCTGCTGCGATGTCGTTTTCATAAACTACACTTTTTTGAGCCGGTTCGCCTTCACTATGACAATCCATCTACACCCTATCGAGTTTTAATCGCGTGTCCTGGGTCCAACTTTTGTACACATGGAAGTATTGGCAGCACAAGTTAGAAGTTTATAAGTTATCGTTTGGTTTCTGGATTTGAAAACCAGCTTTAACCGCAGACTTAATATTTTTCTTTTGAAAATATTTAGAGTCATTTTCTTTTTTTTTTAACTTAGTAAAAGTTCAAACAGAAAATATAAGAACATGAACCTAAAAGATGTATACGTACAGCGTGTATAACTTGCTTAAGGTACATACTTGTGTATATGAATACAAAATAAATTAAAGATCCATACATTCTTTAGATCGTAAGAATTAATCGTCATTGCTTTGTTTGTCATAGGTATTGCTAGATATACCCATATTCATTAACAAAACATAATACATATTTCTTTGCCGTCATCGAAGAAATTAATAAAAGGCCATAGTTTATATTGGTACCTCGTCGTCATCGTCTTGGTTGTGGTCGTCTCTCGGTCGACGTCGTCGTCGTATGTTTTCCACCCCCATCACCTTCTTTTTTACTTAAAAATTCAAAGGAAATTCTTCTTTAGAATTTCTTCCTCGTGTTTTTATTTTTCTTTATAAAACCTCTTATGATGACGCATACCTTTAACGAGCCCATTGTGTGAGGTTTATCGATTTTTTTTTCTTTTTTGAAATTATGTAAATTTTCCGGTGTGGTTGATATCGTAAAAAAATGGCAAACACAAGTAAGAGATGAGGAAAATTGAGATGGTATGACATGAAATGTTTAACAGAGTCCCCTTGTGACAGAAGTAAACAGTTTTTGAATAAAAAAGAAATATTACAAAGGAAAGACGCGTGGGCTATGTTTTGGCAGCACGATTGTGTACACAAATGGTTGCTCATTTGCCTTAAATAAGGCAACAGAGTGGTAGTATATTTTAAAGTATTTGTTGTTGTCCTTTCCGGAAGAGGATTATTTGGTGTTTTGTTATCTTCTAGAATACACTTAACAGGAATACCCAACCTAGATATAAATAGCACTAATAAAATATATGAAAATATTGTTTATCATCTTTCTTTTAAAGTAATTTAACATCATTTTTAATGATGATGATGATAATGCAAATGATTAAGGACAAGAATATCATAGAGTTGGAACGTATTCCAAATCAAAATTTGATCATGAAATTTTTTAAAAATCTTTATTCGAATGGAATAAGGTGATTCCTCTAAATTTTGAATAACAAAATTAGGAGCATTAAAATATATTGTTCTACTTTTGGTTGTGTTTACACCATAATATCCATAATAAATTTAAAGTTAATCTTCACATCTCATGGCTAGCAATATTTAATTACTAGGCTTTATGAAACAATCAAAAAGAGCAGTGTAAGTAGTAAGTTCTCTATTAAACGATATTCAAAGCTGATCAAGCCACCTACTGCCCTAATTTAGAAATGAAAAAAAATTAAATTCTTCTTAATCAAAAAAGTACTTCCCGTTCCCGTTTGCATGCCTTTTAGAAACAAAACTGAATCGTTTATTAAATTAATTGCGATTGCGCAACACCTTCTATCATATATGTACACATTATATTACAAGAAGAGAAGAAGAGGTTGTAAAGCATGTGCAAATACGTGTCTTGATGCCTTTCCCTCCATTGTCTATCATGGAATAATAATATAATAATTGTTGATCGTCTTCCGTCAGATAGGTTTATATTTTGTTGTTATATTATAATTGCCATGCACTCCCACTTTTCTTTAATCGAGACAGCGGCGGCATTGTATCGTGTTTTGTGTTGTTGTTACAGCTTATAGTTTTTCTCTTTGTCTTTATGCAAAAATGTATATGTTGTTTTCTTCTCAAATCGATTTTAATGTTATTATTTGAATGTTTGTGTAATTCCCTTGACCAATAAATAAAATCAAATAAATTGATTTAATTGAGTGTAAATGTCATGTTGTTGTTTTTAAAGGAAGAGAATTAGGAAATAATATAGCTTAATAAAGATTTAATAATAATTATTTTGAAGAAGGTTTGATAAGTTTGAGTTAAAGACCAAGACGATGATTATTCGAGTACTTTTCGGTTGTGTTTTCTTTTTTGGAAAATTTAACAAACATTTTCTTAAAAATTTCTTGGCCTTTATTCACAAACCTATGGTTTTTGAAACCACAACGGATTTTTTTTATTTCAAATATCTCAAGTTCTGTGTGCCCTATGAAAAAAAACTTTATGTCAAATTTGTAAAACAACAGATTATATTCCAACACTAAAACTCAATATTTCGTTGTTAGATAATATTGGTGGGCAAAATGGTATTTTTTTTCTGTGTCTTTCTCTTGTTCAAAATTCGAATATCACCTCATATGAAATTAAGTTTTTGAAACCTGACATTTAAAATGTTAAAAAAACACACTCAAAGCTGTGTTCAAGCCGAAGGTAAAATAGACTTAGGCTGATTTGGAACTCAAATTTAAAAAATATACGTTTCCTACATTATTTCCATAGCTGTCCAATTTGTTTTTAAAACTTGTTGTACCTTTTTTAGACGTTTGCTGTTTTTAGGGTTCAGGTTCAGGTTTTTTTTGTTAGGTTTGCTTTAGTGAACTCTTTCAACTAGTGATCATTTTTTGAAAAAAAAAAAATAAATTATGAATTCTATAGCCCTAAATGATGATATCTTAAACACTTGACCTGATTTTCAATTCAGATTTGAACTTATGCCATTAAAACCGTTAGAAAAAGTATAAGTGCCAATTACAAAACATTTCCAATAATTCCATAGTTTAAAATAAAGTTGTTAAAATTAATAAATAAATTAGGTGGCGCAACAGTCCGTTGAGAACTAGAGCCTTACAACTCACAACGATTACTGTTTGCGAGTCATTTCAGGGTTGGAGTGGTTCTACAGTTTCTATGTCGAATCGGAACGGCTATTTTGAGAAAGCACTTTCCATGACAAGAATTACTCTTGGACGATTTGTCAATTCGTCCGAACAGGCAGTACCCGTGAAAATAAATTAGATGGTATAGGCAGGGTTTGAACCCAATACCTCTGGCATTAAATTCCAACTCACTTACCATCACGAAACAGGTACTATGTACTAATAATAGAGTTGTTAGATATTTAAAAACAAATTAATATAGTACATATGTTCTTCGATTAGAAATGGGTTAGGTTATGCAAGTTAAAAGTGGCTGCTGGTTGAAAAAGCCAAGCGACTGATGTACTAAGTTGGCCTAGAAGCGTTTGAGACAATAAATGACGAAATTCATCACATCACTGTGATGATTATAGAAGAAGCCTCCTTAGTGGAGTCTTCGTGTCATGAACACAAAAGGAGTTCAATGCAACTTCTGCAAAAATCCTTTGCAGAAGGTCTATGTTCAAAAGTATGCTTCCCTATTAGGTGCAATTAGAACACCTTTTTATAATTGAGCTAATGAGCAATCAACCTAGTAAAATGATAACCACTAAGGTTCTAGCATCAAGCTGAGCCCAAATTAGAAACAGAGTGTTAATTACTTTTAAAATCTAACATCCCAATTTCTGAGAATTCTCTTATCTTAAAACAAAATCATTTGACTTCCATCTTCCGTTTTAAAACCTCAATTAAAAAACAAATTGAATTAAATATTACCTTATTAGCTTGCTAGGTAACTATTTCAAAATATTCAAAGAAAAAAAAACAACAATAACTTTAATCAAGCAAAAAAGATATTTAAATACCTTTTAGTCAACACTTACAAACAATGTCTGGGTATAGGATATATAAAATTTGCCAGATCATCTCAATTCATTTTATTTTTATTCAAGACGAAGAATTCTTAAACTCCCCTTTTTTAATTCCGTTGGATTTTATCTTTAATTAAAAAGTTCAATCTGCTGTAAAAAAAAAATACTACTCCCTCATTTTATTTACCACTCTTCCTATAAAGTTCAACATCACGTAGTAACTAAATAAAACACCTTTTCAATTCACCCATTTATCTTCCAAGACATTTTATAAAATTCACAAAAGGTAGAAAATGTTACATTCCCCCCTTCTTCTCACATTTACACACTTTTCCAAAGTGTAGGACTAATATCGAACTTTTAAAACGATTGATTTATACCTATACAAAAGTAAGTTAAAGATGATATCACGATAGTGGTCCATAGAGAGAGAGAGAGAAAAGGCGAAAGTCTTTGAAGCTTGGATATTCATTTAATGTCATCTATTACTTGGATTGGAAATCATATTGATTTGCCTAGGTCAATCTTTGACTTCGCATGGTCACAATTTTACTGAAATTGCTTTCCACTTTCCTCGACACATTTCACTCCGAGTTTTATTGATTTTATTTGTTTCCGCAAAAATCACAAAGTGGAAGAGGATTTCCAATAATATACACACAAAAATTGTTAGCTATCCAATTCGCTTAGTGCGTAAGCGTATAATCATCATCATCATTACGAGTACATTACATTACTATCGTCGCGTCGTTTCGTCGTTGGTCGTCCTAAGGCTTTCAAATGGAACTCGGAATAGATTTCACGCAATAAAAACACAACTTTAACTTAACACACGGTCTTGCACTATTAAGCTTGAATAGAAAGTTTATTTGTTTTGTTGGTTTTATGTTTGTTTGTTTTATTTTGTTTTGTAACTTAAACTTATTCTATTCAATTAATTATTTTTATTTTGTTTTATTCTTTTATTTTTGGTGGTGAGTTTATTGAACCGAAAGGTTACTAACGTGTAGTGTGATGCTGAGTTTGGGATATCGATCCACTAAAATAAAAACAAAACTCAGATTGAAAGAAGTGAAGAATATTGGATATTGTTATTTCTCTACTTTTCGATGATGCTTCAAAAACTCTTGTTTTTTTCTACTTCTTCCAACAAAAATAATGATACAATAGATTTACGTAGTTCGTATATATACCTACTTCTTTTTTTCATCTCGGGGATGAACAGATGACTAAGAATTGAATTATTTCGAAAGTTAGCAATAAAAATAGAGAACTTGCTAAGATATTGGAATAAATTGCGAAAACAAAAGACTAGGGTGTAATAAATCTGAATTTATATCTTCAACCCTGATGCTTTGCCCTGCTCTGCTCTCAATTCAGTTCATTTTTCCAGTTCTGACTTGGTTTTATTGCCTCGATGAATGAGACAAACAAAGCGGGAAGAAAAAATATATAAATAATTATTATTGTTTGTATTCATTGAGTATTAAATTTCTAATAGGTTGGGTTTTTTTCTTTTTTCTTTCGAAGAAGCATTTTATTTTCAATGTCACCCAATTAAAAATTAAATTTCATTCAAATAGGCAATAGAAATGGCGTTGAATGTTGAATATTTGGAGTCACATTTGCATTTGCTGTTTTGGGAAGACATCTTATTATCGAATAATGCAAATACAGTTAAAATGTCTGCCCATTTCAATAACTATTTAGAATAATTTCAATTTTTTAAATATTATGTGCGTTGTTAAATTCTTTTATCGTCTGTTTTTGACACTTTTTTTCTGCCACTGAGAGGAGAAAACTAGTCGATTAGTCATCTCGGCTTGACCCTTATCTTAAAACATGAATAATTTTTACATTTTTCCTAAAATTCCTTTTCTCTTTATTTTTACAGGCTCGTATATCAATGCTACTAGGTGAGCGAAAAGGCCTCGAGAGTCTTAAATCTGATCTTATACGCCGAATTAAAATGTTGGAATACGCTCTCAGACAAGAGCGTGTTAAATTCCATCGTCTTAAATACGGAACTGATCCGCCTCAACTGATGAATGAACTAAAACCGCCAAGCGATGAAACAGGCATTGGCAACGAAGTCGCACCCGATTCCGAAGTACCCTACAGTTCGGTCTCAAATACAACATGGCGACAAGGTCGCCAAATGCTGCGACAATATTTGCAAGAAATTGGCTACACAGATAACATTATCGATGTCCGCTCGAATCGTGTCCGTTCACTATTAGGTCTTAATAATAATTCGGAACAAGAGGAGAATGTTAGTCCCAATATAAATGGGAATGAAAATAACAAACGCGCCTCCGAATCTGAAGGTAATTCCAACAAAAAATAAACATTTTATTTAAATGAATGAATCAATTTTAAAGGGATAATTTTTTTTTAAATCGAAAGATATTTTTAATATTGCAGGTCGACGTACACCCGCCAAAAAAGCACAACAAATGAACGATGCCATGATGTTGGAAACCGAAGCAGCTGTTATGGCTAACTTTGAATTCTTGGCCCAAACAGAAATGTCCGATGATGACGAAATAAATGATGACCTCGAAATGATGGCCGTCGATAATGATGAATCCGATGTAAAGACCACAAAACGAAACAAGGGCAAGGATATGATAAAGACTGAAGGTAAACCTTAAAAAACACTCACCTTCTTAAACCTTATAAAAGCTTAAATTTTAATCTTCTTATATATACAAAAAATAAAATGTTTGGCAAAATCAAAATAAAATTGCTAAATGTACATTTATTTTATTAAAATAAAAACAAAAACAAAAACTATTGTATCGACAAAATTATTCTGCTGTAGCAATGTACTAAAGAAATATCGAATTAATAATCTGTATTAATTATTAACACACGACCAAAACACTGAGCATTTTTATTTTCTTCTTCTATATAAATAAATTTAAAATAAAAACGAAAAATAATTTTACATTTAAGTGAAATGAAACTCACGATATAAATTAAATCTAACAAAAATTAAAAGAAAAAACACTCAAATGCTTTGCTTTTGTGCTTCTTCCACTCGATTACACTACATTCTTCTTTTTAACTGTATCATGTTTTATCCTTCTCTCCATCACTTTGTTGTGTTTTATATTCTTTTAGTTTTATTCTTTTTCTGTGTGTTTTTCTATTTGTTTACAAATAATTTTATCTTCTGTAAATATTGTTAGTGCCTCTTTAACATCAACTGCTATTTAGTAAATTTCAAATTACAGTGCAATTACTTTTCTTATATTTAATTTAGCAAACATACATCATACATATATGTACATAATAATTCAACAATGAGTCGTCCGGCACATTTTATCAAATATTTATTGCTTTTTTATGTTGAGGAGGAACTAAACTACACTTCTATGCCTGCCCTTAAGTGGCATGATCGATCTTTAAGTCTCCATTTATTATATAGATATTTTTTTTTCATGGGAGTTCATTTTTAGTACATGTGTAGATGTGTATAAAGTGGATATACGGTTAAGATGTGTGTGTACACAATACAAGAAAATAAAACACCCAAACAATTTTTCCTTTTGTCGTTTTTTCACATTGATAAGAAATTCAATGTTAAATCACTTCATTGTTTAGTTATTATTGTTTTAGTATACAAATATCGCAGCTGTTATTACCAAAAAGCACATGTTTCTCATTTAAGTCAGTGGTGAAATCTTTCAATTTTAAATATGTATCAAAGCCTTTGTTGAGCTGGCCAGCAAATTGGGATCTATTTATTTCAGCACTCTCTGTTGATCTAACCATAGATCAAAATCACTTAATTTTCCTTGATATAAACAAAAGTATATATCGACTGACTTCTGATATAAAAAGAAGTATGCAAAATTTCAAGTAAATCGATTGGTTCGCAGATTTGGAAGAAGCTGTTTTGAGAAAAACTCGGTTTAAGATTGAAGTCCAGCATATGCATAGATAATAGATATAGTGTAATTTATTACCTCTAATTTGAATCATCGATTCCCCTCTCTCGACGTAGCAGCTCAAAATGTCAACCTGTTTCTATTTTCGTTACGATCTTGCTTCAAGAGTATTAAGGTGGTTTTCGTCTAATGTCCGTCACGTACGCGTGACTATTTTGGCAGCAGCTTACGCCCATTGCATATATCATTAACATATTGAATCTTTTTAAAGAAGAGCCTGCTTTTTCATCATGCGGTCCACAGACCATTTGCAATAAAAATAGATTCACATAACATTTTAAGAAAATATTTTTAAAATTTCATAACGCATTCACTAGATGTAATCCCTAAAAGAAATTTTTTGCTTGGCAGCTGCATCGTGTTTTTCTAGAGCCGAAAACTCTTGAGTTCAAAAAAAACTTGTTCAACTCTATCTATATCAAATCAAAGATACTTTCCATTAAAATGACGCATAAACCCAAATTACTTTTTTTTAACTAGAATAACTATCAACGTTCCATATACAAGTAGATAACTGAAATAGCTCGTTTTTGTAGGTTATTAATAAGACACATGCCATTATTTCAAAGAAAATGTCTCGCATTTCGGAAAGAAACTTACAGTTTTAAGCCTATATTTTTTAGGCATTAATAAATATCATCGCGGAAGAAAAATTAAAGGTAATTTAAATTTCTGATATAGACTGTAAATATGTTAAATCTTTTACGGACACAAATACATTTTATTGTTAATTCCTGTTCATACTAAGTTATGCCATTTTATACTCAGTCACACCTAGGTGGTCTACGTATAGCTTTAAAGTTGTGAAAGAAATAAATACTTTTATCAGGGTTAAACTTCTATTGACTCCTTACACTTATTCTTTGACCAATTTTAAGCTTTAAATTTATAGTAATAAAAATTTTGTTTCATTGATGTTTTTGGGTTTATAATTTTCATATTATTTTAATTGAAGCTTTTCATTTATTTACTTATATTGATAAAGAACAGAAAGCATAATGTCTGCGTGGATTCTAACGTAATGTAGTGTATTGTGATAAGCTTTCAAAACTGGTATTACAAAAAAAAAAATAAACTACAGGATTTAACCATTTGAAAACCTACCCTTTGGTTCTTCCCTTCATTGTCATATTAAAATACATAACAAATTAATTTAATTTTTCATTTTAAGTTGCTGAAGTTTCTTTAGTGCATCGCTTGAGCCGGAAAAAAATACGCATCTAACAAAACAAAAATACAAAAATAGATGCTAAAACATTTAAAAACTCATCGAATTGGCCTTTTTTATTTAATTTAATGGTTTTTGTTTTTTTTTTAAATTATTGTTGACAAAAAAAAACATGAATAACGCATTTTTATTTTGCCTTGGTTTAATTTCCGGTTCTATTTATTTAAGTTTTAATTCTTGTTATTTAGTTTTTCTCTAATTTTTTTCATTTTTAAAGATATTGATGCCGAGGTTGGGGAGCAGATTCTGAATGATATAAATCTATTAACTGAAGGTGCTTAAAAACAAATATATAAAAGTTTAAATACCAAAACCCTAGAACATGCAATAAGTATTAGTAGATGAATAAGTTCAAAACATAAAAACAAAAAAAAAACATAGAAACTTCCTCTCTTTAAAAAAAAAATATATACAAATTTAGTGCATGCTTTAATGAATGAACATACATACCTTACCTTACCTACCTTATTATATACATACTTAGAATGTTTTTAAATAAAATAATTACATATATTATATTCATTTTAGTAAACAAATTGCATAATTTTATTTTACCATTTTCATTATCCTATTTGTGTGTGTGTGTTATTTTTGTTTGAAGGATACTCCAATACTGACTCTACACGACGCAATCTTATCTCCGGAGATGAAGAAGTGGACGCTTCGCTGGGCCTTGGTGAATTGGCACAACTCACAGTCAATAATGAGGCTGAAAGTAATTATGACGTAGCAAATGCGAAAGATAGCGCTTATCGGAAAACATGGAATGCCAAATACACCCTACGATCACATTTTGATGGCGTACGTGCATTGATTTTCCATCCCGAAGAACCAGTTTTGATTACGGCCTCCGAAGATCACACTCTTAAGCTATGGAACCTGCAGAAAACTGTACAAGCCAAAAAGTCTGCTAGTCTCGACGTGGAGCCGCTTTATACTTTTCGCGCCCACACCGGTCCCGTATTGTGCCTGGCAATGTCGGCCAATGGTGATACATGTTATTCGGGTGGCTTAGATGGCAAAATTGAATGCTGGAAACTGCCAAGTTCAAGTATCGATCCATACGATTGCTACGATCCACAAGTGCATGCGGCAACACTTGATGGCCACACAGATGCTGTTTGGGGTTTGACCACCCACCAAGGTAATATTGTGTCGTGCTCAGCTGATAGTACGGTAAAACTTTGGTCTCCAAAAGCCAAGGAGCCACTATTAAAGACATACGCATCCGAAGCGGAAGGAATTCCCAGTTCTGTGGACTTTGTTCGCAACGAGGCAGGTCACATTGTGGTTGCTTATCAAAGCGCTCATTGCATTATCTATGACACCGAAACGGGCAAGCAAATTATAAAACTAGAGGCTGCCACCGAAATGTCTGGCAATACGGGTAAATTTATTAACAAAGTTGTTAGCCATCCGACACTTCCGATTACAATTACCGCACACGAAGATCGTCACATTCGTTTCTGGGACAACACTAGCGGCACACTGGTGCATTCGATGGTTGCTCATCTTGAGCCGGTCACAAGTTTGGCCATTGATTCTCACGGACTGTATTTATTGTCCGGATCGCATGACTGTTCGATACGCCTCTGGAATCTGGACAACAAGACATGCGTGCAAGAGATCACCGCGCACCGCAAAAAATTCGACGAAAGCATATTTGACGTGGCCTTCCATGCCACAAAACCATATATTGCGAGCGCAGGAGCGGATGGCCTAGCAAAGGTATTCGTCTAGGAAGCATTTTCATTTTTACAACTATACATATTATATATATAAATATTAATTATACTATAAACTATGTTATGAAACAAAACAAAAAAAACATCAGAAAGAAAAGCAAAAAATTAATTAGTTATTTTTTAGATATAACAAAAGCATCTATATATTAAAATAATAATAATAAAACAAATTTAAAAAAATCATATTAAATTATATACAAATTAAAAAAAAAATAATATGTAAAAACAAATAACAAAAAAAAATCAATAAAAAAGAAATAAACAAAATTATGATGGAAAATTTGATTAATTATATAGATGGTAACAAAATGAAGTAGTTGCACAGCATTTGGAATCACATGCGAGATTATTTAAGTAGTAATACTAGTGGAAGAAGTAATAAAAGAGAAAAAGATGGCGAATTATTTGATATGCATGTAATCGAAACAATTCTTCATAGTTTGCTTTGAAAACAAAATGAAAAAATAAAAACAAATCAAAGAAAAAAAAAAGATATTTTTGGCTGGGCTTGAATGTTATTTTTTTTATTCCTTTTTTGTTTAATTTGTATTATTCATAAGCAAACAGATTGTGTATGATGAATTTATGAATATTATAATCAATTCAAAGAAATCATAATTTCAAAAAAGAAAAGGAAAAAACAAACAACTATTCACAAGAGAATCTCAAAACAAAATTATACAAATATTTTTTTTTCTTTTTTATTAACTTAACCTCTGAAGACTAATCTGTGAAATGAGTTTTTGGACAAGGGTACAGCTGACTCCAAATTTCTTGATAAAACCAATTTTAAAATATGGGAGTAAGTTAAAACTGTTGTATAATTAACAATAATTATGCGTAATATTATTAGTGGATAATTTTCAATCAAGCCTTGAATAAAGCAATATTTAGAAATTCATAGACAAATAAAATCGTTCATTATAACTAAAAGGGTGTATTTAATAAAAAAGAAACAAACACGAAAACAAAAATAACATCAAAAAAACACTTACCTCTTCCAAAGTAGCTCTGTAAGTCCCATTTTCAATGTACTCGTAGAACAAGTTTTCATATTTTTTTAAGGGTCTTTGCTCACTAGTTGATTATGATTATGATGATTGATTAAGAGAAAGTTTCAATCTGCATTTAAATTAGCTTTTTGATTCACAATTATTTGATTATTTTATGCCTCATGTTGGATTGCAAATTTTCACATTAAAAAAGCAAACGGATTTTGTTGCAACAATGATGTATTTCTTAATTACCCCTTTGAATAGAACTTTGAAAACAAACAGTTAAATGTAACAATAATGCAAATTAAAAACCTTTTTTGTAGAGCAAAGCATGAATTGATTCTGGGTACGTCCTTATTTAAAACTTTCAGCCAAAGTTTGCTTAGTTCTCAATAATATTCGATGCCTCGTTCGTGACGTTTATCCTATTTTATTTTTCTATTGCTTCAATGAATGCAGCTCTATGCCATCCTTTGGAAGTTTATCGTAAATCACTGCCTTTTGCATTATTGTGAAATATATGTATCTTTCGTTAGGGAATGTAGAGTGTATAGTATATACAATACAGCGGATGATTGAAATTTTCATTTGAAAGTGAAATATTGCAGGTAAGGATACGTTAGGGCATTGTGCTTTGATTAAAACTTAAAGCTCTTAAAATTCAAACTTGAACGATACCATTTCCGCAACAGTTCTGCAATTAACCGATCTAGAAGTTATACATGATATTATGAAGTTTTTTTTTCCAGAATAAGCTAAAAGGAAATATTAAGCTCAGACCTCTAAGGACTTATCATATTCAGATGTCCGTATAAATTACTTAAATGAGTGCTATATTGTTAAAAATTTAAGACGAAGAACCGTTTTTTTTTCAACTAAAGTACTTCTGTACACTTTTATCTTCAACTCCAATAACTTCTTCACTTTCTGCTTTGTACCATAAGAGAAAAATAAAAGTATTTCCAAAGGAAAATAATTATTACAATCGGAATCTATCTACATGTAATTGCATTTGCAGTAGCACACGCTTATTGTCCTTTAATAGCCGTGATAAATATGTGAAAAGTTATTATGGGTGCTACAAACAAAGTTTAAAAATATTTCAAAATGATCGATTTTCAAACCCTTTTATATACTCCCTCACTATTTAAATAAGATCCGATACACTTTTTATTTTGTTTTTATTAAACATGTTGGTGATATAATTTTAGCGCTTTTCTTTTTATTGCTCGATTACAGTCATATCAAACTAGAATTTTGTATTTCAAAGAAAATTCAGTAAAAAAATGACTATAAAGAGATTTAAATTTTAAAATCTAAGATTCTATAAAGTAAAATATTAAACAATGAAAAAGAAAAATCAATCTTTTTTATACCTTCTTTTAGTTTTTTTTTTTTTTAATTTTTTCCTTCATAAAGTTTTGATTAATTTATGTGTCCACTCTATTGTCTAATAGAAAGAAGAAAACAAACAAAAATAAGAGTTAAAATCTGTGCAAAGAACGTCGCAATGATCTTTTAGTTTATAATTAAAGTTTAAAAATTATATTATATCTAGTTTGAAAATTAAAAACAAAAATAAAATAAAAGTTAATCTAGTTTTATTATATATAATGTAGATTTTATCTTCATTGAATTATACTTATAATTTAAAAATTATTCAAAATAAAACATGTATATGAATATATATTAGAATTTATAATAAATGCAAATAAAAGAAGAAATTAAAAAATAAAAAAACTATACAAAACATAATTTAATAAAAAAAAAACATATAGCAAACAAAACAACATTTAAGGAACGAATATGGAATACAATATGATATTCAAAAAATAAAAATGCATGATACATGTAACACATAAATACATTTAAAATTTCCCATTTTTACAGAATTATAAAGTAAAAACAAAATAAAAAAAAACAACAACAAGCAGATAAACTTGTGAAGTGTAGAACAAAACAAAAACAAAAAAAGTAATTAAGAATATTATTGAAAATCTTATAAAACCATGAGATTTTTAAGTAATAACATTTTAGGCTAAGAAACTATTATTACAGTTAATATTATTATTATTATTGTGAGATGAAAAAATAATAAAATAAACAAAAAATCAATAATAATGACCGTTTGATCCAAGGTTTAAAAAGAACTAAAATGCAAAATGAAATGAAATTAATAAACAAATAAATTGAAAAAATGAAAAATAATAAAAAAAAAAAACAAATACATTGCATATAGATTATAAATATTTATATGACATCGTCTATTATACAGATATGTTTTCATTTAGTTCTCTTGTTTCATTTTGTCATTCAAATTGATTACGTTTTTCTTTTTTGTATTTTTATGTAAATTATATAGAAGGAGACAAAAATTATTTCGAAAAATTAAGTTTCACAATGTCTTTCATTTCATTTGGAAATTACATAAATTTCCTCAACAAAAAAAGGACCAGACAATTTTACTTATTATATTTGAAGCAGAATTTTATAAAATTTTTTAAATTAAATTTTATTTTATCTTTTTGAAGTCTAAATTATCGATTTTCGAAAAAGTTGCAAATATGTACCAGTATATAGAAAATATGGGCTGCCACAATTGACCTTGAAAACATATTTTGCTTATCAAAATTGGGTTTAAAAAAAGTAGGTACTATTCTTTTATGATATCAACCGAGAGCTCAATGTTGATACATTTTATGTTTATGGATTTTTAATTTGTTTTTACTTCACTACAGCTTTTCAAATTTATTCAGTAAATTCATGTATTTAGAAATAATAATTGCTTTTATCACATTGCCCAAACTGTAATTGAAACCATCTTAAGAGAAAAAATACGAAAGTTTTTTAACTACACTTAATTATTAGGATCAGTTTATAATATTAGTCATCAATTTGAAGGTTTGCACGATGTTGTGTTTTTTTCAAATAGATTTACTGTTAAGCGGGTTAAAAAAAAACTATTTAACAATATCATATGTACACATGTATGTACATATATATTTCGTTATTGGATATATTTATAATTTTATGTGGAGAGTTAAAGTGTGAAGTCAGTAGTGAGAAGAATATAATTAAAATGATTATAATTTGGTAAGTACGAAAAATATTTATGTTTAAGTTTAGTGTTTAAAAAAGTACTTAGATATTCTAAATTTCTCAACATACTTAAATTCAACTTTTTACTTTCACACGAAACTAATACGAAATTTAAAATTAGTGAACAAATTTAACTCAAAGCGATAGAATTTTTATGTTCTAAGATCAATCAATCAATCGGAATGTGGAACACTGAACACAGTTGTACTCGTCTTTAAAAGTCGATGTCGATGAATTTCTAAACCTAAGTGAAAATCAGGATTTTATTTAAAACAAAAAAAATGTGATGCATTCAAGTTAATCTTATTAATGTTTTTCTATTCTCTGTTAAAACAGTAAAAATAAGTTAAACTTATTGATGCGACTTTAAAAAATGATTTGGATGACACAAACACATTATGACCAGATCCTTAATGCATGAAACTTCTTATATTAGGTACCTAACAAAATAAAAAACACAAGTGTATCGAAAGAGTGCTTACAAATATTTCCTGTATTTTAATATAAAATGTGCCCGCAAAAAAAAGATGTATTCAAAAATTTAGATCCCATTCGATCTTTCATGAAAACCTTTATTTTAAACAAAATTTATTTGAAAATTTTTAAAATGTTTTTTTTTTTTTTGTTTTAAATTAATTTTTTGTATACAAATGTTTTCATTTTAAGTTTAAAAATGTTTTTAGTTTGCAGTTATTTAAAGCTTATATAAGTTTTACAATTCAATTTCGTAAAAAAATGATCTATTTTTCGAGATATAGAATTTTAAAAAAATTGCTTGATATTTTGTTTTAATCCAAAATAAAAACAATTGATTAAAAATATTATTGAGACAGTAAAACAGCTTTTTATATATTGTACGCGCACTCAAGGGGATATGAATACCCTTTTAATGATTATACACAGTGCGAGTAATTAGGATTTTATTTGAAGGGAGGATAGGAAGAAAAAAAATTCAAATCGGTTGAATAATTCTTTAGAAAACTTAAAAAACATATAACTGTTCTATGGGGGGTACCCTTCTAAAGTAATACTTTTGTTAATTGAAAAAAACCAAATTAAGAAAACAAATTTGAGACAAAATTAAAAAAATGTATCTGTTAGTTTTTGAGAAAAATTGAAATTTTCGATTTTTGACGAAAAATTGTGTATGTGAACTACTGTTATTTTTGATCTTAAAAAAATTGAAAAACGCCAATCGTTTAGAACCTTAACTTTCAAATTTAAAGTCAATCAACCCAATGGTTTGGGCTGTAGGGAGGAGGACAGGTAGGGAGATGGACGCAATCGGGGGACCCACTTTTTCGACTTATCTACTATCATAATGCCATGTTTGATTAAAATCGCAATTTTGACATTTTTTACGAATGCAATACTTTGCCATTATCTACGTGTTCATCGTTGAATTCTTTCTTTAATTTCATTTCGGGTAAAGTGGAGCACTACTCCACAATACCCGAACCCATGGGTCCACATTACCCGACACTTTACAGAAGGGCCAATTTTACAACTTTTCCAAACTTTTGTAAATAACATATAAAACAATTAAAAATCAAGTATACGAGTGGGTAAATAAATTTGCTGGCCAACTCCCCAGACAAACATAAAACCACGAAATCTGAACAGAAAACTTTTTGATTTCAAAGATATGATCGAAAATATTAAGGGTACTCCACATTATCCGAACTTACTCTATAGCTACTATAAGTCGCAAGTAAAAATTTGATTGCCAACAGTGTTTCAAAAACCCAAAAACAAAGCATTTTTGCATGTATCTTTCAATATTAACATTCAAATAGACAAGGCATAAGGGTTTTTTTTTTTACTTCATTTCATAAGAAGCCACTCGGGAATTTTTTAAAAATCGTTTTGTCTTAAATTGTTCGGTTTTGATTTTAAAATACTTGCTTTTCGAATTATAGTATTAAAGATATTTCAAAATGATTGCAAATTAAATTACAAATGTAAATTTCAAACGCTTTTATCCTAATACTACATTTTTTTTTTGGCCGGGCTCATAACTCTTGCAATGTTCAACTAATTGACTTGATAGGAAAATATTTCACTTTTCATTTGAGAAGTGGGCGTTTGGCCAAATATCTCTATATACCAATAACAACTTTAAAATTCACAATTTATTCTGTAACATAAACGTTAAATGTATTTTCAAATTTAACTGACAACATCATCCTACACCATTTCACATCATGTATCTCTCAATTGCTTATAGTGACATCTTTATTTAAAAAGAAACATTCACTTAATCGTAAGCGGATATGGCTAACGAAACTGAATGCGGTCATTTTCATTAGAGATAAGTTTTTCCTGTTCCTGTTATAAGTTAAAAGTTTTACTCTCCAACGATTAAATAACTTTTTATTAGTTATTAATTTTTTATCTGACAAATATTTCAACATAAATTTAAGTGTATAATATCAATCAATATATTTTGTTTCTATTTGATAAGAAAAATACTTATTCCAGAGCAATTAACATCGAAATCCAAATATCTATCTCTGCCAAGCGACTACAACAATATATTAAAATGGCTATCGATATGAATTTAATATCACTTAAGGACGGAGGTAGGTTTGCTATGAGTTGGATTGCAGGAACAAATCCAAAATCTTTACGCTCAACCTGTCAACGACAGCAAATCTACTCGGTTGATGTTCAAGAAGTGTGGTGAGTCTTCAACATCATATTGATCAATGAACTCGGATTTCAATAATTTTTCTTTAGCGAAGAAATGATAGAATCAATAAAGATGAAAGAAGATAAACTCTCATTTCGTATACTTTTTAGACTGTGCTTTGGAACGATTCATATTTATGCTGAACAGGTTAAGCATTTGTATGGTAAGGGATACTTTTGTACATAAGCTTTTTCTTTTTTCTATAAATCCACATATTTTAGATGTCACTTTGAGTTTCGTCTGTTTCAATACATTTGTAATGAAGCAATACTCTCGGAAGCGACTAAGGTAAGATTGGAATGGGTCTGATTAGATTTTTCGAAGAACACTTTTTCTCAATGTTTTCTTAGATTTATATTTAATTATTGTTATTTATTCATGTTTGTTTAAAATATTTTCAATGGAAATATATGTAGTTCAAACGTAGGCGATGATTCTTACAGTAAAAGAATTCGTTTAGATTCATCAGAGGATCTTGATATTTCAAGTCTTCTGATGGAAACTGAAGTTTTTAATGAATACACCGAAGACAAATTCCGATTTCCCAATGAATTGGTAAGTATATTTTTAACTAACTTTTTCATTTATTCTTATCAATTGTAAATGATCTGCAACCTTAACTTATAATTTCTTTGGATTGGTATGCTTTTAAGCCTAAAGAAAGAAATTTAGAGCAAATAATAGAACTAAACTCAATACATATTTATAAGAACATTCAGTTTTAAAAGAAAGTATTTAAATACATACATATTTATGCACCCACAGGGACACAATGATTCTAGGAGACAAAAGAATACCTCGACTTGTATTCAGATAAATCAAATAACTATAAGACATGTAAGTTGGGACAATCCAATGCCAGAGACAGAAGATGAATTTGGAGATGCATCCCAAGATGAAAGAAATATTTTAATATCTGGGTTAAACGGTAATATTTTAATTGGCACACATTTATGAAGGCTGTTTTGAAATACATATGTCAGAATAGCTTAAAGTCCTATCTGATAAATTTAGATAAGGCTAAAAGTAAATAAAGAAATGTTTCAAGGAGAAGGGTGTTTGGTAGTTAAATAAATAAGTTTTTAAATGTATTTAACTAAATTTGACAGACAAGGGTGAAACTATTACAATAAAACGATAGAAATAGATAAATTTGCCAACAATTCTTATTATGTAGAAAAATATAATATTTTAAGAAATATTCTCAGAAAAATACAAATGAAACTTTTACGTGAAGGATTCTGTTCGCAGAATAGGGCTAAAAGAATAAGCAAATTTTACAAATAATTGTTTTTTGTTAAATATTTTTTTCTTTTGTGCATAGAAACAATGGACAGTACTAGAAGATTTCGTAGCCAAAAAAGAAAGGTATAGACAAATCTTTAACTTTTATTTGTAATTAATAATGACTTTTTTGTAGCCCTGTTATGATAACTCTGAATGTTCATCATTTAAAAAACCATGTCGTAAGTTGTTTATTTATTACGAGCAACTAAAAAATTGAATAATTTTATTTTTTTATTTCTTTTAAGTTTTAAATGAATCGAATGAATCACTTGATGATTTTCGATACGATTCATCTTTCTACGATGAAACAATATCAGAGGCTGGCCTGTAGGTTTAAAATTATAAATGTTTTTATTTAAATAACATTTTTTTAACAATACATTTTTTTTCATAATTAAAGCGAAACGCAAAATGAAACGATACAGGACACAAATAAAAATATTACTGATTACAATGACAAGTAATATCCTCATCCTTCTTATATTATGAATAACGAATCGAACTTTTGACTTAAGGCCAACATTTTGCAAAATCGCTCATGTTGACACTCTCATTTGTAATTTCCTTAAAAAAGGACAATTTTTTACTAAAAAGACGTCGCTCTATTTAAATGTCCAAGTTAACTTAACTATATTTTGGATCTCGCAAACATTTGCTTTGGATCTAATTTTCGATTCGCTATTCAAAATGAGTTCTTTATCATATATATAACTTTAAGAATATCTTTACATTATTGTTAATTCTAGTAATCTCACTCAAATTGATTTTGAATCCACACGAAAAGATACATTTTTGGAAGATCAGTATCAGTCCAATGTAACAGAAAATTCTAGCAATCGTTTTTCATTAGAGGTAATCTATGTGAATTCAAAGCAAGTGACAAAATATATCTCCAGTTCTTAACTTTTATTTAGGACTCAAAAGATACTCCATTACCTGATTTATTACAAGAATATATAAACCGGACGAATGACAAAGATAACATTGTAAACACTTCCAGCAGAATTGACTCACCAAATTCAAATTTAACTTTAGATGAGATTCCTAGAAGTGCAACTCTGACAGAGAGAAAACGAAAACACTCGCAAATTCTTATTGACACCAATACAAAACTTCCAAAGCTCGATTGTGAAGATATTTGGAAGCATTGTTATGACATTGTAGGTAGAAATTTATGAATTTTAAAATAGTAAAATTTGTTACTCAAATTTATTCAATCTTAGGATAAAGGAGATCATCTAGCTTCACCGAAAGATTGTAGAAAACCAATACTATTCAATAAACGAATAGCAAATCGAAGGTAACATTTATTTGATCTTAAATTTTCTTTTAGTTTATATTTATGTTTTTAATTTTTGTTTTTCAAAGAGTACAGAATGATAAATTGCTCAGTCGTTTCAATAAAAATGTGAAACTTCGGTTGCAGCAAGATCATAATTATAATCGAGAACTCATTGTTGAAGAAATTCTAGGTGATGATTATGAAGAGTTTAAAAATTTGCTTAAAATTAAAACAAGTTATGGCGAAATGTACGGAAGGAAAAAGTCACAGATTAAGGATAAAATTCAGCAATTTGATGATTATAACAATAATAACATAATCGAAAATAACAATACTAACACAAATTGTACTATTATAAACGATAATAACAACAATTTGCAAATTGATAAAGAACAAATTCATCTTCAAATTGAAACAAACAGCGGGTATGTTCGTTGTGAAAGGGAAAATAATGGTTTGACATTAAATTGTGAATTACATGAGGTAAGTAAATTTATAAAACAAAATTGAATCCCAGCCATAATTATTAACATTTTAGATTGATCCCTTTGCAATATCTTTTGATTTTCCAGTAGAAGCTGGACATCAGAGGTAGGTTCCATCCAAGATCTTTAAGAATTGAACTCTTAAAGTAATCTCATTCTAGATCTGAATGGGGAAAAGAAGGAATAATGACAAAATTACTCTTTGCTTGGGTATCAGAGGAACCCATTGTCAATATGAAATCAATTATCGTCGGAGCCAATCGAATTAATGCAGCTTTAGCATTTCACACATTATTGGGTACTAAATTCTTCCTAAATCATACAAAAAAGTTAATATATTGTCCTCTTCACAGATCTATCTGGTCAACAATACATTGAAATAATAAAAGATGAAACAAATTCAATTGAATCGATTGAAATGGGTCCTGAGATTATTAAACTAATAAATAAGATATACTCGTGAATTTCTAAAAGAAACACACAAAAATTGTTTAATTTTTTTCTGTTTTTGTTTAATTTACTAATTAAATTGTAATATTCAATTAAAAAAAGATTACATTTTAAATGCCAATTTGTTGGGCAAGCCCTGTGTAAATATGCAAGGTAATGAAACCAATTCCGGCGGCGGTCAAAGCCTTAAATGCAATTGTTGTCCAAATACCTAATGCGAGTACACTCAACAGACCCTCCAGCCAAACACCCTTGAAGACTGTTGCGATCAACAAGAATGTGACCAAGGGTTTAAGTTTTTTGTTCACATCATGACGGGTGAATAGCCAGATTAGTGTGGCTGTAGAAATGTGTTGAATCTAAGAGATAAAGTAAAGATAAAAGATAAGATTGTCGTTTATATAAGGAAATCCAAAAGGTACTTACCAATAGAACGTTTGATTCTAAACACTTCTGAATGTAAGTCCAACTGAATTCTGCCCCACGAGCTCCAACCCATAACATGAGACCACGTGAAAGTATTACTTCTGCAGCAGCCCAACCCAAACCGGCGGTTATAAGCTTACTATGGCCTTTTCCAGGGATCATTGAGAGGATCACTGCGAAACCAAGCAAATCGGCGACATCAACGCTGCAGCGAAGAAGTTCCTAGAGTTGTATAATAATTTTCATAAATTATAACACTGAGAAGCAATGAAGTTGTCTTGAATCTTACTGAAAGAAAAACATATTCCCCTGTGGAAGTTAGAGTTTCCGAATCGAAGAATGTTGCTAAAACCAACATTTTACATAATTGAGTAAATATGTATATTCCCCCAGCTTGAATGCACTTCCAAAATGCTCCATATTCTGATCTAAATTATATTTCGAACAATTAAGAGAAATTAACTTTGGTGGTCAATGACTTATGGAAAAAAACATGAGGATTCACGAGGAACTTACAATCCAGAATATTTGTAGGTCATATAATATGGGACATAGACTAGAGCTATACAATTACCAAAATGATATAAAGTCATTTTTATCTTAAGTTTAATTGATTAACTTTTATTTAATTAATAAATTAAAATTAAAAAATTATGTACTTCGAGCGGCAATAGAAAATTTTTATTGGATTTCTTATTCTTTGCCCTGCAAGTTAATTGGAAACGTCATTTATGTCAGTGGAGTAAAGTGACAGTTTAAATATTGCAACAGTGGTGGCATTCAAATCTAGACCGGAGAAACCATTTGTACTAGATTTTGGGGTGTAAAATAAGTGTTTATTTGACAAATTTTATTATTTCTCAAGTGAATTCCAATAACACAGCCAGTCGTTTGTGGTAGGCCTTAAAATCCACAAACCCAATTATTCTTCATAGCTATGAGAAACAGCAGCGAAAATCTCATAGAGAGCATAATATACGTTTCAAAAGAGAGCGGTCGGTTCTCTGGTCATCTCTTTTCTATGGTTGCTCAACGTACAAAATTTATATTTTCATATCACTACCTTGTCCCAAGACATCAAATTTTTCTTATAGTTTTACTTTTTCCGACAGCGAATGCTCTTTAGTCTTGAGAACTGTAGCGGTTACTTAAAAAAACGTTAAAGATGACGGCTCCTAAAATAGGAGTATATTCAGAATGAAACTTCAAATTATATTCATATATTCATTAGCTTTAAAAACCACTCAAATCTCAAAATTGGGTTCCTGACTTGTGGTTATATCAGAATTTTATTTTAATATCAATGAATCCATTGGTTCATAATTTGTGTGCTTATTTTTTATACAACAGACATTTTTTTAAAAATGAGGAAATATTTTTCCTTAAAAATTAAAACTGCGTCATTTTTAAAAAATCTAGTACATTATTCCATTTTTCTCTGACTTTTCATCTGCGCCATCTACAATTTCACACAACATCCAAATTTCTTCCAATGTCAATTTTGACAAGTACACGTATCATCTGTCATGCAATTTCACTTTGTGCGAAAGGTGTTTTTCTTTTTATTTTTTATTTTTAATTTACAAAATTCCACACAAAATTAAGTTATAAATTATCTTTGAAAGTGTTAAACTCCTTCAAACATAATCTACAACTTCAAAAATATAAAGAAAAACAATTGAAAACCCCTTTCCCCGAGGAAAAGAAAAAAACAAAAATACAAAAATAAAAATCTCAAGGACGTAGTCTACGACGACGACTTCGACGACCATTGCTGAGTCACTTGTGAAAAAAAAATAAAAACAAGAAAAACTCTTCATATTTTCTTTTGTTTAATCGAATATTGAAATCTGAGGAAAAGCTACCGTTATTTAATATCAATTAATGCATGAAAAATACCTCATACCTTACATCCCATTAATATTTTAATTTCCTTCTGTGGGTGGATTATGAGATGCAAACTAGACGTCGCTTACAATCAGGAGTTTACACTGACGCACCGCTGGACGATAGTATAAGCGGCACAGTAACCACAACTATTCCATCGTCTGTTGTCGTTGACACACAACTCGATCTACAGCTCCAGGAATCGGACGACAATAAGAAATATTCCAAAGGTTGGAACTTTCGTAACTTCTCGAATCGCATCCAAATTTCATCGGGGAATGCCCTCAGGGCATTGATACAAACTCCACTGACCTCAGCAATAGCATCAGATTCACAATATTTTGGATCGGCCCCTCAGAGCCAGGGACAGCAGTTGAATCAATTCGAAGACGAGTTTGGTGGTGATTCGTTGGAGGAACCCTTTGACAAGGACAAAATAATCGTAATGGCAGCTCGAGATAGAACGAACGAATTTGCGAATGCGATACGTTCGCTGCAAAGCAGAAATATATCGCGAGCAGTTAGCGTAAAAGATCCACGCAAAGCCAGACAAATTCAGAGCCATTCAGAGTTTATGATGGTGGCTAAGTTGGTTGGAAAAAATATCGCTAGCACCTACGCCAAGCTGGAGAAATTGACACTCTGTAAGTAAAGGAAAAGGTTTTGAAAAAAAGTATTCAATATTTTTGTTTTAAATTTAGTGGCAAAAAAGAAAAGTCTCTTCGATGATAGACCCCAGGAAATTCAAGAACTCACATACATCATTAAAGGTGACCTAAATGCGCTGAACCAGCAAATAGCCCGCCTCCAGGACATTTCAAAAGACCAACGTCGTACCACCAACGGCAAGCATTTGGTATCACATTCCTCAAATATGGTACTCGCCCTCCAATCCAAATTGGCCAGCATGAGTACAGATTTCAAGCAAATCCTCGAGGTGAGAACCGAGAATTTGAAACAACAAAAAACCCGACGTGACCAATTCAGCCAAGGACCAATGACCAGCCGAATGTCGGCAGCAACAGCCAAACAAGGAAGTCTCCTGCTAAGCGAAGAGAATCAGATTAGCATTGACATGTCCGCCGATGAGAATCGTCCACTCCTTGCCGGTGGATCGGGCGGCGGCCACCATTCGAATCAAATACAAGCCCAACAGCAAATGGTGCTGTACGATGAATCTGATAATTACGTCCAACAACGAGCTGAAACTATGCAAAATATCGAAAGTACAATTGTGGAATTGGGTGGAATATTCCAGCAGCTGGCACACATGGTGAAGGAACAGGAGGAAATCGTTGAGCGAATCGACACGAATGTGCAGGACGCCGAATTGAATATTGAGGCAGCCCACGGAGAGATTCTCAAGTATTTCCAATCGGTATCGAAAAATCGTTGGCTTATGATTAAGATATTCGGTGTTCTGATATTCTTCTTTATTTTCTTTGTTGTATTTTTAGCGTAATAATTATTAAAAATATTATAATGTATTAAAAAAAATATTATTTCCATTAATCTATTATTATAAACTGTGAACTGTAAAATGTTTTTTGTTTTATAATCTTATATTCTTACCTTTTTTTTTGTTTTGATTGGAAAATTATGAAAAATTATTAAATACTTTAAATCTAAAAAAATCGAACATTTTTATTTAAACAAAAAAGAGGTAATTATTTATACCCAGTGCGAGGGGAAGGTCATAACAGCAAATAACAGCAAACATTATTATCTGTTTAATAATTTATTAACATGATAATAAGGTTTGAAAATCGTTAAAATAATTTGTTAATACATGATTTAGGTGAAATAATTATCTTTTGGGATATTTATGTTTAACTTTGGGTTGACTTTATTTTTCATTGGATTTAACTTATTCGTTTTATGGTTTTATATGCGGATGGTGTGCTGAAAAATGTAAAGAAAATTTATAAATAAAAACAACAACAAAAATAAATTAATTCAAACACTAAACATTTTATTTTTTTTTGTGTACTTTAATTAAAACCGTTCTATTTAAATTGTATTTGTAAATATAAATAACGGTTGCTTGAATTTCTGAACGGTTTTGAGGTTCATAGTTTAAATTCGTTTGCTTGTAAAGTATTTTTTTGCGAAGAATTAAGAATGTTTATCGGGAGGTATTGATTTTGAGTAACTGGTTCCATTGAATTTACGAATGTGAGGAGAAAATCGAGAATATAATTATGATATTGGTACTATATGGATATTTTTTTACGACAATACAATATGTGGCTTTTCTATGGAAGTTACCTACTATTTTAAAACAGTCTCAGAGTACATGATGTATTCTAATAAATAAATGAATATTTCGTCTTACATAAGTTAAGTACATATAAAATAGATTATTAGCTAGTTTCTCAAAACCGAGTGATATTAAATCTAAATCTTAATTGAAAATAGATAGTGAAGTACATTGAAACATTTGTAAACGTTTTTTAAAAGTTTTTGAAATAACATTGTTCAACTCGAACTGCAACTAGTCACGAATAAGTCGATTACTTGAATAAGTTAAGTTCAATTTATTTTTTTAACAATTTTTTTTGTTGATTCTTTTTCTAGAAATTGGATAAATCGAAATGTAAAAAAATTTTAATTAAAATTTTATTTCAAGTGAACATGAAAAGTAGAACTTAGCTGCGGCTAACGAATTTTCCTGTTCGTTGTTTTGCAATTTAAGTGCAAAAAGAAGAATTTTTTCTGTATGCTGTTTTGACATTCAAGGGCTCATTGGGATTCGAATGGTATTTAAATGATGAATTTATAACTTTGGAATAGTCATTTTTTCCTTTCTATATGTATGTATATGATCTTTAAAAAAACTTCTAAACAACAATTTATTAGAAGCAGAAGAAATACAGTCCCTGGCACTTTAGATTCTATGCAAAATCTCAATTTTCAGCTATTTTAATCAGGTTTTCAAATATTGTAATGCATTTAAATTATTCTGTATGGAGAATATAAACTATTTCCTACTTTATTTTTATAAAAATGTAACAACTGATTTATAGATTTTTTTTTCTATAATATCTAAAAATATTGCATATAACCTAATAGTTAAAAATTCTGCAGTGCGTCTAATAATATGGCCAGGGACTGCAGATACAAAATAACTTTTCTTCGAAAAATGTTCTGCAAAGATAAGTTTTGGTGGACAGCTTCAGTTATTCGTTCATATCGCTCCGTAAGTATCTGTGGCGTGCGTTAGTGCGTAGGACTGTTATGCTACAGGTCTTCAGGATTCAATCGCTGCCTGTGCCACCTAAATTCCATCACTTCGATGTACACAGGTATGGTATGGCGCTAGTTCTCGGCCGACTGTTGGGCTACCTAATATATTTTTGTATCAATACTTAAAAAGTCCTGTTAATTTGGACTTGAGGAGCAAAAAGTTCAACACTTTTTTTCGTTCAATTGATAGATTTTGAGAAATGCGATCAAAAATATTGGGTGCATTTAATCACAAAATTAATGAGACCATATTTCTGGATGGAGTTTTTTTTTGTATTGTGTCATGTATGGGAATATACTTACAAATCTTTGATTTTGCATTTTCATAAAATGACAATACAATTTGATTTTTTCTGTGGTATATATGTAAGTTTGTTGCTTTTTATTCACATAATTATCCACCATAATAACAACTTTTGCCAGATCTCTTCTGCCGTCTCGACACTTTGCCAAAACACTGTACATATTCACATCTAGTATTAAGGATCTTACTTTTCAATATTAATATTTTATTATTTTATACTAATTTTCAATTTTTAATAAATTGTTCAATAAGTTGAATCAAAGATTTCAAAGCCGACATAATTGTTGAATTAGGTATGTTAATTCATATTTTTCTTATTGTTATGTTTTTGTTAATAATGTTTTGATTTGTTTATTTAATAATAAAATAGTTCTTTACTGCATTAACTTTTGTCTTTATCAAATTATTGGAATAATTCTTATTCAGCCATCGAAGTTTCAAGCCAAACGTTTGAAACTTACACATAAATATCTTCTTTTTTTTTAAATCGACAACCTTAGGTCTTTAGCATGACAAGTGTTTTTTGCGCGATTCATAGTTCCAAACATGAAAAAAGTCAGGCGTTGATAATTAAGGGTGCTTGTTTTTGGAATATTGATAAGACAACCAAGCGAGATTTAGGTCTCCGTATATTTTTTTGACGAATTTTTCATTTTGTCGTTCTATGTTTTCAATGCTTTTGTCGTTGCTCTTGCTAATCCATAACATCCCGAAAATGATGAAATATCTTCAATACTTTACTGGCGAATGATTTATCATTACTTTATCGTGAGTTAGTTATGACAGTTTCAAGTTTGAATGTTTTTTTTTTCTTTCAAAAAGTCATTTTGCTACATAAACTGATCAATTGGAAATCACTCAATGGGCAGGTTCAGAGCAAATAAGGGACTTGAAAGCAAGCATCTAGCATTTGATTGGCCAGCTGCCAAAAAATTGCAATTAAGGCAACTTTGTTGGAAAGTTGACTGAAAAGTTAGCCGAGTAAAATCTACCTAACTATCAAGTCAAGTCTACTCATGTCAAAATGACAGGTGATCACGTTTTCTCATTCGACTGAAAGCTGAACTTTATTACTCTATGATTTATTTATTTTCTGCACAACTTCAATTAATACTATCTGTAAAAAGGTTGCTTGTAAATTTTGAAAAGAAATAACTAATATTTCTTTACAATACAATACATAAATCATATCAATGTAGCTTGCCTGAGGAGTGTTTTGTAGCCAATAATTTTGTTGGTACTTTTTGTACTAGAAGTTTGCGAAGTAAAGTTCTGAATTTAAAATTATGACACTTTAAAAACTAACTAGATGTTTTGGTCGAAAATTACGTTCAAAGATTGAAGTTGAACCTGTCCAATGGTTGTTGGTTTGATAAAAATAAGTTTAATTGCACAATTATTTTTGACTTTATATATATTCTTCTATTTTACGGATGGGAATTAATTTTCCTAAATGGCTCATTCTATTTTAAGTGCCGTTTTTTGGTATTCCATATATATAGTACAGTGAGAAATTGCCAACAAAACGATCCGCAGTAGCCAGATTTTTGTATTTAAAAATTGGTACAACTGAAAAAAGATCTGTCAGAATAATAATAAAAAAAACACACGAATAGAAGAAAGTTTCGTGAAAATCGAATGTAAAAATTAAATTAGCAAAAAAAAAACTAACTAAAACTAATAAAAAGGACAATTTTCAAGAAGAAATAGCTTTGGAAATTGAGATTCTATAAAAATAGTTAATGAAACAATTGCAGCTTTGACATAAAATAAAAACTTCAAGAGGGGGTTTGTTCGTAGACTGCTACATTAACATGTAGTATTAAAGCGAGCTTGAAGCTCATCTCAATTCTTTATATTACTGAATCGAGTTGAAATGAACTTGATTTGACTGAAATTTTGTGAAGAAACACCTGTGTGGAGGAGTTGGTTTTACAGATAATAAAATGAAACATTCTTTTTTTATCCTCTATTGCGATTTATTATAATGGACCACTTTCAGCCAGGCTTGGTAAAAACTGAAAACATGTTTGAGGATACTTCAAACTTTATATCGGGAAATAAAAAAAAAATTTAATATTTTTTTCATTAAAAAAGAAAAACCTGCAAAACTTTTGCAAGTAGCTATTTATCAATTTATTAAATCTTTAAGAAAGAAAGAATGTCTGATTGAAGGTTTTTCAAATAACAAGAACTATACATTTTTATAGGTGTTGTTTTATTACATTCAACTATGATGTTTTACAATTCTTCCTCAAACTAAAATTGGCAAACATAAAAATTTCCATCTAAATGTTAAGAGATATTTATATGTTATGCAGATATGAGATAAATTAGTATCCAGAATATAAGAATTTCTTCACTCATTACTGTCAGATAAAAGCTAGAGTATAACCGAATAAACATCATTGCTTTTTCGGGTATCTAAAATACATTCTTTACTGATGGAAAACTTGTACCCCTCTTGCCCCCAACTACTACCAAGGAAGGAAAGTAGTATAATATCTTAGATAGTCTTATCCTTTTGCTTCCATATATGTACATACGAGTATAACCAGCAGAAAAATGCCGATGATAGCAGAGGAGCAGCGAATATAAAAATTCATGCGCTGAAATCCTTGTAACCATTTATTTTGAAGATATCCTTTTTGCAAGCAGAGAGGGATAATCCTCCCACATATCTATAGAGGTACTAATATTACGAATGCCAACTGTTTCGCAGAAACCCCAAAATCGCTACGCTCGCTTCGTTACTATAGCAAAAAGAAAGTGTTTTTATATTTATATTTTTTTACTTATATGCGTGCAATATAAAATCATATCTTTGTCTGAGCAGAAAGATCCCTGGAAAAACGACAACCGAGAATGTAGGGCAAAATGGCAGCTTAAGGACAACAAATGTGGAAAATGTGGTGCTATGGGCTTCCTTTTTGGGTAACGTAACACACTCGTTTCGTTCGTTCGTATATTTTGGTTTGTGTAATAAAAATGAAATTGGATCAACATTCATGCATTTAAGCTCATATCAGCATATTAAGCAGATTGTATAAGGTTGGATTTTGGGTCGTGGTGTGGTGGGTGATAGGCTGTAGGCCTCTTTCAGGACCGACAAAAAAAAGAAATCCCAAAGCCCAGACATTTTTCTGTTTGTTTCCATAACAATACCTCTCCCATACTTCTCTTGGAGTCGTGAATATACAGAGGATTGCCTTTTATTTTATGAAGGCGTTTTGAGTGCCAACGAGGAATATAGCGCGTTTTCAACTCCCTTTTTCGAGGAACAAGAATACAAGGAGTACTATCATTACTTCCAAGAAGAGTATTGAGAGGTTTTTTGGTTTATTTGGTAAATGAGGCAATCATATAATGATACTCGTACATACGTATATTGGAAGTAAAGAAAAGCATAAAAACGAAGAGCTCCAATCAGCACTGAATTTATGAAACAAGGAATTTTGGGTGTGACATAGCACCCGGACAATAAAGCACGGGTGTAGAATATACATATATAACTAGATTTTTGTTCTTTTGAGCTATAAAAGAAAGATATGTTTATATATGTTTGAAGAATGATGGAAATTATGAGCTCAAAAAGTTAGATTCCATATGATTATAGTATAAAGAATTTTATCTAATAGGCACAGTATATGGAATAATCATATAAAAGAGTAATAAAAAGGTTTCATTGCTTATGGAGAAATTATTTTCAATTTTGTTTCAGTATAACATAAAAAAGACTTGGTTAAGTTGAAATTATAACAAAGTCTATAATTAGAAACTTTATAAGAAGGAAGTATGCATTATTAAACAAAAGAGCTGACTAGCAAACGTAACAACGAAAAATATACTCTTTATAGGAATTTAACTAAAATTGAATTCAATAAAGAAATTTCAATCTAAAACAGTGATCAAGCTTAAAATAATGATTAATATTTTCACAAACTGGAGTTGCAAAATTAGATTTAAAATACACCGACATTTAGAGAAGATACTGACCATAATTTAACGGCATTATCTGTTATTTTAAAAAAATTTAAAGCCGCGTATGACAGTATCGATAGGGAAGAGCTCTACAGAGCAATGTCTAGTTTTGGCATCCCTGTCAATGATGTTGACACAATTGGAAGATCTAGAGGCACAATTTTCCAAAGGTCCATCCAATGACTCGGATACGCAGATTATGTTGACATAATTGGAAGATCAAAGCGTGATGTCAGTGGAGAGTTTTTGAGCATTGGGACGGGAGCGAAGAAGATGGGTTTAGTGGTCAATGAGAGGACCAAGTGTATGCTGTTATCAAAAAAGGACATTGAACAACGACGTCTTGGACAAAACGTCACCATGGACAGCTAAAACTTTGAGGTAGTTAAGGAGTACCTAGGCACCCCTATAAACACAGAAAACGACACCAGCGCTGAAATCTTGCAAATCGATGCTTCTTTGGACTTAGAAGGCAATTAAGTAGTAAAGTCCTCTCCCGAGCATCTAAGATCACCATCTATAAACAGTAAACACTCATCATCCGGGTTCTCATTTATGGCACTGAGGCATGGACAAAGTCAAAGAAAGATGAGAGCGTCTTAGGATACTTCAAGACAAAAATTCTTCGGTTGATTTTTGAGGTGGGTGAAGACCTCAACCAACTTGGCAAGCGAAACTGGAGACAGCTAGCTAGGGACCGAGCTGGCTGTAGACGCATGTTGGTTGAGGACCATTTCCGCCCTTACTGTAGCGCGACCTGTTTGTGTTCTTAAATTTTGATAACTTTGATTTTAAGAACCAGCCCAAATGCACAAGTAAATAACAAAATTTTATTTGTTTTAGTTATAGGAAAACATATGATATGATAGTTTTTTAAGAATCGGTTAGTTCCAAATCAATAAAAATAAAGTTAAAAAAGTAAATCCGAAGGAAAAATGAGAGACAAATATTGGAAAAATATTTTGAAATTAAATATCGTGACAAAAGCTATTTTTTAAAAAAGTGTCGTTCGTTTCAATTTATAATGTCTAGGGCCGTTTTTAACGCAACAATTTTTCAAATTAAAGTTGAATAAATAGAAAAAATATTTCTTTTTAATTTTTGACTCTTTTGTACAGCTTTACAGAAATGATAAATCATTTTGAAAAACAAATGAAAGTAGAAATTTGTGTTTCCCTAAAATGCTTTTCGGTATTACATTGGAATAAATCTGTTCATCGTTTTAGAGAAAGTAAGATTATTGCCCTTGATATTCCAAAGGCATTTGATAAAGACTTGTATCTTGCTCTTTTATCGAAAATGCGTGCTTTAGGTATTGACGAATCTTTTCTTTGTTGGATTAGAAATTTTCTTTTGAACAGCTTAATTAAAGTTGTGTTGGACGGATTTAAGTCTGAAATCCATAAAATAAATGCTGGTTTGCCCCAGGGCTCCGTTTTGTCTCCGACCCTATTCCTCATTTTTATAAATGATCTCCTGTCCGCTACTTCTAATCCAATACATTGTTTAGCTGACGATAGCAGTCTTAGCTTTTCATATTCGTTTCCAGAATCACAACCCTCATCTTCAGATGTGAAACTGCAACGGAAAAATATGATTAGCTCATTAAATTCCGACCTACACAGCATTGTACAATGGGGAATGGAATACCGTGTGGAATTTAATGCTTCGAAAACCTAATGCTGTCTTGTATCGTTAAAGCGAGATATACCCTCCTTGTCACTATCTATGAGTGGCACTTGCATGAACGAAACTGAAAATATAGAATCCTTGGAATGTGCATCAGCAACCTCCTTTTGTGGAGCGATCCGAACTTAAATAAAACCCTCATCTATGGGCTGGTGCTTCAGTACTTTATTTAAGCCTCTTGGACAGTATTCAAAGAAGGGCTTTTAAATTGATTGATGACATGAACTTCATTAACTCGATTATGGCACTCGAACATCGTCGTAAAGTTTCTTGTCTCACGCTTTTTTACCGTTATTTTTACAGACTTTGCTTTAGTCAAATAGCCAGTTTCGTTTTGCCTATTAAACAATTTATGAAGTACAGATATTCATTTTTTAGCCGTACTTTGGGAATGTCGAATGCCTTGCCACGCTCTAACATTCCCTATCATTGCAATGTTCAGGCATCCCAAATCAATGTACACCGACACCTCCTATCTAATTCTTCCTTCTTTTCCTAATGCTCACACTATGTCTTTGGCATATTAAAGGTATACCTAGTGTTACAGCCATTTTTTGTTTGACTTTTTTAGATCTAAGCATTTTTGAACTAAAGCAAAACAGTTTTTTAGATAAGAGATGTTACTTTCAAAAACAATAAGGTTTTTATGTTTTTTTAACCCCAAAAAAAGCCTATTCAATGTCATTTGGCTTACAATTAAGGTTTACAAAATATGATTACAATTTAGACTGCAATTTTGAGTTCTACATTTTTTTAATGAAATAGTTACTAAAAGCCTTTTATTTTTAATTTAAAACAACTAATATAAGTTTTATATGATGTTAGCTTAGTCTTTGAAAAAAAAGAAAATGTGTTATTATTCCTCAAAATGTTTAAAGGCAGCCTTTTACATGGATTTTTAATGGTTATGGAAAATAAGTTACGATTGTGCTCAAATAGGCAACTTTTTCCAAAATGTCTGAGTGATATTCAATTTTTTTAAATTACCGATTTCATTTTTCCGGGTCACACATTCTTAGATACTATTTTTTTTCAATTCTGTTACAAAAATGTACATGATTTAAACATAAACACGATATGGCCAAATAAAAGTAATATACAAAATAAAACATATACAAATCAAAGCTTAATATTACACCAAAGTTTATTCAAAATCACCATACAAAGCAATCTATTTCCGTCTTTTGTGCTCTACTTCCTTTCTATTTTAAAATTTCGTCAATTCCCTTATCCTATTTTTATTTTGAATTTCGATAATAAATTGTATCATAACATGCAAACACTCATCCTTATGTCTGTCACAAGTATAGCAATCTGAAATCGTTGTTAAATAAATTTTCAAAACACTTTGAAGACATGCCCACCAAAAATACCCAACTAAAGAAAGAAAGCGACATTATCTCTTCTCCAACAAACAAAAAATTCATGACAAGCGAGATATAGGTAAAAAGGATACGTGATGAAAAAAAAAGAAACGAAAAACTGATGGCAAATATTCCCTTTCAAAAGCAATAACAATAAAAATAAGAAACAAATAAACATAAACGAAACAATTTTCCACCATATTGAATTCGATAAATCCTCGCCCACCTCCCATCTGGGACATATATCGCTATCTATATAAGTCTATATCCATCTTTACTCTAGGCTGGCTTGCCTTATTGCGAGCGAAATAGGAACTCCCCATATCACAGAAACATAGCATGCAGCCTCGACAAAATAAAAAAAGAAAACATAAATATGTTTCATATCAACATTTTGTATTAAACCGTCATCCCTTTTGGATGCCATTATATCCATTTTGTCAGTAAAACTCCGCGCCGGCAAACGACACCCATCGCGTCATAGAACCGAGAATCTATCCTAGGTATGGTTATAGTCGTTGGAAATCGTAATTTTTCGATAGCAACAAGGATAACTCATGGAGGGTACCACCCACTTCAGCAGCAAAAATTGCCCCCCCCAGCAATACCTCCACCAAACCGGTCGTACTATTGAAGACGCAGGCGTTAATATCACATCAAAATCTAGGAAAATATAAGAGGCCACCCATACTTCTAGCTGCCGCCAGTGCTGCTAGTTGCTGGCTGCACCCTGCTGGTTCGTTCCGTATATTCTGTTATGTGTTTCTTCATAGTTTTATTATAGAAGATAGCGGAAAAAATTGCACCATAATCCGAAAGGAAGCAAAAGAAACAATAAAAAAAACATAAGCTTTTTTCCAACCCCACATCATCAGGACTCTGTCTTCCATATTTTTCTAGGTGTATATTCGCTTCATCTCACAATCATCCCTTCTCGACGTTTTTCTTTTCTCGTTTTCAATAAAGAAAACAAAATATAGCAAGTAAAATAAAAACATATTCTCATTCTTGCACAGCACATATACTCAGCTTAAGCTCCAAACATACTTTTGCCATAGCGCCACAGCCGTCGTCGTCACCGTAGCCCGCTTATGATGTTGTACTATGGTACGTACCCCAAAGCACAAACAATATCAATTTAGATAACGAAAACAAAATATGTATGAACAAAATAAAATAAGAAAAAAAAATATATAAAAATAAACGAAAGAAAAACACCCACCCCAACCCATGGGGGTGCAATAGGGTGTGGGAAATGTATGGATGGATAGGATAACGGAGAATGGACGAAAAAATCGTTTGCCATCAGACTTATACCGTATATACGACTACGACTGTATGACTGTACGACGACTATGCCAAGCCAAAGACACCCAATGGCGTGCGGATCAAATCCATAAAGCTTAAATAGGGGTTGACAGGGATGCAATAAAATAAAATTTGATATCAAAATTTACGACAAGCAATATCACCCGCACGCCATTCGCATACGAACGAATTATTTACCCCTACCCCAACCATCGCCACCACCATCATCATATATACTCGTACACACTAAACATCACCAGCTTCCCTTTTGATATGGAGTTGAGCTAGAAGCTGGTAGCTGAAGCTGAAGCTGGAGCTCTGGCTCACGTTTTGTTTGCTTGTCGATATTGTAATGAAGGAATAAAATGAATGATCGTAGATAAATGTAGAAAAATGTCGGTTCGTCCATGGGTGGTGGTGGTGTTGTTGTTGATGATGTATAGGGAAAGGGGGATGAGAGGTATGTGTGGGGGCTGGACTGGCAATATAGGATGTTTGGTTTATATTATTTTTATCGGTTCGTTGATGAATGTTATGAACTGCCACTCCATTTTTGTTTAATTAAAATAGAAATAGGATATACATTTACTCTGCCTCTAGCCTTCCTACCTTCCTCCTTAGTATATTTTCAGGGGTTTCGGTTGTTGTTGACACGGCTATATAGTGTCTATCGTTATTTGAAATAAGGTTTATTTGAGGCAAATCCTCTCCGTATTGGTCGATTTAAGATTAATTGTGCACTCTTGTATATGCTTACTTGTCACGATTCGTGAACTTTAAGCCTTCTTATTTTCATTGCTTAGAAAACTTTTATTTTTTCAACATTTCCTTCAAATACAAATTTATATTTTACAATGTTAAACTCAATGCAGAAATGTAAACATCTGTAATGCGGGCCAAAAATATCTTCACCCCATAATGAAGGTGTAACTGTCCTCAAGTTGTCGAAAATATTGTTGATGATGAATTAAATTCCTATTTGATAATTTAAAAATGTTGATAAAACAATAGTTCACTTGGGCGTATATGCAATTATCATATTTTAGACTTCAGTTTTTAAGGAGTGACTTAATATTTTATTAAAATGTGGTTTATTATTTCATTCATGGCACAACATTTTTGATCCTTGGTTAAGCAATTTTACTTCACCTATTTGATATCGTCCTGATTTTGGATTTAGTAGAGCTTAAAAAAAGACTTGAGTATTGAATAAATATTAAGATTAATTTACAAAATGCGTTTCAAAACATCAACACGTTTTAGGCCTTTGTAAATCTCCAGATTTTGAAGATTAAAATATTCCAACTAAAAAACATCTTTTCTCTGTTATTTTTAAATGAGTATTTAAGGTCTCAAAGAAAAGTTTATATTAATACCAAAACACTTTATTAAATCATCACTGATATAATTATATTGGTTTTTCTTTCACGAAAAATATTGCATATTCATTTCCTAAAATAGGCTCCCAAATTAAGGGTACTTATTAGAAAGGGTTATTGCTTTTTTCAAAATTTCTTTAAAGTAAAAATATTTTGTGAGTAGTTTTCCTACACTTGAGTATAAAAAGAATATTTTTTTTTTAAATAAATATATAAAATGTTATAAGTTCGCATTTACGTACATCAACCCTAACTATGTACATATTCCAGAATTTCATTGTCGAAATTTTCTATAAACTTGGTTATAATAATGTACCGAAATACAACTTGAATATCCTTTTCCATCATCGTATTTTGAATCATCTTGGTTGGATGTATATTCGTACTCGTAAAATCTATACACATATTCATATAAAACGTTTATTGTTTCCAGCAACAATCTAATAAATGACCAACATAAAACCTATGTTCCTTATACGGACGTTATATCCACTATGTACTTCTTCTTTTAACCCTCCTATCGAGAAACCATCTTTACTCAAACAGGTGGAATAACTGTACAAGTACATAAGACTTCTATCATAATATGTTTATAAGGATCACAGGGTGACTTGAGGATAACAGTGTACCTATTTTAGTTCGATACTAACTATAGTACATAAAACCAGCATATATGTATATATATGTAGTTGTAGAAATCATTGTTATCTGATATACATAATGTATGTACATATGTGGAATTACATTATATAAAAATTAACAACAAAGCTCGTAAATATACTTTCTGGAAAAAGTTTATTGCCTTCCTTGTGTAGTAAAAAATATTTTTACTCGGGCGGACTTGAAGAAAGGAATATAGAAAAGGCAGAGCGGGATTGAAGACTTTGAGGGGCCTCAAGTAATGATACACGGCTTTTAAAAAAATGTTTTAATGTTTCTTTGAATAAATCAAAATCTTATGGCACTAGGCCACCCTAGATTTTTTTTTTAAATGTTTCCCTAAGACCACACAAATTATTTCCAAAAGTTTATGCCCGGGAAAAAATCTTTAAGTACTCAGTTTTAGAACTTAAGTATTTAAACTTTAGACAATTTAAACCGATTCATTTAGAAATTTTAAATATAGTATTTTTTTGGTCAAAGATTGAAAATGCAAATTTTCTCAAATAAAAATAACCCATTTTAAGTAATCAGATTTAAATAAAATGTCAAAAATCCAAATGTTGCACATATTTTTACGAACTTTTAATTACAGAAGCTGTTAGATTTCCCGTGGACCCTTATCTCAAAATATTGCACCAAGCGTCATTTGCAAATAAATCGTTTAAAAAAATATTTTGAGAAGTTAAAAATGCCCAAAAAGACGATTTTATTTTATCTCTGGGGAGTAAAAAAAAAACGAATTATGAGTTTATAGAATTTATTAAATTACTAAATTAAAACAGGTTTCAATAAATAATTTTAATATATTCACAGAATTTTGATACACAAAATTATGATATACAAAATTTTGGGGAACAGATTTTTAGAAACCGAAATGTTAGGAGTATTGAAACCAATCTTGGAGTTTCTGTCAACATGGGAAAGGCCCCTTTCTGAGTTGATCCCTTCTTTATTTGAAGTTTACTACTTTCATATAATGTTGCTATCCTTAGTGTTTTTCACGTTTTATTGTTCCATGCCGTCCTGTGCAGTACTGACCGAAGAGGTAGATGGATATGAGTTTATATATGAAAAATCATTTATTTGCTAGAAATACGTTCTTTCGATAAAGAAAAGAGTAAAATTGTTGCTGCTATCATCAAAAAAACAACAACAACAACCAAAGAATAATTGGAGGACGAAGCTTTTTCCAACGTTAGAGGATTAAATGAGTTTTTCTTTGGATGAAAACGGAAACTAAAACTGGGAGTTTTCTTCTTTATTTTTTTGTAACCCATCAACCATCATACATACTCTTCGTACTACATTGTGTATGTATAGGAAAATCGTTTAGCAAAATGAAATGGTTAAAAGTCGTTCTTCAAACATAAAATACTGTATACAAAGGTACAAACATATATGCAATGTATGTATATACAGCTAATGCTACAAAAATAGATCAACAATGAATTTCGATAAAAAAAATTCAAATGCTTTTTAGTCTTTAATAAAACATATTTCGTACTTACCTCCATACATTAGGTTAAAAAAAAAAATTAATTTGGTGGCGCAACAGTCCGTTGAGAACTAGGGCCTAGGTAGGTAGGTAGAAATGGCGATCTCAAGGCAACGTAGCCTGAGATCCAATTAGCACTGTAGTGCGCCGTTTTGATACCAAAAACTCGTTTGACCTTTGATTGATGAAGCTTCTCTATCAATCTATCCCTTATTGATAGAGAAGCTTCATAGCGATTATGTTAGAGCCATTTTGTCGCACTAAGAAAAAATATTAGATCTCTAATCTTTGTCTCAGATAGCTCATCAAGTTCTTGAAAGAATGCTTTTCCAAAGTATTTCATTCTAGTGTTTGCCAAAGCAGGACATTTGCAGAGGAAATGGATTATCGTTTCACTTTCTCTTTGGTCACTACAGCTACGGCAAAAGGTGTTGTAAGAGATACCCAACTTCTCTGCATCGACTCCTATAGGCCAATGTCCGGTACAAACCGCAACAATCCTGGCTATGTCTTGCCTTGGCCTGCATAGAAGATCGTTTGTACAGAACTAGGGCCTAGTGTCTTACAACTCTCAACCATTCCTGTGTGCGAGTACTATTGCCAGGGATGGAGGGGACCTACAGTTTTTAAAGCAGAATCCGAACGACTATTTTGAGAAAGCACTTTTCCATGCAAGAATTACTCTTGAAAAGTTTGGCACTTTCTCGCAAGAGTCAGTACCCGTGAAAAAAAGCACGCACCATCATGCTACGGGCACTTCTATTAGGTTTAAAAGCCTTTACTTACATTAAACAGATTTAATTCTATTTGTCATGGAGCCAACTAGGTACTAAATTTTTTCTTAAGGAGTTGAGGAAAACATTTCAGTGACGATTGTCCAAGAATTCGAAAATTGGTTTCATGGATTTCAGGTATTTTTTTTTAAGAAGGTCTTTCAATAACTTCAATTTTGTTGTTTTAAAACCAAACATTCGTTAACATTTCAGTTTACTTGGGGTCATTATACTGCCGAAAAACCCATTTAGGACGAACATTTTTACTGGCAAAATATACACAGGAAATTTTTCCAAATTATTTCGACTTTAAAAAATAATATAATATTTTTGACGTATGTATTAGATTTCCTCAGGTATAAAATGAAACAGCTAAAAATAAAATTAAACAATGGACCTATTATTTTGGACACAGCTATATATAAAAGTATCATTTTTATATTAAGGGTTGGGAGTACTTTATTTCTTATTGTAACGTGATAAATTGTAGTTTACTGCATTTGAAGTTTAGATTTGTTTTTCACAAATTTTATTTACCTTTAGATTCTACCTATATTTTCTATAGAATGAATTTTTGTATAAATGTATGTATATGAAGTCATGATTTATTTCTTGTTATTATGATGATGTAAGGTATAATAAATATTCGTTTATTTTTGCAATCAGCTCGTCGTAAATCAGGTAACGATATAACAATCGATTAGATTTGTTTAGGTAGATATTTCTAGTCCAGTCAAGTTGTGAAAAGAATGAACAGAGATAATTTTTTTTCTCCAAAAATTCGTTGAAACCCCATGTTTTCATATTTTGTATATTTAAAGCAGAAAAACAACTTGTTCGTAAAATCATAAAGTAGGCTATAAAACTAATAAAAACTTCCTTGGCATATTTTTATTTGATTAGCAACAGCGATTTTTAGAAATTCCGTTTGATTTCGAAACAAAACTGTTTCCGCATTTTTAAAGTTATTTTTCTAAATTAGGTTATGTTTGATACCCTGGTTATTTTTTAAAACTGGGTTTATTCTTAAAACCTGGTTACCTTGATTATTTTCATAAAATGCGTTATTTTTAAAACAGTGGTTGTTTATGTAACCTTCGGTTTTTTTGTAACCTCAGCTATTATAACCTGGGTGAATTTTAAAAACATGGCTATTTTTTAACTTTTGTTATTTTTATAACTTGGTCATTGTTGTTACCTCTATTATTGTAACAGTGTGTTTAAGATGTATCTTATTTCTGTTTATTTCTATTCACAAAATAATTTGTTCACATTTGTGTTTAGTTCATTTATTTAATTGCAGGTCACACGTTTCAAATTTAAACATGTGAAAAAGATTATGAAAATTAGACATCGAACTACATATGTAAGTCCTATTAGAAGAAGATTACGTGTCATGTTTCAGAAAATCACAGATTGAAATAAAAACTGTGAAACGTGTTGCGGATTGAATGAGATTATAGATTCATTACACAAAACTTTTAACTAAGGGATGAAACTGAATATCATGAAATGCGATTAATGATTCTATATCAATAATGGGCCTATCATATGTACAATTTGAGGCTTATTATCGAAGGTGCATTATATCTTCAACAGTCTTAAATGCAGAGCGTAATGTCTAAATTGTGAATAGTGAAATCTTAAATCGAAGTGTTAAATTTGATGATATTCTATGTTTTTTGCTTGAAATTCCATGTTTTTCTTTTAAACTCGATGTTTTATATTTAAAGTTCATCATTTAATTTTCGAAATCTTAGATCTTTATTCGAAATTTTTTGTGTGAAGTTTGAAATACAATTCTTCAAGCTTTCTGTTCAGATTTCGATGGTCCACCATCGAGAAATACAAAGCAAAATATAAGTTAAATGTTTTTAATTTTCGGAAATAATCAATCTCAGATTTAAGTTCTTTGTTTGAAATTCTGTATTTAACCACCGAAGTCGGGTTCTTAAATTTGTTTGTTAACTTTTCGTAACATAAATTCTAAGTTCGATTGATTTCGATGTTTTAATTTTTTTTTATGTTTGACTTTTAAAGTTCGTTGGTCCATTTTTTTAGGAAATATGTAAATTCGATTCCTGCCTGTTCCACAAAGTTCACGGGTATTGCCTGTTGCGAGGAATTGAAAAGTGCTTTCTCAAATAAGCCGTTCGGATTCGGCATATAAACTGTAGGTCCTCTTTATCCCGGCAATTACTAGCACACAGAAATGGTTGAGAGTTGTAAGTCACTAGGCCCTGGTCGTTTATGGACTCTTATGCCACCTAATTTACTTATTTTATGTAAGTTTAAGGCAAGAAAATCAAAATTTTAAATAGTAGTCTTTCGAGTTTGATTTTGAAGATTAATGCATACAATTTGAAATTTAATGTTAAAAATTCCAAGTATGAAGCATGAAATAAGAAATATAAGTATAAAACTTTGATGCTCGTTTAAACTTCGTTGTTCATTTTAAAGTTCGATGATCTGGGGTTGTGGCATAGGGTCGTTAATTTTTCAACATCAAAATTATTTTTCTGATATTCAAAGTGAAAACTGTTAAGTTGTCTATGCTCACATCGGATAATACTATTTGCATACTTTTGGTTCCATAATTTTATTTTTTTTATTTATGTTAAAGTCTCTTAATTCAAATTTCTTTCTACTTTATAGATTTCGCTTTCTCTTATCTGCTTTCTACGAAAAGTGTCTTAATACCATTTAAATATTCAAATCATCTTTTTTTCAGTCAAGAAATAAAGAAGATTAACCAAACAATTGACTATTGCAGGCTTTATTTTTATGTATGTACGCACGTATCAGCTATACCCAGTCTTTCGTATAAGCATTATTTATGAAGAGTAAAATTGCTGCAAATTTCGACATTCAACTTTTATGCTTAAACATAACCAAGAAATCCCTTATTCTATAGGTAAGCTATTACTCGCTTTGCTGATGTTAGAGGACAATAGTATCTTTATAGTCTGAAGTCTAACAAAAGAGAGGGTGCAGGCGCAACCAACAATTTCGCTAGTCTGAAGTGGCAGAGTGTAAATTGAGACTATTGTCTGTTGCAGATTGATTTTTTTCTTTCTTCTATTTACCCTATGCGAGAGGGATAAGTTTAACAGACCCACAATATACAAGCCCAAAAACCGAACCCACGACGACGATACATTAAACTGAAAATATTTCCGCATCTGAAAAAGATGAAAAGTACATTAGCTTAGTCGAACAAAAAAAAGAAAAAAAAAATCAGTAAATAGGTATTCAAGAAGAAAAGGGGTGTCGGATGGCACATCATCATCTCATCTCGTTGATGGTGAATATCCTTTCTAATTTTTATAGACGACCCCTGTGCAAACAACAAGTGAGTTTCTGGCAATTTGTCGCTGGAAAATATAAAAACCCAAGAAAGGTGGCATATGGGTAGCGAACAATACCAGCAATTCCGGATTGCCTTGTAATATATACCTATACTGCTGCGACGCTGTCTTTACTAATGTCCTTGCAAATGCAGTGGGTGGAGAGGAGCGAAAAAGGAAGACGACCAGGAGTTGCTGGTGAAATAATTCCAGCGAAAGGACAAAGGACAACTAAATCATTTTTTCGGATGACTTGTCGGCAATCGCTTGATTCTCATCCTTTTTACAAACTCAACACTAAGAGATAGAAAAGCCATCTTCCCTGCTCTGTTCTGAGTATTCACCGCGAGCGCTTATCTTTGTTGGGGTTAAAGGCATCTCTTTAGTCGTGCTGCGCTTGAGCTTCCTTGTGTTGCTGTTGGTGTATCATTTGTTACTTTGCTTTTTTTTTTCTTTGTAACATTTTAATGCCATTATGGTTAAATTTTGGCATAAAATCTGTGGGTGTGTCTGTCGGCTGTTAATGTTGCTGGTGCGTTAATGATCCTTTATTGAATCGCTCCAGTGAGTGAGAGCAAGTATTATGACAAATTGATTCTAGACATGTACTCTTATACCATACATGGCTTTGTTGTCGGTGTGAATAGAGATTTGTATTTGATCATTAATTTAATTAACTCAAAAAGGGGAAACGGCTTATATTTGCCATCAATTTGTCAAAAGTGTCATAGATACCATCTGTTAATTTAATAAATCTCTAGTAGTTGACAGGGATAGTTTTTTGCAACCAATGTAGCATTTTACAGCTTTCGAATCAAAATAATAAGTTGGTAGGTCGGAACCTTTAAAATAAATGCCTAAAGCACTCTATGACTTCTGTGTGCGTCATATTCTTAGTGTCTATCTAAAGTTTTCTCCAAGAAGTACCTTCAAAAAAGGAAGAAATTGCCATACAATGTTTGCACTTCGCCTGTCTAAATTCGGGTTTTCCAAGAAAGTTATAAATAAAGTTTCCTTCTTGAGAACGAGAAGTAAAATATAAGACTATTGTTAAGTCTACGGATGGCATTGTTTATTTGTTGTGAGAAAGAGACTTTGTTTGACATACAATTTTAAAGAAAAGTTTTATAGATATAGAAGGACTAAATAAATAGAAGGCTTTGAAACTTTATGTTGAAAAATAAAACTACACGTGGGTATATAATGTACGTTTTTTTTGTTATATTTTTTAGTTTGGTTTAGGCTTTATACTTGCGACATATAGGAACTATAAGGCAAGTTTTGCATTCGTGCAAAATTTCGAACTCGAGATTTTAATCAAACATGATATTACGATGGTAGAGAAGTCGAAAAAAGTGGGTCCCGCGTTTTCGTCCGGTCTGTTTTGTCTGTCTGTCCAAACTCCTACAGCCTAAACTATTGGGTTGATTGAGGTCAAACTTGGAAGTTAAGGTTTTGAGCAGATTCGCCTCAGGCTTTTTTTAGTTAGATTTAAAAGTGTAGACAGATGATGATTACGATGATTACGACCATTAGTGATTTAAATGGTTTTTATAGGGACATCAAATAATTATTGTTATTATTTAGTGAAGTGAACACAAACAAATAAATGATATATGTATTTAAGCAAGTATTGTATTAAACTAGAACTTTGAATTTTAAAAGCTTATTTAAAAATAAAAAAGAGGATGGAATGCGACGAATACTGATAAATTTCCATCCGTCTTGCTTGAAAGTTTGTAGGTTTTCGTGTTGGGTTAAAAAAGTTGTCATTTGAATTATTTTTAAAAATTTAAAAATCACCAACAACATTTTGCATGAAATAGTTTTATTTCAAAATCTAGTTTTGTTAAATAGATGTTAGGTCGAAAAAAATTGTTTACCAATTTTAGTAAATTGAAATTAATGTGAGCGATATCGGGAACCGAACATGAATTTTTACCAAGTTTGCGTACTATTTTTTGTAGATTTAATTTTTTTTGAAAAACGGGACTGTTGGATTTTTATAAAAAAATTACTGAATATTTTCTGTGAAATAAAAAAAGTTTGAAGACAATATTTTTAATTTTTGGAAAGCTATTTAAGCCGAAGGTAAATTTTTACCAAGTTTAAGTATTCATTTTATTTAGGTTTTTATTTTTTAATTCGATTTTTCTCAAAATTTTTCCGAACGTTGAAAACAATAATTTTTATTTAGTTAAAATTAGTTGGAAGCCATAATCTCAAATTTTTGAAAAGATATTTAAGTCAAAATAAACACTGTCAATTCGATTTTTTCTAACATTTTTCCGAAACATTTTTTTTTTAAGTTAAAATAAGTTAGAAGTTATAATCTTTAATTTTTGAAAAGATATTTGAGCCAAAATTAAATTTTTGCCAACTTTGAGTACTTTTTTTTTTTTGGGTTTTTATAAAAAATTTAATTTGATTTTTCTCAAAATTTTAAAAACGTTTTTTTTTTCGTTGCACAAAATTGTTTTGGAGATGAAATCATTTTTTATTTGTACAAATTTCGAGGTAACAAATTTTTTTTTCAGTTTTTTTGATTTATTAAATTAGTTTGATTTGTTTTACAAAAATATTTTGTTTGGTATCACTTTACAATATATAATATAAAACTGAATTCAAGTCTCAAGCGTCATTGGTTCGTGAGATATTTAGGTTTAACCAAAATTACGTCTTTTTTTTTAAACTGCTATGGTAAAAAAAAACCGACCATGTAATTTTTTTGAGTGTTCTTTCTGCATCTTTCTGCAATATTATCTGTTTGACAAAATTTATTTGAAGTCGATATATCTTCTGGTCCTTAAGCTATGCACGACGAAATAACGTCGCGAACGTACGGACGTTCGGATTTAAGTAATAATTTTGTACAAAAAGCAATCATTTAGATTTTTCTCAAAATTTGGTTTTTGTTGTTTTCAAAAAACCTAAGGGTTTGAAAAATAACTTCAAATAAAAACGAAAAACTTGTCCCTACCTATGTGACACAAAGTGTACATCCACAAAATTCCAAAGATTAATTTCAATCCTAAAAACCGTTCTTTGTTCGTTGATACATTCAATCCATTGATTTTAAAAGAATGTTTCACATGTATTTAACTTGAGCTTACACACATTACAGAGTAGCCTTGGGCAGCCTATTTTCGTCCGTCGTATGTTAGATAATCGGGATTTTTAGTTTTCTGGGCTTCAGATTTTTGAGAGTTTGGGTATTCGGAAAAATTAAAAAAATTGTCTTAAAATTTGTTGATAAAAAGGATACTAACTTGAAATGAGACTCACTTCACATTGAAATTTTAGGCGATTGCTATCCTTTTGGGCACAGACATACAATCTGAAAAGAAACTTGGATTTTCCTGGCTAACAGAAAAATGTATTTACAAAAACATCAATATTTAGGAAATTTTATGTTAATCTCAGAAACGTGTTTTACATCGCTTATTTGGTACATCTGTTATTAGCTTTATTAGACGTCCATATTGTAAATACCGTTTTGTTTTTTTGTATAGTCTTGAATATTTCAAGATTGCATATTTGCAAAGTATAAGCAAATATTTTTTTCAGGATCATTTTATTTTTTAAAATTTATTTCCATTGAATGCTGACATCTAACCCACAAACACATTTTACTTGAAAAAAAAACTAAAAACTATGCATAGTAAGTTACCATCACAAGCAATAGATTACAGGGAATAATAAATGAGAGTCCAGACAAACTCTTGTCCTCTTTAAATATAATCTCTTTTAAATTCTATAGAAAAACACACAAATGTATATGTAAATGAAAAGGATTTTTGAGCAAGGATAACTTAACTATGTGCAGCTTGGTACCTTAACCATATCCATACAATTATCTAACAATATATAAAATGCAACTGGATAAAATAATTCTCTCAAAAAGTTTGTAAATTCAAGTTGTTTGTTTAGTATAATGTGGGTTTGGTTGCTTTTTGGATTTAATACATAAAACAAAAACATAATATTTATGTTGTTGGTACCTGCAAAAGATTTTACTGAATATGTGAATCCTTTTTCTTTAAAATAGATAGTTTTCCAAAAACAAATAAAAACTAATATTTTTTTTGGGCATAACTTTTTTATTTAGAAGACCACACCTGCATAATGTTTATGGAAGTTAAATTTATATGTTAATATTTATTTAAAATTTTTTTAAATACACATATTAATATTTTTGTGAACAGTTTTAAGCCAAAAAGCGAAGATTTCAAAAAGGTTTGTTTCAAAACAAGTTTATCTAAAATATATGTACACATATAGGGCTATTCGTTAGATGGTTTAAAGTGTTTAGCACAGGCATGTGACATCTGTCAAACTCAACTATCATTTGAAGTGTCACAATATTAGTAAAATGTTTGCAAATTACTGTTTTCAAACACGTTGAAAACCTCCTTTTTTCTAGCTATTGAAAATGATGAATTGGACCATATGGGGTTCCATGATAAGCTTACTGGTCGAATATTTTTTAGTTGGTAACGTCAAGGAAATAAAAGGAAAGCTTTAGAAAAATTCAACAAACAGCTTTTTTTTATAATTCAGGAAAATTGAAAAAATATATTAGTTGAATATTGAACAAAAAGAAAATAATGTTGACTATAAAACTAATTTAATGCAACGATAAAAAAAGTTTTTGACATTTAGAAATTCGAATTGATATTTTTTTTACAAACAAAATTTAAGAAATTACTTTTAAAATATGGCATACATTTACTTTTGACTTAAATTTTTTGAGAAGTAACAGAGATATTAACTTTAACCTCATTACATTTAAAGAAAATTTTCTTGTTAATACATAACAGTTCTATCAAACATTTAACTCAAGTGACTTAACATCTCGAAAATTGCTTAAACATTGGATAATAGGCTTACAAAGGCAAGTTTTTAGTGTTAGTCACTGCCCAGGAAGTTTTAAATCGTGTTTTTTTTTTAAAGAATTAAAGAAATATAATATAAAATGTATAAAATGTATAAAATGTATAAAATGTATAAAATGTATAAAATGTATAAAATGTATAAAATGTATAAAATGTATAAAATGTATAAAATGTATAAAATGTATAAAATGCATAAAATGTATAAAAATAAAGTGACAACTGTCAAGGAGAAAAACTCCAAAAAAAGGTATTGATAGATTAAAAAAAAATGACAGTTGTATTTCAAACCAGAAAACAAATGACCATGTTTTTATTTATAAAAATTAAAATTCGATTGAAACAAACAAAGAACATTATGTTTATAATAAATTGATCAATGCAAGTTTGGCCATTAAATAAAATACCACACCCCTATGTTATGATAACCTTATATAAATTACATGCTTCAAATATTTTCAATTCTTTTCCTATCCTTTTTTTACCTCAGAAAATCTGTGATGCTTTTACGTTAAACCTTCTATTTAAAAAGCAAATATATAGACAATATCTTAACCACATCTGGAGCTTTCTTTTTGTTCTTCTTTCTTTTGTATATTTATATACCTCTTCGTTGGTCCCCTATATTATATTTATTTGATATAAGTTTTCCTCCATCAAAGTTATAAAAGACCTTTAGAAGAAGATTAAAAATGCTGGGCCTTCTGGCAGTGCTTCAGCTCTTCTTTTCGGGATGGGATATTATATGAAATTTAACGTCAGTTGTTATACTCTACCTATATGTACTTGCCTACATCCAAAATGATTCAACCCACTCTGGCTCTTAACAATTTCTTCGTTGGAAAATTGAAAATCCAAAAATTTTTAGAGAACATTCTCAAAAACTTCTTCTGTTGGTTTGGTAGGTAGGTAGGTAGGTAGGTACGATTATATTTTATTCTACACACCTGTCTATATCATTCTGCTGGAAAGAAGTTTTTCATCAAATTGCTGCCAGTACCGCATCCCATAGCAAGCTCAGTTTTGTAATGCCCCAGCTTCTACACTATAAAGATGCATTCAACTAAAAATTCCCTCCCTTTCTCATTCTTTAAAAGCCAGCCCATCCATAATCACATAAATACCACACAGCTAGATAGATATTTTTCCTCACCCTCACTCTCCCCTTCACCCCACCTTCTCCAACAATGCCTCTCGCTGGAGCTGGCTGACGTGAAAGAAGATATGCCGGAGCCAAGCGTCGTCTACAATAAAACTATATAAGAGGGAAAATTTTCCTTGAAACCTGGAAGCTGGAACTGAAGGCGAAGCTGAAGCTGAACAGAAACTTTAAAATCCGTTTGTTGATTCCTTTGACCACGTTCCTTTGGTTTTGCTCTTTAGAGTATAGTTCAACGAAAACCGAGGAACGAGAAAGAGGTCTCTATCTCCATATATCCATTGACCATACCACCCCCTTTCGGTGTTCATATGACCATTTCAGCTCAAACTCAGGCATCTTTGGTATAGTTTCCCCAATTTATAGTTCTGTCCGGGTCGATCTTTTCTTCAACCCCAGCTCGCCATCATCATCGTCGTTAGTCGTTCCTTTTATATACGTATGTTTTTTTTTGCTGTGCCTTTTCTTTCGAATGCCATGATGGGTTTTGATATAGAGGCCATGAGTTTCAGGTATACTTCTGGACATTAGCCTCAACCTCAATATGAGGATATGAAGGTAACATTTTTCGTGCACAATGAGGGTGCATTGGAATCTTTTAAGTCTAAAAGAACCTTGCTTCAAGAGTTTTCTCATCCTATCACAGTTCGTTCTCTATACAAGTTATGTACATATTTAACCTAAAAACTATATTTCTATTTTTGTATAGGTACATATGAGGTAACTACACATGAAGCATCATACCCCCCGTTTTTATACATAACTTGGTCTAAACACTTTGGAAAAGGGTGCTAGCTATATAGCTTTGAAAGGATCTGTAGAAAAAGGAGGAGTAAGGATGGCGAGGACAACGATGACTACGACGACGACGAGGTTCAGAAAAATCATCTCCAAAAGATGGCGGAGATAGAAAATTCTTATCAGGATTTTCATTTTGAATTATCCACAAAATGCTTTTCAGAACTTTTAACCCATTCCTCGATCCTAGTTTTGTAGAAAAGTCTGATGTGTTGAACACCACCACACCGTATGTGTATTATAGAGCTCACGTTTTCATGATACCATATGGAACCAGATGGTCTTATACCTAACCTATAACTTAGAGTAGTTATACTCATAGTCATAACACACAAAAGAAGAAAATTTATCAAAAAGAAAGAAAGAAAGGAATCCCTTGGAAAAGCTGAAGCTGATGCTTCGAATCGGTATCTATTTTATGTGTGCTTGGGTGTGGGGGCTCCATTTATCTATAGATTATATCTAGAATCGAGATTATTGTGATGGGTGGAATTCTTCATGGCCGCAACTTCTAATTTCGAGGATGTATATAGAGATGTGGTTTTCGACTGAGGATCTCTAGTGCACTCGTCTGGTTTAATTTATATTGAATTGGAAAATTCGCCTTAAGGTATAGGTAAGAAGTCAAAAGATAAAGCTAGATATAGGCACATAATCTTATACTCGTACCCCATCTATATGTCTATGGCTTGGGTGTTGCTATACAAAAACTATATGTTTCTACCCTCGTATACGAGTATGCTTATGGAGACGATAACTTTGATTTTCTTTGATTTTTTCTTCTTTTTTTTATATCGAAATCATTAAATAAATGTAATTTGATTTATACTCGTATATATAACAAAAAAAAGTAGAAAAGTTTCCAGGTGAAATAATTCTAACATTATTTTTCATTATACAAATTATAAAGGAAGCTTTACTCACTTCCGCTAAAAGTAAATCGCCATTTTCCTTTTTTTATTTCTTTTTCATATAAAAAGCAAGTAAAAGCATGACTCCATTTTTCTTTTCTTTGATGTGAATGCGCACAAAGTTATTATGTAATGTTTACGAAACATAAATAGTTATGAAATATTATTCAATTGGGGATGAAAAAAACGCACCCTTATGTTTTTTGTTCTGTAAGTCCCACCCACTTTGAAAAGGTCAACTTGTTATACGAAAATATGAGAGCTAATTTTAAGTAACTTTTGCTCTATCGTTGTTTCACTGTGTATAGAGTATTCCGTTATTATTTATTTAAATTAAAGACAATTAAGACAGTTTATAAATAGCCACACTCCATGCAGGTTGAAAACTGATATTTTTAACATCTTCATCATTTGAAAACACATGATTAAATTGTAACTATAACACATGCACTGAGGTCAGCTTAAACGTTGTTTAATTAACTTTTAAATATCATTAGATTACTGTTAATAAGTTAATAACCAAAAAACTTTGACATAGATGTATGCCTTCTATAAATTTCGATAAAACAATATGCAGACTGGGGCGTAAGCGTGCTTTTTTAATTTTTGACAAAGTTGTTTTAAAAATTGCAAACAAATTTGTTCTTAAACTGTGTTTGCATGTAAATAAATAAATATACAGTCCGTTGAGAACTAGGGCCTAGTGACTTACAACTCTCAAACATTCCTGTGCGAGTAATGCTCTCAGGGATGGAGGGGACCCACAGTCTTAAGCCGAATCGGAACGGCTAATTTGAGAAAGCACTTTTCTTGACAAGAATTTCTCTTGGAGGATTTGTCAATTCCACACAAAAGGCAGTACTAATGAGAAAACTTTAAATGGGGCAGGAGGGGTTTGAAACCAAACCTCTGGCATGATAGTCCAACGCACTAACTGTCACACCACGGGTACTTTCATGTATTATGATTCTATGTTTAAAATTTCCAATTAATTTTTATTCGACTGGTTTCGCAAAAGTGAATTCTATCACCTAAATTGTCCAAGTCCTGTTGATGGTCTAGGGATGTGTTTTAAGTATAAGATTATATTGGCCTTAAGCATTTCAATTATTTCCGGATTGTTGGCATATAACAGCAGTTCTTTAAGATTCTCCAAAAAGGAAGTCCAAAACGGTCCTATCGCACTTCTGAGGCAGGTAGTTGGCATCGCTAAAGCGGCTGATAACACTATTTGGGAATTTGCCATCCTATAAAAGCTTAAGTCGTCTAAATCAATGTCTTGGATTTTAGTTGGCTTAAGATTATTAAATTAATAGGTCTTTAACGTCCCCTGTTGACCAAAATGTTGTCCCAGCCTCTTTTTTAAAGAAAAATGGTCCAATGATGCTACAAATCCACATCCGCACCTAACTCTCACTCTCTGTGGAGGCATTCCCTTGTCAACAAGATAAGGCAACATCGTTTATTTCCATATCCAACGAAAAAAATGCACCTTTTTAACAAATATGGTTTTTCGCACGAAATCGTTGTCGAAATTAAGTTACCCAAAGGCTCAAACAAAAATTGTACCAAACAGAGGATGGAGGTAATTTTCGACAGTTTGTAGACGAGATTTTTTGTCGAAAACCTATTTTTACCAATTTTAGTAGTATTTCTTAAAAATTTGTATTTCTTCTTTTTAAAACTGGATAAATGAAATTAATTTGAAGTCAATATCTTCTATTATTCACGAGATATCGAGAACCGAATATCAATTTGTATTAAATTTGCGTTCTATTTTTTGATTTTAGATTTTATTTTTTTATGAAAAAACGTAGGTTGGATTTTTATACAAAAATTTACTGAATTTATTTAATCTCACGGGAAATATTTTTTTCGACACAATATTTCCGGTGAGATTAAATAATTTTGAAGCCAATATTTTTAATTTTTGATTATTATTTGTATAACAAAACATATTTGAAGTCGATATCTCTACTGGTTCTGGAGCTATGGATGACGAAAAAAATGTGGCGATCGTACGGACGTACAAAAGCACACACATAAATCCCTCTAAAAATCTTTTATTTCGCCAGTACGGACCTTGAAACGTCGACAAATGTCCAACTTTTCAATTCAACAAATCGGACCGATTAGAGTAACTTCCTATGGGAAGTTAAAAAGGAGTCAACAAACCTGGTTTTTCTTTAGCACTACGGCAACGTATACGGTTTCAATCATTAACATCACTAACTTGTCCCTAAAGCTCAACTTTTGTCACCATTTTCACTATTGCCAGCGACAAGGTGATTCATAAAGTCTTTAAAATGTGAATGTGCGTGAAATGTCAAATCACAAAAGATGAAAACTTCAAACCTTTACCCAAATAACAGGCTATTTAAGATGAAACATTTTAGGTATTGGAAAAACCTTTAAAAATAAATAAAAAAAACATTAACAATGTTAGTTTCATCTTTGTATCCTATATATTTTTTTAAACACAATGGAAGACCACATGTTAGAAACCATTCAGTCTCAGTGAATTAACGATAAACCAAAACCACTGAATAAACCCATAAATAATTTTTGTATTTAAGCAAAAAGTTAACAGAGGAGCATGAAACTTAATAATTACTCAAATTATTAAAAATAAAAATACTAATTTTAATTTTTGTTTACATCGTAAATTATATGAGTTTCCTTTTTAAACAGTAAAATATTGCTTGTCTATAAAGAAAGTTGCCACAAAATATTTTTTCTTGTTGAATTTAAAATTCTGCGGCCCCAAAAGCAAAACCAAAGGAGCTAAAAGTTCATTACTATGGGTTAGTTTATAAAATATTATAAATTCTAACCATAATAATATTTTTTACCTACCACAAACGCGTGGATTGATGGTTGGAATAATAAAACCAGTGCCGGATTGGTGAATTCAAAGTGACAGTCAAAGAAATGAATTTACAATAATTATTGATTGATTTTAATTTTTAGAAAAACTAACAAGAAACAAGTATAGAACTTTTAACATTCAGGGATAATTTTATATGTATTTCAAAAACAATTCTAAAGGTATTTTTTATAATGAAATTTGTTTCTTTTTTTAATTCTTCAAATAAATTGTTATTAATGAACCATGTACTACTGTTTTGTGTTTGGTTTAAAATTTTCTCAAGAAGTGCTCGTTTAATTTTGGTGAGTTTTTGAAAATATAAATAAAAATTAATTTGTTTCGCTTGAATCTATTTTAAAATATTTTTCCTTGCATAGTTTACAAATCAAAAACTGTTAATTGGTTTTCAATTTTTTTTTAAAAGTGTTCTATGTTAATAAATGTTTAAAATTTCACTAGGCGAAATTATGAGCTTGCATGAGACCAGGGCGTTAATTTACTAAAGTCTGCCCTGGATCAATTATTAAGATTCATTTTCCCGACATGCGAGATCGTCCGTCATCTTTCATCATCACGGCACTGCGGCGGGGGTACAAAAGTCATAAAATTTTCTCAAACTATATTTACACAAAGAAAATAATAAAAATTGAATTTGTTTATTGCTTGTTTCATATTATGAGGCTTTTTTTGATAATCATAATTTTCTACGATGTGTTTTCTTTTTTCAAATTTTATATTTTTCCTACTATAAAAACGTGGATTTTAACGAGTTGATTGGTGATGGTTGGTGTGTTATTTGTTTATTCTTTTGGTTTTTGTTTCTTTCAATTTAATTGAATATGGGTTGTTAATTATTGTACTGGACTGTTTGCATATGGCTATAAACACCATTACTCGTATTGTTGTTGTATTGTTGTTATAGTATTAAACAGTATGGGAAATAATTTCAAATATTAGCACGCAGGTGCTATTAAAAATTTCATTCGCAAACAGAAGTTTTCAAAATTGGGTCTTCGAGATGAAAAATTATTTGATATATTGCGTTTGTTTTTTCTGTAAGCTCAGGTTAAATTTTGAACTCGTACAATTCTTAATAAATCATGATTTTTGCCTCAATAAAACAAATGTAGGGCAGAGATTCATTGTTTTGTAGTTCAATCTACACATTTAACTAATTGACGAAAGGTGAATGTATAATTTAGATATTTTGGTCTTGCTAGCCTATCTTTTACATACGTACATAAATACAAAACATTGCTTACTACAAGGGCACCTCAAGACATCCCTTTAAATTTCGAGAACTCTCTTGATTTTTAAAGTAATGTCTTACTATCTCCCTTGAAATCTAAAGACCTCTCTTGATTTTTTAAGGTATCCCTTAATATTTAAAGGCTTTTCTTGAAATATTTAAAACTCACTTAATTTTTCAGAGCCTCCTTAATGTTTCAAGACCTTCCTTTAAATATCTCTCTTTATTTTTCAGGATCTCCCCTGATTTTGGAAGACCACCCTTCAAGACGTTCCTTGGTATTTCAAGACTTCTCTTGAAACTCCCTGCCCTAAAATTTCAAGGCCCGCATTGATATTTCAATGTTAGGTATTAAAGCACAATGTAGTGGAAATATAAAGTAGTTAAGCGAGTTTAGTCAAAAATTACCAACATTTTAATGTTCTTGTCAAAATTATCACCATTTTAATCCCGTTGACAGTGTAAGGCTTGTTTCATACTGTATGGTTTTGACCGTACGGCAAAAAATCGAACGGCGACATTTTGCTAGTGACCGTGCAAAGGTAGACCACGTCCTTCAATCGTGATAAACAAGCCCTTTTCATTTGAGCTGAAACATGAGTTGTGAAATAAATTCTAAATTCTATGCTCTTGTTTGCACCTCTAACAAAATGTCGCCGTCCGGTTTTTTTTTGCCGTTCGGTCAAAACCGTATAGTGTGAAACAAGCCTTACACTGACAACGGGATTAAAATGGTGGTAATTTTCGACTAAGAGGGTTCATATCTGCCGAATGTAATGATTAATATTTTGACTTATTGCTAAGAGTATAACTTGCACTAAACTTCATCATATGTTCAAAAGACCGAAATGAATACAATTTTCCAATAAAGTGACCAAAATCTGAACATAATCATTCACATGATAGTTTCCTACGTACACTTCCTGTAAATATTCGTTGTTATATCTTTTCTAGCGAAAGTAACAAATTCATATAATATTAAACTGATGATGAATTGACAAGGACAAAAAGGACGAAAAGAACGAAAACGATTCGCTTCCTCAAATTCTTTTATCTCTAATATGCGAGTGCAAATAATGTACAATTATATCCGCCCTCTTGAGCATTCAACCATCATTCCATTTAGTCGAAATTGTTGAACAAGGATAACATTGTGTCTGATGAACGCTAGTAGGTATGTCAAGATAGGATTTTCGTCTGTCAGGATATCCATACGAGGATGTACATAAGAAAACACCATACACCATAATCATCATCATTGAACAAACGCATCAATCTCATCAATAATACGAATTACTTTTACCGATGAGATAGATGATGGTGAGAGGACGCGCTCTGATGGATCTTATCAATTTTAATATCTAAAAGCTATAGACATACATATCTTACCTATACATCGTATGAAAGCATTGAATGAGTGGTAAGTACTCGAGCCTTGACAATCAAGCTGGTGAATCTTTTTGGAAAGCTGTCGATTTGATATTTGACAGATAGAAAAACGGAAAAACACATTAACAAATGCGTGGGATGGGAGTTAGAGATATATTTTGAAATGATGTATGAACAAATAAAATATGTTTTTTAAGACTGGGTGTTTGATTGCATAAATCTTCAATATTCCTTCATTTAACACGTTTTGAAAAAGTACCCTAAATTTGAAATGAAAACAAAAATTACTAAGGTTCATAAACGAGGAGGAAGTGCATTTTTATCGTAATCAATCAGTAAGTTATAGGTTTATTTCAATATTCTTTTGAGGCTGTTGGCACCACGCGATGAATTGGGATCCTGAGTGTTGCCCATCAGTTTCACGAACTTTTTGCACAAACTTGCGTTAGGTAGAAAAGGTGGGTCCTGCATTTTTATTATTTTAAATGTTGGTTGGGAAAAAGATGCCATTGTCAGAAAGTTATTTAAAAAGAAACCTTCAGATGTCTACTTAAATAAAAGATAGGTGGCGCAACACCTCATAGAAAACAAAGGCCTAGTGACTTACAACTCTAAACCATTCCTGTGTGCGAGTAATGTCAGGAACGAAGCGAACCTACGGTTTTTATGCCGCATGCGAATATCTCTTTTTAGATAGGGATTGAACGCAAAACCTTTAGCATGACAGTCCTACGCGTTAACAGTCACGCTTCAGGTACTATTTAAAACACCGACTTAACTGATGAAAAGTTTCAATGGTAGTTTTTATATTGTCTATTATCTTACAACTGATCTTTCTGTTCAGTTAGGTTTGACAGTTCCTTATGAATTGTGTAAGTCCATCAAAGTTTAAATTAGCTTAAAAGTGTGTTCCGTAGCATATTGGATCTTTTATTTTAGATTTTATTGGTTTCGTGTCACTTTTTAATTTAAAGTGCTCCACTGTATGGGCCACTTTTAACTTGTTTTTAAGTTTATCTTAATACTCTTTTACTTGTAAGCAATTTTTTTTCTTCAATTTTTATCAATTGAATTTTATAAAATCTTACCAATGCAATCGATTATTGATGTTGTCTGAAAAATATTTGGAAGTTCGTGGAATAGGAAGGCTCCAATTATCTTGATACTTTTAGCGTGTCTATCTCATTATAATGGTTTCAGTAATTGACTTTGAAAAACTCACTTTCGCAAATCTTTAGTTAAATACATGTTTTCTGTCACACTAATTATCCACCAAATCTTTAATAATTGTTGGATTTTCTCTACAAACGACTAAAGAGGGAGATGAAGTAGAAGCTAATCAATGTAATGAAAAGAAATGAAAGTCACAAATAAAAATGTTTTTGTTTTTCTTTTTTAATAAGCAATCAATTCAATTTCACCCACTGCACCAAATGTGCAATAGCTGCAGCAGCTTAAAGATTGCTGCAGTAAAATCACTTAGCATCACGCACCTATCTTTTATGCCAATTCCTCCACCACCGCTTTAGAATTTATTTCCACTATAAGGTAACTTTTTGTGTGTGCTTAGGCTAACTTAAAGACCGATCTCATAACAAGCTTAAAGATATGTAAGGTGTATGAATAAGTTCTTTATGAAGTGCAGCATAATGTGGTCACGGTCAAGTTAGTGCAGATTTTAGCTCAAATCATCAGAATTGAACCCAAAAAGCAAATGGTTTGCCTTAAATTTATTCAAGTTCTAGATTCTAATGTGTGGAACTAGGTAATATGCCTGCACCGCACTGACTGATGAGATTTCTCCGTCAGAATTAGATTCAGTGCAGTGCAGTGGAGACCTGATGAACATTTTGCAAAACCATCAAAACACACCAAAACTAGGTATTGAAAAACAAAAGTTTAAAAAATGTAAATTTGCCCAGAGTTAATTAAAAATGAATATCTTGTTCGAAGAAAGCATTAGTTGTAGGAATTGGTTGGTGGTGGTGGATGGCGCTGCTGCTGCTGCATTCCATATGGATCCATCTGTGGCATGCCACTTCTTTCCAAACCAATGATTCAGCTGGTGATCTTCATAAAGTGCCAGAGCATGGCATCAGATTAAGCAGAGCATTGAATTTTGGTATTTATAAGAGTGCTATCATATCGTTTAAGATCACTAGTCTACGATCACCAGCGGACACGTTCGGATTTGGATAAAAACATCATACACTTAAGAAGTCTTTCATACAAATTTAATTTATCAGTGCTCACTGCAAAATCAACGCAATGCAACTGCGATTGATTTTTGAGCTCCTTGTGGTAGCAGTGATCCTGGCTGAATTAAGTGAAGCTGCAACCCAAACTTTTCGGGGCAACAGTTGGCTGAGTCCGGAATTCATGATTGTTCGGAAAGTGTACGACGACTGTCAGGATAAAAATGATTTTGTGGCGTGTTTGAAGGAAAAGGCTCTCATGGCGATCACAAAGGCTCTGGAACAGGATTCAATTCATATTGTCGAAGGATTGGTGTTGGAGAAACAAAATTCCACGGACAAGGAGAGTATAATAGCGCTGGCCGATGCTAGAACCCTGAATACTTTGTCCCCGCTGGATCGATCACTTTTGGAAAAGACCGATCAATTGCTGCGAACACACGTCATGAAGATGGACATGAGTCAAGGTCGAGAAGGCAATAATAAGCATCATTCGAAGAAGGGCGGTGGACATGTTAAGTATGTTGTTGCTGCACTTCTGACAGCTATGGGCATTGCTGGTCCAATTGGTTTGAAGGCTTTGGCTGCGATCGCCATCAAGGCATTGGTGATCAGTAAAGTTGCTCTGACTATTGCCAGTATAATTGCTCTGAAGAAACTCTTCTCCCATGATCATCAGGAGGAGACAAGCTTCCAAGTTCATGCCGGAGAACATAATCGGTAAGTCTTCTTTAAATTCCTCTCAGGAGTTTAATAATAAAGTTCTTTCTTTAAAGGCGAAATGCATACGTTATGCGACCAATGTCAAAACCGACCAATACTGCGACTGCTCCTGCGGGAGTTGATCCTTACAGATATTACTATGAATATCACTAAACAAAGACTTTTAGGTTAAGTAAATTTAAGTGTATTAAAATTATAATATTATAAATAACATCGAAAGATACAAAAAAAAGGCAGCTAAGCAAACCAAAGATTAAACAAAAAAATATTTATTTATTTAATTTATTTATGCATTATAACGATGATAAGTATTTTTATTATAATCAAATCAGTCAATTGACTGATATTATTGTATTTATTTATTTTATACTAAGATAATTTATTATAACCAACAAGAAAGTGTGACTCTTGAGTCAGTATTTATGCTATTTGTAAAACTTTCACTAGTTCATCATAATTATTATATACGTTCATGTATTTAATTATACGGATAACAGAGAATTATAATGATGCTGGTTGAGATATGCGATTGATTACAATAAAGAAAAAGGCGGTGTTGATTTAATTGTACTAGAACATGCAATTATGTTGTTTAATTTAATATTTGTTTGGTTGTTTAAACGAACAAATAGTTTGATTTTTCTTTTTTAAACATATAGGAAACTAATTAAATAATGTTTTTTTTTAATTTATAATAAGCGTTTTTAAGCTAAGCGAAGGAGTCCATCAGTGGTAACAAAGTGAATTATGACCTCAAACTCTCCATAATTTTTAATTTTAATAAAACAAAGTTGGCCTGAGCTCAAATACTCGCCGGAGTTTCTAAATATGCAGAATAAATAAGGCAGAATTTCACCATGCTTATGTCAAGTTGGTAATTATCGACATATCCAAAGACCTGAGCCCTATGTCATTTTTTTTTTTTAAATTTACAAGCACTCAAGGGGTTATTAGTACCCTTTATATGTTTATATTTAAACACAGTGCGAGCGTTAGGAAAATAGGGAAGGATTTAAAAGGAGATACCGGTGCACATTGGTCTTAAAGTTCTGAACATCAAAATGGGAGGGAAAACAGAGTTGGCCAAAACATTCCACATTCTCGATGTGCGATTTAAGAAAGAATCTCTATACTTGACAGTACGCCCGAAATTGAGCTCAAGGGTAAACGGATGAGCATTCCTAGAAGTGCGAGTATTACGGCTGAATTGTTTAAGGGGTGGAATGCAACTGGCCAATTCAACAGAACATTGTTTGTAAAAATATCTATAAAATAACGAAAGGCATGAAACATTGCGACGGTGTTCTAGCGATGTAAAAGTTTCGATTATAGTTCTGTCGCCTATCATTTTTAAAGCCCTTCATTGGATTCGATGCGCTCTACGTGACCCAGCCATCTTAGTCGTTGGACTTTTTTCTTTCTGGCTAAGACTACGTCGCTGTACAGCTCGTTGTTCCATCTTTTCCTTCACTTCCCTACGATGCATACAGGACCGTAGATCACACGAAGAATTTTTCTCTCGAAACGCCCCAAGGTGCTTTCATCCGCTTTTGCCATAATCCATGCTTCTGCGGTGAAGGACGGGGATGATGAGGGGTTTATATTGCTTTCTTTTCCCAAAGAAACAGCGGTTAGCAGGAATAATTCTTCGTTTGATCTCCTTGACTACCTCAAAGTTACGTGCAATTTTTGCCGCCTCTGCCTCAATACTCACAAAAGCCCCATTGACATAACGCTGAGTTCTTCCAATTATGTCAATGTCATCAGCATATGCTAGTTATTTGACAGACTTTTGAAAGATAGTGTCTTTAGTGTTGACATGTAAGCTCTGCACTATTCTTTCAAGTACAAAGTTTAAAAAATGGCATGACAGCGCATCACCTTGTCTAAAACCTTTTTTGACATCGAAAGGTTCGGTTAAGTTTTTTCCAACCTTTATGGAGCAGCGTGAATTCTCCATGGTCATCCTGCACAGACGGATGAGTTTGGCAGGGATGCCAAAACTAGACATGACTCGTCCCTGTATATGCTGTCATATGCAGCCTTGAAATCGATAAAAATGTGGTGGGTGTAGATTTGGTGTTCTTGGATTTTTTCCAGGATCTGTCGTAATGTGAATATTTGATCGACTGGTCTAAAACCACTGTGATAAGGACCTATCAGGTCGTTGATAATGGGCTTTAGAATTCATATCTTACGGCGGAGAAGATTTTGTAAGCGATGTTAAGTAGACTGATTCCTCTATAGTTGGTGCAGTTTTGAGGGACTTCTTTTATTTAGAATCACAGAAAAAAATCACAACAGTAAAATTGGGCTTAGTTTTTTGATTTATCATATTTCTTTTATTTCTGATTTTTAAGATTGTAATCTTCTTAACATATAGGAACAAAGATCAAAATGTTTTTCACATATGACCCTGCGTATCGTTCGTTGAATATATTTCCATACATTTTGTTAAAGGTAACAAGAATAACGCACAACTTTTATGTTTCAACTGACAACGCACGACGACGACGTTTGACTCCATGTCAAATAATAATTCATCCATATATTTCCATGTTCCTATTATATTTTTGGCCTATGTATTTTGTCCACCCCGTCACACTTCTTCTCTAATTTCATATTTAACCCAATTTAACCCTATGCTACTACTCTGCTATGGGGCTGTAGTCGTCATCATCTCTTCACCAAGCTGCCTGAAGACGTGTGCTGTGCGTTTCAAACATTGATTTTGATGGGTGTTTCCATGTTTACACAGAGTGCATGCGTCACGCGTTTATCATTTTCATATCTCATAGCGATTAGCATCTCTTCCAATTCACACCCTCGCTCGTACTCGTACAAATAGATGATGTGTTTTGATCTGGTTGTTGTTTGACAAAGAACACGTGCTCTTTGCCATTAAATGATGACAATTTCGATTAATCCGTTTTTTTATTTTATAAACTGAGATAAAAAAAGGAAAAAAATAAATTATATGCCTTTGGTGGACCTGAAAACCAGAAAAAACTATAAAAGTGGTGGAGTTACTAATGAACAAAGAACTAAAATTCCCCCAAAAAGATTTAAAACGTTTCATTTTCATCTTGAAATTCAAATTGATTTATTCCTTTTAGCCATGTCAAAGATCCAACTGATTTAAGACAAAAGGTGTTGTTTGTTTTATTTTGTGGATAAAATTAATTCCATTATTCAAAGGTAACCGAAATAATAATCCTATTAAAACGTGACTTATGTGACAGGAATTAATCTTTTTTTGTTTAATCATCAAATTAACGATAATCCAAACTAAATCAACTCGTTATATGTACATGCGGATATATTAGTTGGGGACATTTTTTAAAGCATAGAATTAGAAAATACTTATTATAAATAGTACACGGCACCAAAGTCTAAAAAAGGAACAACGTGAATGACGAGGGCAGAGTTTAGGATTTAAATAAACCTTCATCTCTAATACAATCAAGTAATTTTATAGTCTATGTACTGTACATACATATATTGATTAATCTAAATATAATGATTTTGAATCAATCTTCATTAAACAAAATTCACAGCAGTCTACCAGCTTATTGTTTTTCAATAAATTCATTAAATCGAAATAGTAATTGAACTTCGCATTCTTCATTCTTTACCATAGAAGGGAATAAATCTTGTAAAATTAAAAGACATGGGTTTATTTAGTTTTGCAACGTTGCAATAATATACGTTCTAATTCTTAACTCAACTTTTATGCATAGGTATAGAATAAACATAATACTTCTGAGGTTGGCACTATCCTTTTCGATTTTTTCAAATGAAAAATTAAATTTAATCGAAATAACGTTTTAGGGAATAAATGTATTCATAATTATTTTGATATCTGTTCGTTTTTGGATGTATTTTCAAAACAGTTAAAAAGTGAAAAGGAAAAAGAGGCTAGAATGTGTTTTGTTAAAAAAATTGTCAGTTGAATTACTCTAAAAAAATAAAAATGTTTGCTTACGATAAAATAGTTTAGATTTTACAATTTATTTTGTTAAACGAGATTTTTATTCGAAAACCAATTTTTACCAATTTTAGTAGCATTTCTTGAAAGTTTTTATTTCTTATTTGATGCCAATGTTTTCTATTATTCACGAGATATAGAGAACAGATCATCAATTTTGACCAATTTTCTTTTATGACAAAAACTGACTTAGATTTTTATATTACAAAAAATACTGGATGTCGAAAAAAAATATTTTTTATAAAATAAAATTAATTTTAAGCCTATATCTTAAATTTTTGAAAAGATATTTAAGTTAAACATCTGTTCTTACCAACTTTTATTAATTTTTGTTTAGGTTTTTATTTTTTGTAAAAAAAAACTGTCAATCCGATTTTTCTCAAAACTTTACCGAATGTTGAAATGCCATAATCCCAAATTTTTGAAAAGGTATTTGGTTCGAAATTAAATTTTTACCAACTTTTAGTTACGTTTTTTGTAGGTTTTTATTATTTATAAAAAAAACTGTCAATGCGATTTTTATCAAAATTTTACCTTATAACAAAAACGTTATTTTTCGTTGCACAACAATTTTTTGGAGAAAGAATCATTTTTCTTTCGTAAAATTTTCGAGGTGACAAACCATTAATTGGATTTTTTTTCTAAAAATATACTTGTTTGGTATCAAATTACAATACATAATATACATTTTAATTTAAGTCTTTAGCGTTATTGGTTCGGGAGATATTTAAGGTTAACCAAAATGCTCACCTTTTTTTTTAAACTGTTATGGTAAAAATCACCCACGCAATTTTCTTGACAGCCCTTTCTGCATCTTTCTGCGCTATTATCTGCATACAAAATTTTTTTGAAGTCGATATCTCTATTGGTTCTTGAGCTATGGACAATGAAAAACACGTTGCAAACGTACGAGAAGTTAATTTCAAGACTTGATAAAATGGAAACAGTACGTCAGGCTAAAAATTTTTTAAAAGAGCTTTAAATTTCCTACAAAAATATGTAAAATAAAATTTGTATCTGAATGCTTTGAAAACTGTGGTGCAAAATTTTAAACTGTTTCACAAATTGTTAAATCTATCTTCAGCAAATTATAGGTAATTTTAAATAATTTAAACATCTTACTATCCTTAAAAATTTGCTTGATTTAAAATCACGGAATCGCTATGTTAACTTTTAGAAATTTGCTTAATCCATATGACATCTGTATACAACTATTCTTATAAGAGCATTTGATGGAATGGTCCAGTCAATAGTTTGCAATTCCACTTTTTATACATAGGTCTGCTTAAGCGTATTTTCACGATCTGTCACTTTGTAGACATGTTTGTATGCTCGTTTTTTGATGAAAGACAATTAACAATTTACTAGAAAAGGTTTAAAATTTTTGACTCCCTCAGAAAATTGCAAAATATTTTACAAACTGCTTACTAAGCTGTTAAGCCCTTAACAATAGGTCCTTGAAAATTTTGCGTCTTTGAATACTAATTTTGATAAGGATTACAAAAATCTAAAATAGTCTTTTAAAAATTGTATTAAGGGTTCAAACGTTGTTTTTTTGTTTGTTATTCATTATAATAAGTGCGTTTTTTTGGTATCCCTCGATCCGCAGTAGCCAGATTTTTGTATTTAAAAATTGGTACAACTGTCAGAATGATAATAAAAAACACACAAGTAGAAAGTTTTGTGAAAATCAAAAGTTAAAATTAACTTAGCATAAAAAACTTACTAAAATAAATAATAAAAATGGTAAGAAAACATCTGGAAATTGAGATTCTATAAAAAAAAGTTCATATAACAATTATTTCAAGAAGGGGGTTTGTTCGTAGACTACTACATTAACATTTGGTGATGAGGCTAGCTTGAAGCTCGCCTCAATTTAATATATACCTGAATCAAGTTGAAATGAGCTTGAAAAACCTGTATGGAAGAGTTAATTTTACAGATAATGCATTATGGTCTGCTTATTTGCACGTTTGTGTACAAAAAATATAGTTTTGTTTTAATCAAATTAAAACAAAATTGCACATGGACTAGAAAGCGTATTCTTATATGCTGCGGAACTACTAAGTTCTTCATTGTTTAACACGAATCAAACTATCTCACTTGCAGTTCATTATAAACAGCGAAACACCATTTACATTTTAGAAAGTGCCGTCAAACTTAATCATTTTTAAATCTTCTTGTGTGGTGGAAACACCGAAAAGATTTATTTACTCTAAACTGAGATAAACCTTTCGTGGGAACGTAGCTAATCTTTTCTATTCTTGCAAAATAGGACCAGTTAGTCCATTTTCATTAACAACACTAAATAATATCAACACAACTGTAATAGATTGATTTTTTTTCCCCAATTTAAAACACATGATTCCAAATGCACAACTACTCAACGAACACAGCCATCAAGTTACAAATGCAATATCAATCGTACCAACATTGGAGAATGAATTCGCATTAGATCCATTCGAGACTCGTATAAATGTCAAAAACCCATTCCTTGTAAGATTCTACTCTAACTTTTATCGCTAGTATTCATACTATATGGATATTGTTTTAGTTATTCATGTAAAATTCTACTTTACGATGGATAAATTTGCCATCAAAACACGGATGATATCTTTAGCTTTTCAACAAGTAAAATTGCAGTGGAAATACTGCATAAAATATTTTATGGTCAAAATTTATATTTATACATTTTGAATAACAAAATTTAAGGCGTATAGCATTGAGGCCAAACAATATCATACATAATTTTGATCATGCAGAATTTTGAAGCACAGTATTTTAACATGAAAAGTTTTGAAACCATACCTTTGGCGTGGTTCTCTGAATACGAAAAAAATTCCTTTCGAATCTTATTTTTGAAGCTAATTTTGCAGATCAAGTTGCAACTTCTTAAGCTTTAAATGATTGTCAGAAGTTAAAGTCCACAGTATTGAGGTTAAGACGGTAGATTTATATGTATACGCTTTTTTTATAACCTAAATCATTTTTTAGTTGTCTTTTTTATCGTAGGCAAAAATTTGAGGAAAATAAGTTGGTCTGATCAACGCATTTCTCAAAAATTTAAGGGTTAATTTTATAATTTTCACTCAGGGTTCTTCTTGAAAATGTAAAACATTTATAAGAAAGTGTTTTTTTTTATTTTAATTAAACATAGTGCGAAAGTTATTAAAATGCGGAAGGGTTTAAGAGGACATGCCAATGTTAATTTGTCTTAAAGTTTTGAATATCAAAATGGGATGTGAATAGAAAGTTGAATAAAGTATTCCACATTCTTGATGTGCGGTTTGAAAAACACAAACTCCATGCCTGAAAGTATGCACCTGAAATTGAAAATTTTTTAAAACAAAAATTGAAAATATCTTTACCAAATAAATGACCTTTTTTATTTCGTACAGTACTAAAAAACAACAAAATCATTATCTTTTTGCAAAATAACTTAAGTAATGAAAATTGTTATCAATTTCAATACCTGTTCAAAAGTAAATGCACAAAATTGTATCTCAAAATGAGTTTCAGAAAAAGAAAAACAAAGTTCTCTTTCACATCCTTGACCATACCATCGTAATTGGAAGCCATTCGATTGTTACAGATGTTGCTCGGCTTATAACATACAATTTTACTCCCAAAGAGAAGGTCTCTCCATCTCCAACTCCGTCCGCCAACCATCCAACACGCATTAATGATGCTTCACTATAAGACACACCATATGTACTCGTAGATATGGTGTATATATATATGTTTTTATATATTTATACAAGTTGCTCCTGCTGCCCTATCGCTCAGTTGTTTATGTCCACACCACACGGTGCGGTCTCCAAACCATCCAGCATCCAGCCCAGCAGCGCTGCCGCCGCGCCGTATAGTGTCCAGCTCAGCTCCATCTCCATCGCCCATCACAGTTCCCAAGCCTCACACACATTCCATATAATGCGTTTCCCTTTCCACCAACTTCTACAGAGCGTACACCATCAGAAAAGAGCCTCTGGGCTGTGGTATGAAATCGCACGATGCAATTATGCCGGTGAGACAATTTATGACATACAATGGTCGGAGATCTTGTTTTATATATCACACATCTCCCTCTTCCTCTTTCTCTCCTTCACTTCACTTTACTTCGCATTCAGTTCACTCGTTCGATTATATATGCGCTTATGAAAATCATAAACTTCATGTGACATCCGAGCAACGAATATGCATTTCAATAACATACGATAAAAGCCTTATAAATCACCTAAAAGGTTCCCCCGATGATGATGATGATGCTGATGATGATGATGGTCACGCTTTGGGGGCCTCCTTGAAAGTGTTGAGATTGCGAGCGAACTACAACGGACAACGAGTGGAGCGGCCGGCCATCGGCTGGCTCCTCACCGCTTTGAGAGATTGTCCGAGTATAGCATTGGAAAGGGCATCCGGTAACCAGAAAAAAGGATTCCCGACGGTGTGCTTCCGATGATGTTCTGGTCATGTGCTATGGCATTCTTTTAACTGGATGTAGGCTGACTTTGTTGTCAAATGCTAATTTGTATCAAGTAGGTAAACAAACAATCTTAAACAGACAGTCGAAGGTTTCGCAGCTTCTGCATCTTCCGAAGAAGAAAAGATTTGAATGCCGACATAAAGCTGGCTTACGATTGCGCTAATAGCGACTTCAAATTTAACTTTGACTTTCATTCAAATTGAAAAAAGCACCTTGAAAATCAATCCTCTAAAATTTTAAACTTCATAGACTTATGGACTTCTGTCCCCTTGTAACCTTTAAATCTATAATTTTGTTTAAAAATACTTAGCAATCTCTAAGCAAAAGATCATCACTTTAGGTATAGAAAAGATTATCAGCCGACCCTTTTATTTATGTAAAGTTCTAAGCCATAGCACAATATGTCGAAATTTGGAAACTTAAAGGATTCTTTTGGAAGCCCAAACAGTTTGATATGTGCATTTTGTTGTGAGACACCACATATATATTTACCATCACGACACATCTTTGATATGTCCTCCGGTTAGAGACAGACTTTGGTTGGTGTTTGTTGGACTCTTCCAATCATCATCCGAAAACCGCAAAAAGGAAAGAAATTCGCCTCAAACCATCACACATTCATCCAACAAATTAATTGCAACTTATCTGTCAGATATCTTCACAAAGAAATGTCATAACTAATTGCCATGTTGGATTTTTTAAGAAAATTTCTGACACATGGATGGCAATTCGCATCCGGTGTTCTTCTGGATTTCTGATTTTATAAAAATGATGATGATGATGATGAAGATTTGATAAGGGTTAAGTTAGGATATTATATGCGTATGATGGGGTCGGTCGTGGTGTGAGAAGCTGTAATCATTTAATTTCATTCATCGAATCAAAATTAGAGAAGTCTAGACAAAATCTGTCTAAAAACTAAAACTTTAATGCTTCTGATGGTTGGAGGTTGGTATTGTTACTATAAAGAGAATTCATCGTAAGCCTCATCTTCATGTCATTATATATAAATGTTTTGAGCGTTTATTTTTTAATATTTTGATTGACAGATTAAGGACAGAGTGGTTTTTATTGTTAAAAGAAAATTGCAGATATTTAATTCTTGGGCATTACATATATGGATGAAAATAATGTATAATTATCTGTGGTTTGAGAAGGATTTTAAAATTTTCAACATAAGATTTGCGAATTCATTTAATACTTGATAATAACAGGTTTTGAGTTTTTGTAAGCTTACCGACATAATGAAGAATTTTTGGGCTATGAGCTTAGAAGTTGCCTATATAATGACGACAGATGATTCTATTGGGTGGCGTTAGAGTATTAATAAACGTTTAAAGTGAGGTATTAAAAATCTCACTTTGACATTTCTGACACTTCTGATTGTATCAGAATACACATTTGACAACACTCCTATAATTAGGAAATGAAAGCCAATAAAACGTTAGACTTTTCAATTGCAGAGAAATATTTTGTGCGATGTAAGATGGACATCTTGAGGCTAAATCCATTGTCCAATCCTGGGCTAAAATACGTCAAAATGATAAGGTTTTACGCCCCTAAGGAAATAAACAAGGACGAATATAGAAAGAGAGTTATCAATAAAGTTCGAAAGTCGATAGTTAGACATCGGTAAGAAAATTGGATGCTAAGGCTGCAAGTAAACCAACGAAGACCTAAGTCGTGTCTTTGAAAAGAAAATAGTTAGCAGTTGAAGAAAAAAACGTGTGACAAAATTACCTGTGCTTCTTTGGACAGACAAGCTTCTTCTAAACAAATTACTTACTTCGTTCTTATTGGAAGCTGCATGAGTCACCTTTATTTTACAGTAGCAGACTCTTATTAAATATTAATTGGTCTTCTCAATGTAAAACCGTTCTATATATCCTGAGTAGATCGATATAACAAATTCTCAATTGCGAATCGCAAAACGGCAGGACATGACTGCTGTTTCGTAGAACTCCAACAAACGAGGTTTATCAGGTTTAAAAAAGCGCAGTTTTCAAAAGTGAAATATAAATCACCAAAAATTTGTCAAATTTAAAAAAATTTCAATGAATAAATGACCAAAACCAAAAAATCCATACAAAAATGGCGCAACTTGTAATTTTCAAACCAATCTGATTTGTTCCCATCTTGCTTTGTACTAGAAAATTGATTTTTTTTAAATAACTCATTTTATTTCCTTTTTTTTAAGTTCGTACTTAAAAATATTAAGATTCCAAATATACTATGGCTACAAAGAGCTTTGTGATCAGTCTCTTAAAAATTGTGTTATGAGTGGAAAAGATACAGATAGACATAATGCGTCCTAAAAATTAGTCACTTTTCATGAACTGCTAAATTGCTAAACCGATATAGGGAAAATTGGTGTGGAGAGCATAACAGAAGATCCTGCACCTACACTTGATGCTGATATACCAACTGTTGAATCCCTCTGTATTGATTAAGTACATACATCATGTGAAAACCATATTACTCGCATGAGCAGAAACTTTTAGGGCAACTACATTCCGCATTATTGGCGTTCGCGTTGCGAAGTTGTGAAGGAGAGCGAAAGAAAAAAATTATTTTCATTCCTATAATCAGTCAGCAGAGTAAGGGGGATGTGAAACTAAATAGACCGAAGAAAATTTTGCTGTCATTTTGTCTAGTAAGTTAATTATCTCTCTAACACTGCTGGCTGCTTATGAGAATGAAAATAATATTTTCCTCTCGCTCCCGTAAATCTCTTCACTTTGCAACACCAACGCCAATAATGCGGAATGTGGTCACTCTAAAATTTTCTGTTCATACACAAATCATATACAAAGACTAGATTAACATTTTTTAAGGAGTTAGTAAATCCTGCCTTTTCTAAGAGCCAAAGCATTAAACCTTAAAACAAACATGACTTATTCTAACACACACCCATATCTTTTCGAATATCATGACATTTTTTTGTATGGGAATTACCTGCTAGTAAGCAAGTGACTTAAGCTAAAAATCTCTTATTAAAAGGTGATCCAATTTCAATGTGATGCATCGAATTTCAAAATATTTAACATGATTTTTTGCAAACATAATTAAGCTTATCTTTTACTTAAAAAAATAAACTCCATCAAACACATGCAGGATATCCGCTTACAAAATGCCTTAACCCCCAATCAAGCAACACATATTCTTTCCTTTCATAGAATTATACTTCTGTGCGAAAAATATGCGCCTCTGTGTGAATACTGAACACTTGCAATCTTCCCATTACACAAAATCACATTACACTTAATCCCTTAATAACTCTTTTCCATCATACCATGCACTGCACTATACCTACACACAATAATTTCACCCTCGTTTTAATATTTTCCCTTAAATTTTTTGTCGTGGAATGGTGTGGCGTGGCATGGCTAAGCTGCCTGATGCTCCCAAGAGAGGGTGCGGATTCTTCACCATGGTAATGTCAAGCGTTTGCCTTTTACACCTTCTCCATTCCGCTGGCTCTGGCAATGCCATGCAGGGTTAATAAGGCAAAAGCACTGCAAAGAGTGTCATATCGCACTAATCCTCTGCATAGGTTAAGGATCTCAGATTTTTATATTGTTTAAATCTACATAAAACAGAAGGAGGCAGCAGAAGGGTGGGAATGAGTCGGCAATGCAGAACTTTTCATTCATTTTAATAATTTCATCAATTTCATGGCTTTTATATGTTAATTTCATTAAAAAGACATTTTTGCATATTATTTGGAGAGATTATTTCGAAGCTGTTCCTGCAGCAGCCATCAGTAGCAGTCTAGGCAGATGCTTTTGGTTGAAAGGTTTTTATTCAATACTTACTGTTGGCATTATTGGTCCTTTACATCAGGGGCTTCGTTTCTGTAGCAATATGGAATTATTTGAATTTGTATATGATTGGGGGAAATTAAAAGACGAGTGAGTGTTTTAAAATTTTACACTTGGGGTTAGAACAAAATGCGCCTAGTGTAGAGAATAAAATATAGATCAAAAGATTTTATGGATTAGAACAAAAGTAATTGGCTTTTTATATGTTTAGGTTTAATTTTATTGTTTAAATGGTTTTTTTATTCACAGTAAAATGAATACGATAATTGCATTAGACATGAGAATATTTAAAACCTTTTTTAATGCATATCTAAAGTTAAGACTTAAACCTCCTCTTCAAAATATTCGGGTATCTTCTGTTCACCTATCCTATACCGTTTTACGACCGTCATATTCTAGATAGATTTTTGTATATGAATAAAATCATTTTATTTATAAGTACCGCCACGCTACAGCTAAATGACTTGACAAAGTAAAGAACTTCAGCACCCAATCCATCATATTATAGTCGTATAAGGATGCCATATAAGATGATAACAATGATGATGATGATGACGAAAATTTACATAATGAATTGAACGTTTAAGGACACTTGAAGGCTTGATGGAAACTCTTCAGAAGTTGCAAAAGTGCCATCAACTTCAAAAGGGGTTGAATTCAAGTGAATAGTATGAACCAGCATTAGCATCAACATCAGCATGATGAATTATATTCAAATTTAATACCATCTTGATGTAGATAAAGTATAATGTAATATATAGTCTTATATAATATCTATATGCACAAAAAAAATGATAGATATGACAAAATTTAAGAAGATTATTAGAAGCTTCAAGAAATAAGAAGTAATTCATCATCTTCATCTGGTTTTGACCACATTTTGAGTGCAAAGCTTTATTAACAGGATTTTTTTAAATGTTTTCAATAATTGTTTTATAAATAATATTTAATAAAATTATTAAAATTTTACCAATTTTGTTTCATAAACATTTTAACAAAAACATTTTTATTTAAATGTAACGAACCTTAATACTATTTTTGATTTTGATGTTAAATCAGTTGCTTATAACGACCATCACATTTTAGAAACTATTAATATTATTGTTTTGGGATCTTTTTAAATTTGAAGATTCATTTATTTCAAATTTCAGAATTATCAATATTATTGATTTAGGATTTTTTTAAATTCGAAGATTCATTTATTCAGAAATGGGCCAGACCTCTGAAAATGTTTTTCCTTGAAAATTATTGTCAGTCCGTCTCAGAATAATTCGATAAGTGGACTGCTAAAGGTACATAATTATTGCTTTTCATCGGCGATTTACAGGTGGAATGATCATAAGGTTGGCGAAGTATTCATAACGTTGTCTTTACAGAACACCCATTTTGATTTACAATTTTTATCATTTCGACATACTTGTTGAATAGTTAATCCGTAGATAGTGATTTGACAATTTAGACTGGATAAATGATATTCTATTAGACAGATATATCTTTAACAATAGGTTCGCTTTATCAACTGTCAAATGTTGAAAAATGTCCACTTTTGAATTTAGGACACTCAATCGTCGATAATTTCGTATTATTTCCATCCTTGATCATAATCACAACTTAAAGATCTTGAAATTCTCAAATCCGCTGGCCTGGATATTATTTCCGCTATTGTTCTCAAGAGGTCTTCTTCAAGACTTGTAAAACTGCTGCGTAGCCTTTTCCATTCGTCCTATTATACAGGTCCTTTTCGGAGTGGATGGAAAACAGCATTTCTCCAGGCTGTTCCTAAAAAAGGAGAACTTTCCTTAGCTTCTTACTATTGTAAAATTACATTTACGACCCTTTTTTCGAAGTCCATGAAACGCTGATTAATTTTCAGCATATGTCTTGAAGTACGAAAGCTTCTCAATGGCTTTCGTAGCAATAGGTCCACTGGTAATCTTATAATTTATCTCACCAAACCTTGGAACAAATTTTTACATCGATCGTTTTGGAGAAAGTAAGGTTATTGCAATTGATGTTTTATTGGCATTTGATAGAGTTTGGCATCAAGCACGAAAATGGGTCCATTTTCTTCTTGATGCCATGTTTCTTCTTTGTTATGTTAGAAATTACTTTTGGGACCGTTTGATTCAAGTAGTTCTTGACGGGTTCAAATCTCATACACACAAAATTACCCCTTAGTTTTTCATATTCATTTTTAGATTCTCATTCTTGTTCTTGGGATGTGAAGCAACTCCTTAAATTCTTTTCTTCTTTATATTGAAAGCATCGTCTACAGGAAAATCTAAAATCGTGTAGAATTAAACGCTTTGAAAACTCAATGCTATCCTCTGTTGCAAAAACGTAAATCTCCTCCAATTGTAATTGAATTGCAAACCATCTCTCCACGAATAAGATGAAATTTGAAGCCACCAAAAACGCTTCTAAGTATTTAGGTTTTCTAAGCCACTTCAAAACTTTTTACCTCTTTTGATGTGGCTATAATTTATAAAGCCTATATTTGTCCAAAACTCATGTACCACTCCCATATCTCTGCAGGTGGTATAATAACCCAGATGAGTTTCTTAGATAGAACTCAAAGGAGAGCTTAAAACATGATAGATGACCGTTGTCTAACTGAAAACTTTGAATATCTTGAGCATATTTGTAACTTTTCATATTTGTCCTTATTTGATCGCAAATTTCATAGTAAAATAGCCAGCTATTCCTTCTCTCAAACAATTCAACCTTTAAGCCCAATTTCAGACGTACTGTAAAGTAAAGAGATTGATAATTTTTGCCGCACTACACGAATGTGGAATGCTTTACCAGACTCAGTTATGACTTTGTGATAACAAATATTTTTAATTTAATGACTTTTTAAAGTATGTGATGTGGTTCTATGAACCACTTCAGCTTGGAAGTTCTTAGAAACGATGATACAACTTATGTACAAGAACTTTTGGCATTGACTCTCAAAAACAATAGAATTAATGTTTATAATTTAACAATCCAATTTTGGACATTCTTCCCTTGAGACTATAAGTTCGAAGTACAAGTAGATAAATCAGTGCCACATAATAGCCTCAACTTACACCCTCCTGAGTTCACTATTCATTTTTTTTCTGGTATTTCCTCCTTTTTTAATTCAATATTTCTCAAAGGTCCTTTTGTAAAACACAAAAGCGACAAAAAATAAATAATTTCACACTTAACTGTCTTCACTGAGCCTTGACAGATGCCACTTGTTTTTCATTATTATTTTATTTATTTGCTTAAGTTACTAGGTGTATGAAGTGGAGGTCTTCTTCTTCTTCTTCTTTTTTTTGATGTCATATTCCAAACCTCTCGAGCGCTAGGACTAAATCTGTTATGAGTGGGATTTGTTCCTATATATTCTTCTGCACCTTCAACAGGCAGGACGAATATTTTTTGTTTTATACTCTTCAAAATCTCAATTCGTTATTTGAAGATGTATATTTTTTTAACGTATATTACGTCATGTTACAAACAACAACAACAACAAAAATAAAAACCCTACTAGACAGAACGTTATAACTCAAGTATAACAATATAACGGCGACGAGCGGCGGCAGGCTGCTGAACAAACAAACATTTTTATACTGTCGTCCTGCGAAGGTATATAAGGACGACTTTTGAATAAATCGCGCTCTGAATCCGTTGGGTGTTTGTATTTATATTCTTCACCCCACTTTACATTTCAAGAGAAATAAACAAAAAAGAAAAAATGTGAATCTATGAAGTTAAAAATTGAGATAAAATTGTGCTATCACGAGAATTGTCGTGTCGTCCGTTTTTTTGTTTTGTTTATTCCCTTGGTGATTGTGTCAACCTGTCCTTGGCATAGTAAAAACAAAAAAATCAAGGCTTTTCCTCTTATTTCCCTCAGATCTTGAAGGACAACCAACAGTGACGCACGGTAACGGAAAAGGGTGCGATATGCTGCACACTCTTCACAGAGTGCGACTCTAGTGCCAAAAGTGTTTTAAACAAATTATGGTTTAAAATTTACACCGCTTTGGGGTTGCAAGCACCCCGGGCCGTGTTGTTTAATGTTTATGTTTATTTTTTGATTTTTTTTTGTATACCTTCCCTTTGAGTTATTTTTTCAATCATTCTTTATTATAACTGTTGTTTATACACAACAACAAAAGAGGGATGTTAAAATTGATGGTGGAAGATATTAGGTTATATTATAATAATCATTTTAAGCATCCTATGTAAAGGAGTGGGAAGGGGGTTTACAAAAATAAAGTGTCACTTTGTTGTTGAGTGTTTTATTTTGTATGTTTGAAAAAATCCTTGCTTCAAAATAATAGCTTCGAATTTTTTAATAGACTGAAATTAGTTAAGAAATTGGATTAAACAATTATAAAATTAATTTGTCTGACATTAAAATACATAGGAAGACTTCATTACTCACAAATTTAAAAAAAAAAAACTAAACAATAAAAAATGTACAAGATTGAAGTACATTTCTAACTTCCCAGATTAAGTTATTGCAATGGGTCCGATTTGTCGAATTGCAAATTTTGACATTTCTCAACGTTTCAAGGTCCCTAGAGTCGAAATAATTCGTCGTCCATAGGTCAAGAACCAGTAGAGATATCGACTTCAAATAAATTTTGTTATACAGATAATAGGGCAGAAAGATGCAAAAATGGCTCTCAAGAAAATTGCGTGGGTTTGTTTGTTTATAAAAAATATAAACCTATAAAAAACGTTACTTAAAGTTGGTAAACATTGATTTTCGACTTAAATATATTTTGGAAATGGATTCCAACTAATTGTATCTTATAAGAAATATTATTTTCAAGATTCGGAAAAATTTTGAGAAAAATCGAAGCTACAGTTTTCTTACAAAAAATAGGAACCTAAAAAAGGTATTAATAAAAGTTGTTAAAAATTGATTTCGGGCTCGAATATCTTTTCAAAACTTTGAGATATTGGCCTTAAACTAATTTTATATTTTGAAAAATATTGTTTTCAAAATTTAGTCAAATTTTGAGAAAAATCAAATTGACAGTTTTTTACAAAAAAATAAAAACTAAACAAAAATTAATAAAAGATGGTTAAAATTGATTTTCGACTCAAATATCTTTTCGATACTTTAAGATATTGGCTTTAAACTTATTTTATCTCCTGGAAAATATTTTTTTCAACAATTAGTTAAATTTTGAAAAAAAAATCGAATAGACAGTTTTTTTTACAAAAAAATAAAAACTAAACAAAAATTAAAAAAAGTTGGTTAAAATTGAATTTGGACTCAAATATCTTTTCAAGACTTTAAGATATTGGCTTTAACCTTATTTTATCTCCTGGAAAATATTTTTTTCAACAATTAGTTAAATTTTGAAAAAAAATCGAATTAACAGTTTTTTTTACAAAAAAATAAAAACTAAACAAAAATTAAAAAAACTTGGTTAAAATTGAATTTGGACTCAAATATCTTTTCAAGACTTTAAGATATTGGCTTTAAACTAATTTTTTGTTACAAACAATATTGTTTTTAAAATTCAGTAAAATTTTGAGAAAAATCGAGATGACAGTTCTCTTACAAAAAATAAAAGCCTAAAAAAAACAATATTAAAACTTAATAAAGATTTATTTTCGACTAAAAAGTCTTTTCAAAAATGAAAAATATTGGCTTCAAACTTATTTTATCTCACAGAAAATATTGTTTTTTAAATCAGACAATCAGTTTTTGCATACAAAATTAAAATCTACACAAAATAGTACGCAAAATTGGTAAAAATTGATGTTCGGTTTTCGATATCTCGTAAACAATAGAAGATATTGACTTCAAATTAATTCCATTCATTAAATTTGTATTTGTTTATGCAAGAAATAATTTTTTTTTAAGAAATGTTACTAAAGTTGGTAAAAACTGGTTTTCGAATAAAAATCTCGTTAACAAAAAAATTATTTCGAATCAAACTATTTCATTATATGCAAAATATTATTGGTAGCTTTTAAATTTTTAAGAATAATTCAACTGCGAAAATTTTTTAACAAACACGGAAGTCTACAAATCTAGCCTATCAGAGTTGGTCGCATCCTAGAATCTTTTCTTGAAAAAGGATTCTTATTATAACTTTGATGTATAGAGGATTGTTTTTGAGAGGACGTCTTGTGATATCAGGGCCATGAAACTAGTTCGATAAAGTGAATGTCGTTTGGACCAAAACTGCCTTTATCATGTTTTAAGAGAAAGGTAAAGAGAGCAATAGCAAACAAATTGCTAATAAAACAACCACCTTAGCCGATTCCTCAATATTACCACATTTCATTCAAATTTGAAATAGTTTTCTTGGACTTATATGCCATGACTGCTTTATGTGCCTGTTTAATTTCAACTTTAAACTTTGATGCAGTCGATCTCAAAGCATACAGTATTTGATGGCTGCGCTGTTTTAGTCAGAATACAGAAATACAGCCGCAAACGTACGAGTTGGCCATGAAAAATTTCATGGAAGGGATATGGTGCTGTAACCATAGTCGTTATGGCTACAAAGCTGATATGGTTTTCCATTGCTAAATGCATATTTTCCTTCATACAATGAAGTCAATATCTATTGATTCCTTTAAACAAAAAATACTTATTTGCTTGATATCAAATCTTAACATCTTATTGGGAGAACCTACATACATATGCAATTATGCATGCTTCGTAGTTGGATTTTTCAAAACTTGGTACTTTTTGTTTTTACCAAAAATTCTGTAACTTGCGAAAATATAAAAACTCAAACCTTTTTGCAAAATTTTGAGAGCATGTATTTGCCTAAAGTGCCTAACTGAACCACGGGTCACTAGGCGAACACAGTCTAGAATTTTTCTTTAGACGAATCGATATTACATATCTAAGGGAATCGTTAACGATATTCCATATTTTACAGTGACATTTTTCAAGATTGGCTGTTTTCAGTCAGACTTTTCGGGTATTACACTTTCAGTACACAGGGTTAGTGAAATAACTGCTGAAATGTTAAATAAGTGCTCACTAGCAAAATCTGCAACTTCTACAATATTTGATAGTGACATATTTTTTGATAGTTTGTAATAATCGCCCGAAATAATACGTCTTCCTTAAAGTCAAATGGAACTTTTTTCTTTTAACATCATGTTTTTGAGTTTAGACAATAAGGAGACATTCTCTTCAAAATACAAAGATAGATTTTAACTTATATTAGTACAATTTGTTTTATTTTTTAATAATAGGACGTTTGTTGGTGTGTTTCTTTGCTTCTGTATCCCTTTTTGGGAACTTTGTTGCCTACCAATCTTCACCTAACAACTGAATTGTGAAAATTAACATGAAAACATCATTAAAATATTGTATACAACTTTACAAAATTAAAAACAAACAAACGAAATGAAAACATGTTATTTTTTTTAAAGGTAGTGTAAAAAAAGGTGACAAAACATCCCTTTTCTCTATAGCCCTAGAACATATGTCAATTCTCAGATTATAATCCAGTCGATGTGTGGTACATGACATGCATTCTGATTCTTACACCAACAAAAGAAATACCCCTTGATTTTAGAAATCTATAAGGCAAGGGCACATATCCAATCCATCCCTTCACAACTTGATAATTTGTCATATCATGTGGAAAATTGTACACATGCCTCAAATAAAAAGGAAACCATTTATTAAACTGTCATAATGATGATCTTATAATATGTCGCTGTTGTATAAAAGAAATGGTGTACCTAATCAAACTACCACTCTTTGGTTTCATTAAATATCTACATTAGTGCTAAGTTACAGTGATTTAGACATTATGATAAATGGATTTTTATTTTAATATTTGTTTTTCGCAATTCATCAATTTTAAATCAAAACTATTTAGTGTATAGTTATAAGTTTTTTAAATCTCTTTCTAAAAGAAAATTGCAAGTTCAATCAAACCCAAAAATTCATAACAAAAAAAAATCCCCCACAATAAATAAATATACAAAATAAAAACACATCAAAGAATGCATATATTTTGATTAAACAATATTATTTTACATTCTGATTCAATATAAAAATACATCATTAAAAAAATACGAACAAACAAAAATTCAATTTTAATTAAATCTCTGTGACTTGAAAATAAAAATAAAATCTATCGATTGTAACCATTTTTTTTTTCAATTTTATTTATAAATTTTATTCGAATTTTCCGTTAATTAAAAACCAATCAAATTTTCAGTCAATTTTGTTTGGATTTTATATATTTTATTGTACAGATACCTTCCATCTCTGTTACAAATACTACTGTTCAGTTGGATCCCTTTGAAAAGAAAAATAATAAAATTTTAATCAATTGTCTGATTGACGACATGTCCATCAAATTGATTGTTGCAGCATATGTACTCTTACCTTCATATACAAATATATTTTCACATATAATTGCTGTAAGAGAAATAAAAATATTTATCGACAGAACCGAATAAACTGAACATCCCAGAAAAACATTGTAAAATTTGTAAGGATTTAATAAATGTCCTTTAAAGAATTTTGTCGTGTAATATTACAATTTTTTATTTTAATTTAAATTGTTTAAATATTTGTTATATTTTGTTTCGAATTTTTTCAGGCACAGTTTTTGGTTTTGCATCTGTAAAATAAGATTTTGACGATACTGATTTCTGTTTTTGATACGTGATCCATTTCTTTGATACACCTAATATCCTTACATTGACAGATATCAGTTTAAATAAACAAAATAAATTAAATAAAATAAATTAAACTTGATATCTTTAGCCATTTGGCATCAAAGCAATCAACTTTCATAAATACGAACTTGACAATCAAAGTCGTCAAAAATTAGCTGATAACTCATTTAGTTTCTCTCGTTTATTTGTTATTTGATCAATTTGACAGCTGTACATTTTGTATGGTGTCTTCTTTGACATTTCGTCCTCACAACAAATTGCTATGTTTACACAGTCCTTGGCTTGTTTTGAGTGACTTATAAGTTTATTGACTGAAACTAATGTGGATAAAATTAAACTTGATGTCTTTAGCCGTTTGCCATCAAAACAATCAACTTTCATAAATATGAATTTGACAATTAAAGACGTCAAAAATAAGCTGATAACTCATTTAGTTTTTCTCATGGATTTGTTATTTGATCAATTTGACAGCTATACATTTTTATGGTGTCTTCTTTGACATATCGTCGACTTGTTTTGAGTGACAACAATATTGACTGAAATTATTGAAATTCAAGTGGAATTTTAATTCTACAAAAATTGTTTACGATTTTTTCTGTCATACATACTATATTCAGTTTTCCATACAAACAAAAATTGACAAATGGAACTTCAATTCGAATTTGATTATTATGATATTTGTGTCTTGTGTCACTGACATCTAAATACAAGCTTCAGTAAGAGCAGTTTATTTTAATAAAGAAAATAAATTTATTTAAGCCAATGAAACACAAACAAATACTTAAACTTATATTTAAATTTTTAAATATTCAATATTTTGACAGCTGCTACATAAAAATAAAAAAATAAATTGGGTGGCGCAATGGTCCTTTGAAAATTAGGGCCTAGTGACTTTAAACTCTCAACCATTCCTGTGTGCGAGTACTGTTGTCAGGAATGGAGGGGACCTACATTTTTACGCCGGATCCGAACTGCTAAATTGAGAAAGCACTTTTCATGACAAGATTTACTCTTGGAGAATTTGTTAATTCCTCGCAATAGGCAGTACCCGTGAAAAAAACTTTAAATGGCATAGGCAGAGACAAAACCCAAGACCTTTGGCATGACAGTCCAACGCACTAAACAACATGCCACGGGTACTACAGCTACTTCATACCCGTACAAATTTCCTGCATACCCGATAAAGTTGACAGGTTTCCTATAAAAAAAAAGAGAACTATCTTGTAATGTAAAAGTGATTGAAATGTCAAAACAGAATTTTACTAATATCTACAAGTCTACACAACCTTCAGAATAATTTTGATCTCTTTGAAACGTTCTGAAATTTTTTTTAGAAACAAAAATTTTCTGACCGTTTAGCTGTGTGTTTGTGGTGTAACATAATTTTTTATTTTGCAAATTTCAAAATTAATGAAAAATTTAAAAAGTTCAAATAATTTTTGAACTCAATTGAAATAAGTTCCATGCATACTGAATTGATGCAATTGTACAATTTGTAGAACAAACAATTGTATAGAACAAATAGTACCTTGAAGCTATAAACATCCTTCCGTCGCATTGATTACTGTTAAAACAAATCCCATTTGATAGCTACATAAACGTATCGCTAAATAATGTCAAAATAAAAAAGGTAAATGTAACATGACCCTAAAAATACATTAATTGAACATCAACGTGATTATTTATGTATCGAGCCAAGATACCCCTGCCTTCCAACAGCTCACTTAATTTTCAAAACGTATACTTTTTATTATTTTACAGTCAAATTCATTGTCATTATTTGCTAAATCAATCCACGTTTCCATCTCTAAAATTAGGAAAATTACCTACAAAGGTAATATCTTTATCAAATTATAAAATACGGCGTTTAGGTAGGTGTGTTTAATGTCTAGCGCCACCACAGTTTCTAAGCCATTCCGCAGCAGGACAAGCTTCCTTTTTTTTCATTTATCCAGCCTGCCAATTCTTATTAAGGTCTAAGCACAATTGATTGATTTATTTTGCAATTATAATCGCAGATCCAAACAAACATACCGCTTACTCCTCACTGGAGTTATCCTTACTCCCACTGCCCACGAAGCCACCACACCGCTGAGTCAAGTCTAGCGACATAAAGAATACAAACATTTAAACCCTCGTTTTAAAAAAAATTCAAAATCAAAAAAATAACACAAAAATTGCTCCCCAAAAGAATTAAAGAAAATGTTAACGTTTAATACCTATGCGTAGAAAATTCCATGATCCCCGTACCGTGCGGGAAAGAGCGTGAGTGGCTTAATAAGGCGAATAATGTTTGACGTCGGTTGCTATTGCTATGCAAAATTAGGGATGAAACACCAAACGCCAAACAAAGTCAAGGAAAGCAATCCACCGGCACCGTTAGACGCAAATGTCCTTTCTGTAAGACGTTCTGCGATGTCAAAGGGGGTATTTTGGGGTAAGGAGTGAAAATAAGTATCTTCTAGATAATTTATGTCCATTTCACTATTGATTTAATGCGTTTACAAAATACTTAGCAGTGTTTTCTGGCTTCTTATTACATTTCAGTTTTTTTTTTGTTTAATAAATAAAACTCCAAGGGTCTGACTTCGATGATGAGACAGAGAGTTTGAGAACACCTTCGAATTTCAACCCTCGATCCTGTTTATCAAATATTCGAAGGCCAAGCCACTTCAGGTTAATTTGAGATTCTATTTTTGCTTTTTCCAATTATTACAATTTTGTTTCTTTTTTCATTTTATTTTTACATAAAATATCCCAAAATCGTCAACTTAAGGGATTCTAGGATGTCCTTTGTTAAAATAGCCATGCTACGAGCGACTAACCGACCGACACGCAGGAGCAAATGATGATGCGATGCAGTCACAGTGAGTTCGAGTTGGTTGTACGACGACGATATGTTTCGAGTGTGTTTTGGAAGTGTAATTGTAATTTCATAGATTGAAAAGGTCACAGATGCCGTTTTTCCTTGTTCGTTGATTTCCCCATCAGCAAATAATTGAACATCAAGTAAATGTAATGGGTGATTGGTCAAGTGCTCGATGACGATGAACGAGAGGAGGAAGAAGTTAAATACTTGACTTGGTGTGACGATGATGATGAAGGAAAAGGATCAACCCCACAATTATTAGTGAAAACGTACAAATTTGGGAAATTATATCCTTTTTCGAATTTTCTTTGCTACTTCTAGTCTTCGATTCTATGTATGTGCCTGTTCACCCAAAAGGTGGTAAGATTTTAGTTGATTAGATTCGGTGTTGAAGTTGGTATAAGAGATGAAGGATTTTGAACCCTAAAAATGAGAATATCACATTCACTGTTATAAGAACTGTCATTAAATAAGAAAATGTATGAGTCTAATGGGAGCTATTTCACTTTATGGAAAAAAAAACACATGACCCAGTAATGGGTTTCTTAGTTTTCAAATTATTTTCCAAAACTTTCTAAAATCTTTCTTAGTTATAATAAGTAATCTTTGTATCTGCCAAAAGTGTTGCTTGTCAAATATTAGTGCTATCAAACCATCCATTTTTGATACTTTTACTAAGTTTCCAGCAACCTAAATAATTCAGTAGAAAATGGTATTGAACGAAATCTTACTTTGACCTGCCTTTCCATATTTAAAAAAAAAGATGAGCGCGACTTAAAAACCAATTTTTATCAATTTTCAAAAATTAATTATCATCGTGGGAATAGTGTTAGAAATTTACATTGAAATGTCAAAGAAATTCGGAATAACTGATTTTCTCGTGTCAAAAGTGAATTTTTATTTCAAAAGTCGGTTTTTGTACATTACATACATAATGTGTTTGTATATAAATAAATTTCTACCGTCACTGTACATTTTCACATTAACTCTTTTCTTTTGTTCTAGGAAAGTGGCTGTAAAATATTTTCGTTTATAAAATTGATTTTTGAAAAACTTCTAAAATATAGAAATACTTTATTTCTAGAAACTACATCATATGTATATAAGAAACAAGAGAAAATTTAGTTTACAAAAAATGTTCAACCTGATTTCCAAAACCAATGTAGTCAAGAAAATAACCTTCTTTTGACAGTAAAAAGGGATCTACAATGTCAACAGAAGCCACCTATTTAATGATAACAAAATCGACTGATGATGTTCAAATGGTAGACATGTGCATTCAAGAGGACATAAGGGTCCACAGGTTTTTCTCAAAACCCACCTCTGTCTATCAACTCCTACTCTCTCCTCCCCGCAGTGAACATCGGGTGCCTAGTACCTCAACTGGAGATTGGGTTCCAACCCCAATGGAAAGTTGTTGGGGGCAGCAATAGAGAGAGGGGGAGAGGTGTTTCCACTAAGGCACCTCTCCTTATCGAATTCGAGAGATGGAATCAATTGTGGCGTCTACAGTTCCAGTAAGGTTGAACTACTTAGTGAACACCTTATAGGGCTTCTTCGACATATTCGGAGCCCAGGCCTGTAAGGAACGGTTTATCCGGCTCCCCTTCCTAGGAGTTATACTAAGGATCTGGCCCTCCAGGTTGGGGGTTGTGTCGCCGGGGTGACTTCCTGGCCACGTAAAAAATACCTTTAGTTGCGAAGCACCAACAAGCCTCGGATACGGACGTATCACTGTTGACAATCCACGCAAGCGAAATAACCGCCATCCAAGAAGTGCGATGGGATGGACCGGATAAACGCAAACTAAACGACTGCGATATATACTACGGCGACTGCTATTGAGAACAAAGACAGAGTCTTTTTGGGTGTGGATTTGTTGTTGGAACTAGACTCAGGCAAAAAGTCTTGAGTTTCAACAATGTGAGCGAGCGCAACACGACAATCCGCATCAAGGCTAAATTCGCCAAACAGAGGAGAAAGATGAAGACACCAAAGACATATTCTTCGAGCTCTTGGACAAGACATATGAGCAGTGCCCTATGACATTAAAATTGTCTTAGGAGATTTTAATGCCAAGCTAGGAAGAGAAGACATCTTTGGTGGGATAATCGGGAGATACAGCCTGCACGACACCACCTCCGACAACGGATTCAGGCTGTTCGATTTCGCTGCGGAGCGAGACGTTCTGGTAGCTAGTACGATCAGGGGAACATCGTAGTAGATCCGCAGTCGATGCTGAGAATATGGAAGGATCACTTCTCCAAATTATATAACGGCGATGACGAACCGAATTCCGCTGTAAGGGAGTTTGAACCACTCAACCTCGGCGACACAGATCAACAATTCCGCCTACCCGACCTTGACGAAGTGAAGATAGCTTTATCTAAACTTAAGTCAAACAAAGCAGCTGGAGCTGACGGCATCGCTGCCGAACCAAATCATCTGCAAAATGTGGTCGGAAGAAAGCATGCCCGATGAGTGGAATCTCAGCATAGTGTGTCCAATACATAAGAAAGGAGACCCTCTAAACTGCGCCAACTACAGAGGCATAAGTGTCCTTAACATTGCGTATAAGATCCTCTCTGCCGTATTATGTGAACGTTTGAAGCCATTCGTCAACAACCTGATTGGTCCTTTTCAGTGTGGCTTCAGACCAGGAAAGTCCACTATCGACCAAATATTCACACTACGGCAGATCTTGGAAAAAACCCAGGAGCTTCAAATTGATACCCACCATCTCTTTATCGATTTTAAAGCCACGTATGACAGCATCTATAGGGAAGAGCTCTACCGAGCAATGTCTAGTTTTGGCATCCCTGTCAAACTTATCCGTTTGTGCAGAATGACGATGGAGAATGCACGCTGCTATATCAAGGACGGAAAAGATCTTAACGATGCATTTGATGTCAAAAAAAGTTTTAAACAAGGCGATGCACTGTCATGCGACTTCTTCAACATCGTTCTGGAAAGAATTGTGCAAAACTCAACCGTCAACACTAGAGGCACAATCTTCCAAAGGTCCATCCAATTACTCGGATACGCAGATGATATTGACATAATTGGAAGATCAAAGCGTTATGTCAGTGTAGCGTTTTTGAGCATTGCGACGGAAGCGAAGAAGATGGGTTTAGTGGTCAATGAGGGCAAGACCAAGTATATGCTGTCATCAAAATAGGACACTGAACGACAACGTCTTGGACAAAACGTCACCATGGACAGCTATAACTTTAAGGTAGTTAAGGACTTTGTCTTCCTAGGCACCGCTATTAATACAGACAACGAAACCAGCGCTGAAATCAAACGAAGAATAACTCTTGCAAACCGCTGCTTCTTTGGACTTAGAAGGCAATTGAGAAGTAAAGTCCTCTCTCGAGCATCTATAATCACCATATATAAGACACTCATCATCCCGGATCTCATTTATGGCGCTGAGGCCTGGACCCTGTAAAAGCAAAATGAGAGCGTCTTAGGATGCTTTGAGAGAAAAATTCTTCGGGTGATTTTTGGTCCCGTACGCATAGATGGAGAATAGAGGAGAAGATATAACGACGAATTGTAGGGGCTGTACAGCGACACTGACGTATTTAGCAGAATTAAAGTCCAACGGCTTAGATGGCTAGGTCATGTAGAGCGGATGGACATCAACGCTCCAGCCCGGAAGGTCTTCGAATCCAATCCCAAGGGACGGCGCAGTTGAGTAAGACCGCGACTCAGGTGGTGCACCCAGATGGGAGAGGACCTCAACCAACTTGGCGTGCGAAACTGGATTCAGCTAGCTAGGGACCGAGCTGGCTGGAGACGCATGTTGGTTGAGGCCCAGGTCCACCCAGACTGTAGGGTCACCTTAAGTTGATATTAGTTTTTTAAATTTTCTAAAGAATACAAAAATAAATAAAATTGAATTGAAGCTAAAATAGATCTTAGGGCCGAAAGGCATTAGTAATAAATATTATTGTTTAACTTAGAGTGACCGTATGGGACCATTAAGTTAGTTGTAATTTATCAATTTTTATCTAGCTTTAAGATAGGTTTAAGATTGAATTAATAAAAATGAATTAAAAAAAAACTTTTAGTAAGTAAGTAAATATCGATTGATGGAAAGAGTTAATTTAATAATCATATTGAAATCTAGAAGTTCTTCTATTTTCTTCAATTTTATAAAATCTATATACAGTCAAACTGAAAGTAGCCCAAATCCATAGCGTAAGGCGCTAGTGATAGCTATCATTGGTTTTCATCATTAAAATCAAATATTGGAATTTTTTTGACATGTGGTTTATATCTATAATTGAAAATGTCTGTCATTGAAAAAAATTGGCTGATTGAAATCCACTGACTGACTGATAGAAATCTGTCATTGGAATCTTCTGAAATTGGAACACAAATCAGTGGAACGATTTTTTGTTTCACTTTTTAGTTTTCAACATAGAATTATCAGCTGTTCAGGAAAATAGAAATAGAAAATACATTTTTAGAGGAAAGTAAATGCGCAATGACACTTTTTTTCTCAAAAAAAAAAATCTTTTTGTGATTTCTTATCGATCAATATATAATTTTAATTTTAATTAAAGGAAAACATCGTCAAATATCGATTCAAAACATTTCCCGGATCGATTCCAATGATAGCTATAGTTGGCCCCTAATAGAGCGATTAACATATAACTTATTAGCTTAAATAGAATCTAAACATTTTTTGTCTCACTTTCATTTCTTCCTAAATACAATTAAACCCATATACGTTTTAAATGTACTGTCAAATTGAAGCAATTTTTAATTTTTCTAACGCGGTTTAAACATTTTTTAAATCCCCAAATATTAATCCTGCACTCCTGTTTTATGAATACCTGCCATTAAAAATGAGTGCATTTAATTTGACTGTCAGTTGTAAATGGCAATGAAACACATGAACAAATTCTATAGATTTACCGTTTCAAAAGAGAACTGCAAAATGTGACACTCATAGAGTGAACAATTATTTTTCCAAAAATGTCTTGCTATTTGTTTCATTATATTAAAGAATCTCATTGATTAATAATAAAGACATAAAATAACGCTCTTTAACAATACAGAGTGACCAATACATTAATAAAAAAAATGATACTATAGAGAGAAGGAGTGAGATAAAATAGAGAGCTGTCAAACTTCGTCTTTTTATGTCAAGCATATGTTTATGCAATTATAAACGACATTCAAATAAATGTACAGATGGTGAAACTTAAAACAACAAAAATAATGTCTAAATTGTTTTCAAACCAAGTTTAACAAATATTTCGGTTGCATTTTGATTTTATATGAGAAATGTCATTACAAAAAAAGGCAAAACGGAAGCAACGCATGCAAATGTTTTTTTTCCATTTATTTATTTTCAGTGTGGAGTTGTAATTTTAAAACTATTCGAATCAAAATGATGATCGAAACAAAAAATTAAACAAAAACATATTCTAAGGTACATATTTTAAAACTTTATCACTTTTAAACTTTTTAAAAGTCATTTCCAGAAATATCCATATACCTAACTAAACCTGATGCGAGCACACTCCATCCACTTTCTGTCGTGTCGTGACTAAAAAATCAAAAAAAAAATAACACTAAACAAATTTTGCTGTCAATTGGTAACATTTTTACATTCATTCATATAAGCTTAGCAGAAAAACCATTTTATTTGACAACTTTGTGTATCTGTGCCAAAAAATTGCATACAAAATATATCTACAAACAAATACACCACTCATCCGAATAAAATAAATACCTACTATGTTATACCAGCAATATTGAAATTCTTCTTCTATTTTTTAACCCACTGATTCATTCATTTCTATCACCTCATACACTCGTACCCTAAATAACACCACTATGACATGCGGCTCTGCTCCTGCTACTGCATTTCGATTGCCGCCTAAGCATACAATAACAAAATGCAAGCAGTTTCCGGGATTGCAATAAAAATTTGAATTCAAAAAATAAACCAAATCCTTACAGAAAAATACAAAATTGAAAAAAAAGGAATATTCAGAAATATCAATGCTCTGTCTACACTAGTTTCAACAATTGTGGAATGGGCCGGGACGGGCCGGGCCCATGTGGAAGTTGGGTCCGGGGTTCGTTCCGTATTTTATTTTTTAACTGAGAACTGAGTTCCGTATCAGCATCCGCACCCGCCACGCCGCATATAGTTTTTGAATCGTTTTTTGTTTCTATTTATTTGAAAACATTTTAGCAGATGCAATGCATTCAGATTCATGGAGATTTCTGAGTGGCTGTAGATGTAGAAAGAACTACTAGCTAGATGCATGACTGCATATCACATGCGGAGCGGATTTTGAATTTTGCAATTTATTTGATACATCGTTCGTATCAAATTGAATATGTTCATTCGGGGAGTTGATTTTCATCTGTCAATTTGAGAATGACAGTTGTGTTTCGTTGTTTCATGTTTTGTATATTTTTCTGTTTTTCTGTCGCATTTTATCTTTCGTTGTGTTTTTTATTTTCTTTTAATGTACATATATTTTTTCGTTTTCGTTCTGTTTGCATTATGCCATCATGAATATATGTTTTCTTTCTTTTACTGCAATCAATTCTTATTTTTGCAACATGAATTCGACAAAAATTACGTCTACTTGGATGCATATGCAGAATATTGAAGAGAGAGACGGCCGGCAGATGGCAGACGGGTTGGTTTGGTTGGAGACCTACGAGTATATGTATGTATGGACCTGTTTTTTAATGCATAAGTATATGTATACACTCGTTAAGTTGACAAATGAAATGCACTTTAGGTTCGGAAAAAGTTTATTGTTTTATGTCGTTTCAAATGAAATGGAAAATAATTAATATGACGAAGGAATTTCCGAATTGATAGTTATATTCGGGGGAAATTGCTTTCATTTGTTGTAGTATTTTTTTTATTTTTTTTAACAGAAGAACAGTGTTTTTTCGTAAAATCAATCGGTGATGAATTTGTTTCAACGTTCCTTGTTGTGTCTTTTGAATATGGTATTTCAGTTGGGCAAACGGAATCAGAACTTAATTAATAATGAAAATGTTAGATGAAGTTTTTAAAATTTGTAACGAATATGAATGGGCTATGGGAATCTTTTTTTTTAATACTTTTTTCTATTACTTTGCTTGTGAATAATATTTGCTTTTCAGCCAGAAGTAAATGTTTCCTATAAGTGTGGGTTCGGAAAATAAGAAGATTATGTAATTTTGATGTACCGAAAGGTAAAAAATGGATTGAGTAAAAATATGAACTCAAATATGAGATTTATTTACAAAATTGGAGCATCTAATTATAAAATAATAGAGTTTATCTTTAGTTTGAGTAAATGCCAATATTAATAAGGTTCTTTTTTGAAAATATTTCGTTGAAAGTATTTTCAAAACACATGGCAGTAAAAGTTCGGAGTTAAATTTATAAACAAAATTGGCCTTATAAATGTTTAATGGAAAATGTACAAAGATCACTGAATTTTAATATTACTGAACAAGCCTTTAAAATATTGTAATATAGTTTTTTCCTTCAATTAAAACCAATCATTCCTGTTTTTTACTTCTCGAATTCTTCTCTGATCCTCTTAAGTTGGACTCTTTCCTTCTTAGCACTTTCTAGAGTCATCTAGAGTCATATGGCGTTTTTCTTTTTTAGTTTAGAGCATAGTTCGAACTGTCAAAAAAATAATTGTGTTTCTTTTTTAGCTCTGATCGTTCAGACTTCAGAGCTTCAAATTCGTGTTTTCTTTTTAGTTCTGAATATGTTCAAAGCACGCTCTGTGAGCTCAGAATAAAATAACAGAGTAAACGGAGTAAAATGTTGAGCACAAACAATTTGATATTATTATTATTATTTGAAGAATGCGAACTAAACGAAATTACTAAATCAAAGTCAGACATAAAATAAATTGTTTTTCTATCCTTCTCACTGCAGTATAGACTCTTAAAAAATCATACGTCTGTCTCCACTGAAAAGTACACGATGGCACAAAACTTCTGTTTTTCAAACTTTTTTCACTATTAGTACAAAATATTCTGAACAAAAACTTGAAAGTATAGAGATTCATGACTTGTTATTTTAGGTACCTTTTTCGTTCGTATGAAAACGGAGTTTTTTGTAAAAATTTACGAATCTCCCGCAAATTGACAACTTTTGACAAATGATTTCTAAAGAGAATTTAGAGAAACGTCAAAAACTTAGTTTTACTATTTAAAAAAATATAACTGCTTTATTCTTATTTTAAAAAAGTATTTAATTCAAAGTATTCTTAAAAACAACAAAAATTTGCCTTTTTTTATCGATACTAAATTGGTTGCATTAATAGTGCTTGTCAAACTCTTAGTGGTGTTAATTTATAAGTTGAAATTTTCAAATACTTGTAATTTGCTAGCCCGTAGAAAAATCTGACATGTATGTTTGTTCATTGGCAAATTTGATCGACTCTTTTTTTAACTATCAGAATGTTTATTCTATGTCATTAAAGAATTGGATTAATTGATCTCATTAAAACTTTTCAATTTGACAGGTCTATGAACTATTTGAATGCACAAATTGTGATCAAAATAATTTAAATAAATTAATTTTCTTAATTGAAATACGTTTTGACACTTCTTTTACTGTTGGTAAAAAGAAATGTATGTTCTTAAATTTCTCAATGATACGAAATTTTCTAAGACTCTAGATGCACCTTTTAAATTCTAGAACTCATAATATTTTTTAAGCATTGAACTGTCAATACTGATATTAAAATTTAATTTGTTCGAAAATAAACGCGCTAAGATTTGTGTTCTATTCTTAAGGGACATTTTGTTTTTATTCTTTGTTAAAAGAAACGAAAAAAGCAATCCGATAAATCTTAACCACTCAGGAAAACACAGAAATATTTTTGAAAATTCTGTAACTTGATCCAAGTTAAACATCAAAATAGTTCTTTAATCTTACGCCAGAGAAAATCAGCATAAATGTCAGACTCATTAATTTTTTTTTTCGTTAAAAGAAAATTATGGGATTAGTTTCTCGCGTGTCAAATGAAATAACAAAAATATGTTAAAAACTAAGAAAAACAATTTTTTCGATCATAAAGATAACAGTTTGGTTATAAAGTTTTAGTCGCAATGAAAATCCTTTATCAATGTAACAAATCTAAATGAATAAACCGAAACAAAACTAAATATAGTATGAACACTTAAGAAGGATATGGTTTTACCGTTAAGTCTAATTGGAATTTCAAAATAATCGTGGTTCAACTTTTAAGTAGTATAAAATCTCGTGTGTTATGGTGATGGCAGTGGCACCAATTTGCACGGAACTCATACTCAAGACCTGAAGTTTCACCTTTCCGTGTCAATTATTATGAAAGTTATAAAAATTAACCACATAGAATATACATATATATATATGTACTTCAAACAAATAACATAAGTTGTGTAATATGAGTTCTGTTACCAATTCCACATAACCTACTTTACTAAAGAGGATATCAAATTAAAGCTGGAAAAAGGGTTAGTTAAAATGTGGCAGTGGCAGTTAAGTTAGCAGGTAAAATAATATACAACACGAGCTCGAACTCTGGTATCCTTGTGGTCGGCCAGTGTCCCATAGTCAGTCAGTGGTGGCAGTGGAAGTAGAAGTGGAACCATATACCGCGCTCAGTGGCGATGATAATTACTGCGGTACTATACTCTACTCTACTCAGGTCGGTCCTCGGTAGCAGCGGCGGCAATTTGTTACGCCTAAATGTCGGCACGCGTAGTCTAATCTTTGCCCTTAATTCGCCTCCTGCTTCAACTTCAAGTCCGTCCGTTGTCGAGTCGCTAGCTCGGTCGTCCGTGTATATAGATAAATGGGTTCCAAGGAAGAATAAGGATATCACCCTCTCCTCGATACCTATGGCTTTGTTTAAGTATGCAAAACTGTATATCGATGATTATGTCCTTTCGTGTTATGGGCTTGAATTGTTGTTCTTGTCTATAACTACCTGATGGCTGATGGAGAAAGTCAATTGTTTACATGATGTTCTTAAAGCATAAAATAAGACCGTGGGTGAATAAAAGGCTTCAAGTTTGAGTATCAGTTTGATTTGCTTGCCCGTAAATAATTAACTTTATGCTTATAAAATGGGGAGGTTATATAATTTTGGCTTGACTTGGCTTTACATGGAGTATCAAAATTTTCATAACGTTAAAGGGGTTTGCCTATAAACAGCAAAATAGAGAAACACTCTTTAAGAACACGTCCTTTGTTCAAATCATTTTCTTTATTGTTAACGAGTATACGAAGAACTTGAGGCTTAGATTACACCACACTTTCAGGAGAGAAATTACTATAAGTGCGGGATGGGTATGGGTTTGGGTTTGCAGGGTGTTATGTCTGGCTGGTTCATATACAAATATATTTATGTATCTATCAGTACCGAACCTACCTATGTACTCTAATACGTACATACATTAGACAGAGGCGATGAAAGTCATGTCTTGCGTGTATAATAAGTAATTTTAGACAGAAAATTTAATTGCCTCCTGGCTCCTGAATTGTACCTATATATGTTAATTCAAGTGGAATTAATTGTTTCCGGTATTTAAGTTGCTTCAAGGATTTTTGCCCCACTGTGTGTGTGTGCCTTACTTATCCTGATCCGACAATTGTTCGAGTTTGAGAGTACGAGAGTCTCTCTGAACAGAGAAGTTCAGTTCAGTGTTTTTATTGTTGTTGGTATATTTTGTGGTGTGGTATGGTGTATCTTAGATGACTTGGTTTTTTGGGCTTTCAGCTTGACTTGTGCTGGCTTTTCAATATTTGACTAAAAGTCTTCTCTTCAACGACCGATGACGGGAACGACGACGTACGGAAGGCTTGTTATGAGTTTAAACATCAGAAATGACTATTATCTTGATTTTTCAACTTTTTGTTTTGGATTTTGAATCGATATGTTTTTACTGTTGAATTGGCTTTAAGGTTCAGTGAGCATGCAAAATTAGTATTTATACCTCTATTTATTTCTACAGGAATAACAATACCCTTAAAGAATGATGATGATGATGATGAGGCATTTATATCGTTGTCGGATATTAACACTAAAGGAGTTAATTGCGGTTATGAATTTGAAAACAATACAAAATATTTTGTTTTATTTGTTTTAATATTTTTTTCGGGGGAACTTCCTTTATTTATAGGTTATAGCAAAATGAAATTTATATCCCGTGCAGGTTTTCTTTTAAGAATTAAATGAGTTTTCAAGTTATTATTGGGTAGTTAAGAAGGTATAAGTAATTGCAATTTGTGCCGATAGAGAATTATCAAGATTTCTTCTGCTTTAGAGAAATAATAGAAAAGAAAAATATTTTCAAGTCTCAAGTAGAATAAGCACAGCATAGTCACCGATTTTATAATAAAGGCGCCAGTTATAACGACCAGAAAAAAGAACACACAAAAAACCTTGATTGCAGTTGTTTGCTTTCAAGAGTTACGCAGCCTAGAGTAGTTTTAGGGAAAAAGGTTTAAACTTCTAATTTTCTCTATGATATTTAATTTTTCGTACGAATTGATTGCTCTTTGACAGAAAACATTCCAATCATTTTCTTTACGAAGTTCTATGTTCAAATAAAGACGAATGTATGTTTTAAATAAAGTTTTACAATAATTTTTAAATTGGCAGCAATAAATGTTTCAAAAACTTCAAGCAAAAGGAAATAAATCATTTGTATTTTTTCAGTATGTGTATTACAGATCAACTTTTATTGAATGATCATATATTTAGCATTGCCAAAAATGCTAGGATTTCTTCTACATTGCAAGGAATCTTTAACCGCCTCTGATCTGGCTGTAATTTACAAAGCCTTCGTTCTTCCAAAACTTAAATACATTTCTCATATTCGGGAAAGTGCAACTAAAATAAGTTTTAATGTCATTATCTCCTCAAACAATTAACCCGTAATACTTGCACTTCCGGGAATGCTCAACAGTTAACCTTGAGCTCAATTTCGGACTTACACATCGAGAATGTGGAATACTTTACTGAACTCTGTTTTTCCGTCTCATTTTCATTTTTAAAACTATAAGTCTGCATCTGTATGTTCTCTTAGTTTCAATATTTTTTATTATTTCTATTAGTTTTCATATTGATTATAAATTATTTATTGTTTCTAGATATTTTTGTATCGGTATTTTTAAAATAATAATAAGATAAGGTCAAATTCTTGTTAAATGAGGGCACATACAAAAATATGTATTCGAATTCGAAACGAATCCATATAAGTTTCAATAAAGTCAATGCATCCTGATTCCATTTTAAAACAGAAATTATTTATACTACTTAAATTATATATTTACCAAACATAAAGGGCGGTTAAATTTTAAGGGCCGATGTTGAATGTGAACCACACCTAAACATCTAGTTTTTCTGCATTTCATTTGACAAAAAAACATCTCAATTTGAACAATGGTCGTAGGGGTAGGACCCCTCCTGGGAGATAATATGTTTGTTTTTTTTTTCGAAGGAATTCCCTTCAATGTAACACTAATCGTATTGCGTTAATAGACATGACCCCCATTATATTTAGAATTATTAATTTTTGTATATGAAAATAATTTTTTTATTTTACTTCCTTAAACTTTGTTGCTAAAAGTACTACTTTTAACTGAAGACTGGACCAAGAACATAATCTGAATCGGATATTAAGGCATATTCCAAAAACACAGCACATATTCATTAACTTTTGATAAATGGACGATCCAGTTTTGGGATCATAAGAGCTATAAATATTATACTGTAAAGTTGTATAAGTAAAGATTTCATTTAAAGATTTGTTAGTAATTTAACGACATTCACCAAAAAGCTGTTTGCTGTCAAAAACAACTCAAGTTTTTGTTTTCACTCAATTTAGGAAAAAAACTTAGTGATGCTTTAAATTATTTTCATAAAATTTGTTTCTAAGAAAAAGAGCAAATATTCAGGTTCTTAAGAAGAATCCTTGAATAAGAAATCATCAATTTAATGCTCTAAATTTTGTATTCTTAATTTGGCTTCTTTCTACAAGAAAAAACATATTTTGTAATTGCTCTCATAAAACTTTAGTTTTTTTAAGGTTTCTCAAGATCTAATGGACCGATTTCAATAATCTTCTTTTTCTATGCAAGCTCTCGTCAATAATTAAATGATCAAATTGATGATGATTTTATGATCAAAATTGTCATTTTTTTTATTTTTTAAAAAATATTAATTTTGTTAACAAAACTCAAAATTTAAATGTAAAAAAGGTATATCTAGTGTATCAAGTGCTTACAAAAAATATTTTTAAGACAAAATGATTTCAAAAAAAAAAAATAAGTTACATTTTTAAATCTTAAAATATAGGAAATATTTTTAAACAGACTTTTTTGGAAACATTAGAAAGTTCTTGCATTTTATTTCTTTCAAAATTGATCTTAAAAAATGAAATAAATCTGCTTTTGAAGTGAATTTTCTTTGGATGCTCGGGAACTGAGATTTAAACATGTATTCCAATAATATAAATGTCTCTAAAACAGCAAAAGTTACACTTTTGTTAAGGTCAAAATACGAATAAGCAGACTGATAGCTATAATAATAGAAGACTCCCGAAAATTAAGTCCGAAAAAACTACGTCAAAAAAAGCCCGACAATTCTTCATATCAGATCCTCCGTAATTTTGTGCATTTTTGATTTTTTCAGCTTTCTTCGCATTTAAAGAAATGGAAACAAGAAAAGTATATTCTATTTTTCGAAAAATCTATGTTTTAAAACAATTTCTTACGTTTCTTCGTGAAATGTACCAAAAACTCTCTAAACTGTGTTTTAGCTCTTAAATATGGCATATTTAGAAAACTGTTGGAATTAAATAGATAGACCATATCTTGTTCAGTGTTCTAAAATAATTTGCTAACTAAAGTTGCTAATTTAGAAATTGAAATATGTAAATTTAAGGTTAAGATCACATTATGTTATTTAAATGTTGTTAGCCTACTTTACAAAACATTTAAGGACATTTTTAAGCGGCTTAAAAGCTCATCTATGTGTGTGAACCCTCCTGATTAAAAGTCTGGATCGGCCCTTATTAAACGTCGATAAGCCTAAGACAATTAAAGACATTTTGTTCCATTCAGAATTGAATCATACTTACCAATTTTATCATAATACAAAGGAATGACAATAATTTCCTAAATAATACACTTTTCTTGTGACCATTTTCTAAACCGTTAGTAGCAAACAAAACTTGGCCATATTCAGAAATGAGAAATCCTGCACAGATTTACAACATTCAATGAGGTGCAACTTTTGCAACATTCATTGATAAATTGTTTCATTCATATGACCACCTACATTTCGAAAAATTTAAATTTCTCTAACTTAAGTAGTTCGTTGAATAAAAAATCTATGAAATTATTTTACACTACCAACTTTTAGTTGTTTCTTCAAAATTTTCTTAGTTTAAAAAAAACTATGAGTTATTATTTGCAATAACACTGCAGTAATTTTTTTTAAACAATACCAATTTGAGTTCGAAGGGGTTTACGTAGAACTCATATTAAAGTGACATGCTGTCATAACAATAAAATACGATTTCAATCAGGTGTTTGTGTTCCCAAGGATTCATTTTTATGATCTACCTCACCACACTTGAGTATATAGAAAAGAACAAAATGGATGTATTTTGTTTCTATAATTCAATCATTTTTACGTGAACAAGTTAAATTACTGTGAATAAATCAGAAAAACTTAATTATTTTGTGCTTTATTTTACAGCCATATGTATATTTATATACGAGCATAGTATGAATGAGATTTAAAAAAAAAACCCAAGGCAATGCAAAATTTTCAATTAATTTTTATAAAGGACTTGGCCTTTTATGACCGGAAGAGAGTTGCATAATTGGATTCGCATCCGGAGTTGGAGTTTACGCTAAAATGCATTCAAAAAGCGTCAACAGAAAATTTTAAATATATGAAAAACTGTCAGGGCTCACATCGCATCGCATCGCCAAAGGAACGGATTAACTACACCCACACCCCTCTTACCGTCACATCCTATAGAATTTATGTATGTGTGTAGTTGGTCAACCATTGAGCACAAAGGGTCCCACAACTGGGCAGCCAAAAGGATATATATTTTTCTGATTAAATCCCATTTTGAATTTGTCCTTGTGAATGCGGCATTGATGCAAATGTAATCTCATACTATCTTTCATGTGAAAAACTGAAAATACATACATCCCCTCTGTCTCCTTTTTTCTGCCCTTTATTTTACAGCACCGCTGCACCTCTCCTCTCCTCATCGTTGGAGAGATGAAAGCGTGTGTTTTTTGCATTTATATATTTTATTTTTGGGTATAAAATATACCTTTACCTTTGGTTAAAATGTCAAGTGACCAATTTCACCTCAATTTCAATGCTGATTATGCCGTAAAGGATGTGCGGCATGCGGCGTGCGGTATAGCGGCGTCGGTCGGCGGCAACGACAAGCCTTTCACTTTGCGTATTAAATGCTTGGTGCAAAATTATTTATGAGTCCAATGGTATATATATTCTTTTTTGTAATTTATTTTATTCATAGAAAAATATAATATAACTTACTTACTTAAAATTCTGGCCATATAAATGCCAAATTAGATTCATTTGATATCTACAGGTACACATAATTTTTGTTGTTTCTGCGGGCGGCGCAGGTGGGAACTAAATGTGATATGCGATGGTGCGAATTGTGGCTTTGAATTGAAATTTTTGTTAAATTATGCCTTTTTTAACATTTATATACACTACGGTCAAAAAGTAAGTGAGAAGATATGAAAAAAGTAATGGTGATCTACTTTATAAATAAAAGTTTCCATTTTTTTTGAAATTTAATCATTTCAATTTTACACGTTTTGAATTTTAATTTTGCAAAAACCCTATTACTTTTTTTAAAAGTACCTACATATGTACAAAATGAGATAAGTAGAGCGTAATTCAAGTTTTTATTATTTTGTGTAAAGTTGTTGGTCGTTGTATATTTGAAAAATTTGTGTTTTAATCTTTAAAAAGATAAGTGAACTACAAGAAATGTTAGAGCTGTAGATTATACCCCATAAAGGTGACATAGTTGATTGATAGCAAACGCGTGAAACATGAATACTAATAAGAACATACTAAATGAAGATATAGTGGGAGGGGCACTTGAAAACAGTATAGATGTTTTACTCTCAATATACTTTAGTTTTTCAATTGAAAATGTCAAACATACAAAATTACATAGAATTTTAATACACACATAATGTGTTGACAATCCGACGCATTTAAAAAGGCTTTTTAAAACATTTACATAGGTTTGTCCTACTAGCTGACCAAGAAGGCGTCGTTCTACTCTATATAATGAATAAATATTATGATTTGTGATAAATTTTAACCAAATGCCACTCATTTAATCTAAATTCAATTCAGTTACGTATACGCCCCAGAGATCGATGTATGTGTTTTATGAAAGATTGAAGCAACGATATAGTTTTGGATAGAATTCTTGCATACTTCATTCTTAAGAAAATTGCAGAAAGAAACTGCTTGAAATGCATGTTGTTTGAACTCAAGCTTGACATATTGAAACACATAAAAGTAGAAAAATTAATTTTATATTTGTAAATAATTATTTCAAAAAATGGGAGGAAGTAAGGAGTTTCAGGAGATCGTGTACAATAATTTCGCTTTCTCCTGAATTCATATTTAATAATTAATATTTAACTATATATTATTTTTGAAAACATTTTGTAAAACTATATTTTCACCCGAGCCAAAAGCGTTCATGCTAGTGCTGTAGTTTGTGTATAAGATTAGTTTGTAATATTTATGTTGGGATGAATAAATAATTACAATACTTAAACATTATTCACCGTTGTATTGTAGTTTGTTAAGTCAAATATTTTGAAAAATCATAAATTGTGGACAGCTTTACATTCTTAATGCTAGCTGATGATGTATGAATGATCCTCCTTCAACATACCAATTTTTTGTTTGTCTTAACCAAACTTAGTTCCTTTAGTCTTTTAGTGCCCCTTAAACCATTCACCCTCTTTATTTGAAATCAAGTCAAATATGTTTTGAATTAGTTTAAATGTATCCAAAGAGTGTGTTAAAAATATTTCATATATTTAAAGATTTAAAAATGTACCCGTAAGAAAAGTTTGATTTGAAAAATTTTAAACTTAAGTTTTCAAAGTTTTCATTTGAAAATCGTTAGAGTGGTTTTCTTCAAATTAATATTTTATGTATTAAATTTTTTAAATGTTTTTAGTATGCTGTTATTTAGAACTAATTAAAAAACGTTTTACATTTCAATTTTCTAAAAAACTTACGCGTTTTCGAGATAATTTTGTTTTGTTTTTAAGAGCTTGTGCTTACTTCTTAAGAAATCTTTAAAACAAAATAATAGTTCTATGGGGGGCACCCTTCTGAAACAATACAAAGCGTATACAAATTTAAAAAACATTTTTATACAAATCATCAGTTCGTTTTTGAGAAAATTCGAATTTTCGATTTTTAATCAAAAAAAAAATTGTATGGGCCTGCTGGTAAATTTTGTCCTAAAAAAAAGAAAAAAGCGCCAAAAGTGAACCGGTTTATAAACATTAATTCAAAATTTGAAGTCAATCGACCCAATGGATTGGGCAACTGGGGCTTCGAAAGAAAGACGGAGGGAGGGAATCGGGGGACCCATTTTTTTTTTCAAACACGAATTTACGATGGTAGATCGTATCGAAGAAGTATAACCTTGCTTCCTTTATGCCGCAAGTAAAAATAACCCAGGTAAAGAAATATCGGAGATTTAAAAATATTAAATAACCACAGTTCAAAATTATCCAATTTTAATAAAAGTAACCTAGGTAAAAAAGTAACCCAAGTAATAAATTTAAGCATTATAAGATAAGCAAAGGTTAAACAAACCTAGGTTTAAAATAAAACAGGATAAAATACGAAAGGTAGAAAAACAACAGAGGTTAAAAAATAACCTAGGTTTTGAAATAACCCATATTAAAAAATAACAGAAGTTCATAAATAATCCCGGTTAAAAAATAAACTCGAAAGCAAAATAACCCAGCTTAAAACATATGAAGTAGGCTACACCAAATTACTTATTTTTTTAGGAAATCGTATCTTCTAGGTTGAAATTAATTTGTTCGTCAGAACTACCGTTTCTGTGTGAACAAAAATTAAATTTTAGTATTGATATTTTTAAGTTTTTCGATTTTCACTTTTAGTTTCAGAAGTCAACATCAAATAAATAATAAATTAGGTCGCGGAACAGTCCGTTGAGAACTGGGGCTTAGTGACTTACAACTCTTAAACATTCCTGTGTGCGAGTTCTGTTGTCAGCGATGGAGGGGAGTTACAGTTTCTAAGCCGAATCCGAACGGCTAATTTGAGAAAGAAAAGAATTACTCTTTGATGATTTTTCAATCCCTTTCAAGTGGCTGTACCCGTGGAAAAAACGTTAAATAGCATAGGTAGGGATCGAACTCAAGAACTCTGGCATGACAGTCCAACGCACTAACCATCACGCTACGGTTACTAAATAGAAATAATATGCACTAAAATAAGGTTTTAAAATATTTATGTATATTTAGTGAATCCTTAACCGTTGATAACGATGGAAATCGAAAAAAAACTAAAACAATTTTTATAAAATCGATGAAATAAATTGATATTCTGATTCAGTGAAAATGAAAATTTTAATATTATAATCATTTAAATGCGAATAAATTTTTGTTTAAGAAACTGAAACAAATAAACAATTCAGTTAAAAATTCTAACATACATTTTATTTTTAGTCTGATTATTTTTAAGGGTTAAGCATAAGCATGTCAAATCATGAGACAGCACTCAAAACTAATTGTTTTTAAATAAATTAAAATCATCTTTTACACCTGACGTATATGTGCTTTTTTAACTTGAAATAAAAACAATTAGAAACGAATATCCTTCATTTATTTTACGTACCACACTGGAACACTAGCCAAAGGTAAGGTTAAGTTAAAGTGGCTATCCGGGATGGAGTAGGATACACTAAGGCCAGATTATTGGCCGATTGTGATACCACATGAATTTTTCAGTTGACCTTATTGAAAGAAAGAAAGTGAAAGACTGATTGCGTTAAACTGATTAAGATCATTTAGACTGTTATAGAAGAACTATCAAAGGAAGATCTTGCGTTTTTGACCTAGAGCATATGGCATGTACCGAGGAGTTGAAAAATTGTTTTTTCCTCTTCCTCATCCATTCAGCCTATGAAAAGCGTGCTTTTCTATTAGACAGTACCGATTATCGAGCTTATATAGATCTGCTTATAGAAAGAAAGCTCCTATCATTCGTTAATAAAGGGTCCGCGAAATAACTTTTTTTTTTGAAAATGCTATAAAAACATAGAGTGTAGCTTCGGCTGTGTGGCACGTAGTGCCGTTCTGTCGAAACCAAATGTTGCCAAAATCCTCCTCCTCCTTTTGTAAACAAAAATTCGTTAAAAATGGGCCGATAACGATCGTCATTGACTGTAACGGCTACTCCTTGCCCATTTTCGAACAAAAATGGCCTAATTATGCCTCTGGACCAACATCCGCACCAAACAGTGGCTCGTTTTGGGTGTATCGGCTTTTCAAAGTATGCACGCGTGTTTTCTGTGCCCCTAATGCGACAATTTTGCTTGTTTACATACCCGTCAAGATCAATATGAGCTTCATCAGAAAAGATGATTTTTTTGGCGAAATCGGTATCTTCTTTAAGCGTTGTTCCCAGCGTTGTTCAAGCGTATACACAACCATATTCGTTCAGCGGAAGGATAAAACTAATTATATGTCAAATCAAATATGAGCTAAGTGTTACCATTCACGAAAAAAGCACCAGGTGAATAAAAAACTTTAGATGGAGAATCATATACAAAACATTTTCAGAAGCAACCCGTATTAATTTATAGATTGCATTGAATGCATTTTAATTAATTTTATTTCTTCACCTTCATTAAATTTGTTCATGTTTAAATTTTTGATTTTAGAAATACAATAAAACTTTTAGAGATTTTGTAGTAATTTTAAGCTCTGCTATTTACGGCTTGGATGTAATGGCGACTCATTATTTATTGTGGACCTTCACTCAATATTTTAAAAAATAAATAATGCAAACAATGACTTGATTTATAAAAAAGGACGAAGTTATAATTACTTCGCATTAATTTTATAATTAAAAACAGAAAAAAAAACCAACCACCATATTGACCCTCCTAAACTTCGCTATTTATTTACTTTCAAAACAATATACCTTCTGTGGATTTTTATTTAAAGAAAAAGATACTCATCATCCACGTAGATATTTCTAAAGAAGACACCAGATTCTGATGATGTGCTCTATAGAATTGTTTGTGCTTTGAGTTTGTAAATGAAAGTATTATATTTAACTTGCCTTCCAATATTCGTGGGTGGAATAGCTTATTGTTAAGTTGCTTGCTTGATTCTGTATCAACCATAAAGATATAAATTTATACAACAACAAAACATTTTTGCGCTTGATGAAGATACCCTGCAGATCTAAGCATAGGTATACAAGTTTGGAACAAAAAAAGGATACGGATATAGCTAGAAGAAGAAAAGAAATATAATAATTAAAAATTCACCCCTTAATACACAAAAACCATCAAGACAAGCATGAGACGAGTTATAAATAAAATGTCGTCTTTTCCCCCAAAATTAATGGCTCTATATATTTAGATGCGGAGGATAATATCAACTCATTTTGCTCATTTTATGCCAAAGTCTAGAAAGAATACTTTAGTAGGTTAGCGCTAGGTAGGTATGTACATGGGTATAGAGTAATGGTGGTATTTTTGTCCCTTAACGATTCGACTCGACGACACATAGACCGGAAAAGGGATGTGGGTATAGTGGGTGGACAGAGGACAGGACAGGGATGATGGTTTTTGCCGCATTTATATGCATTTTGAAAATTGTGCGTCTAGTTTTCTTAATTAGCAGAAATTTATCTGTTTATATAGCTATAGCTATATAGTTACATAGAAAGATACAATGATAGACTTGAGTAGATATTGCTTCATTTATGAGAGACGCCACTCCGCCGGCTGCTAGCTGCTTGCTTGCTGGACAACTGCAACGCCCAGGGTGCAAAATTTATTACCCACCACCAAAACCGACATAAATAAATTAATAAATTTTCTTTTGTTTTATTAAGGTTATACAAAGAAACAAAGCGTAATGGTAAAATTTGTCAAATGTGGGGTAAGTTATGGGTAAATAAGCATCTACATACTCGTATATCTGTACCAAGTACATGACAGAGCTGGTTGAATTATTCAAAAATATTTATGTCTAACTGCCTTTGATATTTAAGTATCTTTCTAGATGACTAAATTTATGTATAATACATAGGTAAGCTTTAACCTAAAGGTTGATACGATTTATGTTTTATTTTCTTACACAGGTAAATTGGGTATATTCCCATATTCTTTGAACCTTCATTTTTTAAAAGCACCTGCAAACGGTGTTTGATTAAACATTTAAAATTAAGCTACAAAAAGAAGGCAATACACTTAATCACAAAACAGAAACCATTTCGAACTTCACCCACTTCAACCAGCACCACCTCGCATTCGAATATTGTGAAAAGTAACTCAAACTAACCTAAAATATAACTCACTTAATTTTATATTTCATGAAAGAAAAGGAGTTGAGTCAATTTTTACAAACATGGTAGTAGAAATGGCTATAACCATCTTGAGAGAAAATAATTCAATGAGAGGGAAAAAAATTATACACATTACACACAATGAAGTTAACGTTCGATAAATGAAAGGGGAAATTTTTTCGCTGAGTTCAGTGAATTAAGCCACACCTACTTTTGTTGATAGAAATCGCATGAGTTTTATGTTGTGGAGTAGTGATAGTTCTTGTTATAGCTTGATAGTTAGTTCTTTTTTTTAAGTTTTGAAGAAGTGTATCAGTTGTTAAGCTAGGGAGGTATTTAGGTAGATTGAGGAATTATATTAACCTATTATATGGATAAGGTGAATGCAAAGGGGGATCGAAGATATTGATTTATATTGTCTGTAGATAAATAAGTAAAATAGCTTTATTTTAGAGAAAAAATTGTAAGCATTAGGGAGAAATATTTGACAATAATATTTCTTTCCAAGACTATAAAGGGCTTTTGCACCTTTATTTGTTTTGAAGTAAAACTTAATTTGAGTTAAAAAATTCGAATTGTAAAAATGGTGGAAGTATGAACGAGTAAATAGAAAAAATGCGACCCACACTGAAAACTTCCCACAAATTAGTCCTCATGAAAACAAGCAAATGATATTTTTTGTAATCCATCTTTATATTAAAAACTTCAAAAAGTTTGTTGTTGAATGGCTTTTAGTATTTATTCATTATTTGTTGTATATTTTTATTCCGTTTTTGAAATATTGAAGATTTAAAAAAACATTATTCAGGTTTTTTGGTAGATCAAAAATGTTCATATATTTTAGTTTTAAAAAAGGGGCTTCCAATTCATGCCCGTCTGTCAATATTTCTAAAAGTTGAACAAAATATTCATAGAAACGCTTTGCATAACATAAAAAAAGTTTGAAGTCGAAAACCTTTTCTAACCAGTTGTTAGTTGTGTATATACGTTTTTCAGTTTTGTAATAAGGTTTGTTAGTCAATTTTTCTAAAAAATAATTAAAAGTTAACAACAATGTTTTGCATATGAGAAAAAGTGTAATTTTAATGTCCTTTCTTATTATTATTATCAATTATTTTTTCTCAGTCAGTTTTTAATAGCACATTTTGAAAGTTAGAGTTTTGGATTTTTTTTTGTATAATAGCTGATCATTGTATTTTTTTAAGCATTTTAGTAAATGTTAAAAACCATATATTTATAAGGTAATGTTAATTTTAAGGCATCAACATCTGTCAAACTAAGTTGTTAATCCAATTTTTTTGATCAGTTGAAAGTCTGACATTTACGAAAACGGATTGCTCAACTATCGTACAACGCATACAATTGTTGAAACCTTCTACAAAAATGGAGATTCTGCCACAGCCACATATCGTGTTTAAAGAAGAGATTCTGGTTTAAATAATCGACCAACTACGGAAGCAATTGCCAAAATTGTGAAAATATTTGAAGAGACTGGATTGATTACAGATATTGTAAGGCCTATGCATCATCGTTTCGCTCGTACTACTAAAAATATCTCTACAATAAAAGTGTTGTGATTTTTCGAACGAAATTTTTTTCCTTTGACTTCTATTGAAGAAAACAACTTTGAGAATATATTGTTTCACCAAGACGGTACCACATGCCACACAACTCGAGCGAATATTGATTTATGATTTATTGCAAGAGACATTTCCTGGCCTCGTAATTTCTTGTCGTCGTCTTGGCGGTAGTACCCGTGGCATGATGGTTAGTGCGTTGGACTGTCATGCCAGAGGTCTTGGGTTCGATCCCTGCCTATGCCACCAAAAGTCTTTTCACGGGTACTGCCTCTTGCGAGGATTTGACAAATTCTCCAAGAGTAACTCTTGTCATGAAAAAGTGCTTCTCGAATTAGCCGTTCGGATTCGGCATATAAACTGTAGGTCCCCTCCATTCCTGAAAAACATTACTCGCACACATTAATGGTTGAGAGTTGTAAGTCACTAGGCCCTGGTTCTCAACGGACTGTTGCGCCACCCAATTTATTTTTTATTTGTCTTGGCGATATTAGCTGACCACAAAGATTATGCGTATTGACACTGCTCGACTTTTTTTTTGAGGCTACGCCAAAAACCGTGTTTATGCAGATAAACCTTTAACTCTTGAGCACTTAAAAACCAACTCTCGTTAAGTGCTGGCTGAGATACTACAGATTATGTGTCAAAAAGGGTCGAAAATTACATTAAAAGAATCTTGTTTCAGACATAATTTCAACGTTCAATATTGATATCGTATCGTAAAATGGATAACCCTGTATTATTATTAATATTTTTGAAATAAGTGACAAATTATATATTTACAGCTACTTTTTTAACTGAAACGCAATAAAATTATTAATTTTGTTTACGTAATTCACAAACTGTTTGTTGTGATAAAGTTTAATTTTCAAACCAATCTAACTAAGTAAAAGTGTTAATTCAGCAATAATTGTTCAAAATATTTCGAAATGAATGTGTGCTAAAATACTAATTAAGTAAAAGCTTTAAGATGACGATGAATGTTTTGAAATCAATAGTTATTTTTGGTTTCATGCTAAAACTATTAAACAATTTTTTACTGAAGCCTTTTTCGATTATTTATATTTATGTTATCGTGTAACGAAAAACTCCGCTCATTAGACAACGAAATAATTGAATACAAAATGTTGACAGTTTTTGATTCAGCAACAAATTTTTAAGTATTGTGGCATCGCTGTTTGATTTACATAGAAGCGAAAGCACATGAAAAATATTTAGTTCAAGTTAAACATTAATTTGTAAGTCTAATAAAGAAATCAGTAAAATTTGTATTTTATTTTAAGATAAGTAACGTTCATTGCCGTAAGCGAAATGTGACATAAAACAAAGAAAAACAGCAACACTTTGACAGAAAACGTACGTTTTCATTGTACTGAATAGAAATTAAAAGGACAATGATGTATGTTAAAAACATAGCTTTTAAATGTAAAAATGAAAATACGGTATGACACACAATTTATCAAAAAGAAATAAATTTTTCATCTAAAAATGTATTCATATTTGTAGTGTGATTTTTATACAATTGGTACTTTTGAATAACCAACATTAATTTTTTGTCACTCAACTGGACTTGAAACATACGTATGATTGTGCATACAAATAAGCTTTATCCTTAGAAAAAGTCAGTCAATCTTATTTCAAAAATGCAAGAATGTTGTTTTTGTAATTTCCTTGTCAGTAGTCGTATATGGCTGAAATAATTAAAGCTCCTATTTTCAAGACGGTTTTGATTTGATAAGTTTAAATCTATACGGTATCTGCATTTTATGTCTTTTTCTTTCATTGACGTGTCAAGTTGTTTCGAATGTGCCAAATGGAAAACTATGTTGCATGTTTACTAAGGCAAACGCAACATATTATAAGATTGAGTTGAATGTAAATAAATTTAAGCAAAAATTTGTACACCCTTTGAAAACGAATATTTACGTTTTGAATAAAATCGGAGCATTTAGAAAATTATGTACAAACGATATTTTCATGACTTCTAAGAAACATGACGAACTGCAAATTACACGATATACTTATGCCCAATACACTTCCTTTGCTTTACATAGCAAAATTTCCGAAAATGAGAACTTATACTTAGTTTTTCAAAAGAAAAATGTATTGAAAAAGTTGAAACCAAGAACTATGTGAGCTTTACCACAAATTCAAAATGCGCCGTTTATTCTTTTGTATAGATACAAATGTAAAATCGATATGTTTCAAAAAATAGTTGTTTTTTGTTTTAATATTTATAGTTCACTTGTTTCCTAAAAAAATAACCTGATATATAAGACATTTGAAAATACAAGTAAACACCTTGAAGGTTATAACTTCTGTCACCAACACTCACTCTATATCAAAATCAATTAAAAAAAAATGTTCCCTTATTTTATTCTATTTATTACGCAGTGAACGTTGCTCCAAATTCACCCATAAGTTAGGCCAGACTCAATAACTTGTTGCTGATGCTTCACTTCCCACAAACGTGTGTTCTTCAAAAACTCCAAACACATTGAACCAAATTTAGTGCCCCAGGGCACTAAAAACAGCCGACTTCAATAAGCTATTAAAAAAACGTTCTACATAGCCACTTCCAATTTTATTTATTTTTTTAACCAACAAAACACTACCATCACCACCACCACCTCTCGCACTCACCTTCAACCACCACCTCATCATAAACAGGCAGTCTATTTCATCATCATCCCCTTGAAAATAAATTTTTAATTTCTTTTTCCAATTTGCCATTCGTGGGGGTGAATAAACATAAACAAAAATACAACCAAGCCAAGAGACACCCTCTAAAAAAGACATACTCCCTCACATATCCTCAAATGCACTTCAAACTGAGAATAACGACAACGACGACGGTGGACGGACGGCGGCGGTGGCGGTAGTGTCGCCTGCGGGTACTCAGGTGTTTTTCGTTAAACCAAATTATAATTTCAAATATACATTTTATATCATTTGTTTGTCGATTAAATGCGGGGGCGTTAACTTCTTGTTATTTTATTATGCATTTGACAGTTGTTCATTTCGAGGTGGAAATAAATATTTCTCTTTTTTATTATTTATTTTGTTTTGTTTTCTTGTTTTGCAAGTTCAGAATTAAGTTGAAGGCTGAGACGCAGGCTTACATATTATTTGAAGAGAAAAATATCATGCATTTTTGTCATCACCTTCTCACGATTTCAGAATTAATATAAAAACTTTTTTAGAAACGCTTCGACGACGACGATTCGGGCGGATGCGAGAAATATTTTTTAAAATATGCTTTTTCAAATTCCGCATCATCAGTAGGTATCCCCCCTTGTGCGTTTTTGTCGATCGAGTGGATATCACATCCTGCGCGCATCTTCTTCATTCAATCGCGATCACATAAATAACACAGGGTCGGCAAAAATATCATTGCGAACATAAATATTATTCTGCGTTATTCCGTTTATCGCACCTTTTGGTGGCATTTGGTCGAAGTTGCTTCGTCAGCGGTACCATAATAAAAAAAACCGCTCTACCTTGGTGCGAAACAATAACACAAAAACAATAATCACAACAACAATAACAATATTGAATATCTAAAGGTTAGGTGTCTTCCACCAGAGACGCTCTGTCTGCGGATGCTGAGATTTTTTTCACAGTCGTTAAGACAAAGGCAAGTATTGGATTCGATGAAACATAAGCTTCATATGAACTTGGCTTTCTATAAAGGGTCTTTCTCAAATCGTTTCCATTACCAATTGTGGCTAAGAGAAATTGGTAATCATTGATCTATATTGACGAACGTTGAGGTTGTTGAGCAGCATAGCGGGACATATATCTAAAAGATGATTTTTTAGATGAAAATTAAGTTATGTATTTATTTGCCAAGACATATTTAGCGAAGACACGTCTTGGCTGTGGTAGCTTGACTTTAGTTCCTAAATCAGTTGAATTTTGTACCAGTACAGACTGACATTAATTTTGTTGCAAATTTTTCCAAGTTGTGTTTTGAGAAAAACCTAATTTTTGTGAGTGACGTGAAGTCTTCTTTGTACTATCGTGAATAAATGACATCAAACTTGACGAATGTAGCTTAAACAATAAGGCCGCAAATAGGAAAATAGAAAACCTTTTCCAATCTATTTTTTCAACCAAAGTGGAAACAGCGTTATAGCCAACGATTGGTCTTCTAAAAACAAAAGAGAACTCTTAGGTTACTAAATAAATATAATCCTCAATTTAATATTTATAATTATCACTATCCAATCTTTTTAGAAACCTTTTTTATGAGCTTTACCCTGCGACACTTTTGTTGGGTCTAACATCTTAAGGTTTTTTTTTATGTTTCAACCCAACACCTGAATTACTTCTCCAAAACAAAAGATCCCAACAGACTCAGAATCCCTTATAATGTAGTCTTGAGCATCAGGTAACTGGTGAACTGGAAAACATCAATGTGTTTGCCCTTCAAAAATTTATGAAACACCAAAAGGCCGCAAAATTCTGCGGTAGCAGTGCTACCGGCTGCTTCGGCTGGCTGGTCTCTGCCCATAACGGAAAAGATGATGATGATGATGGTCATCATCAATGCGTCCAAAAATGGCCAAAACGTTCAAGAGTTAGTAAAAATACCTATGCAAAGTGCTCGAATCGAAAACTATAAGGATAATGCATCCGTCCTGCCACCGCCGCGCCGCGCCGTCACCACTATCATCAACAAAAGGATACTCTGACTCTTCGCGTCCAGAAGGAAACCTTAGTCGAAGAATCAAACAAAAAAAAAACAAAAAGATGAAAAATATTGAATAAATGAATAAATTTTTGAACTTTGTTTCTTAGGTTCCTGGTACAACTTACGTACCTTTGAAGTTACTAGTATACGGTGATGCATGATGCTGTTGGTTTTTGATGTTTTCCAACGTGTAGAAATATGATTGCTGATGGTACGATGGCGGCTGGCGGTGGTGATGATGGCTGTTCAGGAGCTGTGTGTTGCATGATGCTAATGCTACTTCAGACTTCTCGTAGAAGCATCGTGTTCAACATGAGATAGTGTAACAAGCCACAACGATAGATCCTATCGTGCGATGCGCGCAATTTTGTATTCATTTATTCTTGGGCGATTGTTCTCGTTTTGCGTTTACTCCTAAAGTCTTATACATATATGTACGCCAGAGTATATTTTATCTGTGATTTGACTTCTTGGAGAGGTGACAGATTTTTAACTTGTGTCCTTTTGCCTTTTGGAATTCCACACGGGCGTATTCTTAAAAGTCATACCGTTTGGCACATTCGATTGTGTCATATATTCGTACCATCATCAGTGCTAGATAAGTATACAGTAGGTAAGTTGGTAGCTAGATACTAGATTGGATAGATCTGGTATCTGGAAGTGGAGTCATGTTGCTTTACAAAATGTACTTTGTATGATTGAAAAAAGAACATTCCTATAGAGGAGATATTTTTATATATTGTATATTGCAACCGAACTTAGTAAAAAAGAAAAGTATTTAAATAACTTAAAATTCATAGGAATTTGTGTAATATAATATAATTCATGTTTAAATGCCTATTAATTTTTTTTGATGTAATTATTTTTAATTTTTAATATTGCTGTAAATTGCTCCTTGCGAAGAAATATAGTGTTTTCACCACCAAAAACGATTCTTTTGCGAGAGGATAAATCGAGAGGAAAAAAGGTTTACTAAGACTTATTTTGATAGATGTATCAAATACACCATGGCACCATTTTTTAAAAAACTGTAGGTTAGGAAACTGAACTGATTAGTTGAATTACGACCTTTTATAGTTTCTTGATTTTTACTCTTACGTTTTTTCAAAATTTTCATTTTAATTTTTGTATGTAGAATGCTTTCCATCTTCAGAAAGCTTTTAATATTAAATGTCAAAAACATTTAATGTACGCATGTTGAAAGTCCTCTAGGATTTAATTTTGTTAAAAGACAAATTAAAACGGCTTTTGAGAGTTGTGAATCAAAAATTATTTTTTAAATAGACCAGTATTTTGATTTTATTGAAATCTTTTACACTTGGCTTAAACAAGAGTATTTAATCTGTTCAGTTAAAGACGGAGATGGTTAAAAAGTAATCAGACGTTTTTATAAAAGCGGTAGAAATTGATAAAAGGTCCGATAAAGTCAAGAAATATAAAATGAGTTTTGAGGAACAATATTTTTGGTAATTGCAAACTTTGTTCGAAAAATATGATTTACTTTTAATAATATTCTAACGAAATACTTCGATATTTATATCTGAGTATTTATTTTTGAGGGGACTACGTTTGCTTAAAAGCTTAATTTATTTCCATATTATTTCAGTTGCTTTCACTGTTGAGTATAATTTGATTTATTTTAAATGGTTTATTTTTACTTAAAACTTTAAATTTTCAAATCGATCTTACCAAGTTTTGAAATGTGTTTTTTTTTTCGTATAATTGATTTCTTCCATTTCAAATCTGTCCTTAATTTCGGGTGAGACCTTAAAAGTTACCTATAAAAACTACAAATTTTTCAAAATTTTAGCTAAAAAAAAATTTAATTGGCTTTCAAACATTTCGACACTTCTGCACTTTTTGCTTTTAAAAAATATGAATTTTCAATTGACACAATCGTTTATTAGTTTTAAAATTGTATTTATTTGTTGAGTTTTTGAATAATGAATGTATTAATAAGGAATTCGCTGTCTTAAAAATTAAACCATGAGATCAGCTATGACCGTTGTTTCAAAATTATTTGATTTTATTATTTCAAAGCTATGATAGACACATTAAATTCGAAATTTCAGAATTTTGAAAAGCCAAAGTATAACAGACATATTATAGAGTTTCTTCAAAATAACTTTTATGGCAAAACATGTTTAAAAGGGTTTACGATTTTTGAGTTTTTCACAATTTTTTTTTTCAAATGTCAAAAAAAGGGGCTGGGATGCGACCCACACAGATAACTTCCCATACCTTCTGTCAATTTGTCTTGCTTAAAAGTTTGTAGGTTTACGTGTTGGGTTAAAAAAGTTACCAACAATATTTTTCATATCAAGAAACAAGTTTAAGTTTGAAAATCTAGTTTTGTTAAATAGATTTTTAGTCAAAACAAATTTTTAAAAATTTTAGTAGCATTTCTTAAATTTGTATAATTGAGAGATATCAAGAAATGAACATACATTTTTAACAAATATGCTTACTATTTTTTGTAAATTTTATTTTTTATGAAAAAACAGGCTGTTGGATTAACTTCTGAATTGATATTCAATAATTTCAATTAATATTAACAATATTTTCTGTTAAATAAAAAAAAATGGAAGAAAGTATTTTCAATTTCTGAAAAGCTATTTGAGTCGAAAGTAAATTTTTACCAAAGCTTAGTATTTTTTTTGACAACAATTTTTTTTAAAAGATAAAAGTAGTTTAAAGCCAATATCTCAAAGTTTTGAAAGATATTTGTGTCGAAAATCAATTTTTAATTTGTTTAGGTTTTTATTTGTTGTAAAAAACTGTCAATTCGATTTTTCTTAAATTTTTTTCGAATGTTGGATACAATATATTTCGTATAAGTTAAAATTAGTTGGAAGCCATTATCTCAAATTTTTGAAAAGATATTTGAGTCGAAAATTAATTTTTACCAATTTTTTGTAAACAAAACTGTCAATTTAATTTTCCTCAAAATTTTACCAGATGGATAAACGTTTGTTATCGTTGCACAAAATTGTTTTGTGGATGAAATCATTTTTTATTCGTAAAATTTCCATGTGACAAATTTTGTTTTTGTTAATTGGATTTTTTCCAATAAATATATTAGTTTGGTATCACGTTACAATATAAAGGTAATATAAAATTTAATTAAAGTCTCTAGCGTCATTGGTTTGTGAGATATTTAGGATTAACCAAAATTTTCACATTTTCTTTAAACGGCTTGGGAAAAAAAACATCCACTAAATTTTTTTGAAAGCCCTTTCGGCATCTTTCTGCACTATTATCTCTATAACAAAATGTATTTGAAGTCGACATCTCTTCTAGTTCTTGAGCTATGGACAACGAAAAGAACGTTGCGAACGTACGAACTTACAAACGAAGTTAATAAACTATGGCCGTTAGTATATTTAGGACTTTCTAAATAAATTTATTACACTATATTTATTCATACTATAGAAAGTGGTTACCTAAATACATTTTAAGAAAAATAATACATTTTATGAAAATGACGGCTGTGAAACGTTTTTTCCATTTTTTTAAGCTCCATTATCGGGCTAACATTTCTTGCAAGTTTTTATTCATAATGATTCATCTCGCTATACTTAACATTCATGTGTTGGATGCTGAGAAAATTTCTTAGAGCAACTATCAGTCCTCAAAATTAATCCATTTCCCAAGCACATTATTCTTTAACATTTACCAAACTTCAATTTAAAGAATTCGAGTAAATTACTACATGTTACTTGGCGAGAGTGATTTTATACAGACCTTGAAAATAAAAATCAGAAATCAATCACAGTTTAGATATGAAAACTATCTCAGCTTTTGTATACCCCCTCTACGATGAATAGGTATGCCTTATCAATACGTTCTAAGCCTAACATAGTATTCAATATTTTATCCACATATTTCTTCCATCAGAATACAGATTGTGTTTAATATAATTTCTTATGTACGTCGTACATATCTTGACGTATCCCAATTCATATGGGAATATGACCTAAAGTTATTCTAGAAATTAATTACTGTCCAATTGTTGATTCATAAGATCGCACACCAACGGGGCCATTAAGCCACACGTTAATATCTCGTCCACTCCATCGTCGTCTTCGTTGTCTGTATTTTTTTTCGTTTCGATGGCTTCGCAAAGTAGACGGACGTCATCTTCGTCGTTGGTAGTTGGTCGGCTGGTCGGTCGTAGTCATCATTCGCAACAGATTTAGAGCAATAAAAAATATTTTCCATGTCTATTTGACCACAACTTTACTATAGCCGACCAACGTCACCGCCAGTGCCGGCCGGCCCCCATCGATGCTAGTTGCCATAGTGATGCTAGTTCCTTCCTTGTATTTCAGTTTAGTTAGGTTTGTTTTGGATTGGTGATGAAGAAATTGTCCAACGCCACCGCCGCCACCACACAACGTTGAACCTAGAATAGTTACCTGCCATTAATTAGTCACTTGATTTATGAATTCTGCGATAGCACCAACAAATGTGGTACGTGGCCTTATAAGCCTTGGCGGGCAAATAGTCATCGATCTGTAGGCTGCCGCTTCCACGCCGCTGTTTGCTTCTGCTGGACTGCTGCTGCTGCTCAAATCTAATATGTGAGTATATATGGGAGTACAGAGGCACCCGCTGCGATGCGCACACTCTTCAGATAGTACAGTGCAGCGCCATCCTTAGCCATGTAAATATGATCTAGGCCGTTCATCTAAGTGGAAGGCGGCGGCGGTAGTGGCAGCAGCTAGAAAGTGAGGTGCGGCACGGTGCACCCGATGTCTGTCGACGAAGGCGACACGGGGAGTTAATGTATACTGGTACAACGACAGCGGTGGTGGTGGCGGTGCTGAACCAGGCTCTCCTGCAAGGAAAATGAGATGAATCTCTTGCTTTAATTCTGCGGGCGAGCATAATTCTTCATCATTGTGTTAATTGGAGTGTTATCCTAGTCGGCAGACTGTTTGCTCTTTATACCTCATACCTTCATCTCCTCATCGTCATATCATCATCAAGCTCTCCTCTGGTTCAGGTACGGGTACATATATCTAAGCCTATATAAGTTGCAAGCAACGGCGGCGGCGGCGGCATCTCATGTCGTGCACAAAGCACTGAGGAATTTTCCATTTTTAGAGATATATTTATTTTTAATAAATTACGTGTGGGTTGTAAATCTTAAAGCTGCGAGAACTAGAATTATAGGTATAGACCTTGGAAAATTATTTATTCAGAAGCACGGATTAGGGGAAGGCTTGGGTAGACTTTTCTAGAAGAAATAGGAGGCATTATTTGCTTTTTAAGTTAGAAGAGTATTTGAGGTAGGGTTTTTCACAAAGTTGATATCTCAAAAAAGAAATTCATGATTGCTCGTCAAGACTTAAATCTTAGCAATTTGAACAAAAAATATCCTAATCATCAAACCATTTACTACTGGTATATTTGGGTTATTATAGTAGACATATTGTAGATCCAAACTATCCGAATAGAGGCGAATAATCAAATAAAATGTCATGCACTATTTTAATGTTGTTCCTTCTCAATTATCTGTTATTTATTCTGATGTTTCCAATATCTAATAAGTGAATATGTTTCTACTATTCAAATAATCCAGAGTATGTTTGCAAAGAAAATTACAACTCATGGTTCAAACAAAATTATCTGGCAGTTTTTCAAATATCTGCATATTAATGCGATATTATTTTCAAATGTCGGCATATTAATGAGATATTTAGAATCTTAATCATTCGGATATTTTCAGATATCCGGATATAAAAATAAAACAATTTTAATAAAATACTATCCCCGAATATCCGAACATTTTTAAAATAAAAACTACTAGCGACAATTTGTCCGATAATCGGACTATCCGAAATACTTTTGGCTCCCAGCTAGTTGCTCGTTAAGAAGTACAACTCTCAAGTCTCAAAAGATACTGACTCCCTTGTTTAAATTAAATGTCAGTGTGCAGTGACACATGTCACAGTCACAAAAATGTTATATTACAAAAATTCGTGACGCCATTTGCAAAATTAAAGGTCCATTCACATTGTGACATTTTATTAGCTGTCAAATAATTTACAATTTAATATGCAGCACATCAAGAAACTATGTTTAAACTTAATGTGCCATAATTGTGCGAATACGAAAAACCATCCCACTGATAGTCACCAAGGTGGCATGCAATATTTACATCTCAAGACACTAATGAATCCTTCTGCGGGGTCCTCGTTTTCATCTTCACATTCGTCGTCCTCTTATTCTTCATCGTCTCGTCGCCATCGTCGTCATCAACATCGTCATCGTCTTCGCCTTCGACCATTGCATCGCAGCGGAACAGAATCCTATTAGTTACCCCCGATGCAATCGCCATTTTCATATACTTATCATGGAATTCATTTGCTGAAGTTCAGCGATAACAGAGTCTTCATCGTAAGCAGTTGCGTTGCACTTTGCTGCCCTCAGCTCCTGCTGGTTGCTGCCATCGCCACTGCTGGACTTCTCGCGTAGTCGTCGGTCGCTGCCGCCACTGCTGTTTTGCGCTCTTGAGGAGACCTAAGGCCATCTAGCAAAAGTCAGCCAATAGCATAAGATAGCTGCTTTGCATGGCTGGTTGCGCGGCTATAAGTTTTAACTTTAGTTGATTTTTTTACGTTTTGAATGTGTTATTTTTTTCACGGTTTCTTTGGTCTTCATTTTGAAAAATGTTGGTTTTTAGTTATTAATATGAAGAAAATGATCTTATCTTCTCGACTGTGCTCTTATTTATTGCCACCGTCGTCGTTGTCTTCGTCGTCGTCGCTGTCGACGACGGTCATTCCCGTAATATACCTTAGAGTGGTGTTCTTGCGCTCTAAGACAACGCAACCAGACGGCAACGATGGTGAGTTGCGTCATTCCCGGAGGCTCTTTAAGAAGGAAGAAAGAACCTCGAACTAAAAAAAAACTGGAGCAAGGAAACTTATTTGGAAAATGTTATCCCACATCATCAGAGAAGCTAAAGTTGATTTACATATTGTTGCGACTAATGCTGATTGCCTAACACAGGTTTTAAAGATTTTGTCATCTTTCAGTGTCACAGACCACACATATTATTAGTTTTATCATTTAGGGGCGAAGATAACCATTTTAGAATGGTTATAATTCTTTTCATTTCTAAGAATAACCAGAAATATCACCAACAACAGACAGAAGTTAGAATCAATCAATCAATTAATAACATTTAGAAATGAGGACTAAGATTTGTTTGATGAAATTACACTAAACAAAAATATTTAAAAGATCCTTATTCAGACTTCATTACATATCCAAAAAATCTTATTTCATTCGTTCCAAAAGTATTCTCAGAAGATTTGTTTAAAAGAAATAATTACATTAAAAAGTGCGTATACGCCTCAGTGAACATTTGTTTTTTTTCTAGGTTTCATAGAAAATTGCGATTGACTTGGATGTTGCAATACTTAAAAGGCACAAATAGCTTTAAAGAATAATCACTACTAGCCAATATAAACAAGCCCTTAAACTTCAATGGATATCGACTTAAGATTGTAAGCATAAAAGTCTAAAACATGTTTCGCAAAACAATAAGCCTACATACGCCGATAGTATGAAAAACAAATATATTAATTAGAGGATTAGAAATTCAAAAACAAGACTTCATGAAAATAAGACCTTGTGACATTTTTGGGATAGTTTTAAGAAGTTTCCAGAAAATATTGCAAATCCAACATCCTAAAATAATCCAATTTCCTTTCAATTTTGTGGTGAGATGCAAAAGAAAAACATATAAAGGGCGCCACTATTTGATAAGTTGAGAGTGTAACAAAATCAATATTTAACTTGAGCTTACCAACATTTTTATATAAAGATGTTGAACCTAAATCTACAAAAAATGTCCCAAAATTATACCAGCATCATTTTCGTTCGAATGAAATCCTTATAAATCCTGTCCTAAACCTAATTTTAAATTTGAAATAGTTGTCATTTTCCTAGTAAGATGTTAAATTTAGACCTTTTAAAAGATGTCCTAAAAGTGTAGTGTGTTGTGTGAGATGAGATTCAATAGTGTCCCAAAATGAATAAACAATTTCAATTTGCCTTCATTTTTGTGCAATTATTTTTTTTAATGAAAACCCTATAAAGAGTGTCCAAAATAAATCCTTTAACAAAATTAGTCTCTCTTTATATAGAAACATGTTAACCTGAAACTATGATTAAAACTTAATATGAAATAACACCATTTGTGTAAAGAGATGTTGACTGGAATCCTTATGAAAACTCTCTCAAAATTGACTCTCCGTCAGTTTCTTACTCAAGGATTTATAAAGATCGTCCCAAATTTGTTTTTAAATTCAAATTTATAACCATTGATGGAAGTAAAAAATCCTCATACAAGGTGTTCCAAAATTAATATCAAATTTTATTATGAGTAATTTATCTAATGCAACATTGAATGAAATCCTTATAAAGTGTGTCCAATAATTAACATTAAATGGGTATTATTTCTCTCGAAAAATATTAAATGAAAGCTTTTAAACGACGTCTTAAAATTAATCTTTAATTTGTAGTTGGTGTTTGTTAAGTGATATGTTGAATGAACTCATTCTTAAGAGTGTACCAAAATGAACTCAACATTTTAATTTGCCACCATTGTTGTGCAGAGATGTTGAATAAAAACTTTATTAAAAGTGTCCCAAAGTTAGTTCTATACTTAAATTTACAATTTTTCTGTAGAAAAGTCTTGTATGATAACCTAGATAAGCCCTCGATTTAAATTTTGCCCCATTTGAGAAGTGCAGTTTTGGCAACCCTAAAAATAAACTGACAGCTAACAGTTACCCAGTTAGTAATCTCCAATGTTACATTTAAATGTCATGTTTGAACAACTGAGCTCTAGATTTTATTTTTCAAAATTTATAGTTTCTTGAATCATCACTTTAATTATGAAAATATATTTGAACATATATGAAGGCTTCCTCAACACATATTGGCTTCACATATATTTGTTCCTCGTCAGTCTTGCTTTCTGCTTTTTAGTACCTACCCTCAAGTCTTTTTTCCTTCTTGTTCAACATAAGTCTCGCCCTTTAAATCTTCTTTCTTAAGATATGAAGTTAAAGGACAAGTTTTCCAAAAAATAAAACCTAACCAAATTCAAAAACTGTTGACAAAAAATCGTTTTGCATGTTCTTGTCTTTTGCTGCTACTTTGCTTTTTATTTTTCTTAAATTTTATTTTATTATTTCTTCTACCATGGTGATCCGATGGTGCTTGTTCTGTTCCACCTTCAACCAATTTAAATAAAATTCAACAAAACTAAATCACCAAAAAACCTAAATAATATATTGACAGATCTGCATGTCGCTTGCTTTACGATATGGTTCGAAAGATAAATTCAACGATTGATCTGCATGCAACATGCGAAGATTTAAAAACGACGACGACAATGACGATGATGATGGCGACTGTATCCGTACAGTAGACGATGACTATATACGTAGACAGCAGCGACGCAGAAGGTCAAATCCAAGAACCAACAAAGATAAAGACAAGAGGACTTTGTGTTGTTTTCTTGAATATTATTTCGTTTATACCTACATTATAAAAGATCCTTAAGATATCTCTTCCTTTTTAGGTATATAATTGTGCTATGTGTTTCTGCTTCCACAACTTGCTATACGACCTATTGATGATTGCACATGCAGATTTTTGAATTTCCAGAAAAATTATTATTGAAGATGCGAGGAACTCCGAAGCGGAAAAGGATGTACAGTCAAAACTCTCGTAGCCGTATAATATGCAAATCTATTTTATTTTTATTGAGTGTGACTTTTCTCACAGCTAATTCCTTGAAAAACAAAATTCTGTAGTTAATCTGCATTGAAGTTAAATAATTTGAAAATTTGGCAAACATCATTAATTGATCAAAAAGTCGTGTCGATAAAAAGTGGTTAGTTATCTGTAATGGTTTTATTTTTTTTAAAGGCCGCGAAAAGTCCTTAAGTGAATAGTTGACTATACTTGATAACGAAGTGCTTTAGTGAAAATTTACTTCAAAGGTAAGCTAGAGTACAATTTTGTGGATAATTGTATGATACTCAAAAGATTAAATTTCACTTTTTAACAACTTTTATGAGGATCGATATTTCTGAATTTTGTTTTATTTTTTTTTAAATTTGGTTATTTGTGAAACTTTAAACTTCTGGGAGAATATTTCAAAAATTAAGTTTAATTTTTTTACTGATTAGAAAAAAAAATGCAGTTTAGAAGTTAGTTTGGCTAATATTTTGGATTTTTGTTTTAAATGTTCCTTTCGTATTGAATTAATATTAAGCTGCCATTTATTTTAAAAGTTGGGCTAACTTTGTAAACTCTATTATTAATTAATGATCTTAATTTTGTATAAAATATTTTGTGTATACATTTTTACGCACTTTTAAACTTTATACTTTAAGATGGCCGTGGCGCACGCTTTATATTAAAAAAGTACACGATCCTATAAAACATAGATTTCACAATTTGTATGCGGTTTTTGTGAACTTTTATTAATTTAATTTATAATATATAAAATATAAGAAAACCTTGCCTAAGAACGTATTGCACTCAAAAACTTTTAACAAAAGAGACAAAAAGTATGAAAAAACTTTAGAGTGAGAAGATTTGCCCTATTGATTATAATCAATAACAAACTCAATTGAAAGAAACAAATTGTTTGTTTAAACAATCACTGTTGTTTTTCACTTTAAGACTCAAAATTACTTTTTTCTGATACAATGGACAAAAGCAACATTTTTTAAAAATTTACTGAAATAATAGATTTCTGGCTGTGAGAAAATTTATTTTGTAAGTGGATCTTTGTATAAGTTCGTTGATATTTTTGTAAAAACAATTTTTAAACATCCGTATTCTGAAAACCGTTGTATCTATCAATATAAATTAAGGCTAAAACTGCAGCTTATTTATTAGCCTTAAAATTGTAGACCATGTTAGTATTACAAAAATTCTCCTTCAACGAGAACATTTCAATATCATAAACAAGTAATCAAAAACTCAAGAATAGCGAATGTGACGAAAGGTCTTCTGCTTTTTAAATGACAAAGTTACTTCAGCTATAAATGAAAAAATAATTGTGACTTTGAAAAGTTAATACTTATCTTAATAAGTGTCTTAAAGTGAGTTTAAATTATTAAAAACATAACAATATTTCGCGAAGCCTTATTATAACAGAAATTTATGCTGTTTTCAAAAATATTCGAAACATTGAACTATTTCTTACTTACTAAAAGTATTTTTGGTGAATTGTTATGTTTTGTAAGAAAAATTTTGATTAAAATTTTGATTAAAATTTTGCACCTTCATATATTTGTTTCTATTTTTATTTGGAAAAATATGTAAGTTAAAATTCTTCAAATTATATTTTCATGTAATTTATGAAATTTATTATTTGTATTGAATACTTCTTAACGTTCTTATGAACAAAAATATATCGAAGGTACTGATAACGCACACACATCAGACACCTTTTAAAACATGAATAATGATGAACCTTGAAACTTTGAGAAATTTTGAAATTTAAGAACTGGTAAGTTGGAAATTAAAATTGTTTGCAGGCTTTTTTGCAGGTCATTTTCATCATAACTTTTTTTACTTGAATTGATAAGAAATAAATTAAAAAATAGGTCTTGAGTTTTCATCATAACAGCAATTTTCTTTAATGATATAATTGCTTTTATGACCACACTACTTGTCCATTATTGCATATGTAAAAAGTCTTGGAACTTTATATGAAAAATTGTTGTTTTTTTTTTTAAGTAATAATTTCAGAATCACCAAAAAACCTTTACTTGGATTCACTTAATTCAAAACCTTTTTTAAATGTGTACAGTTATTTTTAGCCTCTTACTATAAACTAACAATATTTTATAATCGGATTAATAAGTTTTTTCTGAAATATTTCACTTATAAAATTGCATTTAAGAGAGTCTTCACTGTCTTCAAAAGCTCAAGAGCGGGAGGAAGAAAACAAATTAAAAAAAAAACAAGAAATAAAAAAATTATTTTACTGAATGAGAATGGGACTCATTAGGGAGTTCCTTGTTGGTTTTTTAGTTTATGTTTATTTTCATTTTATTTATTATATAAAGATTTTTTTGTCTTGTTGTTGTTGTTGCTGTCTTTTAAGAAACAAAATTTGAATATCCACTACTGTTTTGGGTTTTGATAGTTGGGTTGATCGGTGCATTAAGTTTTTATTTTTTTAGTGTGTGTGGGTTGCTATTTTGTTGGTTCTTTTATTCTTTTTGTTGATTGTGGGTTCCTGTCAATTTGCATTGCATATTTATTAAGGGCAATTTAAGTGGCTGAAGTTATACATATATATCTTAACTTTATCTATATACGTGCAGGTTAAGCTCTAAGGTAGTCATTATTTTATAGAAAATTTATTGTGGTTAAAGTAAAATCTGAATATTGATTCGATCAAATTGATAAGATGACTGAGTTGAATGAGTTTTATTGGTTAAATTTTAAATTTGACCTTCGTTGATACGCTGAATCGATTAATGAAACAGTTTGTTGAGGAGTTTGACTTTTATCCATGTTGATTCGCATAAAAGACTAATAATAATATACATATATAATATTATTAAAAAATAATCGAATGAATATTTGTTTGTCTATTTAAATTTGTCTTATTCAAATATTTGATAGAAAATATGTAACTTTCATAAGATTTTTCCTGTTCTTGATAATTTCAAAGTTTTACATGGCTATCCATTTTGCGGTTTCAAAATTAAATTTAAATGAAACCCATAACTTATATTAGTTTTTATGATATTTCTTATTTATTATAAAGCTTTAACGTTGAAATTATGTGTGAAATACTACATTATTAAAATAACAACCACGCGAATTGTTGCAAGCATCGATTCTTTTGAGGTAATTTTCGACCACTTTTTGACAAATATTGGGCGGTATCGCAGCCATAACTTAACGAATGTTAGTTTTTAAGTACTCAATAGTAAGAAGTTTGTTTCAGCCTTTTACGCAACCCCACAAAAAAAGTTCAGCAGTGCCAAATTGCATGATGTTGGTGATCAGTTGATATCGCCATGATAACAAATTACGCGGCGAGGCAATGAAAATTTTAATAAAGCCATATTCGCTCGGGTTGTGTGGCATTGGCACTGTCTTCTCCAAGTCATATTCTTCACTAGTAGGCAATAGGTTATCATATGACCATAATGCTCCGAATTGACGGTGAGTATCGTTCCATCGTCGTTTTCGAAGAGGTAAGGTCCAATCACACCTTCGTACCAAAGAGCACATCACACAGTTACTTTTTGTGGATGTAATGGCATCTTTTTAATCACTTTATGATCTTCAGAACCCCAAATACAACAATGTTGTTTATTAATATACCCAACAAGTGAGAAATGTGCTTCGCCGCTAAAGAAAATTTTGTTCGAAAAATCGAAGTCCATCGCCTGTTGTTCAAGCATCCATAAGACGTTGTCAATGGTCAGCTGGCTTCAGGTATTCTGTGAGCTTGACTCTATATGGATGAAAATGTATATCTAAATGCATGATATGCCATAATGTGCCGTAAGACTGTCCAAATTCCTGAAAACGACGAGGAATCTCACATTCGAGATGTCTGTCTTCGGCAACACTTTTACTTACAGCAGCGATACTACGAACGAAACGTTGATCGACTGACTCTTCAAATTTCTTTACAATTTTTCCAATACCTTGCAAAGTTAGACGATCATTTAAACCAGGTTAACCATTTTTGTAGTAGGTTTTAACAAATTTGACAGATGTCAAATTCCAACCTTATTCTTTTGAAACCGCAAAATGAATAGCCCGCTATTTACATACAAAATATGGCTTTGAATAAAATTTCTCAACTGTTTACGTGTTTTATAATGATGAAAGATTCACATTCCAAAAAGCTTGTTTCAAGGATTCTAAAGAACCTATCTGATCTGAATAGAATTTCAATTTATTCAAGCTGCTTTATGTTTATTTGATTTAATATACATATTTTTTATAAACAATAGCATACATAAGTATAGCTATTTGTTTTCTGTTAATCATTTAAAAATTTTCACTCAAAACCACACAAAAACCACGATAATTTGTCAATATTATTTAAATTTTGTTTTTAATTTTGTAAACATAATTGTCATTAGTTGGCAAGGATATTTTATTTTAAAAAATGATAATTTTAATATTCAAGCAAAATTAACATAAATAGTATTAAAAAATATGTAAACCAACTATTAAATGATTAACGACTACAAACAAGCATATGTATACATATTCAAAAATGCTGATTAAAATTCTGAATTTTTGTTTTTATTGTTTTTGTTCGTCACCGTCGTATTTTTAATGAAAGGATTAATATAGCCAGGCTATAATGTTGGAAAGACCAGACATGGGGTTATATTCATATATAGGACTATGGGATTTTTATGTGGTGAATTGCATGAAATATTTGTACCTACATTTATTTCCAATTATTTCATTAAAAAATAAAAACTGTACATAGTTTTGTACATATGTTCAAAGGTTTCTGACCAAAAATGAGGTTTTATACGATTTTTTTGTAGTGTTTACGGATGGGTGGGGTAAATGAAAAACCTTACAGTCATCATCCTCTTTATTATCATTGCTGTGATTATTATTATTAATGAAAGCATTGTGGGAACGTGAAATGGTAGGTAGGTATTACCATCATTTTAATATTACATATAAGTAAATGAATGGTTTGCTGTGTACTTATAAATATAATGTGAATTGATGATTTTTATTTTTATTTATATCATCAGGATTGTTTGTTAATTAAAATCATGTTCGATACAAATAGTGGCATGATTTTAAGTAGATATTACTGATGATAAATGAGATGTGTGGCTATCGAGTGTGGTTACAAAAATATAGACAGTGTATAATCATCGAAATTGAAATTTGTAGGTTTTATGTAAAACCTTGAAAAAAGGTAAAATACGGAGTAGCTACTGTAGTTCAAGACTAAAGTCTTTTTTCAAAGTCCTTTACTTAACACTTTCTAAATTTTAATTTAGAAATACAACAAAGTTTGCGGGGATCAACGATAAGAACGAAATGCACCGAACGTTTCTCGATCAAAACTTCTATTTGGATTGAACAATTTCATCAGTTGTACTTGAATAACAATTTCATCACTTTTACTTGAACGTTCTATCCGTAAATAACGATCTTTACAAAACCTCATTATACTCAGACCAGAATAAATGAGCCAATATGGCTGCTATCAACTGTCAAAGTTTGGATGTCAGTATTGGAAGGCCCTTAATTTTGTTATCGGTTGCTTATATTGACCTTAGAAATAAAGTGAATCACACTTTTTAAAATGATGGTTCCATTGTCCTGAATGTTTGATCAATATATCTTCTTAGAAATTTGTTTGAAACATATATGATGTGGCATAGCCCTTTGACATTTTCTCAGAAAAGCATTGACGGAAGGCCAAATATTTTATAGCTACTCTTTCCGAAGAAATTTTCCATCTTCTTCTGCTTATTTCAGATATTTTGTTCGCATTCTCTCCTCAAAATTCTTGAACTTGCATTCTCTCAATGTAACGCTGCCTTTCAATAATCCAAACAAATCCGCGCACATTTAAATACGCGATATCTGCGACCGCTAACAGATCACCACCACAGTGATTATGATTGATTGCCTTGCTGTCAATTGTTGTCCCATTGTTTACCACTCAAAAAGTTGATCAGTTTCACTTTTCGTTTTGTTTTGATCACTCAACGACACGGCACAACGCGACGACCGACGACGACGCACGGTGACGGCAAAACAGACGAAGACCGCAAAGTCAATCGGTGCATAAAACGGATTGCCGGTAACTCTCATGTTCGGTTGCAATAAGTAGTGGCAAAGTGGCGGCGTGCGAGGAGATTGCAATGCATGGTGCGCGGTACGGTGTGGTGTGGTTCCTGATGCTTCTGCAGCAAAACAGCAGCTTTTAGTACAATTCAGCCAACATTTTGTTCTTGAAAGACACGTTGTCGTCGTTGTTGTCGAAATTTTATTTTTCCTCGTCAATTTTAAGCCATCACACTGTAAATATGGTTGCCACTTTCTGAAATGTTGATGATTTTCTCACCATTAAGGTGTTACCCGTTTCTTCTAAACTTGTATGCTTAAGACTTAGAAGACTCTAGGAGAAAAATGGCTCAAAAACGGTTTTTCAGAAGCTACTGTTTGTAGCATTTACCTTGACTTCTAACAAGCTTTTAAAATGGTATTTTTACTGACTCTAAGTGTTCTTCTTCTACATGAATTCCTTCGCAGACTACAAATCTTAATGAGCATTTGAATGGTTTTTCCTTACTAATGTTTCCAATAATTGCTGAAACTTTTAATAGCTGCTGGTTATTGCCTAGAACCAAGTTTTTATTTTTTGCTAACAATAGTGCGTAGGACTGTCTTATTAAAGGTCTTGCGTTAAATCTTTGCCTGTGCTTCCTAAAAATGTTTTTCATGGGTACTGCGAGGAACTAACAAATACTCTTAACCCAATTCTTATCATGAAAAGTGTTTTCTTAAATCCTCCCCTGAAATGACTTGCGCACTGTAATGGTTGAGAGTTGTAAGTCACTAGACTATACTTACTTAAGGACTGTTGCGCCAACTAATTTATTTACTTATTTACAACGTCTACTAGTCCTTTAAAAGGGCATTTTAAGCAACAACGCTCTTTTTGACTTCCTAGGAAACAATTTTGAACACAAATTTTAAATGCAACTTCTTAGAAGTATTTGATCTGCTAAATCCGCGGTACATTGTGTTTAACATCTGCATATTCTCAGCTTTCATGGCTTAGTTCCAAGGTTCTCAATCTTTGTTAAGTTTATCTTTAAGGGAAGAAGGGCTTAAGTTATGGTCTAGTATTGGAAGAGAATCGAATACTTTGGGTGCATGAACATTTCCTGTGTTCTGTACGACATATTTGATGGTTGTAGCCGGAGTGCGCGAAGTTTTAGGAAATTAAAGGCTAAAACAGCAGGGAGCCTCCTGCAAAAAAAAATTATTACAAAAACTTTTGGGATCATTTTCTCTATTTGGCAACCATAATACCATCATCAGTATCGGATCATCACCTTCCCACCAAAAACAGTAGTGGTCCAGCAACATTTCAGCACCATCCAATACCTATCTATCCGAAATCCACCAAACAACATACATGCACTCCAAAAAGTACGAGTATAAGGTGCCTACGTACCTTTTTATACAAAACATGCCTGCTTGCCTCTGGCAACTTGTTTACCTGGCAGGCACTACAAACAAATATACCTGCCTCGTTGTCGTACGTATTCCGTGTCAACCGTTTTTGGATCTGATATGAGATTTATAACTTATGCCATCGATAGTGTTAGCTGGCCATATTTTTGACATTGTCAATTTGACATCACACATTGTCGGTCGCTTGGTCGTTCGGTTGGAAATCGGAATATGTACATCGCGCGCACTCTGACTGACCGGGACTTGAACTGGGGTAGGGAAGACCAAAAGTCGTCCAACTTCAAGTTCTAAAGCAAGGTTATGGATGATCGGATGAGATGTTGCAAATATTCTACCATAATGCAACATCACCATCATCGTGAACTCCTTGCGTTCGATTTTATTTATGGAACTCTCTGCATGGATATACTCGTATATCTGTTTTTTTTTTGTTGTGTTGTTTTAGTTTTATAATATTGGAAACCAAAACAACAACAACATCAAGAGACAGGAAAAAATTGATTCTGTCGCATATATGCGTGACGATCAGTACACAAGTTGGACGAAAACGAGACGACAACGAGTCAAATCTGTTTTAATGAGCTGATTTCTGGGAAAGATATCGAATTTTGTATTTATTTTTATTTTTGGAGGAAGAGAATATAAGAATAATATAATAATTTTTGTGAATTTTCATTCTTCATTCGAATCGATAGTCAACAATAAACCTAAAGTGACCATCGTAGGATAGCCGTACATCATGAAGGACATGACGTGATGCAACTAGGGCAAACGAAAAATTTGCTTTAGAGAACATGATTATGTATGTTAAAGTGAATCTTAATAGGCAGGATCTCGGAAGGAATATAGGAAATGTTGGCTGTTGAGTTTCTTATATGGACACAAATGTTTAAAAGTTCGAATTAGGTAACCGAATTTGCATGCATCACGTCTTCTAATTTCACTCCAGAAATTCAAAATATTGGTTCTTCCGTCAGATAATGTTTCCCAAACATCGAATGCTGAGTTCCCAGAAAAATGTGTGAACAATTTCAATATCAAACTTAAACATTTTATAGTGTCCATACTCTTGGCAGTCAAATTTTTTGTGATTTAATAAGTCTATTTTGACACATAAATAAATAAAATAAATTGGGTAGCGCAACAGTCCGTTGAGAACTAGGGCCTAGTGACTTACAACTCTCATCCATTCCTTTGTGCGAGTACTGTTGTCAGGAATGGAGGGAACCGAATCCGAAAGGCCAATTTGAGAAAGCACTTTTCATGACAAGAACTGTTCTTGTAGAATTTGTCAATTCCTCGCAAGAGGCAGCACCCGTGAAGAAAACTTTAGATGGCATAGGCAGGGATCGAACCAAGGAACCCATGACTGTCGAAAGCACAACCATCACGCCACGAGTACTACACATAGTACATGATAAAATTGGTTTTGTCAAAATGAATTTAGCCCCATGTGAATTGTTCTTTTATAAAATAACAGAATTTTAAGTTGACAGCATTATTTTAGCTGTTGGCCTTTTGGTCAGCTATAAAGTGATTTATTTCAATTTCAATGTGAAAAGACTGAGATCTGAAAAACGCTTCCAAATCGACAACATCATTTTTTTAAATCATGGTTTTAATCGAAATGCATATCTCGTGAATTTTGCTTAGCGATAAATCTCACTTTTGGTTGAATGAATACGTCGAAAAACAAAACTGCCGCAATTGAAGAGATGATAATCCTCAAATGTATGTTGAGACGACCACAAAACTGACTGTTTGGTGTGCTTTATAGGTTTGCTTTAATAATTGGTTCAAACTTCCTTAATTATTCTATCCAGAACATAAAAGTCAATGATGACCGCTGTAGAGCTATGATTAATGACTTTTTAGTTCATCAATTGAATAAACATTATTGTTAAGAGCTAGGCTTTTGACAAGACGGTGCATTATGTCACATAGCTCATTCTACAATTGATTTGTCAAAGGAAAGGTTAAGTCATTGCATAGTTTCACGTTGCGGACTCTTGACTTGACCTTCGGGATCGTGAAATTTAATTTAATTTCTGTGAAAATAAATGTGATATTGGTAGCCTGCGTCGATAAGCCCGAAACAGTTGACCACATGAAGGACAACATTCGACGCCATATTTCCGATTTACGGCTACAAATGTTTTTATCTCCTTTTTGCCCGGCCCATCCCATTGTTATTCCTGGATGGCGGTGAGGTCTGCTTTATAGCGGTGTAGGGCCTCCGCTAATTCTTTGGCCGCACGTGGTCTGTTAAGGGACCTAACATTCCTCGTGCATATCCGAAGTCCGTTGTCCTTTATTCGTTTGCGTAGGTTGTCAACAGTAAATCCGTCCGTATCCAAGGCCTGTTGGTGCTTCGCAACTAAGTAAGTAAGTAAGGCTACAAATGCTGGAAAACGTCTTCGAAAATTAGACATACAAGATTACGTACATTTAAATTAAAATTCCACAAGATGATTTTTCGAATAAATTGCATTTTATGTCAATTTAAAAAATCATGTTTGTTTTATATCATTTCTAAGTTCTATGTCTATAAAAAAACTACCTTATACATTTTGTGGCGCTACAGTTCTTGAAGATCGAGTGTCTAGTGACTTACAACTCTCAAGTTATGTTTGCAAATAAATTCACGAATGGAGGGGATCAGCAATTTTTAATAGCTTAACAAAATTCAGTATTTCAAAGACGTGACAAGGCCCTCCACAATACCTAGTTCAACTGACTTACGATCTTAAAGTAAATGAAAATAGACAATGAGTTTTGCTGAATGAGCCGTAGATCAGCCTGAAACTGGTGCTTATTTTATAAAAAAGTAATCTTTAGTGTCGAGGTTTACTTCTGGGTCAATTTGGAGTATGGAAAATTTATAGCTTTAAGCAGATATTTCGACAACTTAAGTCCAGCTGACTCCGAACGACATGTAAACTAGCTCACGTTAAAACACATCGATGCCGACCAGGCTTACATTAAAGATATGGCAGGGACTAGGAAGTCACCAAAGTCTGAAATGAGAGACGTTGGGAGGGTTTACTATCGAGATAAGTCGACAAAGACCCGATACTTTTACCGATTATTTCAGATAAATGTCAATGTCTTAGACCCTATTACTTCTACCAAATGTCCTTTTTGCGATAGCTCCCTTGAATATTTAAATACTCTCCTTCCGACTTGACCAATATTTTATAACTTTATCAGCTTTCGTTTATCCTAACAGAATTTACAGAGCACACTCCCTGTTTTTCATCTTCGACGATTGAAACCTTCAAATAATAATAATTGGGCCATTTAAACTTATACACGAACCATCAAACCAAAATAAAAAAAAAGATCGCCAATAAACTGAAGTAATTTTTCACCAATTACTCAATGCTCGAGTAACATCTTTTGTACGAGTATACGAGTATATCGAGTATGTAGGTAAGGTAGTCGTATTTTGTATAGGATGATCGTCTCTTCTGTGATGTTGGCAATTATTTTGCAACATCTGCAACAAGTATTCAGATATATATCTCTCTTATAAGCCTGATCAATAGGTAGTTGGTAGGTTCTACTGGTACAGAAAACAGAATGATATCCCCGCAGGTAAATTCAATTCAATTTCCATTCAATTGAACCTAATCTCAAGATGGGGGAGGACACACAGTGCACCACAGTTCTTCCTTTTTTTGTCATAAATAATTCATGTGTGCCTTGGCAAGAGAGTAAGTGCAAAGGTGTTAAGCTCATCGTCGAAAAAACAGAAAAGAATCCAACAAAAATATTACAAGACACCGTTCGCCTTATAACAACACATCTTACCACATGGTGACATGGACATGGTTCGATCGACGGCGGCGGCCTTCGGTGGTGGTGGCCGTCGCCGTCGTAGTCGTCGTCGTGGTTGCAACAAAGTTATTTCAGTACTAATGTTAAACATATGATAAATTGTCCAAACAGGTGATAATTGTTTTCGAAAAAACGAGGGTCCTCAGCATGATGTAGCCTTAAAGATTGTTTGCCTTGTTCCTTTTGGAATGCACTGCGTGTGATAATCAAGATATCAGGTGGGTATGAAGTTTGTGTGTGTTGTTTTTTGTTTTGTATTTCCCCAAGATATCCTTTTTGTTTTGTTTTTGGAAAAGAAGAATATAAATAATACCGTCTTTACTCCTGTCCGTCTCTATATCACACATTGTGAGCCAAGTCATAATTAATTTCTACTTCATTAAACGCAAGCGCGAGCGCACTCAGGACTCTTAATGCGCATTCAACATTTATATTGTATAGCTTCTGGGCTTATTATATGATATGTGGGCATGAAACATTCGAATGTGTCATGTTTTCAGTCAACAATGAATTTTTTTCCATTTTTAATAAATTGGTTTCGTTTAATCCAGGAAGAAGTATAAATGTCCGGTATGTCCTTAGGCGATTATGTTATATGTTTTGTTGATGATGTCCTGTCCAGTATGTCCATGTCCAACTGCGGATTCAACTTTAGACGCGTAGACGTAAATACTTACATACATAAATATATATTTGTTAAGGGTAAAATTACTTGCATGATGCGATAAATAGATTATTTGAGAGTTTAACGCCAGTTTAATTCAATTGATTTATTGCAGAAGGGTGTCCTTCCGTCGTCGTCTTCGTTTGGTGGATTGTATATATTCATATGCCCTTAAGTAAGATGTTAATAAGATATTTTGAAATTTTTCTTATTGTTATATTACTTTTAAAGAGAAAAAGTAAATAGATCCTAGAATTGGTTTTTCAATGAAACAAAGAAAGCGTTATTTTTTGGCTTCAATAAGATCGTACTAGTGAAATAGAACTGGCTCAAAAACTTCCTTTTAGTACATTTTACGGCTTGTGACAGCGTAGTGTTTCAGAAGTGGGAAAGAAAGAAGTTCGAAGACTCTGGCTGAAAAAGCTGAATCGAATTTTTGATGAAGGCTAAGACCAGGCCCCATTTACACTGGTTGATGAAAACCAGAAGAAAAGGGATTTTGTTCAATATAAATATTTTTTTATATAAATAGGGCCTAAAGGTATTTAAAATATTAAATATTGATTTTTAAATCAGTCTTTTAAGAAAATTTTTAAACAATAATTTAGGTTCCAAATGTTTAACATTTTTAGGAAAGACACAACAAATCTGCTGTGATACCTACATTTCTTATATTCATGAAATTTAAATATTACAAAATAAAATGTTTGGTTTGGAAAAACTTATCGATTTTTGAATAGAAAATTCAATCTTAAAAAATTGGAATACAGTTTTTTTTAAATTATTTTTTAAACTTATACAATTAGTTTTCATATGCGGTTTTTTAAAATAAAATACAATAAAATTCAAAATATTAGGAATTCTTTTTTTAATTTTTATTTATTTGTTTTTTCAAAAGCGATATTTTTTTTAAAATATACACACACATACTTAAAAAATTAAATAGACAAGATTATATTTTGGATTAATCAGGTGTGAATTGTTTTTTTTTTGTGTTTTTTGTGACAGATTTTTTGAAAGTTTTTTTGAATAACTGTACCAAGTTCCTGGACCTATATGATTTTCAAGAAGAAGGTGGTAGTCGAAAGTGAATGTTGGATCTAAAATCCAATTTTTGTAAGTTTTCACCAAAAAAAAACTTGCGAAACATTACAAAATAAAACTTAAGACACCTTCTTGAACTAGAAGAAAGTCAACTTTTAATAATCTAATGTTATCATGACAATAATAAGATTTCCCGCAGAAAAAAGTTCTTCTTGAAATTCTCAGTTTTGAAAGAAAAAATTAGACCAAGACGTTTAACAAAATATCTTCGTTTTGACAGGATAGGATTTTTAACTTCCCATATGAAGTTTTTGTAACCGGTTCGATTTGTCGAATCGAAAATTTTGACATTTTTCAACGTTTCAAGGGCCCTACAGTCAAAATAAAAAACTTTTAGAGAGATACGAGTAATTGTGCGTGCGTGTGTACGTACGTTCTTACGTCCGTTTTTTTTGTCGTCCATACCTCAAGAAGAGTAGAGATATTGACTTCAAATAAAAAGTGTTATACAGATAATAATGCAGAAAGATGCAAAAAAGGGCTTTCAAGAAAATTGAGTGGGTTGGTTTTTTACCATAGCAATTTGAAAAAAAGGTGAAAATTTCGGGTAACATAAAATATCTCACAAACCAATAACCCTAGAGACTTGAATCAAATGTAATATATCAAGTTTTATTCATAGTTATATCTCCAAAACAATTTTTTGGAAACAAAGAACAACGTTTTCAACACTTGGTAAAATTTTGAGAAAAATCGAATTGACAGTTTTTTTCACAAAAAATAATAACCTAAAAAAAAAAAATTAATAAAAGTTGCTAAAAACTGACTTTCTACTCAAATGACTTTTCAAATATTTGAAACATTAGTTTTAAACTAATTTTATTTTAAAAAAATATTGTTTTCAACATTAAGTATTATTTTGAGAAAAATCGAATTGTCAGCTATTACAAAAATGAAAACTTATAAAAGAAAACATACCAAAACTTGGTATGAATTTTGTAAGAACAATTCAAGTGACAACTTTTTTAACACAACACGAAAACCTACAAACTTTTACGCAAGACAAATCGACAGATCGGATGGGAAGTTATCAGTGTGGGTCGCATCTCAGCCTCTTTTTCTGATTTTTGTGTTTACTTAAAGTTTGTGTGTTCTTTTTTTAAACAGTCAAATGTCTTGTCTGTAGAAAAAATTGGAGTTTTTAATCAATAAAGAACATCATTAGATTCTTAACTTCTTTTCTAACTCACCTGAAACTGATAAAAACTTTCGTCAAACAATTATTTTAAATACCAATTTTTATTATTCTTCAAAGTAATTCTTAAATAATATAAGAAAATGTTAAGACTCTTTTCAAAATAAAGAGTTACTCTCAAAAGTTTCTAAAAAAAAACAAATATTCGTTTAATCAAATGTTAGAAGTCCATAGTTGACTTTTTAATTTTTAGTTTCGATTTTAAATACATTGAGAAATGCTTAAAATCGTTGTATACTTAAACTTGGTTATCTATATTACCAATGTTTTGTAAGAACATTTGTCTTCTATTTTCCTTTCGATGGCAACCCCATACTTTTAAAAATCTCACCCCATAAAACTATGAATGCCTACTTTACTATCTTATTTGGTTTTGAAATGCAACATCATTTGTTTGTTTGATTAGAAGAAAGACTGAATATATAATTCTTGTTTTCATTTGAAAACGACACATGACTACCCCAATAGAAGCAACTAAAATTTCCATCATTAAACCTTATCAAGTTGTAAAATTTTACACCTTTAAAATCCAAATCATTAACATTTGAATAGAACCACCAAAAAATAAACTATCTAACCTAAACACCATCACTTCAATAGGGCAGGTGGTGGTGGCGGCGTTTTGGTGATAAAATTAAATATAATTTCACACCACAAAAACAAAAAGTTGGAAAAAATAAAAAAACACATCAGTTAAGTCACGAGTTGTGTTAGAGAGAGGGCCAATGACTTTTATCAAGTCGTGGACAAATGATGTTTTATGAAAATTTCGAAAGGTTTTCATGATACACAACGGCTTCGCTGAAGTCCTATAAACAAAACAAAAAAAAAAAAAAAACAATTCACCAGAGCGGAACTTAGTTGTTTTTGCTTGCATTTGGTTTAATTTATTATTATGCCAGTTTCAAAGTCTAGATAAGGCCAGAAAAGCATGTTCTAGATATGAATTTCAAGAGAAAACTTTTTTCCAACATTAATAAAAGAAAACAAAAGGCATAGAAACAAAAATAAATAAATACAACTAACTTAGTTATATGGTAAATGAAGTACCTAGTTCTGTGACAAGTCAATTTAAATGAAGTCTCCTGCCGTCAAAACCGAATCACCCTCACCCAGACCTCTTCCCGCCTGTGCTATTTGAAGAACCACGCCTATCATGTGCTAGGCCTCGTTTACTCCGAATGCACAAAATGGACTTATGCAAATCAGTTTTTTTCGTCCAGACCTCCATTTCGATTTTCGTTATGAAGGCTGAAGGCATACTACAAAATGATTATGTGCCCTCTATTCATTATGATTATCATCGTAGGTTGTCGAGCCAGCTCAAAACAAGTCGAGACGGTTCAAGCCAACATCACCGCCGTCTACGTCGTAGGCCGCTTTACCACCCTCCCGCGTCAGTCAAGTCGGTTGGCTTTTTATTCCATCGCTTGAAAACCTGGAAAAGCAACCAACCAGGAACCATTTTAAATTTGCCATTTATTCATATGAACATGGAGATGCGGAGCTGCCCTGGCATGACCAGAACACTGTTTACCTACTCGTGAGGTGGAGGTGGGTTAGTTTATGCAGCAGACTGAGGGATTAAAAAAAGAAGAAAAAATGAGAACTACAAAAAATCTTATTTATGAACAACCGAGACTGACCGACCGACTGGCCTGGCCTGGTTGACCCACCGTCTTGACGGAATGGAGTTGGCCGGTTGGTGTTCTTTTGTACATATTTCTGTCCTCTCCAAACTACCCCCCATAACCTTCTGATTAATGATGATTTTATTCGACTTGAAATTTTGTCTTCATTTTTATTCTGAAAGTAATGAAACTTGTAACGAGTCAGCAGACATATCGAGGAAGTCAGAACAGCACCATTCGTTCAGGGGTGGAAAATGTCATTTTCAGGAGCGAAAACTAACAGAAACAGCATGAGCAATATTCGTATATGTACGAGCACGATATTGGAAAATGCAGCTTTTACAGAAGCAGCCTCGAGGCAAATAAATCACAAAATATTCCGCCGCCAAACAAATCCAGCAAACTAGTGGCATCGCATTCGCCGGCCGACCACCACCGCCCAAAACACTGCGGGAGATTTCTTTACTGAGTCGCTGAAGATCAGTTGTTATTTGGCTTGCGTCCTAAACGTACGCCTGCCGCCACGCCCCCGCCCCGCGCCGGTTTCAGGTTTAAGCCGTCAGTTTGTGTAGTGTATAGCTTCATAAGTTGAAGTTATGCTCGTGGCAGTGGCATAATGTACAATCCTAACACTCACTATTGGTATCATATTAAGAAACAAAGAACAATCTTCCGGAATGTGTCGCATGAACCTGCTTTGAAATCAAAACTACAAGTTGTGCTTATTTATGTAAAAAATGGGGAACAGAACAAGGTAACGGTTTAAATTGTTTTTAATACTTTAAAGAAAATATTAAAATACATATGAATGAAAAAATAAAAATCGGAACTATCCGGATTCTTCGGCTATTCAAAATATGTTAAAATAGGGATATTTATTTTAATTTTATGTTCCTTAATTTAACTAAATTCTACATATTATGTTTCGAACTAGATTCTTATTGAAACCTAGATTTCTACATTCGGGACGTATTTATGAGACAATTAATACTCAGACTTTCTGGATAATTTTGATTTCAGAAATATATCTGCATCGAGGATTGACCAATGAGAAATAATAATAATAAAATTGCATGCTGGCTGGCTGTGAGCCTGCAGCATTTCAAGATAATTGGGATATCCAAAATAGATCTTGATTCAGGGTTAATAAATGAGATCCGAAACTATTCCAGGAATTTCAAATGCTTTTATCCAGATACAGATCTGGATTAAATTGTATGTCTCATGTGTAAAAAATGCTACCTCTTTGTCTTACATTCTTATTTTGATATTATTTTAAACATAATCTACCAAACTGGCTTCGGATTTCAATCAAGATTTAAATATCCGACAAATTCCGATAAAAGGCAGATGTTAACATTTTATCAAAAATACATTTCGGACTATCCGGATAAATGTTCTTACACTGTTTAAAGAGCTACTACAAAGCTCGAACAAATAAAAATGATGACAAGTACAAATATGAATACCTATTAATATATTAATATAATTTGTATGATCCGGATATGAATTTATCCGAAAATATTTCGATATGCATACACAAGACTATCTAGAAAGATCGATTTTCCAGATAGTCAATAAAATCTGGATATCTAAGTTTATGAGTCTTATTAGAAGGTTATGTTATCTGAAATTTAAAATATATAATTCAATATCTGACTCTATCCAGATAGTTTGAGCTGAGGATAATTTTGAAGTCAAATCCTGAATACGCATCAATTTCGGATAGGCATCTAAAGTATGTATTCCAATAATTTTAATCACTAAACATTCGAAACATTTCTTAGTTTTATCCGAATTATTTTTTTTAATTTACGGCAGATTTTATGACTGTTTTGTTAAATGTAGTTCTTTAAAATTAACATCACTTAAAATGTATTGCATAAGATGCAACGGAACACAACGGACACTCAAGGTATCAACAGTTATCAGAGAAATTAGCACTACTAAGAGTTTTGATTTTTGAAAACGATTACATTCTCAATAAACCAAAGGAACGCCATAAAATGCTACAACTTAACAACATAACATCGTTCTGACATTATTCCTCGAACTGTTATCGCTGTCATAAATAAAGATATCCTTGCGTGTAATTATTTTTTATTAAAACAAATACTTGTCCCTCAAAGGGCGCGAAAAATATGAGCACAAGCAACCTAACCATCGTCACATCAAAAAACATCGATGAAATTCAAAATTCGATAAATTTTTATCACAATATCTTCGATGATGGTGAAAAGGACATCATAACAGTGCGCCCCTTTATGATGATACAACCTTCCTGCATGACTACTGTCTGATGAACATACATGATCTCGTCGTTGTCATCGTCATCGTTACCGCAGCCGTTGCCATTGCGTTGTTGGTTAGAGGAGCCCCATTATCAAGGTCGCATCATTTTTATTGCAATAATAATAATCGCACATGCTGGCAGTGCTGAGGCTGTGAAGCTGCAGCAGTTCAGTGCAGCGAAATAAAACTCAATCGAATCATAAATAATTCGTTCAATGGGAGTCCCGAGTATGGGTTGGAGATATGGAAGAGATGCGTGCGGTCGTCGTTGTTGCCACATTTGGCATTGCCACATAGAGTTTTTCGAGCTGTATGATGATGTCTGTCTCTGTGTTCTGTGGAGGCAGAAGAGATTACCTATAGAATCAAAACGCAAGTCACCTCGGGACATCACGACCATAATTAGATTGCAGCAAGTGGTGTATCGTTTTGTTGATGCGCGCGCTGAGTGCTGACTGCAGACCACTGTTTGTGCTGCTGCTGCAAGCTCGTTACGAAATAAGATCAATTTTTATTGAAATGCAATAATTTTTGTATGGAATTCGAGATCATGATTATGAGAGTTTTAGATCGTTGAAATACGACAAAAGAAAAGACAGTTGCGCGGCATTGTATATTGCAATACATTGGTGTGGCAGGGTATAACATCACATCAAAAGATAGAATGGGGAGACAAACTTCGCTGTTGGTCGGTTGGTAAGAAAATTTAATTTTTTTTTGTTTTTTATTAATTAATGATATTGCTGATGATGAATTTATCGTTGCTGTCAGAATTATTATGGAGTCGGAATCTCAATTCTCTTGCCTTTACCAATTGCTGGATATAAACGCTGCTGATGAAAGATGAAAAAAAAAATGTTGCGTTGTGTGGTCGCGGTAGCAAAGCAACAGTTTAAATTCTACAATTTACTTTGTCATCATGGTCATTTAATGGCAAATATGCAATTATGATGCGAGTTTCGATAAATAAATCAGCAGGTGATAAAAGTTGATGAGAGGAAATGCCTACCTATACGACATTGATGAGATGATGGTTATTAAATAATGCATGCAGCAAAAGAAAACGAGATAAAATACATTTTTAAAGAAATTCTGATTGCGTAATGAGTTGAGCCATATTTTTTTTACAGACAACTTGCTGTAATCTCGTAAATTGTACAATTTATTATTCGCGAAGGACTATGCCTGTTGTGTTGATAACAGAAATGGCCATACAGTCAGACGTATACAGGGTGTCCCGTAAGTAATGTATAACTCTGAAATGCCGCATAGTAGACTTTATGACCGTCCTGAAAACTGATAAACAAAAGTTCTATCCCAACCACAAGAAAAGTTATGTGCATTTTTTTGTTCAGTGCATTATTGTTGATTGATTTCAATGTTACTTTCTATAACACTTCAAAAATAGATGTTTGGTCTTTTTTTATTTGTGTATTAAAATTTTGAATCCAGTTAAGGTTTAGGTACTTTCACATTTTATTTTTATTTTATAAATGTGAGATACGAACAAAATTTAGTCAAATTTCAAATGATTTGTCAGTAATTTCGCAAACATTTGCATCGCATAATGATTAAACTTTAAACTTATAATTTAGAAACTTGTTATTATAATTTATGGCTAAAAAGTCTTGAGAACAAATTTTAATTCCCACACCTTCACTCTGTGGGAATTTGTCTAAAATAGAATTAATTAAAAAATGACTTTCATACAAATTTTTGTCAATAAATCGTTGACAAAGTGTAGAAAAACAAAATAAATATAAACAATTAGTTAACAACTTAAGCATATCAGCATGCTAATCAGTGCTTAAAATCAAAAGTAGCATGAGAAACTAGCATTAAATGTCATCTACACCGTAAACAGTTGTCTTTTATAAGATAGATAGATTTATTTTGGTAAGATAAATAGATTTATTATGATTTTGAACGTGTGAAATAAAACTCGCTTTCAGTTTTTGCAAGTCTTGGAATTTGTTTTTCCAAATGTAGAAAAATATTTGAATCAAGTTATTTTTCAAAACAAAGGAAAAATTAAAAAAAAACTAAGACTTTTTAAGATGACTTAATTTTATTCAGTTATGTGAGATTCATTCACAAAAAGCTGAGTATTGAGCAGACGCTCCATTTTGTTCATATTCCTTAATAATTATCACCAAACATTACAACATAAACGACCTAATTCTGAGATTTAAAAAAATTCTAAAAAACTAAACGAAAGAGCTGACGCACGAGCTTTAATAAACATAACGAACCCATTCTACTGGGATATGGATTGCTCAAATGAATTTTAGTAAGGCGGTAAGTGAATTCAATGTAAATCGACTAGTTTGTTATTTTGCATATTTTTCTCAGTCTATTGACATCAATCTTCTCAATGTTTGTCAATATTAATGCATGATCAAACATTTACAACAAATTTTCTTGTATAAATTCCTATTTCTTTGTCTCTATAAAATATTTCTCACACATGTCACACAATCAGATGCGATTCAAAGCATTTGAGGGCATACTCGGCATTAAAAATAATTATAACCCGCAGGACGAACCAACCCAACAAAAAACTATAACCAAATGTCCGAATGACTGACTGACGGCCTAAACTGTGCCGCCATGACAGCCACGATCAAACATTTGATTTCCGGCTCGCAAACAATATAATAGCCCGTTATTGTTTCATCTCGATAATTATCCAAAATCATTTAAATATTTTTTTTTTTCGTTTCGTTTTGTTTTTGTTTTTTTTTTCTTTTTTTTGCGCCAAATACTATGCACAACTAGCGCGATAGCAAATTTTTTGTAAATTTTCGTCGTGATCAACATCGCCGCGTTGCACGTCGCTTATTCGTTGTATGGCTATTTGTTGTTGTAGCAGCAGCAGCAGTTTGATCGCATTCACACAGACCTCAGCATGCTGATGATGATGGCGATGGTGATGGCACTGGGGATATAGGGAAAGGGGAAGTAACAAAGCAATTTTCCATAAAATGTGAGCAAACACTGAATATATGTAAGTTGGACTATAATCATCTTCATCGCGTAATCATATCGAAGACTTTTTTCCCTACCCTGCCTGGCTTCTCATATAAATACTTGACTATATGTATGCACAAATAATCTCACGGGCGCATATAAGCTAAGCGGCAGGCATATAAATTGTATCTGGGTAAGATGCAATTTTTAATACGGTCGATCTGACATTTAAATTATGTGAACAAGACAATTCTGCTCGTTGGCGATGAAGATGATCGCCAAAACCTTAAGCGCAAAATAACTGCGATACTACAGATAGATACCGCACTTGCATGGATCAGCACTACGCTACGCTAAGATCCGATCATCATTATCATCATCATCATATATACAAATGTAATCCTACGACGACCCGAGCGACGTTTACGGAACAATGCAAAGCGGTTCGGATCAGGTTGGGGCTTGTTTTACTTATATTGTGTGTGACCATACACCATTGGGGAAACGACAGACTGGACGGAATATGGGTTGGGATTGGGACCGGCCAAATGGTGCGAGATGACGACGAATGGCAGCCGCGTCGAAGAATTGTCCGAAATGGAGATGGAAATATTCCAGATATTTTCCATGTTAAGGAAAATATTTAACATCGTTTGTGATGGTTGTTGTTGTGTGTTTGTTTAAAAGTTCAATTTAACTTTTATTTAAAACTTGTTTACAAATAGATATGGTGACGATGTTGTGACCTCTCCCTTTTCTTGTGGGGATGTTTTTTTTATTTTCTAGAAAGAGGCCATATTTTCCATATTGTCTGCTCTCAATTTAAATAAAAATTACATCTTTTTGGAGTATAATAATTTTTGAACACCATGAACTGACAAAAAAGAAAATCTTGTTAAAATACAATGCCTAAATAATTCCTTATCAAAAAAAAAAAGATCTTGATACATTTTTTTAATTCTTAAAATAAAATACTTGAAAAATTGATTAATTTTTTGGAGTTTTAACACCATGCAGAAATAATTAACGAAATTTATTGAATTAACAAGCAGCTTGAATCATCTCGAAGAAGTCCTCCATCGTGTACAAAAGTTTCGGGACATAGCATTCATTTATTAATTTGCTAAGTTAATCCTGTCAACCACCATTTTTGAGCCTTTCGAAAGATGCAGACTTAAATTAAGACTGAAAAAATAGGTTTTTAAGTTGTATTGGTTTTTAGAGGAATTTTGAAAACAAGACTTTAAATGTTAACTCGTGTTCAGTTAAAAACTTTCATATTATTGTTCCTCAAGCTCCACAAGCTTCTTAAAAATTATAAGACTTTCTGTAGCTTAATCAGACTTCCAATCAGCTTCAGCTAATTGAATTGTTTGGAATTGTAATAAAGGAAGAATTTATCTTAACCAGTTCATCGATCACTTTTTTTTCGGGAGGATATTAAAATCCGCTTAGGACAACAAAAAAAGGACAGTTGTTTGGATTTCCCGTTTTGAACAGTTTTTTGTTTGTATATTTTAACAAAAAATATTAAGAAAAAAATTATATGCTTCTGTGTACCTTTCTCATCGAAAGATCAAGGAAACGGATAAGCAAATCTTTAATGTCTGACCCTGTGCATATGCCCCATGAATTCATATCGCAGCGCTAAAGCTAAAGAAAGAGTCTCACAGGTAAGCCAAGCTTTATTTGCATACCCTTCAATTTATAAATACATATACATATATAAGAACAAACGAATGTTTTCAAATCGCAAGGGACTCTCAATACCTTAAAGATTCTGATATAACCATTATACCTTTAGCTACACCATTCAAAGGGATATAATCCAGAAGCATCTTTTTTGTCTTTTGGGTTCCCGTTGGCCATATTTTTTGTTAGCCAAGTCCAAGGGATGTCTGGTGTTGCGTCTATATGCCTTTTCCTATTCAGATGCGCGCGACAACGACGTCGAAGACGATGAACCACTGCTTTATACGCGAATATACTCACTCTGATGGGACTTGAATCTTCTCAGTTTGGGATTCTTTATGGTCCTAAAATACATTTGTTTATGCTAAAATCATCCAATTAGCAAGATTGTTATTTTTTGTGTTTCACTGATTTTGTCCTGCGATTGCATAGCTCAAAAACCATGAGCTGCTGTATGGGTTATGGTATAGCAGGATAGGTAAGGTACACTTATATCGAATATATTCCGCGATCGATTCAATTTGACTGCCTTTAGGTTATAGCGAATAAAAGAAAAAATATAAAGATGAAGAAGGTTTATATGGGGTACATGAGGTGGAGTGTGACTTTCTGTTGAGAGCCTTTAATTCAAGTCTCTATGGACTGAATTTGTTGAAAACGTTTCAGTTGAAAAAAAAACCAATTGTTTCCAACTAGCTACCATAAAGCACATATGGATTGTCATGAATGTCAGAAAGGTATGTTTCATACATAGCTGCTGGTGAGTTTACGTTTCTGAAGATGCATAATTTGAACACTCGTTTTGTTATCGGAATTGCTTTTAAAGGAGAAGACCAATCCTACATACATTCCCTGTAACTTATGGATTTTGATTTAAATAAAACATTTTCGAAATAGGGTACAATTAAGTCAGCCTTCATGCTTTAACTCTTGTGCGAGTCTGATTTTATTAAAAATAGTTTTACTCGTTGTACTGAGAGTTTAAAGAAGGACACAATTGAGATTTTAAAGGAAATACTATCAGAACTTCAAATCTAAGATATGGGCTTTATCATAATTTTGGCTCTACCATTCTTCCATTGACCCATTTCAATTTTTAAGGAAACCTTTTTTGAAATGTTGACATTAGATGGTTTAGGAAGCTATATGTATATGAAAAATTGGATATCAATTATTCAGTTAATTCTCTTTAGACAATTCTTATGGATGTAAAAGTTTATTAAAACGTAAAAATGGTGAACAACTTTGAAATGAAAATAAGTGTTCTGTTTGTGCAACGTTTCTTGGCCTTTCCAATGTCAATAAAATGTTCTACCAAGTGCGCTTTAGCTCGTGGCAAACCAAGTCCTAGTGATTTAAAACTTTAAAGTCCGATAAAATTCAGAGTTAGGGTGGACCTACAGTTTTTATGCCAAATCCGAAAGCATTATTTGAGAAGCACTTTTTATGTTAATAAATTACTATTGGAGGATTTGTCAATTCCTCTTAAGATGTAGTATCCGTGAAGAAGATGTTTTTTAGATAAAATAGACACAGATTTAACTGGCAGAATAGTCCAATGCATTCACTGTCACTCCGTCGAACTTAGTTTACAATGTGGTAAAGTAACCATCTCTGCTATTTGGTATAGAAGACACTGAGGTGGCGAATTTCGTCTCTGTTCACAAAAACCACAACTTTGATTAGTGACTAAGATCCGCAACCGTACAAAATTCAACAAAACTAGGAGCTGAAAGTAAACGGACACCGCAACGTGTGTAAAATAAATTGACAAACGGATACGAATGGAAAGTTATCAGCCTCCGTCAGGCCTGGTTTGTCTGTCTGTCCACGCTCCTACAGCCTAAACCATTGGTTCGATTGAGTTCAAACTTGGAACATAAGGTTTTGAGCAGATTTGCGTTAGGCATTTTTTCCATTTAAAAAAAATGGAAAAAAAGGGTTTTTTGATTTATAAAATGGCATTAAAATTTTTGAAGAAAAACTTATTTTTTAGTTAAAATTTTGAACCTCAAAATAGTTTTTTTTTAAAATTATTTTAACTGTATTAAATATAATCCCCTCCCATCTCACCAGATCGAATCCTATTCATGAGCCCGAAAGAGCGCATTATTTTGATAAAATTTTAATAACATTCCTATCTTTTATCGAAATTAATGATTTATTTATGTATTTTTATATGGATAACTATTGTTAGTACCAACGATGGCCGTATAGCGCCACTGTATAATATGATATATTTAATCAACAATCTTTTTTAAAGTGTCTATCAAGAAGTATTATCTTGGTACCTTTGTATATGTGATTTTAAAATATTATTCTTTAAGAATAAGGTTGTTTCATACATATTTTACTTGCCTTCGCCTATATGAAAGAATAAATACTTAGTAAAAGTTAAAGAAACAGGCCAGAAAGAGTATATGTATGTATTTTTTATTAGAATCACTTGTTCAACGTATGCACATTATACCTACAAAGGTTTTACGTACAACCTCTACAACTTCTGCTTACGTGTCACTTCATATCTAAAATCCAAAACGCATAAGACTGTAAACAACACATGAATGGCAATTTCTTGCACTTGTTCGTATGCTTGTTTCTTTTAAAATTTAACGAAATAAAAAATTGAACGTAATAACTCCATGTTTGCGCTTAGAACTTGTAGGAAACAAGGAATGTGATTGAATTGTATTAAGTACCTTCTACCTACTAATAACATTCCTTCAGCATCATTATAAACATGGCTGGGCACGCCAATGGACTATTCTTTATTCGTTTTAGACACCTACCTAACTACACAACCAATTGGCAATCTCTTTACTATTTGCTTTACTATTTGGCAATCTCTTTATTATTTACATGTTCTGCCTCTTTCTAATCTTCAGATAATTTATTTTAAATCCTGGTTCTTCTAATATGAAATGAAAATAAAGCTATAGAAAGGAAAAAGCTTTGAACGAACTAGTAGAATACACAAACAATTGTTTGTGTGTATAAGATTTAAAATATATATAAACCGAGCGTTTTTTTGAAAAATCAAATGGCATTTATATCTTCGAAGACAAACTTATTTTACAAGTATATTTTTAAATCTTATGTAGGTACTTTTTTAAACAGACTCTTTCTATGCAAGAGCAAGTTCGTGCGACCCAGTCGTGCATTTTATTTTAAACTGACACTGAACTTCAGAACCATTTGTGCCAGTTATATACATTTAGGCACACTAAGAGGGCGTGGTATTTGCCTACTTTTCTTGTAATAGTTGTCGATTATATGAAATACTTCTGACTTTAAGTCGAAACAAATGTTAAACAATTTTAGTAGCATTTGTTTAATTTTTACAAATTGGATGATGGAAATTAGTTTGACAAATATCAACTTTAAACAAATTTCCGTACTATTTTTTGTAGATTTTGAGAGAACAAATTAGATTTTTCGCAAAATTTTACTGAATGTTGACAACAATATTTTTTAAATGATTAAAATAGTTTAAAGCCAATAATCTCAAATATTTAAAAAGATATTTGAGTCGAAAATCCATTTTTTCCAACTTTGAGTAATGTTTTTTTAGGTTTTTATTTTTTGTAAAAAAAAACTGTCAATTTGATTTTTCTCAAAATTTTATTAGATAGTAAAACTTTATTCTATATACCAAAAATAGATTGGTTTGGTATCACGTTACAATTTATAATATAAAATTGAATTCAAGTCTGTATCGTCATTGGTTCGTGAGGTACCTATTTAGGGTTAACCAGAATATTCACCTTTTTTTAAACTGGTATGGTAAAAAAAATATCCACGCAATTTTCTTGAGAGCGCTTTCTGCATTATTATCTGTATAACAAAATTTTTTGAAGTCGATATGACTTCTGGTTCTTGAGGTACGGACGACGCTAGAAACGTAACGAACGTACGGACGTACAAACGTACGTACAAACTCACGCACAAGCATCGTTCTAAAAATCTCTTATTTCGACTATAGGGACCTTGAAACGTCGAGAAATGTCAAAATTTTCAAGCAATAGTAGATTTGTTTGGTATTCCATATATAGTACAGTAAGAAATTGTCAACAAATCCGCAGCAGCCAGATTTTTGTATTTAAAAGTTGGTACAACTGAAAGAAGATCTATCAGAATAACAATAAACAAACACACAAATAGACAGTTTTGGGAAAATCAAAAGTTAAAATGAACTTACCAAAAAACTAACTCAAACTAATAAAATGGACAATTTTCAAAAAGAAAGGGTAAAAAAACAGCTGGAAATTGATATTCTATAAAAAAATTAATTTAACATAAAAGCTTTGACATAAAATAAAAATTTCAAGAAGGGGGTTTGCTACATTTATATCTGGTGTTGAAGCGAGCTTAAAGATCGCCTCAATTCCTTATATATCTGAATCGAGTTGAAATGAGCTTGATTTGACTCGATTCCGGTCGGAGATCAAGTCCAAATTTGTGAAAAAGAAACTGAGTGAGGCAATTGGTTTTACAGCTAATGCATTATGGTCTTTTGATTCGCATGATTGTGTACAAAAAATAAAGATTTATTTTAATCAAATTTAAAAAAAAATGCACATGGAGTAGTTATTATTATATTTTTTCATTGTTCAACACAAATCAAACTATCTCACTTGCACTTCATAAGATACATCGAAACACCATTTGCATTTTAGAAAGCGCTGTCAAACTTAATCATTTGTTTTATTTAGTTTTAGTTAATCTCAACTGAGATAAAACCTTGGTGGAAACATAGCAAAACTTTATTATCTTTTCTATTGTTTTCTTTTGCAAAATAAGCCCAGTTAGTCTATTTTCATTAACAAAACTAAATAATATAAACATTAACAGATTGATTTTGTTCCCAATGGAAAACACATTTATAATTCCAAATGCACAACTACTCAACGAACACAGCCATCGAGATACAAATGCAATATCAATCGTACCAACATTTAAGAACGAAATCACATAAGATCCATTCGTGACTCGTATTAATGTCAAAAACCCATCCATAGTGAGATTCTACTCTAACTTTTATCGTTGTTATTCATACTATGGATGTTGTTTTTGTTATACTTGTTAAATCCTACTATACTATGGATAGATTTTCCAACAAAACACGGGTAATAAAGAAATTTTACTGCCAGGGGGGAGGGTATGGTGCAAGAACATATCTGAGTCTTGTATAGTAACAAAATTTAACAGGTTTTTTCTTAATGTATTATCCACAAATTATCCAGAAACTTCGCTGGTGATAAATAACCCGCAATAGTCTTTAGTCGGATTTGTTTCAATATCTTACTGCTACAAATGCATTCATATACAACCATCGTCGTCGTAAATTTATAACTTTGTATATTTTTAGATCGCAGTGGCTCTTCATTGATTTCTCCAGTTTTTGCTGTGATATCATTAAATTCAAAGTCTTAAAACTTGTTGTGGTGCCTCAAATGCACTAAAATGCATTGTTAGATAGCTGCCAGAACAATTATAAAACTTGCAATATTAGATACTTTCTTCTTTAATCCTCTTGTTAAGTCCGTAAAATCAATATTTCCTATAATAAACCCCACACTACATTATTTTCTCAAATAATTCGAATACCCATCAACCATTGAATAGACATTAATTATAACAACTTATTATCGATTAAATGCATTGCAATTACATATTATACCACTATCACATTATATCCACTTCAATATCGCTTGTCGTTAATAAGAAATTAATTTGTTGCAAATTCCCATATTGCATGCAATCAATATTCAAATGAATTCACATATTTATGCACATTGCACACCACCAGTGGCAACTATTATATTAGTACAGATAATGTTTGACTAATGGATGTGGAATAGTTTTCAAATTAAAGTGTATTTTATTATAAACTAGTTCCATAATTCATAATATACGAGAGTTGAAAAATATGTAACCAAACACCCGAATACGGAAATAATAAACGTGACTTGTCAATGAAAACAGAAATAATAAATAAATTAAATAAAAACAATAATAAAATAATAATCGTCGACAGTTGAACATGACATGCAAATAAATGGAATTATATTTCTTTGGAGAAAAAAACAAAATCAATAGGTTAGCAACATATTTCAAAACATTGAGTATCAACACAAACAAATCTCAATCAAAGAAAGCCCTTAAGTTAGTCCATATTTGACAAAAAAAAAACAATAAAAAGGAAACTGCAGGACATGTACAAATATAAATGATTCATAATGCTCAATTGGCATCGGTTTTGACTTCAGCATATTATATCTTGAAACTGAACTCAAACTCAAGCTTCAACCTCCATCTCCATCATCAGCATATTTGAAAATTGTCAAATGCTACGAGTATCTGTGCATGCAAAATGTATCTACCTACGATACAATTTATGTACCACATGCCACCGTTTGTTGTTGCTGTTTTTTGTACATATATTTGAGCTTATAATCTGCAATCTCTCTGCAACATAGCCCATAGAACATAGAGCCAGGTAAGCTATACACATCCCAGATAGATATTCAATTGTGGGCAGAAACCGTTTGAATATATCACTCAGGTGTCTTGTATCGATTGCTGATAGTTTTTGTTGAATGTTGGCACTGCAAAGTCTCAAGACTACCGGACCGGACGGTTGGGGTTTGGGGACATTTTGCATTTATGAATTTTTTGCAATTCATAACTTCATTGTGGTTTACACTATACCTAGCCTATACCCTACATAAATACAACAACACACCTTTTAAGATTGAAAATATAGTTTTATGTAAACTACAGAAAGATAGATACATAGATATACAAATGCATAAAGGTAGGTTCCTTGGCGTCTTATGAATAAGGCATCTGTGATGTGATGTGAAGTGATGATGGAGATCGGTGTCAGAGGGGGCAGAATTATTAACAAATACTGGCTGGTAAATAGATAGGACAACAAAATGTTCATATTATTTGTTTTAAGTTAGGTCTGCCATTTGCTGCTGGCAGTTTGATAAAATCTGCTAAAGTAAGTGACATGGACAATATTTGAATTATTGAATGACTTTTTTTGAAAAAAAAACATAAAATATTTACTTCTGTATTTTACTGATGTGTTTTTATCCTTTGACATTATAACATTTTTGATATTATTTATACAAATTGGATTTTAGCCAATATTGACATTTGTAGTCATGAGATGATGAAGTTCAAGTAAAAGTGATGATATCTTTAGGTTTAGCAGTGCTAATAATGCGAAAATAAGAAACACGAGTAGATATAATAGAAAAACGGATGTACTCGTATACCGAACAGGTTTGAATTTTGATATAAAGAATAATTGCAACAAAGAGCGAATCTCCTTCTTTTTGAAAATATCTTAATCTTCACTCGACTATTTCAAGTATTTGCATCTAAAATCCAAAGCGTTATGAATACAAATATCAAATCTCTAAGGAGTTTTCTAAAAATATTGATTTAACTTTTTGAACAAAAATGGTTCTTGTTGATCTCTTTTTTTGTTGGTATAATTTTGTGCTAAGAATTAGTGGCATCATTTGAAGTTTTTATCTGTTAAAGGATAAGAGAAATTGAATTTTTGAGGTCAGAGTTTGATGAGTTTATCTTTTGTTTCAAAATAAGTCTCATTTCTAAAGGGTGATTTTTTAGCTCTTATCTTTTTGGCAACATTGGTTTAAACAGCTGACTTACGTTTCGTATTTTGTATTACTGTCAAACATCTTCAATTCGGTCTATAATTAAACCATGAACCGTCTTACAAAGCTACAACGCTTGCAAATTATTGAATTTTATTATTGAGTGCTCTGTTAGGAAAGCTCATTGTTCGCTTTTTATAAGAAAATTGTGTTCAGCAACGAAGCTCATTTTTGGCTCATTGAGTACGTACATAAATAAGGAGAATTGTTGATTTTGGAGTGAATATCAGCCAGAAGCATTGCAAAATGCATCCAGAAAAAGTCACAGTTTGGTGCGGTTTATGGGCTGGTGGCATCATTGGACGGTACTTCTTCAAAGATGATGTGAATCGTAACGTAACTGTTAATGGTGACCGCTACCGTGAGTGAGAAGATATCCAATTTTTTTTGCCCAAAATCCAAGAGCTTGACTTGCTTGACATGTGTTTTCAACAAGACGGTCCCACATGCCATACAGGATGCACAACAATGGACTTATTGAGAGGCGAGTTCGGTGAACATTCTCTTTCACGTTCAGGACAGGTCAGTTGGACGCCTAGATCGAGCGATTTAACGCCTTTACCCTATTTTATTTCGGCTATGTTAAAGTTCATGTCTATACAGATAAACCCGCTTCAATTGACGCATTGGATGACAATATTGAAGCATTTAATTATGAGACACTAGTTGAAATGTTGGAAAGAGTATGCCTACATTGGACTAAGCGGATGGACCATTTGCATGAAATAATTTTTAAATATTAAATTATATGGACCGAATCGATTAAAATAAAAATTTCATCCATTTGTTTTGTGATTTTTTTAGACTGCTAAAATGTGCCCAGGAAAAAAGGAAAAATATTAGTTACAAATAGGGCTTAACATACCCTTCTTCAATTTTAGCTTGGATATAATGCCATACTTTCACTCATATGGAGTTATTTCCTTAAATACATATATTTAAATGATTTATCTAAGAAAGTTGAACTTTAACTTAAATGCATATTTTCTGTCAATTGACTTTATTCATAATAATAATTATATGTATCTTATTGATTTAACAATTTTGAATACATGCGTTTCACATATCTATACAGTTGCCTCTCAGTCCCACCGATTTCCACATGACTATTCGATTACACACGCTGGCCGTCCGTATACAGAGAATCTTATCCGTCACATGAATAAATAAATGTATGAGCTTTTCCACTATATTTATAAATATCTTTTTACCATAAAGTCTACATACTGCATCGAAGCGCAGTAGCAAACATCAACTTTGAATATTGGATAAATTCAAGGAATAGATACAAAGAAAAAGTAAGTAACGATTGACGGGGGCAAAACGTTTTACTAGATCAAAATGATCAGATACATTGATTCGAATAAATAAAAACAAAAAAAAATAGAATATTATGTTTCCGCTGCTGGCATAAATCCGCCACCCAAATGACATTTGGATTTGAATAAAATATGAGAGAACTTAAACAACTGGCACACATAGACAGAGTTTTCTATGGGCTAACATATTAGAGCTGCTTATAGCTGTGAGAAGGTGCGTTTCAGTAGCAGTAGCAATTTTGCAGTATTTTAATGGAGGTTAAGAGATCAATAATTTTTTGATTGGAATTATTTTATTACCAATTCTAATAGCTGAATTGTTATCTTAGATCAAAAAGTAGGGTTAATATAATTTTATGTGTTAAAGGGTAAATTTGCCTACACATGCCTGGTCAATAACCGCAATGTCAAGCGAAACAATTATGGTCATTTAAAAGCATTTCTTTTTTTATATCTTAGAACAGTTTATATAACATAGATTTGCACTATGCCAATATCTCCTCTTATACCAATTATATGATCGTTTTCTTAATTTCTTTTTTTTTTACCAGTTATCATAATTTTTACAAACACTTAGTGGACATCAAAAATGTATTTGCAATATTCAAACTTTAATTTAGTTACGGTTTTCACTTTTGAAACTTAATAGAAAAAATAAGTTTAAACCAATCAACACAAGTTGATTTTTGAATTCGTCGAACTCCTTATGACTGGTACAAACAAGCAACAAACTCCAATAAATATTAAAAAAATAGATTGTTTTATTATCTATTTATAAAATAACATCTGAATATTGTATACATTTCTTGATTTTTCATTCATACCACTCATTTTCTTCGTTTAAAAGGATAATATCAATATTAAATGCTTAAGATTATATGTACAAAAATATTTAAGGCACATTCTGCATTTGTGCGTCACCATTTTAATTTAAAACAAACATTTACTTTATACTAATCGAAGTATGCTTTTCTTATGAATTTAATTTTATTAACTTTCTTTGATTGGTATACAAATGTAAACTAAAAACACCACTATACACAATATTATCAATATGACATGAATTCTTACAGAAGTCATCAAGTACAAAGTAGCTTCGGATGTGTGTACATTATTTTGCACTGAACTGATTCGTATAAAGCGAAATAAAACTTCGATTTTCAAGGAAGTAATGAGTTTTTAAATAATATTTTCAAACAAAAATTTCAGTGAAGCAAATTTGTTGGTTAAATCGATAAGTCAAGCTTATAATGTTATTTTGTTGTTTATACCAGTCATAGCACACCAGTCAGAGAAATATTGTTATCTCTCTTAGAGTGACTCATTACTTCTTGTTCCAAGTTTCTTCCTGTGGCCTTATACAATTTTTGCTGTTGACATGATCTAAATTTGCACTTTAATTGGTTAAATGTCATAGCAATTAGTTTGCCAGGTCTGTCTTATAGCTTCATATCATTTGTCTTTGGCGCCTTTCTAATCTGATTGCAATTGCACAAAATATTGTATGTTAAAGGTATATAGACTTTATGTATAGAGAGAGAGACTGACCGCACCTATTAAAACTCTTAAGTATCTTGTAGATTTTGTTTATTTATGTTTTTCAATTTTTTCTGTTGTTGTTTTTGTTTGATTTGCATTTGAATTTGTGACCAATTTTTGTGTCATTTGCTAACGAATATCATTTATAATCTCATTGTACACACGCCAGACTCAATTTGCATGAGAAGTCGATCTCTCTCTCTTAGTTCGTATAGTTTTGTACATAAAAGTATATAGACTTGTATCTATAAGTTCTCTCCTTGTTGCATTGATTTACATGGATGGAATCCTTGCGTGGGCTGGCATAAGCACTAAGCAGGCTCTGTTCGCCATACTTGGCATCCACACGAATCAAAAACGCAACTGCTTCGAAAAGATGTAAATTTCTGTTCATGAATTATGACCACTGCACATGTAATACACTCTGGGCCTGCTCCGCTCCAGCTTCGCATCATGGATGGATGTTAAGTGCTATAAGGCGACGATGCGACGCGACGGACGTACGGACGCATAGCGGCGGTCTTTGGTGGGGACAGGAAATCAAATGGCATGCGTATATATGCAAAGCACCATGTCCCTGGATGCTTTGGTGCTCTCTTATGACTAAAGTATAAGCTATAAGCTAAAGCTAAAGCAGAGGTCCAATTTCCTTTACATGGCATTGATTCATAATCATGAACGCGTTTATATTTTGTATTTTAGTTTATTTTATTTATTTTTTAGTATATTCAACCATTTATGTTGACTTTATATGGTGGAATTTAGGATGAAAATTGTCGCAACAACGACGATGCGACGACGCGCAAACAACCTACGCAAAATTTTACTCAAAAAGATGTAAAATTTTGTTCTGTGCGTTTCTCTGGAATGACTCTGGCTTTGAATTCGAATCGAATGAAGCTAGGATTTGTGTTTTGTTTTGACCCAACCAAGGCTCATGAGTATCGTATTTCAGTTTTGATGTTGGACAATCAAAAAATGTCATTTAATGTAAAAGAACTTATAACTACAGATAATGACAGGTTAACTCAGAAGGGGAGGGGGGGTCGTTTCAAATGGATATGTCAACTGATGAAAATGGAGGAAGAATGGAACATCTTTTGTACACTTCAACAAAAAAGAAGATCCTTGGGGTTTTATTGTACAACTTAAAAAATAAAGACTCTTTTAATTCGACAATTAATATGAAAGGCCATGGTGAATGAACTTATGGCAATTTGTTGGCTCAAGTTTTTTTGTAACAATTTAAGTCACTTGAAAAAGGAATGATTTTATTTCCGCTGTTAGACCCAAATGGAAAAGAATCCAATCGCAGCTCTCACATAATCTATTCTTATAAAAATGTTCTAACAATTCTTAATTAGGAACGACACTGCAATCCGAAGAACGCCTCCGGCGGTAATTTTATCATTTTATACTTAACATTTCAAAAACACTTCTATTTAATTTAGTTGCTCGATAAATATCACAGATTTTTAATTCGTTCCTATTTGTATGCAACTTTTTTCTATGAGCAGAATTTAAATACTATTCTTTCAAAAGGTAAAATGGATAGAATTATTAGTAATTGTTAAACAAAAATTTTAAATAAATCAACAAAAGATAAAAACTCTCTCATACGCCAAAAATTGTGTAAAAATAATGTTGCATATTCGTAGGCGCACATTAATTCATTATTTAAGTTTAGATATATTGGCGAGAAACGAAAATAAGAAAGACGAAACCCAACTTTAATTTGAAGAGTTTACTACGTTTTCGTTGGTCTACCCGGTTGGTCTTCTTGGTCTTCATGGTCTTCTTGGTCTTCTTGGTCTTCTTCGTCTTCTTGGTCTTCTTGGTCTTCTTGGTCTTCTCGATCTTCTAGGTCTTCTCGGTACTGTCGGGTTTTTTCTCGTTGATATCAATATTATTGGTCTCGTTAAAAGTAAGAATGTGTTCTGTGGAAATAGCGGATTAAGAGCTTTGCAGTAAGAACTAAAAATTTCATATGAAATTTGAGACATTTTTTGTTGAGACTAAATTGACCAAATGGGTAATATGGCAAATAAATTTTGTATTAGTAAAGTTGAAATGCACTTCAATTAAAACCAAGAAAAGTGAAGCAACAATTAAAAATAAATGGACAAAAAATCCGAAAATTAATCTTTGATGACAATTTGCTCTCGTGAGAGGCACCTCTATGTGGTTTATTCTTCTATTGATATTTGGTTCTCAAATATAATCAAATATTTTAACCAACTTTCATTAAGATACCATTTTTGAAAAGGGGGGTTTCTGGTTTAAGTTCAAGAGCTTTGCAGGCCACTCAAAAAATACTCTTTCACAACAGAATTTTTTAAATACTCCTTCAACTATTTAACACAACAAATTGTATATATATTCATGTTTCAAATACTTTTCAATATCCCGAGGGTATAAATTACAAAAATACACCTACATTTAACCATATGGTTTCCGGTCAAGACGCACCATTTATCAATCTTCATACAGGTATAAGGCTACAGAAAACAAAGTAATTAATTAAGTGAAATATGTTTTCTTATAAAATAATCACACTCATCAGGCTACAAAAATTTTAAGCATAAGATCTCATAGTCCAAAGTCAACAAATATTATTTTTCAACCAGCTTAAAGAAACAAAAAAAGAAAATTATTCTTAAAAAGTTTCAGGCTAGAAATATTATTAGCTGTTATTTTTCCCACCCAAGAAAAAACTGCTTAAAAAAATAATTACAAAAATATACTACACGCTTTTGTGAAGATATAAAACAATATATTTATCTCAATAATTCCATCGTCGTCGTCTGTGATCTCTGTCTCAGGTGGCAATGGCAAAGCAGTGTGTTGCTAGCGCCCACAAAATTATAATTCTAAATGGCTCTTTCCTGCTGTGGTTTAGAAGACTTAGGAGAGGACTTTGCCTACCATCCATAAGTTTCATTTTGTTTATTTGAAATTAATCGAAGATAAAAACATATTTGTACGAGGCAGGTACCTTGCTGTAAAGCTATTTTAATTCCTTTTAGTTTGTACAATGAACTTATTTTCTCCTAAAAAAGAATTATGACCACCATCTCCATAGGCAGGCCATAGCGCCTCTCGTCTTAATTGTAGGACTTAGGGAGGTATATTAAGTTTGTTTAACAACAATTTTACTTTGGAAGCACCGGATGTTATACAAAAGAGGGGCAAGAGTGTACCAAATAAATATAAACTTTATTCTCACAGTACTTTAGTTTCAAAATTTTTCGAAAAGACCACATTCAACTGTGATAATGGGATTATAAAAACACACCTTAATTGCTTATTAGAAACACGAGATCTATGTTAAGGTATACAATAAATGGACTTCTTACAAATTCATGCCATCTCTTATTATATGAAAATTGAAGAAATTGCAAATTCCATAATAATATTATTGTTTTGCATAATAAAATAATGTTTATATCTTTATTTTTGTTTGTTTTCATATACGAAACCGAAACACGAGCATATAGGCGAATAAGTAAGTGTTGGCTATTAATTTTGCTAATTAGTGTGAACTTTTGAACTTAAAAAGAAATCTGTATAATTCTGTTGAAAGAAATATCTTTGTTTTTATTTCTTTGTCGGGGAAGATTTACACCAAAATGTTTCACATAGTAAAAATTTTGTGATATTAAACATATCTTCTTTGAGAAACTAGGTAAGTTTTTGGAAGGAATTGAAGCTGTAGTGATTTATGTATGTTTTTCAAAATGAAATTAAAAGAAGTTTAGAAACATTTTTTTAAATATTTCATAGAAATTCTCTTTGAAAAGAGAATTAATTTAAAGACTGAAGTGAACAAAATGTGGGAACGCAATAACCAAATTGAATGATTCTAATAATGCTGTTATTTGGGGCTTATTATGGCCTAAATCCGATCGCTTTTAGTGACATAGGCCTTAAAAGTTGTAGTAATAAATTCAAATTTAGGGTTCCACAAAAAAAAAGAACAGTAAATAAGCTATAAGATCTCTAATCATTAGTTTTCTGAAATTTTGTGGGGTCTTAGAAAGTCTTCAAGTTTTGAAGTTTTTGACCTTTATATTTTGCTTGATAGATAACAATTGAATCAATCTACATATGTAACTCATTTTTTTTTGTTGTCATTGTTTTCGAAACAAATCTGGATTTTTAAGTTAATTTAAAATGAGTTTAATAAATTTTAGTTAGCAGTGCTTTACTTTAAGCCGATTTTATGCCCAAATTTCAGTTATAATAGCCGTGTTTTGTTGGAAAATATATCAATAGTACAGTAGGATTTTACACTTATAACAAAAACAATATCCAATGTGAATACTACCGATAAAAGGTAAAGTAGAATCTTACTGCTGATGGGTTTTTAACATTTATACGAGTCTCGAATAGATCTTATGTGATTTCCTTCTCAAAAGTTGGCACGATTTATATTGCATTTGTATCTCGATGGCTGTGTTCGTTGAGTAGTGGTACATTTTAGATCGTGTGATTTAAATAGGGAAAAAATTAATCTGTTACTGTCGATATTACATATGTAGTTCTGTTAATAAAAATGGACTAACTGGGTTTATTTTGCAAGAAAAAAAAAGAAAAGATAATTAAGTTTTGCTATATTTCCACCAAAGGTTTATCTAAGATTAGATTAAATAAATCTTGTTATTGTTTCCACTGAAGGAAGATTGAAAAATTATTAAGTTTACAGCACTTTCTAAAATGTAAATGGGGTTTCGATGTTTCTTATGAAGTGCGAGTGAGATAGTTTGATTCGTGTTTTTTTTTTAATTTGATTAAAACAAAACTATATCCCGTGGTACCCGTGGCATGATGGTTAGTGTGTTGGACTGTTCTTAAGGCCGAAAGGCATTAGTAATTAGTGTTATAGTTTAGCTTAGAGTGTCCGTATGGGACCATTAAGTTAGTTGTAAGTTATGGATAATTAGGCTAGTTTTATGAATTTTTGTCTAGCTTTAAGATAGGTTTAAGATTGAATAAATAAAAATGAATTTGAAAAAAAAAAAAAAAAAAAGTGTGTTGGACTGTCATGCTAAAGGTCTTGGGTTCGATCCCTGCCTATGCCATCTAAAAAAAAGTCTTTTCACGTGTACTGCCTCTTGCGAGGAATTGACAAATTCTCCAAGAGTAACTATTGTCATGAAAAAGTGCTTTCTCAAAATTAGCCGTTCGGAGTCGGCAGTATAAACTGTAGGTCCCCTCCATTCCTGACAACATTACTCACACACAGGAATGGTTGAGAGTTGTAAGTCACTAGGCCTTGGTTCTCAACGGACTGTCGCGCCACCCAATTTATTTTATTTATTTTTATATCCCGACCGGAATCTATCCGAATCAAGCTCATTTCAACTCGATTCAGGTAAATAAACAATTTAGGCAAGTTTCAAGCTCGCTTCAATACCACATGTAGTAGTCTACGAACAAACCCACTTCTTGAAGTTTTTATTTTATGTCAAAGCTGCAATTGTTAATTGAACTTTTTTTGATAGAATCTCAATTTCCAGATGTTTTTTTAACATTTATTTTTGAAAATCGTCCATTTTATTAACTTTAGTAAGTTTTTTTTGCTGAAGTTACTTACAACTTTCGATTTTCACAAAACTTTTCTTCTATTTGTGTTTTTTTTTTATTATTATTATTCTGACAGGTCTTCTTTCAGTTGTACCAATTTTTAAATGCAAAAATCTTGCTACTGCCGATGAGTTTTCTTGGGAATTTTCTACTATCCTGTTTATAGAATGCCAAAAAAAACACGGGTAATTACAAAAATTATTTGTGAAATTAAATTTTTACATATTGAATTTACAAATATAGTACCACCTTGTTGCAATTAAAATATGTTCAGTAGCCCTTATGGTAATTGAGGACACATGTATCAGGAAAAGCCGAACGGAGTTGCTTGAGCGGGTCTTAAAATTAAGCTAAGAACGCAAAACTTTCGTATTATATAATGTCTCCTATCTCTTTTGGATTTAATTTTATTTGTGGACCTTGTTGTACTTTCAAGAGTGAAATAAATTCTTAAACCGCTGCGTAAATTATAAAATTAGAATTTATCTATTGTAATAAAATGTTTGATTAATAAAATTTTAGAATCTGCTTAATTGATATTTTAATTCATGTAAAATTATATATTAGTGTTTTTTGAACAATTTTGATTTCCTAGCGTATTTGCTTAAGACATACATACATTTAATAAAACAAAATAATAATATTGACCTTGCATAATCTATCAGTAAAATTTTAACGAAAATCTGATGACAAATATTTCAATTTCGAAGAATTCGAATGTCAAAATGTAGCCAATATTAAAATTTTTGAATAATTTTAAAATAAAATTATAATTAAATCATTTTTGTACAATGAACGTTGTAAATTCAGTATCTTTATATACAATTTATGTACAGAACTTGTTAAAAAATACAAAATAATAAACAAATCAATTCTAACAATAAAACTTTTTAACTGACTGACATTTATTTCAATGACACTCGAGGCCCTTAAAACTTAAGAGTTATATTCAATAGCAAGTCATAAAATTCAACTTGTCCTTTTTTTTAAATTTTCGTTTATGTGATTGTGACAACCTTTCTTTTTCTTTCGTGTCACCAAAAGCCTTTATACTAAATCACCTATAACCATTACTGCGCGTATTATGTGCCTTTGGCTGAGTAATAATTCTGATTGAAGGTTCAAGGGGGAAAAAGGGGGAGCACTAAGGTTGTTCTACCATCATCAGCCACCCGGTCCATTATTCCCATCTCTATACGATATTATGATCAACCATTCATCCATCCTTTCTGGATATGTGAGTTGGATAATGATCACAATATTGTATCCACTAGAATTCCCTCAGGGCAGTCGTATAGCCCCGCACAACCGATATACATTCAGGTGGGACTAATGGGGAGGGGGGCAGGTTCTGTGTCTCCGCATCACCATCACCATCAACATCGTCATTGGAAATTGTTGGCACATATTTCCGAGCCAGACAGTGCGGCGTCGTTTGTGAAGCTGTTGCTGCTGTCTCTGTGAGAAGTGTAGAGCTACAAGAAACGCGCATTGTGCAGGTCCAAACTTCAATACTACCTTTGGTATCTCGGTTGATATGGTCACTAGATTTTCCTTTCGTTTTCTGTATTGTATTGATTCCAGATACATGCCTCTTACCTTTACGTCTTTTCTGGACGACCATGTAGCTTGTCCGGTCAGCATCTTATTCTTCGTCTTATTCTTTAAAACATAGCATTTATGTGTTTATATTTTTTCTGATGTTGTTATTGTTGTTTTTCTGTGTCATTATGGACTATCATCATCAACATCATCTGGTCGGCCATTATCCCATCTCGAAGTTTTGTATGGTGTGACACTGTCACAGTGTCTTACAGAGACAGAGAAAAAAATAAAGGGACTTTGAATAATTTCATTTCGTCGATCTTGGAATTTCTAATAAATTTTATTATTAGCCCAACGAATTCAATCGACATCAACATCACAAACACACACACACAATCCAGTCAGATATGGAGGCCTCAAAGATCAGTGCAAGTCTCATGGAATGTTAGCTGTGATGTCCAAGGTGGTAATAATTTTCGGAAAATTTAAAAGGACATCAGTCGAGATCGAGAGTAGAGACTTCAGCTAACTAGGTATCTCATTATAGTATTGAAGATAGCCATTGAAGCATTTGGGTATAGGTAGCGTGGGAATAATCAAAGGATGGATTAAAAATTGGCCATTGTTTTAGTTCTTGATCTGCACGGATTCTTTTTATATTTTGTGTATATACCTGACTGAACAACCTGCGTTGCATATCGATCTGAATGTGAGAAATTTGTATGGTCAGGTACAAAAATTTCTAGCAACAATGTAAAAACGATGTTCTGATACCAGTAGTTATCTGATCCTTCAATTGACTCCAATAAATTAAATCGTTTTGGGATGAATCAATAACTTTATTTATCTTAACAAAAAATGAAAGAAGAAGACAACTATGTTGGGTCTTTTAAGCCTTTAAGGAAATTTTTTAATAATAGTCCTTTGGATATTGGTAGTGTGGGACGAAGAAAAATCAATATCCTTCCCAATTAAAGCTCATTTTGTATCAATTCGAAATGCGCAGCAGTATCCAATTAAGATATATTTTATCCATGCTGCTTGATGCTTAAATTTATCAATCATTTCTTTTCTTTTAGGTCCTCCCTCCCTTTTCTCGTGTTCTATACCTCGCATGAACTCTCTTTGTATGTTTAATCTTTAACTAAATTAAGGTCTGCAACTGATAGATAATGACCCCTGTTCGGTGTTTGATGAAACAATGCGAAACAGTAGACAAAACTTTTTCATGATTTCAGCTAATAACTAAAAATGATTTTATTGTTAGGTTAGACTACAAGTTTATCCATTCCATACCTAGGAAGGACTATTTATATGATAGCTCATGGATTCGGATGGTATTGATGTTCAGATCTCCAGGGAGGAATTACGTGATTGGGGGTGGATAGATGTATAGTGCATGAAGTTCCTCCTGTCCATTATCAAGAACCCCTAATCTTTAACAAAAAGCAAAAATATAAAAATAAAACAACACCAACATCACTTAACGTTTTGTTGGATGAACTCAATCAAATGTCGATTTGCTCGAATCCACTTCCTTATATACTCTCCTTTACCGTTACATCATACTCATACGTACTTACAACAAATGTAAGAAATCGCATCTTGAAAATGAAAAGGAATTATTAATCTGTCTATATTCCTATAATAAAAATGTGTGAGCTTTAGTTTATGGTCATAAGGGAATTGTTGGACAATTGACAAGGATAAAATTCTTTTATTATAAGTATTATTATAGGAGGGTATTTTGTTTTTGAAGGCGATATACCGTGCATTGGCATTTATCATAATGCATAAGAGCATAAGTCAATTAAGACGAAAAGTGAAAGGATATGTTATTCTTAATTGGGTAAGATTAAAGCTTTTTTTCTGAAGGAATCAATTAATAATGCATACTAAGATACCCTTAGCCTTACAGATCTGCACAGAAAAGGAAGTTCAGTATATTTAGGTTATGCACATGTACCATATGTCACTAAATGATTAAGTTGATACTTCTTTGATAGTGCTGCAACTCTTGAAGTAGTTAATTTGTGCATTGCGTGCTCTAGAACAGTACAATTAATTTTTGACTGGAAACATTTTTTTATAAGCTAAAATTGTGTAGCTAAGAAAAGAAACAAATACAAAGATCCACACAAAGTGACTTATGATGAACTATGACGATTAATAGAGTCCTTTTTATTGAAGCTAATATCTGGCATTTTTTCAGTGTGTTATTTTCGGTCATCTTCAATCTGTACTGTTTCCATAATCTTAATACGAAGCGGACTAGTCTCATTTTAATAGACAAATTTGAATTCTTCTCGCATCCCAATGTCTGTTAAAAACATTCCCATTGCGGTAAGAGTGTGCAAAAGAATCAGATTTAGCTGAAACAAGTTTTGTAGCTTTCTTGTTTCTGACTTAGTTATTGAAGGTAAACCACCAAAAACAAGGACGTGTTGGCTTTTGAACAATTAGGAACATACACTAATTTTTAAGTAACATGAATTTCAGCAAGTATTGCATACGTTCAAAATTTCGGAGTCGAGATTTGAATCAATAATGACATTATAATAGTAGATAAGTGGGAAAATGTGGGTCCGGCGCTTCCACACGTCCAATTTCTGTCAGTGCCCGAACTTATGGCCTTAGCTTTTGTGTTAATTGTGTTAAAACTTGGTTTTAAAGCAGGTTGAATTTAGGAGTTTGCAATTTTTTGACCAGATTGCGAATATTAACATTTTCTGAAAAACGACCCAATAGATCTATATGACACCTGAAAATCTTCTGTTTTTACTTGTAATTCTTTTAATATAAAAATATACTTTTATATTGCTCTAGAAAAGTAATCCCGCTTAGTACCGTTATTTTTTTTTCATTTTATCAGGAACTAATGACAAGTTCTTATATTTTGTAACCAATATTTGATCATCAGAACTATCTCTTTTGGATTTGAATTAAAAATAAGTCAACAGTTTTGAACAAAACGTTATTTAGGGACAATAAATAACTGCTTATCAAAAATATTTCAAAAATAAACTAAAAAACAGTTTTTTAAAATAGTTCTTTGCGAGGAAAGATAAATGAAAAAATATTTCAAGTTTTTAACATAAGCTTAGAGTAAGGTCTTTTCAAAAACAATTTATAATACGATTTGGGTATTATTACCGAACCTTTGACACTTTATGACTCAATCGCCTAAAAACGTTTGAACAGAAAATGCCACAAATCCCAAATATATTACCAAAATAAAATAAAATTAAAAGTATCATAACGCCAAATTACCAATTGACATATCACCGAAATCAAGTCATGTGTTTTAACATTTGAGCATTCTGACAAAAGTTTTTGTTTATTTTATGCACTACGAAATTTCGAGTTTTGAATTTTATTGGTCAAACGCAAAAACGATATAAATAAAATGACAGATCGCCCAAAAACTCGGAATTTCAAGGAAGCTTAAAATATATGTTTGACTTTATTTAATTTTCAGAAAGCGAAATAAGGCTTATTTTCAAAGTAAGATAAAAGGAAATAGTTTTTCTTGTTGACAGTATGAACATCCAGCATTATGGGGAATAATTAGAGAAAAATGTTGCGTTCCATTCATACCTATGTAACTGTTAATAAGTTCGCATTCGTTTTCACTTTGGGTTTTTTGGCGAATTTTTTTTAACTTTTTGGGCTTTTTGACCCATTTTGGGCTTAATGATATTTTAGGGTTTTGGCGTTATAGTTTTGAGCAAAAAGACCTAAAGCCCATTAAATTACCTTGAAGATATATTTTTACAATCTTAAAATACAGATACTATTTCCAAACAGACTGTTTGCATATTGGAATTTTAAGTATCTTAGGTTTTATACATAATACCTTTCAAAATAAAATTTGTTTCATTGTAAATTAAAGAACTTGTAGTATCAGACCATAAAAAACGATGATTCACTGAGGCGTGTACGTACTTTTTGGTATTTTGTTGAATCTGAAACCCAAACATTTTTCTGCATGTTTCACTGTATTATGAATATCTTAAAAACCTCAGTTCATGTTATTGAAAAGGGGAGCATACCGTCCAAGTGCGAAAATAAACATTTAATAAATACTAGTTGCATCTTTCCCTAAATAATAAGCCAATTATACAATTGTAACTTTAATTTCTGAATCATAAAAACCCATCCTCTAATTGTTGAACCTTCGAATACATAATATTATATATTTCATTTTCCCAAAAATAAACATCAAGCATTCTATAAAAAAATACAATCAATTCAAAAAAATATTGATCATCCCGCCTCCATCCATAAAAATGACCAAAACCAACATTTTCTGACCACCATCAAACCGCGTCTGTTTACTTTACCCTCATATATATCACGTTTTGTCACTTTTAGTCAATTTTTGTTTCGGCTGTGTCTCTTCTCGCACTTCTGTATTCCGTAAGCCGTCGTCATCGTGTCAGAGTTAAATAAATATATATAAACATTTCTTTTCCTTATGGTCCGTCCTAAACGAAACCCGTTTTATATTTTATTGACGCTGTGCTGGCTTGACTCAAAACACATATGGTCCGAGGTCTTCATGACCAAAAAACCATCCAACGACCACGACGACTTATGGGACGGGATAAGCGTTATAAGAGAAGAGACAAAAAGGAAGAGGAGGATCGAATTCACTGCCTTTCCATCTTTCCAACTTCATAACGAGTATAATTTCAGAACATTTTCGAACATTATCATAAATTTTGACTCTCTAATGTTTGTTGATTTTTCAAAAATTTATGTTTCATATAAATGTGTATAATGGGGTCCCCTCAAAAACCGTCAACAAAATACTCAAGAACAAAAAGAAAAAACAAAAGAAAGGCATAAGAAGCGGAGAATGCAGCTTCGGTTCCTTTTGTCATGGTTCCTTTACCGTTGATGGGACATTAATAATTTTTAAATTTCGTTTCGAACCAGGGTCTGATATAGAGGCTGAGGTTGTTGTTTTTTTTTGTGGAATTTCCAAGATTCATTGATCCGGCGAAGGTGTAGATTATTAAAGGTCCAACAAAAAAAATTAAATAAAATAAAGGACAGAAATCAAAACAAAGTATAGACATAAAACATTGATAGTGAATGATACACCACGAACCAGCTTCAGTTCCAGCATGAGAAGGTAATCATCATCTTGGCCTGGGTCATATCTCTTTGCTCTTGAATTTGTTAACCTGCTAAAGAAGGTAAGTATATATAAGATCTGTGAAGGAATGGAAAGATGCGACCCAAGATCTTGAAATCGATTTGGTTGAATATTTTCCTACATTTATAACAAAACCATAACGAAATAAAAAAAAGCAAAAGTAAAACAAAAGTGACCAAAAAAGATGACAAAGTAAATTATGTGCATAATATACCTATGCATCACATTAAAGAAAAAAATCAAAACCCAAGATTTCAGTCGGGAGAAATTATGGACTCAATTAAGATTAAGTCTATGTTAAATGTATCTAATACCAGAGATGAGGTTGAGTGTTTCGAACCCTTATCTTTTTTTCTATAATTTTGATATTCTATGAAATTTTTTCTTTAAAAAATTTAAACGATGTCTTAAAGTAACGAAATAAAAAAAATAGAAGCATATAGATTTTATATACAGAAGAAGAAATGGATGCTTCGCTTAATGAAGACATCATGAGATTATTTTAATTCATTGAAGGTGTCTTATCATTTTGTTTTTCTATTTCAAAATTTATGTTAATGTTTGAATTTTTCTTGAAAAATAAATTTTCTAATTTGAAATTGACCAGTTTGAACAAATGAGAGGTTAAAAATACGATTCTCGTTTAGGAATCTTAGGTGTTCGTTTGTAGAAATAATCAATTTTCGAATTTTAAGCCTGCTATTTTTAAATATTTCTTACATACCTTTTTACATTATTGAAATAAAACAAGAATTACTCAAAAACTTATTTATATTTGAATCAAACTCGTTAGCAGCGAAAGTCCTTTAGAAAAACCTACAATACAATTATGAACAAAATCCAAACAATGTCAACATTGAAAAAAATCATTTATAAAATATTCAGTTTGTTTGTTACAATTCTTTTACTTGACAGGAACGTTAATCATAAGAGTTTGTGAAAAGAATACATAATATTGCAGCCATAAGAACAACTCGTACACTGGCCAATTATGTATTTATATCATAACTGCCAACTGCAGGCCGGTTGGCGTCATACTGATGGGTGGTCTTTTTAAAGTCTACCGACTTGGACTTGACATCGCTATGGGGTACATATTTTTATAAAGAGGTAAACTTCAGAAAAAAGATAAATACCTGAAATGTCATATTTTTGATGGTACCTTATTGATTTTACAATTTTTTTTCTTAAGTTCGTAAAATGCAATGTATACAAACATTTATTTTAAATTAACTAATAAATGCTGATCTTACAATAAAAGAGGCTACACAAGTTATCCAACTTTCGAGGCTGATGAAAATTAAATATGGTTCCGTCAATTCTATTTGTTAGATTCCAGCTGAGTATTTAAAATAGATGAGATAATCTTCATTTATTTTTGTGTTTCTTAATTGAAATTTTAAGTTTCCTTGGGCTTCAATTGATAGGAAATCATATAACGAGTGTTGTTTTTTAAAGCCTGCGAACTTTAAATAATAACACAAGACCGATATTGTTGGATTTAATTTTGTATTATTACACTTTGGTAGATAATTTCAAGGCATTTACTTTTTAAATATAAGATTTTTGTCGTTTGTTGAAGGCGGCAACGATCCATTTCATTCGAATATTCCAATTTGCCAAACTTTTTTTCTGTTAATCTGGCGTCTTTGTTGGGTTAAATATTGGCTTCCAATGTTTAAAGAGTTATTATATTTAGTTGCTACAATGTGGCCGCATTTCAGCAATAATGCCCCAAATATTCTGTTCCAAAGCATCAATTGTCAAATAGTTCAGCGATTTTAAATAGCACGGTTTTGAAGGAGTCGGCATGAATAGCGGGATAATGAGCTCAGTCTTCTTTAATAAATTCATGTGTCACGCGAACCGAATCGTTATTTCGGTAACAAAATTGCACGATTTGCAAATGCTGTTTCATTCATTATTGAAAGACAAACCAAACCAAGCATTAATAAAAGTGACAGCTGTCAAAAAAATACAACTGCGAAAAAAATATTTCCAAATTGAAGGCCACACATAAATAAAACACCCGTTAGAAATAAATTGCTTTCGCAATAAATTGATGGTTAAACGCGCATTTATTTGAAATGTTTTCTATGTTTAACTTATAAATTTGTTTGAACAAAAAAATCAGTCTGCATGGCTTGATAGCGCCACCAATTCACGCAAAGCTGCTTTCTCAGATCGAAAAAATTAATGATCGATGATTTCATCAGCGTGTCAAAAGAACCAAACAGCCAGCTATAATGGATAAAATAATGATTCGTTGATTTCTTGAGGATGGCCTTAGATCCGTTTATGAAAATGTTGCTTATTGCCGAAGTTACTTAACTAGTAGTAGTACCCGTAGCGTGATGGTTGGTACGTTAGACGGTCATGCAAAGGGTCTTGGGTTCAATCCCAGTCTGTGCCACCTATCTTTTTTACGGGTACTACCTCTTGCGAGGAATTGACAAATTTTCCAAGAGTAATTCTTGTCATGCAAAAGTGCTTTCTCAAATTAGCCCTTCGAATTGGGCATATAAACTGTAGGTCCCTTCTATCTCTGACAACATTACTCGCACACAGAAATGGTTGAGAGTTGTAAGTCACTAGGCCCTAATTCTGCATGAACTGTTGCGCCACCTAATTTATTTTAACTTAACTAGAAATGAGCTTAATTATTTTGACTGTTATATGGAAGTGTTCTATAAACTTCTAAATAGAAATGTCAAAATAAAAGACAGAATGAATGACAGCCAATTTGAATGATAAACTTCAACAAAATGACTTCCAACTTATTTTACCTTATAAGGAATATTGTTTCCAACATTCTTTAAAATTTTGAGAAAAATCGAATTAACAGTAAAAAAAATTAAAACCTAAACAAAAATTTAATAAGTTATTAAAAATTGAAAATCGAGTAAAATATCTTTTTTTTAAATTAATACTATTGGCTTCAAACTAATTTTACTCACAGAAAATATGGGTAGTTATCAGTGTGGGTCGCATTCCAGCTTGAAATATGATACAACAGGCTTAAGTGAAGGTTGTTAATTAGAAATCATTCAATCATCATTAGAATTTTAGATTCTTATTAATTTTGGGCGTAAATCTACGTGACGGTTTTAGGCTTCTAGTAACCAGTTCTGTTTTGATTTTCCCATAAGGAAAGTAAAAATATAAAACTTAATCGAAACTCTTTAGAAATGTCATCAAATGGACACGTTCAGGTACTTAAACCATTTTTCTAAAGTGGCCCTTTATAGATTTATAAGATTTATTGGAAATTAAAATATATAAATGATGACACAAACAAAAAAAAAAAAAAATTGAATTTTATGTAGATTTTGTTCTTAATGTAATTTTAGTGATTAAGAAGTTAATTTATTATTATTCGATAAAGTTGTCTACTACATGACTCAACTTAGCTGATATTCTTGGTTTACTGAATATACAACTTTATTATAATGTTTGTATTTATTTTTGTTGAAATTTGTTTTTGTATTTGAAGAAGATGAAATGTTTTGAATTGATTTATGTTATTTTTTGTGGTTTAACATTTCGGTTGATTTACAATTTTATTTAATGGCTATAAATTACTGAGCTACTTAAGAAGTAATCTATGTATTAATTTGAATGCATAAAATATTTGTCAATACATAATTAAAGGAGAAAAAACACTTTGTGACATTAATTACACTTTTATTTTAATTTTTGTTTTATTTTTTCTTTTCTTGGCGGAAGTTTCTTTTGTTCTTAAAACTAAAAATGTTTAATCTGAATAAAAATTTCATTAAATATATACTAAGAAATTTATTGTGATGAACTATAAGGCACTTACATACATAGTGGAATCTTTAATACCCAAGCAGCAGTAAATGTAACACGTATTTTCTGTTGTTTTTTGAGTTTATCTTAGAAACTATTTTGTCCTATCGTTAGTAAGTTGAAATATTTTCTACAAAATTGATTGCTCATAATTATTACATATCTCTACCAATTTTATGTTACTTGGTGTTGTAAATTGTAAGTTTTTTCCACAATTTGAACGGAATATATTGAATCTTCAAAGATATAAAAAAAATCCAATCATTTGAAAAATAATTACTAAGTCTATATTTTTAGAATATAAGAACTTATGTTAAAGTCTGAAATTAAATTTGCAAACATTTATTTAATTCTTGAATAACTCGCAATTATCATAATTTTCAACTATATATTTTCTGACTTACATAAATTCAAACACTAATTTGAATAAATGCGTTTTTGCCCATATTTTTAGAAAAAAGTTATATGTGCCTTAATATATAAATATTACCAGTTTATACAAAAGCCTTATCCCTATACAATGGTAGTATAATATTTTACCAATTTAACAAGAAGTAAAAATTGATTTTTATTTGCCAGTAATTCTGTCATATCGTGCACACATTCTGAGAATAATTCGCTCAATCTTGCATTAATGTCATCACATCTGCGCTGGGTAGATACTTTGAGCTCAGGGACGGACTTTAACTATTTCTTTATTGTGAAGTACAAGTTAGCGAATCAACGTTCTCCGATCTTCAAGTTAATTGGTGAATATAATAATCGATGTTTTTCTTGGTTTGTGCAATGATTAATTGCTTACTGAAGTTAGCCGTTAATAAGTTTTTGTAGTCTGAAGTGTTTTCTATGATTTAAATATTTTTTGTAACGTGATGTAAACTTTTCAAAGCATTTCCTTTCCTCGAGCCATTTTAAAATTCATTATATTGAAAATGGCTCGAGGAAAGGAAATGCTTTGAAAAGTTTACATCACGTTACAAAAAATATTTAAATCATAGAAAACACTTCAGACTACAAAAACTTATTAACGGCTAACTTCAGTAAGCAATTAATCATTGCACAAACCAAGAAAAACATCGATTATTATATTCACTAATTATTGCTTAATTTGTCGTTAACTAACCGTTAATAAGTTGAAAATACATGTTGCCTATAATTTAATATATTTCAATGTAGTGCGTAGGATTAAAATAGTCCACTGTAAACATTTGCTAACTAAGCACTTGTACTGCATCTTATGAGGAATAGAAAAATCTTCTAAGAGTTGTGGGTGCTTCTTAATGGAGCCGTTCCGATTCAGTATAAAATCGTAGATCCCCTCCCTTCGTGACATTGCTCTAACATGGAAATGGTGAAAATCTCTAAAATTATCTTAACATTTTTCAGGCCCGAGAACAATTTTTTGTCACGGGATTTCAAAAGTCCTAACTTTTAAAATTCTTTCATGTTTTTATTTGAGCTGAGCGGACCTGAAACAAAAAAGTTTTGCTGTTCACTAAAAAACCTTTAAGCTTAAACGCAGATTGTTACAAGCTACAAGGCTTTTACTTTTTCTTGAAGACTTAAAACTTAGGCAAGGAAATGGGTTTACAATCCAACCCTGTTATTTCTTGTACCTTAAACAGCTCGAGATGCATCCCAAAGAAGCTATTAAATATTATAAAGGAGGCGATTTAAAATCATTAAGAAGACTGTAAGACCACATTGAAAAGATAAAAACGATGAAACAGGGTCCAGCCAGCCACTAGTCATCATCACCATCACGCTACAAAAACCCGATGCGTCCCGTTTTCTCCGTCTTTATCCGTCGCAAAAGCCTCAAAGCTCGTAGTCGTCGTCGTTGAATGGTGACAGACACCTCGTTCGAAATTTTCGTTTTGCATTTTTGTTTTTGGTTCAAGTCCAAGTCCACCCATTCAACATATAAGAAGAACAAAAAAGCGCTAAAATAAAATCACCAAATGAATATTGGCTAAAATGCCAATAATTCATCTGTGATGCCTGCACATGGACGTAGGCTTCACAAGATATCCGAATATAAGTGAAATGAGTAGAGCGGGACACCACTCGCCACCACTTTGCTGTTGACGGACGCAACCAAGCCTCCGGATACTCACACAGCACTGCAGGCTTTGGAGACAACAACGAGATCTGTTTCTTGACATTTTTGTTTTTATATTTTTTAAAATGTCCATTCGCATATTTTTTAAACAGTGACACGATTTTACATTTGCTCTGTGTTTTAGTTTTTACCAGCGAGTATATCATCCGACAGGATATACCTCGGCCTGGCGTTGAAAAGGAACTTGTTTGGGTTCAAAAATAAATGACAACGCAGTAAAGAAAAAAACAAGCGTCGTCCGCATGCCTCATAGCAACCAGCAACCATAAGCGAAAATACAATCTCCGTCAGTCTCAGTATCCGAATCAGGCATTGGCTAAAAGTTCGGCACAGAAACAGAACGAAACTGATTCAAAATTATTAACGAGCAAAGGTGAAAAAATAAAATTGCCTCATTATGAATATTTTTCGTTGGAGTCGTTAATTTTTGATCTTTCATTTCTGATTATTAACTGAGAACCCATTGCTGCAAGTCTGGGCTCTGAGAATGGCTTGGACCTGGACTTATGGGTGTTTTTTTTTTTTTTTCTTTTTGGTCATATACCTAGCGCACGAATGTCTCGTTTTAAAAACTGGGTGTTTTTTAACAGGGTATTCCTTAAAACGAAGGAAAAAAAAATAATTGACACTAACTTGTTTAACTATATTTATATGTCCTGCTCTCTTCCTCTGGGATGCTGATTTTTATATTTTTATGGGGACATTATTTGTTAACTTTTTGTTTTCCATTTTGTATTATTGTTTTTTTTTGTAAGTTTTTGTTTGAAGAAGAAGAATTAAAAAAAAGGAATATCCAAGTCGAAACTACAGTTTATGGGACATTTTTGTTCATAACATGAATGAATGAAGGTTCGACTATGGAGCGCGTATAACCAGGAGACGATGGTTATCGAGAGGAGGATGTCACTTTTATAACGTTTTTCATTATTTATTCATAATTTTTGTTGTTGGTATTCTTACTATTTTGGAAGGTTGGGTTGTTAAAAGATTCATTCACAAAATGTTGAAATTCTAAAGAATTTGTTTGTTGTTAATAGGGACTTCATAGTTATGAATGGAAGAGAAGCTTTTTTGTTAAAGTCTCTTTTTTTAAAAGATCGTTATCAAATTTGGAAAAAGATATGGGTAGAAGACTAGACTATATGGCTATATAGCTCATCAGACCTCACGGAGACAGAAGTTTGATATGATGTGACTAAGGTCGGTTAGGTAACATAAGTTGGGCTGTTATAAAGAGGAAACTGAGTTGGCAAATATCCGAAATACTTTAGGTATAGGAATGCCAGATATAAAAAAAGTGATACTCATCAAGAAACTCACAGGGGTTCTTAAAATTGAACGTGTGATGATATTCTAGACAGTCATTTTAGATTTCGAAGTAAAAATGCTTGATTCAATAAGGAAATCAATAGAAATATTGATATCGTGGGATAGTTTCAAAAGGATCTGTTAATAGGTAAGGAACTTCCGAACTTTGGTTATTGATATTGATAGCGGTCATATTTTAAAGAATTATATACAGTGTGTTGAATAAATTTTCGTTAAACAGTCCAATATTGAAATGAAAATTGAAACTTTACTAAAATTAGGATGGAAAAATCACGCATTCAACATTTTTTTTGGAATATTGACATAAGATTCAAATCAAATGGGGTGGCGCAACAGTCCGTTGTGAACGAGGGCCTAGTGACTTACAACTCTCAACCATTCCTGTGTGCGAGTAATGTTGTCAGGAATGGAGGGGACCTACAATTTTATGCCGAATCCGAACGGCTAGTTTGAGAAAGCACTTTTTCATGACAAGAATTACTCTTGAAGGATTTGTCAATTCCTCGCAAGAGGCAGTAGATGATTGGTCTCTTTTAAAATCTTTATATTTTTTTTTTTTCAAATGAAGTTTGAGTTAAAAATCCATTTCGTGTAAGAGAAAGGGAAATCGCTGCATTGTGCTGTTTCAAAAAGTGCTTCCTTTCTGTTTTTTTAAATATTTTTCAAATTTGTTAAATTTTGAAATTTCTGTTTTTTATTTGAAAAAAAAAACGAAAATTCAATTATTTTTAACTTTTTATATTCGAAGTTAAGTATCAGATTTGTCGAGTAGAAAATTTTGTCTGAGTTTCGATGTATCTAGAACCTTAGGGAAAAAGGTTTTTATAGCTATGTCTGCTTGTTCGTACATTCGGGATACCCTTTCGGTATGTCTCAGGAACCAGTAGTGATACCGACTTCAAATAAATTTTCGTTTTACATATTATAACATCAAAAGATTTCAGAAAGGATTTAAAAACAAAATTGAGTTAGTGTTTTTTTGTACTATAGCAATTTAAAAAAGAAAGTCAAAAACATTATATCGGGTTATCCATTTTGTGGTTTCAAAAGTAGAAGGCTGGAATTCGACCAATTTATTTTTTGTTAGTTAAAAGTCTGACTATCGCACAACGCATATTCAAATTGTTAAAAACTACTACAAAAATTATGTTTCTGCCACAGCCACGTATCGTGCTCTAACTACGCAAGCAGTTTGCAAAGTGGAGAATTGGTTACAGTTATTGTAAGGCCTGTGCATCAGCGTTTCGCTTGTACCACTAAAAATACCGCCGATTTAAGTGAAAGGAATAAGGACTGTCTTACGGCACATTATGTTTTATTTTCCATTTGGATCTACATCTGCATGCACATAAATTCCAGCTCACGCAGCAACTGAAATCAGATGACCATTCACAATAGGTGCTTGAATAACAGGCGGTGGACGGCGATTTTTCTAGAAAAAAAATTCAGCAACGAAACACATTTCTCACTCGGTTGGTATGTTATCAAACAAAGTTGTCATGTTTAGGGTTCTGAGAATCCTCAAATAATTGAAGAGAGGCCATTACATCCACCAAAGTCACTGTTAGGTGCGCTCTTTGGTCCGGAGGTGTGATTGGACCGTACTTCTCCGAAAACGAGGATGGAATAACCGTCACCTTTAATTCGGAGGGTTATGGTCATATGATAACCGCCTTTTTTCGACTACGATTTAAGAATTTACGGTTTCAACAAAGGTGTGACATGTAACACAACTTCTCGACGGATATAGCTTTATTGCATGACATTATTTCTGGCCGCGATATAAACTGACTACCAATTCGACGTGAAAGACCGTATTTATGCAGATTAGCTTTTCACTTTTAAGCACTTAAAACCAACATTCCTCAAGTTATGGCTGAGATACCGCCCAAGATGTGTCAAAAAGTGCTCGATAGTTATCTTAAATGAATTATGCTTGCAACAATTTGGGTGATGGCTTTTTAATGCTGTAGTATTTCACACATAATGTCAACGTTTAAACTTTATAATAAAAAAGAAATATCATGCAAACAAATATTTTATATGTACGTGTTTTATTTGATTTTACTTTTGAAACCTCAAAATGGATAACAATACTATAATATTAACAGCCTACGGAATTTTTCCTAATTTTCACCGAATTCTTTCTGCTGACAAATTTGATTTTAATTTCTAACCCTTGTAACTGCCCTTTTTGGACCGTTCCCGTTAATATTTATCAAAAACAGCTGCAGACCACAAGTCTCAATCAACAATGTAAACAACAATTGGACCCATAATTCACACCGAAGACCAAATAACAATGGAACAATCTTTATTGGATTAAACATCACATAAAAATAAATGAATGAATAGCTTCTGATGATGGTCTACGAGTGTTTAGCTGGACTCTATAGAATTTATACCCTGATGGACAAGTATCTATTGGTACACCCGCACACGCGTGCCAAACAATCCTTCGATCACCTTTATACGTTTGTATATTGTATCTAATTCTTTTATTTTTATTTTTATTTCTACTTTTTTTTTGAATTTCTATTCTATTTCAATACAAAATCCAAACGAAGACCATTACAAATTGTTGTGGGCGTTAAAAATCCGATTCAATTGGAAAAATTAAAAGATTTTCCTATTGTTTGTCCTCGAGCACGAGCAGCAGTAGCTGCGGCAACAGCAGGGGTGCTCCAGTGACCCCTCCACCATTATTGACCGTTGGTCAGATATACTTTTTATTGTTGTCCTTTTATCTGGGATTTATGTAGTGTGGAGGTAAAAGCAAATCCGCATTGTGGGACAAGGGTGTTGACAACCCTTACTGTTGGACTGTATGTCATGTCGGTGGTGATGGTGATGGTGGGTGCTCTGAGTGACACATGGATTTTCATTGGAATTTTCTACACACTTCAATCTGTTCTTTTCCATCATCGTCATGATGATGCGACCATCATTATATATAGATAGAGGCTCTAACCTAAAGTACCTTTACCTCCGGCTAGAGCCGTTGTAAAGAACAATCGAAAGCTTGATTAAAAGAATGTTTTCCTCTGACGCTATGTATCTTTTTGATTTTTAATTAAATTTATTGAATCTTCCTTTTACACACATTTTATTTGAAATGACAAATTAAAAAAAGAAAAAAAATAAGTGTATCTAATGGTTTGCAATATTGAACCCGGTGTGGTAGTGGCATGGATGGCGTAGCAGTGGCAGTGGTTCTGGCTGTAGGTATGATATTTTCGGGTTTCTTCGATGTTTTCAGGGGGGGTAATTTATATTTTATGTTAATTTTTCTGTTACTTTGTTCAATGATAGTGTTCCTGCGCGCCAGTTTTTGAAGGTGGGGGTACTTTCAACCATTTTTATGCATTAACAATCACCAACAACGTGTTCGGTGGTGGTATGGCATGTTATGACTTTCATTGACCTGGTAATAAGATTCAAGTCACGTTCGAGCGATATATATATTCTTTTTTATACACGAGCATTTGAAATTTTGCTCCAAATACCAACAAAAATATAAAAAAGTCTGTGACGAACCCCGACAGCAAAGGGGCACACAGGAAATTTGAAATTACAATTTTGTTGAATATTATGGTAGCTATAAAAATAAATTGTTTTTTGTGTTGATATATTTTTTATTTTTTCGTATATTTATTTCTTTTTGTTCAATTCATGTAATTTGCATTTGTAATTTGTCTTTCTATTTATCTATGAAGAAGACGATTAACCAAATGTGTCATTTGTTTGAACTCTTGAGTCTTCTTCATATATACCTACTCAACCCAGGGTAATACATTTTTTATTTTTTAAATATATAAAGTTCTTCATGTGAACATTGCTGACACATTCAACTCCTATAGAAAATATTTGCATATTTTATTGTTATATTATATTTTAATTTTAATTTCAATGGGAGTTTATTAGTGAATTATAGTCTGGTCATTCAAATAGATTGAACTTTTATTTACAAGGTGATGAAATTAGAGAACCACGTTTACTTTTACACATTTTTAAGGGTAATAAATTATGCGACGCATGTGGGTATACATATTTAAGGGTAGACCGATTTTCATTTAAGAATAACTGTATTTTTGAGTTTTTAACATTTAAGGTTTTAAATAAAACAAAAGGTTTCAGAGAAATAATCGATGCCATTATGTATAGAATACACTGTTTTTCAAATGCCTTCCGTACATTTTTTTAGTTGCAAAATACTGGTTGAATATCATCATTGAATTTTTTTAATAAATCCTATACAAAAAAGTCAAAAGGCTTCAAATCACACAATTTTGCCATATATAGTTCACAAAAGACATCACAGACCCGGTTTGCTGAAAATTTCTGCACGATTTTCTCAATTATTAAATTGACCGACAAAATTACGAAGTGCACGATATGCATTTTGATTTAAATGCCTATTTTTATAATAATATTGAACAACTTTAACGCGTTCCTCGAATTTGTATCTTTCCATGGTTTAAATTGAACTAGTTTCAAATTGAGAAGTGTCAAATAAATGAAATGAAACCACCCTTACAAATTGAACGCTATATTCATAAATGGTTCTTAAGACAAAACAGGTTGATAAAATGAAAGCCAATCTGACAGATGTAATTTGAAAAATATTCTGCTATATCCACTGCCAAATTAAGAAAGTCCCTTTTCTTACATAGAAAGTAAGCTAGTTGGCTTGAAGTTTCATGTTCACACCAAAAAAGAAAATGTGTTACTTGAACTTTTCTAAGTGATGTCTAAATATAAAAATTATAATTATATACTTTCAAAACCAATTCTTAAATTTAATATTATTTTTCTCATAAAATTTCTATTATCAATACCATAAGCTTCTGACATTTTAACATCAATTTATTGATATTTTCTCATTTATCAGAATAAATTATACAAATTTTGCTTTGCTACATAAATTATCCATCACACAACAGCTACATATAAGTATATCTTCGATGGCACAAGGCAAAAGCGTGTCTTCTATGGAATTTTTCAATTTTTCAAAAATGTTCCTCTTCTTATGAGAGTATTTTTGAAATTCCAACTTAGTATTTGAAGTCTCATTTGATGATGTGCAATAAATTTCATAAATAACCTCATTACCAATTTTATATGATAATGATGTCAGACCGAGAGTGCCACATTTCCCCACCCCAACATCTGAATTGGAAAAACCAATTTAAATAACATCAATGACACAATCGATTGCTCTCTATCTGGCTTAGTACTTTGTTTGTGAAGGTATCCTATATATGATTTTCTATGAGGTACATGTTAGGTTACATTTTTTGGAAATATTTTTAATGATCATTTAAATTTGGAAAATTTTTCAATGTCATTCAAAACAGTCACACCGATATTAGGTCCTTTATGTTGACGCAATGCAGGCTGGCTGCTGTAGGCTGTCCGGGTCCACCCCTACTCTCTGCAAAGCACTAGTCTTCTATAAAATGTGATTTGTTAAAATTTTTGAACCCCAGAAGGAGGAAAATCAAACTGTCAAGGGCTAAGAACACTCATAAATAATGCGGTTCTTGGGTGATTAGATGCCAGGAAATGCCATTTAACACCAGTGAAGTGCATATGATGCATACAATAATTTCCATTCACGCAGATTGTCATCGAATTTAGAAGATCCAAAACAAGGAAGATTATCTAGTCAAAGAAAAAAATCGATATTTTAAAAATATCAAATCGACACAGGGGTAAATGGAAATATTGATGAAGATAATTTTAAATTGAGAAAAAGTATAGATTGAGGAATAAGATCAAGGAATCTTAGAGAACTGAAAATATTTAAAAAGAAATAATTTTCAGTTATGAAAAGTCATTTTAACTTATTCCTTTCATCTTTTTGCCAAATTGTTGCTCTTAACGTTAAAAAATCAACTTCTTAGCTGGGTGATTCTCTAGATTAGAATATAAACTTTATTTTTAGTTACAAATGTAACGATTTACTTAGAACAGTTTCATGGTTATGAAAAAAATTATAGTATTTCAAACTGCATAAATTGCATATTAAACTACATAATTTAAAATACAGTAAAAAACATTAAGGGGATACAAACAAAAATCGGTATTGTAGTGATTTTTCAAAATGTTATATGAAAAATGGATGTCGATCATAGGAAAAGTCATTCAGCTCTTATTTTCTAAATTTGGGACCGTTTAAAAGTGAAGACTACTTCTTGAAATTTGTTTCATTTCTCATTTAACTTCATAGGCTTACAATAAATGTTTACCAATCACGTCAAGATGCAGATTGCATGGCTTTTGATCGTGTATCTCGTTAACTTATTTCACACAGAAAATCTGAGTTCAGTTCTAAAAACTCATAAAATGTTCCCAATAATTTTCTGCGATCTTAAGAAATCATTTTTTTCTTATTTTATAAAATAGATTATACATTTTAAATCATTTCTTCTTCCATATCCCTGTGAAGCTTCTTTTTGACAAAGTAAACCGTTAGTTTGTTCCAAAAAAATGATTTTTAAAAAATTAAATGATCACCTATTTTGTTTTCAATTAAGAACCCGTTAAGAAATTTCAAAAATTAATTTTCGTCTCTTAAGTTCTGCATACAAAAGTCTGGGGTTTTGTGCGAGAAACCCTGTTTTAGGGAAACGGTTTCAAACCATGCCGAAAGAAGTGTATAGCGCTCATTTGCACCGTGCGTCTCTATTGTTGTCTCAGATTCGGATTATTTTGAGACTTTAACAAAATTTTCATATTTAACTTGGCTTGAAACTCATATTAACTTTGACGGACTTTTGCGAGGATTGTGTTCAACGGTTTCTAGCTTAAGCACGAAACAATATAGATTTGCTTATTGTTCTACATAGACCATCAGCTTGATTGAAGTCTTCTTTAATCAAAGTTATAAATGAACAGTTTTCAGCAAGAATGGGTTTTCTGTATTTTAAGATTTACTAATTACAAAGAAAGTTTGTTTTAAAAAATTTAAATGCCATTAAAAAAAAACATAATTTTTCATATCTACTAAAATGTTTTAATTTAAGTTAAAAAAATATATGGGTATGAAGTTATTTACAGCTTATTCAACTTCGTAAAAAACTGATGACCCATTTTCAAGATATTGAATTTTAATATTTTTTTATCATCAAATATTATTGAGAGAGATTGTGCAGCAAATAAATTATTTAAAAACAAAATAAAGTTGGAAAAGTGGTCACCCTTCTGAAGCATTACAAACATAATTTTTGTATTGAATTGAATTCATTAGAAAACAAACTTTAAAAAAATCTTTCGGTTAGTTTTTGAGAAAATTCGAAGTTTCTATTTTTGTATAGTAACTAGTGTTATTTTTAGTCTTTAAAAAAAGCACCTAACGTGAATCGGCTCTAAGCCTTAATTTCCAAATTTGAAGTCGACCGACCCAATTTGGTAGGGACTAGGATAGACAGACTGATTAAAATCTCGAACTTTAACTTTTCTTAAAAATGCAAAACTTGCCATATAATTCCTGTATGTCGCATGTAATAATGTTGAAAGGAAGTTTTTTGCAGCTTCGATCCATTTCTTTTAAAATGTTTGTATATAACTTAAATACGTTTTTTAAAATGAAATATAAGAACAGTGAGATACGTTAATTAATAATTGATGTATAGATTATAAGCTTTTAACCTAGAGCAAGAAACTTGTTGCCTTAATTTTATGAAATTAAATGGTTTGAAACTAAGAACTATTTTTTTGATCAAATTAAAACCTTATTTCAGATCGCACCAAGCTAACGTTTAAGCTCATAATTTTTAAAAGAGTGAGAGTTTAACACAAAATGTCACATTTCAAATTCAATTAATATTTCATTTTATTTGCACCTTGTACTTTTTCTCTGAAACCATAATAAGCTGGCAAATTGATGACACGACACGTCTTCACCCATAAAAATATTCCAAACAACACTTAAATGATCATTTGTCATCCAAAAACAAGCAATTTATGGTATCATCCATAACTCCAATATACAAATAACCAATTTGTCATAACTCTCACACCTTTTTTGTATCTGTGGTCTGACACCATCAAGATCCGAAAAACCAACCAATGATCATAAAAATTCATAACAATTAATTTTCGAAAAACCAACACCCATTATATCTTTCAACAACAAAAACAACAAAACAGAAAAAAAGAAGTCGAAAACTTGCTTGCAAGATCCGAAAACGAAGTTAAAAGTATTTATGACATGCAGCCAACTCAGCACTCCTTCTTATATTTGTATATACAAAAGCCAAAGACCATTATCATGAAATATGATGTTTAATAAACCCACTCAACTTAGAACTCTAACTGCGTACCATCAGTCAATGATCAATTAATCATCACCATATTAACCCCATCATCATCATCATCATAAGCAGCAGCACCGGGAAAGTGTTAAACGCACTGTCAATTAGTTAAAAGATTGTCGGGTTGTTAAAATTTTCAAAATATTTTTTTGACACCCACTATATTCGGGTGCACTTGAATATAGGGCCATTTGAAGTAATGGAACGCGAGTATTTGAAACGCCCCATTAGGTGTGTTAAAGGCTCATCGAGTTCCAGTCTTGCACGCAGGTACTCACGAAAAAACACTCGTTTTCATTTTCATGTCGTCGTCGCGTCGATGAATAAAAGGGGGGATGCCGTGTATTCGGAAAATGATGCAGCATCCTTTGACAATTTATCATTAAAAAGTACCGTTTTCAACTCGTTCGATAGAAGTTTATTTTTTCCTCATGGAAAAAGTCTTCTATAAAATCTTAACCTCATGCTCATAATATAGTCATACGCTCACGCTTCTACAATAACGCCTCGAGCAGGTGACAAAACGATTTTTCACCACACACTCACTCATTCTCCATCAAATTGAATCGTTTCTTTTAAAATTCCACAAAATTAATTGGACAGAACCAAGAAGAAGAAAATCCCAAACTCACATAATAAAGACCCGAAAGTAAAAAGTATCCAAGGGATCAATTAATTAACGAAATGATGGAGAAGGTGTTTCTTTTTGTTAGCACGACTCACCGCGACTTGACTGTGGCCATTTCCGATTCTTCCGCTTCTATACGTAGTTAAGTGTGAGCATCTAATTTTCATAAATTCAAATTCATTTTCCAACACCTACGTTTACGAGCTATACAATGAGTCGAACAGCAGACGTATAGAGGCCTAAGTTGTAAATAAGTTATAAGTCTATTTTTGTAAAATTAAAAATTATTATAGGAAAACTTAAGTTTCTAGTGAATTGAGCGTGCATAATGGCAGCAAAGTAAAAATAAACATGCATTTTCCGAAAAAAACGTGCATTAGGGTCGTTTTAAGAGCGAGGAAGAGACGATGAGACGAAGAATGGAAAACAACAACAACAAGAACAAAATTTCATATAATATGATATTTTTTGAAGAAATTTATGAACTTCCAAGATGAAAATGAAGGTATTCAAACTTTTATTTATTACAGATATACTTTACCAAATTTTGTGTTAAGATGTTAAGTTTTTGTAGTTGTTGTTGTTGGTTTTCTTTTGAAAATTCATATATGGCTTTTTGGCTATTATAAGCCGTGTTAAGAATACATATAAAAGATAAATAGTCTATTATGCTTTTCGACGGAATTAGTGTAAACACAACGTGGATGGGGAATTTATTAATGTATTTTATTTATATTGTTGTTGTTTTTGAATTTAAAGTGAAATTCATCGAAGTGATATAATGTCAGGAATAAAAGTCTAATGTTGCGGCACGAACAAAATTCATTTATGGAAATAAGAGACTCATTCAAAAGTTAATAGATTTATGCTTTTGAGATAAAGTTTGAAAAATTATAAAGAAATTATGTTTTTTTTGTTTGTTCGTTGTGTTTTGAAAAAAATATGATTAAACTAAATTAATGCTTTTGTTAGAAAAGCGTTGAGTTTTGTGACTTTTAGAATTTGTAAGGCTATTTGTTATGCTATTTGTTGTTGGGAAATATATTTTTGGTAGGATTTTAACAAGTTTGGTTTTGATCTTTATATTTCTGGCATAAATAAGAGAATTATTATTTACATTTTAAATAATATGACTTTTCTAATGTAGAAAATGTAATTATTGGTCCTTAGGAACAAGAAAAATCTTTAGTTGACTAATGAAAAATATACTATCGATAGCACGTCAATTTATTGTTTCGAATCTTCAAAATTAGATAATAGACATAAAATAGGCATATTTCTACGCTTAAACACCTTTTGATGATATTTCATCCGCAGCTTTTTGATTTTGTGTTAGTCCTTTTTTGAGCTTTAAAAAATATGGATTCTATCGTGAATATAAATTATAAATTCATGGTAATATAGTGATATATATTTAAAGAGCCCGTATTTCTTAGTATGTCACACGACGATTTTGGGTTACCAAATTTTGAACATCAGATTGTCCATTGTCACAACAACTGATTTAAGACGATCTCCATGAATTCAGTCGTTTTGAGAATTGTTCCTATGGTTGAAATAGTAATATCAAAATTTAGCAGTGCTTTAGGATTGGATATGTAATTCACGAAAAAATGTACTCGGCAGAATACACTCTGCTTTATATCTTTTTTTCTTATAAAGACAACATTTTTAATTCTCTGAGTAATATTAAAAAAGAGGCTGGGATAGGACCCACTCTGATCGTCTGTCGATTTGTTTTGCTTAAAACGTGTGTAGGTTTTTGTGTTTTGTTAAAAAGTTTATTAGTTACATTATTCTGAGAAATTTTAAAATAACCAACAATATTTTGCATTTAATAAAATTAATAGTTGGATTTCAAAACCTATTTTTGCTAACTCGATTTTTAGTCCTTAACCAATTTTTGACAATCTTAGTAGCATTTGCGTACTATTTTTTGCAGATTTTAATTTTGTTTGAAAAAACTGACTGTTGTATTTTTAGAAAAAATTATCTGAATGTCGAAAACACTATTTTCTGTGAGATAAAATACATTCTTACAAACTTTATTGGTAATGTTTTTTCTAGGTTTTTATTGTCAATTCGATTTTTCTCAAAATTGTATTAGATGTTAAAATTATTATTTTTCGTTGCACAAAATTGTTTTGGAGATAAAATCATTTTTTGGTCATACAATTTTTGCGGTGAACAATATTTTTTGATTTATAAAAAAGGTTAATTTGAATTTTATCCAAAAACATATTTGTTTAAATATATACTATAAAAATTAAATCAAGTCTCTAACGTTATTGATTCATGAGATATTTAAGGTTTACCAAAATTTTCCCTTTTTTTAAATTGCTATGGTAATGAAACTACATATGCAATTTTTTTGAGAATCCTTTTTATCATCTTTCTGCATTATTATCTGTATAACAAAATTTATTTGAACTCAATATCTCTACTGGTTCTTAATCTATGGACGACGAAAAATAAGTCGCAAACGTACAGACTTACGTACGTTACGTATACGAAAGCTGAATGGGGTCTGGAATTTGAAGTAGAAGAACAAAATTGTAGACCAATCTACATGAGACCCAAAAATGTCCAATGAATTTCGCATGGTGGCGTCAGTGGTCCGGGTTGGTTTCCATTGACCGAGTAAGAATGAAAAGCGACATGTGATATAAACAGTACTGAGACATCAGCGCTGTAATGTAATTAGGTTCATTTGAATGTGTTACAGACCACAGCAATTCACGAAACCACTAGAACCCATGCCAACTGTCTAATTCCTCCAAAATGAAACTTTTCGAGCATGCTCCGCTAAAGAACCCGCGAATTATATTTGAAAAGTATTTAATCCATTCAAAGGCCTTTAAACGCAAAATTAAACTTCTAACCCACTATAAGGTGTTTTTCAACAAAGTCAAACAAATTAAATTCCTCCCCAATTTAAGTCCAAGAATGTATAGTGTCGCGTATATAGTGTCGCCAGTACCTAAATAACATAGGTGTAGTTTCAATTTCACCTAGGTATAACACTGGAATTATAAACAATTTGTTTTGTGAGTTTTAAAAAGTCCATCAATATCTTTGGATTTCTCAGAAAAAGTAATAAATGTGGCTTAAGTCAAAAAAGTTGATTGAGTTGTACAAAAAACATAAAGGTACATAAGTGTACAAAATCAAACTACTAAGTAGTATTAAAAACCTCATAAAGTCAAACAAATTGGGTAAAGATAAACGCTTCAGTAATGATAAAATATTTGAGTAGAAAACCTTTCCCACAGTATTCGACCTTAACAAGGCCATCACAATCAACAATATTGATGATGCATTCATCCACAGTCATCCATCCATCTATCGAACCATCGATCGATCAACTTCTCACGTCGCTCGTCAATATACTTTCCACGCATTATCACGTTTCACACTGTCGTCGTCGTCGTCAACTTATATAGTCGCACAATGAATATGCGTGTTACAAGTTACAAGAATAATCCAACTAAATAATATGACCTTGCCCAGTGCTAATGCATTGTTAAACCGTACAAAATATGTAAGTAACGCAGATACCTACAAGTGTTTTACAGCAGTGCACAATTTCTCACTCAACCAACCCAACAGCTATCAGCTTTAACAGCTACCGTGCTACCGACATATCTATAAGCGAGTATAAAAGCGCAAACGCACAATATCTGAATTGATATGCAGACACCGCAGAAATTCATGCCATAAATTCCCTAGAAAATAATTCCACAGAATTCTAAAATTAATATGGGTTAACATCGGTTCTAACGGTATGGCGAGGTACATTGGTAATTATGTGCTCACAATATTCCTACTGTGTCCGCACACTATCCGGTTGCACCTGACAGAAATTTCAAAGATACTATTTGTGCAAAAACAAAATCAATAAAACCAACAACAAAGTAAAACCAAGCTGAAAAAATGAACAACTCTCCCATAATTCATAGATACAAAATGCGATGCATTCAATATTGTAGTTGTAGCCTCGGCATCGACTCAGCTTAGAGTCAGAGCATAACTACCTAAACTCTAAGCGATATAATGTTCAGCAGGTACACCAGCTACGATTATGGCCATTTTTTCGATCGTGGATTCTTTGGTCGCGGAGCTGCGCGGCGGTGCTATCGCGATTCGATTAATTAGTAATTTCACTTTGGCTACAACCGAAATCGATGTCGTCGGACAAACGAGAAACACACGGCTGTATATGACCAACCACAACGGCGACTTGTAATTATTCATAAACGTAACAAAACAACAACAACAAAAAATATAAAGACTAATAAAAACAAAACAACGCTACGCGAAACCCAAAGACGACAGCACGATCTTGATTATTGTTACAAGCAAATAATTCAATAAGCACTAAGCAGCTAGAACCTCACAGCTAACAGCTAGCGGCCATCATGCGAACCTAGTGACCGATATTCATAATCGCGAGAAGTATGGATTGACGACGAGCGACGACAACGACGACAGCGACATGGCACGACGACTACAAAAACTACAACTACGACGACTACAACAACGGACGACCAAGAACACGACGGACGACCAAGAAGACGACAATGACGACGACGACGGAAGGTTCGGCTGGCATATGTGACAATGTGACTTCTTAGCCAGAAATTCATGTGATAAATATGATTTCTCACAGGAAGAGGGGCTGCCGGCCGCTGCTTCAGACTAGTATAGATATTACTGCTGCGTTAAGCCGTTGACGCGGTCCGAGTTCGATGACAAAGTTCGCGGTAAATAATAATAATACAATCCGCGCAAACTCGCAATTTGAATGCCAAATTAAGTTGGTATTTATAAGAAATAACGAGTACCGTTTGTATGATCGTGCCATCATGATTGTTTGGACGTTAAGACGAATTTAATAAATCTACAGGCAGGTACACAGTACACACGCATTTACTGTTTAAGAATCGTGGAACTTATTAGATTAATAGATATCTATTCTATATACACTTCGAGAAAATGCTCAACTATTGGAATTATGAAATTCATGAATGAATTAAGAATGCTCTAAATAATATTTCTAGTGGAGGTCATGTTCGCAGAACTGTTGGCTCTAATAACAAATTCGAGATTAGTTTGAGTTTTGATGTGGTTTTCGTGCGATATGTAGAACTAAAGCGACATAGAGACCATAACTATGCAGGCCAAACTTCCATTAGTTCTACTTTTACTAATCTTTAGATGACAGCTGTCAATAATTTTTTCGGATTGGCAATGATTTATATGACACAAATAATAAACAAATAAAATCTTGGGTACATTGGCAGACACCCTTTTAATTACAGATCTTGTTTTGGTTATTTGATAAATGTTCAAATTTGCTGAGGGATTTTGGTGTTCTAAGGGGTGTTGGTGACCTTAAAGATTTTAAGAGGTGTTATATTAGTAGCAACTTGTAAATTAGAAGTTTCAACACGTACTTGAGGTTTTGGGGACTGATTCCTTTGCCTAAACGTGTGAGTTATAGCTAATAACTTTTAATTTTTGGCTATTGAAATAAAGGGGATTAGTTGGATAGGATCTTAAAGTTAAATTTGATTATTTTTACTCAACAATATAAATACTATTATAAAATCGATCTTTTTAATTATACTTCAAGAAGATCGAGGTCTTAGGCCCAAAAAACTGCTTTAAACTAGCCTGTTTGAAGTATTAAGTCAAAATGTATGCTTTAGTTTAAAAGAACGAAATAGTTAACCCCGATTTCTCAAATATAAAAAGTTAGAATTTTATAAGTATGGCACAGCAGAGCTTATGAACCGACACGGACAACTATGAATAACAATATCATGGAAACTGGAGTGATACCACTAGAATTCAAATAGTCCATCATTTTCCCGATTCATAAGAAAGTGAGCTTGGCAGAGGTGTCTTATTATAGAGGAATATCCGTTCTAAATGCTTCGTATAAAATATTCACGCTGGTTTTGCAAAAACGTTTCGATAAATGGATAGAAGACAACAAGCTCTTAAAGAAGTTTCAAGCATGCTTTAGGACATGTTATTCGACGGTTGACCAAATTTGTCCCCTAAAAGTATCGCAGAAACATTCCTGAATAAAGAAAAGAAGCTATTTACGTTTTTATTTGACTTTGAATCTGCATTTGATATGATCGATAGACATGCGCTTATCAATGAGCTGTATAGTAACGGAATGTTATGGAAGTTTGGAAGACTTTTTCAGAATCTATATGCAGGTATGGAATGGAGAAGATTTGTCGAGGGGGTTTAAAACACAATCGGGAATCCGACAGGGCTGTACATTGAGTCCAAGTCTGTTCACCTTGTTTATTGAAGATCTTACAGACCTCTTATCAGGTGGCATATACACTTTGCTGTTTGCCGACAATATTGTTCTTTTGGCAGCATCACCTGAATCATTGCATTATCAATATTGTCAGTTTTAAAGTTTGATGGTTAATCTTAATAAGTCCGCAATGTACCCAAAGAAAAATGGTCCCATAACAGAGAGGTCATTAAAGTTGTCACGGAATTCAAATACCTTGGAGTTCACTTAACGAAAAACTTGAGCATGGAAACTCATCTAAGAGAGAAACTTAACATAACTTATGGCTAAAGGTGCAATTAGTGCAACTTGTAAAAAATGTTTTTCTGACAAAAGTATAGCACATAGCAGCAAGTTCAAGATATTTGAATTGGTATCTGTTTCTGTCATGTTTTACGCAGCACAAACTTGGGGAATGAAATAATACGAAACCGTTGAGAAACTTCTTTGATATTCCATTAAGCGAATTTTTAGACTGCCAAAAAATACACACAACTTTGTTATTATGTTGGAATCAGGATTATCACCTATGTTCATACAAAATGCAAGTCGATTACATCTTGAGAGTTATGAAGATGAGTAATAATAGGCTTCCGAAGATAGCAGCGCTTCAAGTAATACGAACCAAAACAAGTTGGTGTGCTGATTGAATAAATTTAGCAAGAGAATGTGGAATGGAACTTAACGTTTTGTGTAATAATCAGGATGATTTAAGATCATCTTTATACCAGCTCATTTCCGCAGTGGACATAAAACAACGAGAGAAATACTTGAATGACACCACAGGATCTATAAATCACAACTTGGAAGAGAGGAATTATTTTAGGGACGATATTAGCATTGTCGAAATTTCAATGATGGTTAAACTGAGAGGTGAAGTTATGCAGCTGAATTTTATACCTCATAGAGATGAATTACCGATTATATGCCCATTGTGCAATTTAAAGGAAAGGGAAGATGCCCTGTTCTTAAAAAAGGAAATACTTTTGGTAGCGAATTATTGACGCAAAATCAAGTTATACTCTTGCTTAACAATATGGAAGTTAAAAAATTATATCAATTCTGCAGGTTAAATGAAATAAAGTTGTAAATATGTTATTGAGCTATGTTATTTTTTTTTAATGATTTGTCAACTAGGCAGACGGCTGTAAAACCTGTTTTTAAACTTTATACAAAAAACTTTTAATCAACGTTATCAAAATAAAAACCAATTTAATCTATATCTAATCTAAAAAGGTTAAAATTTTAGGGCAGCTATGAGAATCTTTCCAAAAATATTCTTTGAAAAACTAGGGTCTTACCCCAAAAAGCAGTAACTCTCTAAATTAAAAATTTAATGGTGTTTTTAAATGGTTTTAGTATGTTAATGTTTTTCTAAGGTATCCCTTCTAATTTTGAAATTTCAAAATAATGGGTCCTTTTCCCATAATTGAAATACAATTTACTACCTACTTTTTCCAAAATAATAGGTTGTTATTTAATTTTACACTTATATGTTGGAGTTAAAATTAAAAGGGAATTACTTTCCATACAAAAATATGGGTGAGGTTCTAGGGTTTTTTAGTGCAGACATTCTTTCTTTTACCGCACTCCACGAATGTGGAGTGCTTAAACCCGCTGAATATTTTTCAATTATTGCGTGGTCTTAAATTTTAGAAACCAAGAAGAATAAACAAGTATCCTTAACTACTTAATCTTAAACCCTTACATCATGTCAAAGGAGACTGCACTTATAAGAAATTGGAGCCACAGTCAATAAGCCTTCTATTTTCTATAGAAATTTTAAACAATAAGGGGGTATAGAAATGTATTCAAATATAGAAGGCTAAAGAAGGATAGTGAAAAAGTCTGACTTTCTAGTAAGGTTCTAAAAAAATGTCGTCCATTAACTTTTTTTTCCAAGCTGTCATAAGTGCTTTAAAAAGTTTCGAGATCTCCCCGGTCAGGTCAAACGTTGTATCTTTTAAGTAGACGTACCTTTGTGTATTTTTTTGTCTGTACACTTCAGTGTAATATAGAAGCAACCTTTCACTGTTATTAAGAATTATCGTTAATAATCATTAAAAACTCTGCACTAAATCCATGATGTCAATTCTCAATATAAATGTCTTGACTTTATAACAGTTAATTATATATATTGTCGCATTGTGCAGTGATAGTGAACGCCATAGACAGGATATAGATTGTTTGTCGCCCCAAAAATAGGTAGCTCCTTATCTGGAATAGATACACAACACCAAACATAACATATAGACAACCAGAGGAGACACCAACTTCAGCTCTAGCTTCAGCTCCTCCAACTCTAAGCACTCATCAAAACGCAGTGAGCCACGACCGACGAGACGCAGCAGAGAAATACTTTATTAGTTATCCGAAAAGGTAATAAATTTAAACCGATTGATCGGTGCATCGCTAACCAGTGACAATTTTAACCACTGAATGTTCGGTAGGGCAGCGCATACGTATGACTGTCAGTTATATACACCTTATAGCCCGCTCTAGTCGCACTCGAAATGCTTGCATGCGCTCTCAGAAATGCGTTGTACCTATCTTATTTTTTTTGCTGATCGGATTTTGTAAAGTGAATCCGTATCTCGGGGTATGCGAAGAAGACAACGATGTCGTATTGTCGTCCGTCGTTGTTTGAGTTGATTTTGGCTTGCAAAAGTCAGACGTGACCATCGCGATGACACATAATTCTTCACGATATGGATAATAATTGAAGCTTTGTTTATCTTTATGGTTATTACAGATATTTATTTTTCTTTTTATTTTATTTTTATGATCGTCGATCCAAAGTCAGTGGAGGTATTTATATTCGCCTTGTTCGTAGTCGTGCGTCGTCCGTCGTCGTCAACCGCCTTGAATGTCTTCCTCAAACCGGGTGTTGTGATGATTTCAGAGGCACGAAAAGTTATAAAAATTGCAGGGAAATTTTTCAAATTCTTTCCCACAATAAGCCAACATCACAAATGTCATGTTTCTGATCATCATTCCTAACCTACATAAATATACTCAAGATTAAGCAACAATATTTTATGCATAATTTTACCATCAATTCCGACGTTATGATGAGCTTGACCATCAAAATTGTGTCAAAGAACTTTTTTTAGTTTTTATTTTTAAAAATTTCTTGATAAAATATCAAAGTTCCGATTGAATTCCGTGAAAAGAATTGGAATACAAACAAAAGCATGGTTATGGATATGAATGGCAGAAAGATCAGTTTGGAAAATTTGCATACAAAAATGACCAAAAGTGTCTTAGGCTTCATATGATATTTTTGTGACTTCTGCAATGTTCGCTGTCATGTAAAATATATTTTATCGATTTCTTTCAATCTTTGATGTGGATTGTTTTTTGTTTGACACAGAAAAAGTATGACCCATTTTTTATATTTACCTGAATCGAATTCTTGATGGTTTTTGTTCTGTTCTGTTCTGGTAACTTCTTCAGAGCACAATATGAAGACAGTGACAGCAAAGTCAAGGCGGTAAAGCGAATATGGACATGGGTACTCGTAAATCAGTATGATATGAAATTATGCCATATTTTGTATTCTTTTTAGAATTGGAAAACAGACAAAAATGTTGTTTTATCCTAAATAAATATCGAAGTAGGCTTACACCGCAAGAGTCATGTCATGTTCATGTTTAGTGTTGGTTACAGAAATGAATTTTGGTACGTGCTCAAATTTTGATGGATACATTGAATTTTATGCAACATTTATCATATGCAAAAGACATAAATCTACTTGGCCATGATCAAGTTGAGTTTTTGTCGTAGAAGTTAAAAAAGAAACTGATTTGTAGTGAAAGGGTTTCAAAAATAGTTACTTATTAATAGTACTTACGGTGATCATCCGTCTCCTTTCTTAGATGAAAATCCTATGTTTCAGTATCGTGTACTTATTTTCCAAAATTAAAACAATTTGTCTCTTATACCTTTAAACTTCTTTTTTTTTCTCAGAAATCTTTTTTCTATGATCGACTTTTTTGAGTAGGTACTGAATTCATCATCTGAATTTTACTGTTATGAAGTGACTTTGTTGTTCATATTGAACTTCCCATATTTCATAATTCCATTTTCGGTTCTACCTTTTTCTGTAATACTTTACAAAAATTTAGTTCTACTTCCCTCTTAATTGCTCAAGTGCTGGAAAGAGATTCAATGATAAAACCTCGATATGGGCCACATTAAGAGAGTCTAATGGTAAAACCACCAAGAGAGTCAATGTGATTCTAATAACTGTCAAATTTATATAAAAACAGTTGTTGTCCTTATTTTTTCATCCAACGTCAGTAAATGTTTTATTCGTAAAATTGTGTGTATAGCTATAAACGCTTATTGGCCTGCTTAAATTTTTAGATCTAAATATTTACTCAATTTCTCATCAAAGTTTGCTTAAGATCAACATCTTACTATTTTTTCAATTTTAAATTGTCATTATAGTCAATTTTGTGACGAACGTTCATTATGTTATGTTACATAAAAGGTTATATTATTTTAAAGTTTTAGACAAAATAAAGTCATAGGTAAATATGGTTAATTGGAGCCGCAGACATTTTCTCAAAAGACGGAAAACGAACATTTCTAAAATGCTACTGAAAAAGCTAAATTAAATAGTAGAATTCCAAAAGAACAAATGAAAACTAAATTAAAAAGGCTGATAGCATCTTATTGACGCCTTAAAACTTACACCAGTTTTTTTAACTTGGCCATGATAGTTGAGTATCAATCTTTTTTCCGAAGTAGGTATTTGATATACGATCAACTAAAACTTGTACGTTGATTTTTTTAAATTATTTTTGAAATAAAAAGTTTAGGAAAAAATCATAAAAATGAGAATAACCCATGCAGTCCGCTACCTACATATTTGAAACTAGAGTCTGATTAAAATGTTGACTTAAAAATTATAAAGTAAAAACTGAAATTATTTATATTGGAATTTTATGGAACAGTCTTAATAAATTTTTTGTTTTCAAAAATTTTGGAAATTCTAAGAAATCTAAACTAGCAGCGTTTAGAACAAGACAAGCAACCATTATTATAAGTTATAACACTTCAAGGGCGAGTGCATGAATGTTGTTGTGTTGCCTTACCTTACACGGTATTATTTTTTGTTTCTGCTTTTCTGAAATAGTCATTTCTAACTCTAAAACTAAAACTGTTGACTTGATTTGCTTCAAAGGATTAGGGCACAAGGGTCAAAGCAAAGGTCATATTTTGACTAAGATATAGTTTTTCTGTGAATCCAAAATTTTCTCAATTGCAACATTCTTGGAAAAAAACCTCACAGACCCGATTTGGGATAAAGAAACTATTTCTTGATACCAACAAACAATAACAGTTGCTGAAGGTTTAAAATTTTGCATGTATCTTATTTAATTTTTTACCGAAGTGATTTTAAACAAAAGTCTTAAAATTATTTTTAAAAAAATTCGCACCATTATTCTGCTTGAAAAATATCTTAGGGTTTAGATATGTAGAGCCCAAGGGATTGATTTTTAAACTTTATAACTAGAATCGATGCAGAAAAAACTACTCGTATATGTAGCATTTTCAAATCTCCCCGAAATCGAATTATTACACACTGTCAATACATTTCAATAATTGATGCTTTTCAACTTTAGAAGTTTTATTTAAAAAAACACGATATTCGTTGTACATTTCCTAATGTTTATGTAAGCTTCTATCAATACTGCTTTTTCAGAAATCTACAATATATGAATTCCAATTAATCAATCAATCTTTTGTAAATTTTTAGTAAATAATTTTTTTTTTTGAAAATTGCAAATCCTTTGAAGTCATGTCTCCATTTTCACATTCTAACATTTTAAACAAACACAAAATTGTAGTCTTAAAAAGTCCAAAAACCTAAACGCAATTAAGTCTTCTGTGTCACCAAATTCAGAAAACAATTTATCATTATATGCAGCCCTCTTTATTTTCTAGCATGGATTTCATGTATAAAATTAAACAATAAGAAGGAAAGAAAGGACTTCTTCCAACCAAGAGTACACGACTATAGCTTGATCCCAAGTGACATACATTATTTTATAAGCTACATAGTAGTTTTTAGGTATGTGCTGATGTGCGTATGTAAATAAATCAAAAAACAATTTTTCATTTATTTCATGAGTGATTATATTAAAAAGTCATTTAAGATTGACTCTTTACCACTGGGACATCCAGCCAGCGAGACCGAAACACAACTGAAAATAACCATTAATTAACCTTGTCGTGTGTTCTGAAATAATACTTTATACCAACCTTTCAACCTAAAAACAAAATCACAGATGTAAATATAGCCCAATCAGACTCACCAATACAAAAAATAAAAATGACATCAAATCAAAATGAAAAATGATTGCAACAAATGAAATGGCATTAGAATAAAAAATGGAATATCTACCTTCCTATATAATTTTGTAATTGTTGTTATTGTTGAGTTTTGGAATCTTTGTTTTTGTGATTGAGTGTTAAATGCAATTTTCAGTTAAATTTATGTCATTATTGTCCAAAAGCGGAACGAAGTGCTTTTTTGTAGTTGCAATATTTAAAAAAAATGTATTTACATGTCATCTGATGGATGTTGCACATGTTAGTTTTTGTATAAAACTCTTCATTTCATACATAGACCAGCATTATTTCACAAAATTTGATTTCTCACAATATTTACAACTTATGTGTTGAAAACAAAATTAGGTTAGGTAAGGTTAGGTAGCCAGTGCTTGAAAATCTCATACCAGCAGAACGACCAAATTACCTATTGTCTTTCTCACGTAATTATTGCACTCTATAATATTACACTAAAGTACAAATTCATGTAAAATTGTTTTGCTTAACACTTTGTGGTTGGAAGTTGGGATGTGTAAATGCGTTACACGGTGTGACCATTGTGAGCCTCTGGCGATTTTGCAGAATTTCGTAACTATGTTTAACCCGCTGAATTCATCAACCATGCGACTTTGCGAATAAGTACCAGAACCACACCGGACAAGGAAGTTACTCTATAATAATGTGTGGAGTGAAGTCAGGTGGAGTTGTTACGTTACGGCCATCACTATTAACATCACCATCGCTACCATCTATACTGTACCACCGCAGCATAACCAGCCATATAATCATTTATCAAATTCAGATTATTATACCAACTTTAAGCTTGAGGCAATGCAGTCACACTGCGAGTGTGGAGTCTTTAATTCAGAATGATTTTATGGAAAGAGTTCGTACAACCAGCATTTTTTTAATTTGCATAAAGTTGTTGGCGGGTAACTTTATTAATTAATAAGTTATGTTCATTGTTCAAAAAAATCTTAGACAGAAAGACATAATACATTTTATATGATTTCCTGTCCAAAAGCTTAATATGACTGCACAAAATAGTTTTAGTTTCGATTTGGTGCAACTATACTTTAAGTATAAGCTCCTATAAGGTTTTTGGAAAGAACTTTATCAAAGTTTTAGATAACGTTTTTTAAATAAAAGAATAATCTTTAGCAATATTTGCACCCTAGAGTCGAAATAAAAGATTTTTAGTGAGATGTCTGTGCGTGCGTGTGTAAGGTGAGTTTGGTTAACCCTAAATATCTCACTAACCAATAACGCTAGAGACATGAATTAAATTTTATATTATATATTGTAACGCGATACCAAATCAACACATTTTCGAAAAACATTCTAATAAACAGGGTTTTTTATAAATCAAAAAAACTGAAAAAAAAATATTTGTCACCTCGAAAATTTTGTAAAAAAAATAGGATTTTATCTCCAAAACTATTTTTTGTAACGAAAAATAACGTTTCTAACATCTGATAAAATTTTGAGAGAAATCTAATCGACATTTTTTTTACAAAAAAAACGAACAAAAAATTAATAAAAGTTATTAAAAATTGATTTTCGACCCAAATATCTTTTAAAAACTATGAGATATTGGCTTTGAACTAATTTTATCTACCAGAAAATATTGTTGTCAGTTTTCGAATCGAATTGACATTTTTTTACAAAAAATAAAAACCTAAAAAAAGCTTTCCTAAAAGTTGGTTAACATTGTTTTTCGACCCAAATATCTTTTCAAAAATTAAAAATATGGGTTTTAAACTTATTTTATCTCACATAAAATATTCTTTTCGACATCTGTAATTTTTTTTATAAAAATCCAAAAGTCCGTTTTTTCATATAAAAATAATTTTTTTTCATTAAATTTGTTGGTAGTTTTGAAATTTTTAAGAATAATTCAACTGACAACTTTTTTAACACAACACGAAAACCTAGAAACTTTTAAGAAAGACTAATCGACAGACAGGATGGAAAGTTATCATTGTAGGTCGCAGCCCAGCCTCTTTTTTCTCATTTCACTATATTTTGCATTTACTTAAGGGGCTATAAATAATCTATAAATGATAAAATAATGTGTATATTAATTTGGAATGTTTGGACATTAAGTCTGGTAAAGAATTTCACACTCTTAAAAAAGTTTTAGTAAGCGGGTTTTGTTGCTCTTTCCCATTAATTAATTTCTATGCGATTTACGATTCCCCATTGCACAATGCTATCAAGATTAGAATTTAATGAGCCTGGTATTCAACAACCGAAGGACAAGTATGAGAAATGCTTAGGGTATTGTAGTCAACGAAACAATTTAAAGACAGACTATTTTAAGCAATTACCGTTTTTAACAAACTTTTTATTTTTTTATAACTCCTTAAATAAATTTTGAGGCTTTAAAAGTAATAGTAAATTAAACACATATAAAATATTTGTTTTGAAGATATTTCTTTTTTATTATAAAGTTTGAACGTTGACACTATGTGTGAAACCTTACATCATATAAATGGCCACCACGCGAATTGTTGCAAGCATCGAGATTTTATTGACGTAATTTTCGAACACTTTTTGATGCATATTGGCGGTATCTCAGCCATAGCTTGAATAAAGTTTGTGTTTTAAGTGCTCAAGTGCATAAACACGCTCTTTCGCGTAACCCTAGAAAAAAAGTCCAGTGGCGTCAAATCGCATGATCTTGGTGGTATCGTTTTTTCTATCGCCACGATGAGAAATTACACAGCCGGAAATGTCTCTTGCAATAAAGCCTCACTCGCTCGAGGAGTTGTGTGGTATGTGGTAACGTGTTTTTGAAACCACATATTCTGCAAGTCGTATTCCTCAATCACAGCCAAAAAATTCGGTCATCATTACTCCGAATTGAGAGTGACAGTCGTTCTATCGTTGTTTTCGAAGAAGTAGGTTCCAATCACACCTAGTAACCAAAGAGCGCAGCAAATTTTGACTGTATGTGGATGTAACGGCCTCTCTTCAATTACTTGAGGATTCTCAGAACCGAGTGGGCAATGTGCTTCGTCGCTGAAGCACCCATTTGACGTATGTTTCTATGACGTTATGAAAGGTCAGCTGTCTTCAGTTGTTCTGTGAGCTTGATTTATTATGAATGTAGATGAAAATGAAGAACACGCCATAATATACCGTAAGAGAGCCCTAATTCCTGAGAACAACGAGCAATCGACACGTTCTGGTCTTCGGCAGCATTTTAACCTACAGCAGCGATATTTTCAGTGGTAAGGGCAAAATGATGCACAGACCTTACAATACCTGTGATTAATCGAATACAATTTCTTCACGATTTTGCCAATTTCTGGCGTAGTTGGACTATTTAGTTGGATTATGTAAACCGTAATCTCCTCTTAAATTCAATTTCTTATTCTTCTTTTATTTTTACTTTAGATTTGAAAATTTAAAAGTCTTTCAACTAAAAATTTTATAAATACCGAAAACATTTTGTATCTAGTTGAAAACAAATTATGCCAGTTTCTTTAAAACCAATTTTTCAAAATCCAGTTTTTCGATCTGTTTGTCCAATGATACTTGTTGGGAAAAGACAAAATGAACTATCGAAGCATTAAAGTGTTAAATGTTACAGTTTGTCCGTCAATCGAAAAAGTAATTTTTTCGCAAACCTCAAAACAATTAAAAAATATTTGTTTTATGGATGAAGTGGTATTTGTTGAAGCTCATAAGGGATTTTTATTTAAAGATAAAAAAGCAAGATCAGTAAGTTTACTAAGACTTCTTGTGTCGAAAATACAATATGAAAATGGTTACCAAAAATCTTTATGAATTCGCTTATTATTATATTTGGAAACAAAATATTGAATGTCTTTTCGATACTGTAATTTTAACAACTTACATAAATAATCCAAAACTTTAAGAATCAATATATTATATTTCTACCAGAAACCTATTAATTTTCTACATTTGACCCCGCATTTAACCGGCTTCTGACCTTTTCACAAAAATGATAAAATACAAAAAAAAATCACAACCTCAAGTGGGAATAATCCGATCAATACTTCACCTTTCACCACCCTCATATTGTTGTATTTATACGTTTGCTTACGCTTGCCTAATCGTTTCAAATAAAAGTATCGAATAACCATTAAAAAGGATATTTCAATAACTATTTATAATAAAGGGAAACCTATTTTTGAAAAACCAACAAATCTTCTTCGTTTTCTTTCACATCTGCGTTACACCGTTTAAAAATTTTTGAATCGTTTGACCCTTGTCCACGGGCCATCACGCATATCAAAAACATAAGAACAAATAAAAATATAACCTCAGTTCAATTGGTCCCACACACATAAAGTATATGACGTGTTGTACAGAGAGGTACACTCAATATTGTAGTCTAAGAGTGAGTGTCCTTTCATCCATCCTCTTCATATAAAGGACAATCGGAAATAATGTCCTCTTTTGAAAATTGCAAACAATGGAATTGTGAATTTAGCAATAAATTCGATGACATTTATTGGATTCCTTTTCATATCTATTGGGCTTGGGCTTGGCTCGGGTCTGTACCGGACTTGTACTGGACTGGACCAGCCCGGCTCGTGTTCCCTGTCCATTTCAATACGTATGTGTACTGTACAAGTAAAGTATGAATCTTTGTTGTACTGGCTGATGGCTGGCTGGTAGCTGGTATGGTTTGGTGCTAACCAGGAAAAAGGACACTCGAGCGAGCAACACACAATTTTGATGTTCTGCCCCTGGAGCTATATTCTCTCCTGTCTTTTCCGAATATATTGAGTTGTTATAGATTTTACGAGGTCAAAAACGAGGTCGGAGGCTACACCTTTTTCTGATCAATAATTTGACAATACAAAGTGCCACACATCAGAATCGAAACAATGCAATGAAACGCACCCATGGACCATCAGGATATGGTATACGACAATGACGACGACGATGGACAACGGACCACAACGTGACCAGTGGCAAAAAAAGGGGGTGGAAATTCGGTGACCCCCGTTTACGGACAAATGAATAGGGCAATATTCGAGTTGCGATTGCGAGTGAAAATAAATTTTCAATTTTGAAATATTACTCGAAGGACATTCGTGTTGTCCTTTATTGTTTTTTTCTTCTTTTGTCAAAGAAGACCGATGATGAACATATGAGTGTGTGTTTAATGTCTGCCAGTTGAAGCGTTTACGGAAATATTTATAGAATTTGATAGAGAGTCTCAATTTTATGAAATCGGATATACTGTGTCAGGGAATTAATGATCCACGAGTCGGTTCGGGTATGAAGTGGTTGGTGGCAGCAGTGGCGGAGCTGGTATATTGAGGTATACTCATCATCAGGTCACATATGGATGTTGGGCGCACGTGGCAATGTTTGTATTTGTCTTCTTCTGATTTTGTGTGTTTTATTTTATATTTTTCTAGCTTGCCGCGAGGGAGAAACTTTTCCTTCCTAGTGGAGAGGACGCGACTTCAGTCACTCAGACGACGACGATGACGACAGGAACGACCACCGAAAGAATAATAATGCACATGAATTTGATTGACGTTTCTAAATTTTTCATTCGCTTACTTATAGGAGAGTTTGAAGAAATACATTTTGTTATTGTTTTTGCTTAAAAGACGGAAGACAGGAAGAAGACATGTAGAATAAGTGGTTTTCTTCTGTACTATAGCTTTACATATATAGGTTTTTGCAGAAAGAAGCCATATGGAAGACCCAGGCCCAGATAAAATGTCTATTTAGTTGCTATATCTTATAGTCTACAGTGTCTTCTAGAAGAAGCCTTATAGTATCAGTAATAGTTGTAAAAATACATTTTCATATGAGTTTATTTTATTTTGTTTTGTTTTAGTTTTGGGGGAAAAATTGATAAAATTGTATTTTGTATATTTAAGTGAATATTGTGTCGTTTGACATTTCACATTTGACATTAAAATTATGTATGGTTGTTGGATGTAAGCTGGGTACAATGTATTTATTTTTGATACAAACATTTTGTATTGGGGACCGCTGTTAAGATTGTTAATAAAATTTTATTTAATTTCAAGCTGCACAGCTAAAATACATAATGTTGTTAAACCATGAACAGATTTGAGTCATAACGCCTTACCAAATAAATTTATCACAGCTTTTTGTCTTGTAGTAGTAGTAGTACCCGTGGGTTGATGGTTAGTGTGCAGAACTGTCATGCCAGATATTTGGGTTCAATCCCTGCCTGTTTATACAAAACTCTTTGTTGCACGGGTACTGCTTCTTGCGATGACCGACAAATCCTCCAAGAATTATTTTTGTCATGGCAAGTGCTTTCTCAATTTAGCCATTTTCTTCCATGCCTGACAACATTACTCGTACACAGGATTGGTTGAGAGTTGTAATTCACTATAGGACCTAGTGATCAAAGAGCTTTTCGCCACCTGTCTATTCTTTCTTTTTACTTAAAATCTTTTTTAATCGATATTCAATTCAAAGTATTGTAGATTAATGAAAAGTATTGACTAAAAATCAAGCCAGGTCAAAAAAGGACAACAGTTTTTGTGGTGATTTCCAAAAGGTTTGCTTTAACGTTTAATATCCGAAAGCTCTAATCTAAGACCAATAACAAGATTTCGCAAATTACTAAGTAGACAGATGAATAAACTTCATAAGCTTCTAAGGACTAAACGAATTACTCAGGAATTAAAAATCGTGCCTTAAACGTCTCTTACAAAATCTTTCAAAAGAGACTTCCTTTTTTGATAGTTTGTCGAATCTACTGTCGCATTTATTTAGTATTCAAGACGGACAACGTCCTACACACTTCGCCTATTTAACGGTCTTACAAAAATAGCTATTAGCAGTAGGGTCAAACGAGGAACAAACACCGGTATTCATAAGTCCACCAAACGCAGAATCTGTCAAAAGCATACCTGAAAGATTGTGCATTAGGTGCTGAGTAACTCAATTTTGGTTTTTTATAGATCACAAGACTTGGGCTTAATGAAACATTTAAAAATTTCTTGTGATACAGGAGCTGAAAGACACCATAAATAACTATATGAGTTCGCTGTCAGGGCCTTAAAAGTCATGCTCGGTGATACGACTTATTTCTGGATGAAGTGGGACGCCAAAAATATATTCAAGAACATTTGATGTATCCAGAATGTTATTGGTTCGCACAGCTCACGCACATGTCACATTGAAAAGTCTGCATGAAGGATTTCAAGGCATTGGCCATCGCCCGTGAAGGTTATGTCAAATGAATAATTGAAATCATTAAATTTCAACCAGTTAGACATTGTCTAGTGGGATTCCATAAAATCTCAGCAGTATTTACGCAAAAAAGCTTCAAGCCACAACTATGCCTTGTCTATCAATTAAAGGCTATTCATGAATTAATTTAGAATACGACAGGCTGAACCAGACATAATTATAAAAATATTGTATTCCATAAATAAAGACATAGGAGTGTCAAACAATTAAAAATATCGTTGATATTTCTCACCCAATTTTTTATTTTAATATAATTATGAAAGGCTCTTATCATATTAGTCCCTATAAAATGTATCAACTAAAATTAAGATATGATATGTTCTTGTTTTACAATTTATCTGATACTTAATTTAACATCTTACAGTTTTAGAAATAATTGTTGTCAATTTTTCGTTATTATAACATATTCGGAGAAACAACAAACTCAAAATTCAACCTCCCAAGCAGTAACCATTAATTTGCAAAGAAAATAGTCTGCTTTGTTTCAAACACCTTAAAAAAACTGGAAGCGACCATAAAAAACACACTTGCTCTTAGGAGTCCAAGGACATTAGTTATGGTTGAAGTAAAAAATGAACCATTAAATGAATAAAAGGAAAACCATACTTACCTGGTCTTACCACTAAAATATGATCGTAAAGATAAAATATGAGTCCACATAAAAATAATAATAATTTCATATTCCATGCTGCATAAGGATCCTCTACCTTTAAATACCAGTATATTATAGAAATACATTTATATTTTCAATATTTCACAGTGGTAACCTTTCAAAATTTAACTACACAGATGACCTTGAACTTAAACTACACAACAAACGCAGTGTGATACCCTTTTGTGTAATCGGATAGTTTATCGTAAATTTGTACAAGGATATAAGTTTAAGTCGAGTTTATGGACAAAAATATGAAGGATGTCGTTTAGAAAAGAAAAATATAAACCAAAGTGATGCTCATAAATAATATTTTCATTGTTTTTGATGTCTTTGACGTCTGTCCGTTCAAAAAATAGATGTATATAGGCAGACGTCAAACAATATCCTTTTCGAAAGGACGATATTGTCAGTTTTGCAAATCCGCTTTGTTGAAAGGATTCAATAGATTCGATCGATAGAGCATCTGGGATCTCTGTGTGCCTTTACAGCATTGCAACTGGTTTTTAAAGACAATATATATTTGCAAGGGAAAAAAAAGAACTAACTCCTGTCCAGGTAAAGGTTATTTTGAAAATATTTGCAGCAATTAGCATTGTAAGGATTTTGTTATAATATTCAAAAGGATTACACCATAGGATTAAAACAAATTAAACAAGAAGAACACAGAATGATTAATGAATTATCAAGTTTTTCAAATTGTTATAAGAACACAGAAGAAAATGAGAAAAAATTAAAGAAACGATCCGCTTATTTTAATATCCTTGTATTAAGAACTTTAACAAAGACGACAAAAACAAAAAAGAAGTAATTCAGATTCAGAGTTTTAGGATCCCAGACACTATTCAGAAAAAGAAATCCTTTCCACTTTACCTTCTGGAAAGTCATAATTAACCCAAGACTTTTTGAAGCGTATAGAATAAGGAACAGGAAGAAGAAGGATATGCAGAGTTCCGCCTTAAAAACACCATCAGAAAGAATAAAAGCAAAGTAATTAAGAACAAAAAATATCATTCCTTTGCTTCTTTTTAGGTTTTAGTAAAAGCTATGGTCCTTTAGTGTGGTTCTGGCGTTTTTCACGATTCCTTGAGGCAAACGCAATCGCATTCTTAGCGAAATTAGATTTCTTTTTCTTTTTTTTCAATGGAAATGGAACCTGTGAGCTTGAAGTATAATAACTTAAGAGAAAAATAAAATCTCGATGGTGGGTGATTTTTTATTTTTTTGTTGGAATTCGAGAGAAAAGGACTTTCATAAAGGTGTGTGCTCGGAACTGACCAACAAAGAAGTTATTTCTTATCCTTTTTCCTTTGCGCGCTCGATTTTTTTTTATAAAAATGTTGAGATAAAGAAAGTTATTTCAAGCTGATTAAGCTTTAATTACGAGAAATCTTCTTTCTGTTGGCCATTTGTGATTTTTTTTTGTCGGGTAAAGGTGTGTGTATATTTTAGATTGTTTTTGCTTTTATCCTTTGAGAAAATGTTAATGGTTGGGTTTTTGAGGATGTAAAGGTCCAAATGGATGAAGTTGGTAGCATTTTTTGAGATTTTTCTCATAAAATTCTGAGGCTAATGGTGTTGAAAGTTTTTATGTGAAGGAATAAATTAAAGCAATAAGAAATGAATTTGAAAAAAAACGCTCAACAAATTTAGATAATCTTGTGCGTTGAAGATCTATTGAGATGTTAAAATATTTAAAGTGAAATTTTAGATTACGAAATGTTACTTATTCTTAATTTTATTGAAATTTCTAAATCCCACATATAAATGCTAATCTTCCTAGACATTAAATGGTTCTTACTGGTCAAGATTATAGAGGAAACTAAAAAAAAAACGGAGTATTGATCAAAATTGACAAAAATATAGAATTAAATAATGCATCATAAGTCCTTATTTCAAAGAATAAGTATTGATGGAAAAATTATTTTTAAAATTTCTTAAGTCTAATGAAAATATGGTACTTTAATACGAAAGTGTGATATAAATTTTCAGTATTTGAATAAAGAAAAGATTCTCCAATTCTGCAAAGTTTTCCCTCTCAATTCTGCTCTCTATCACTGATTTTAAAATCAACACAATTTTGACTTAATAATATATACGAAGAAATTTTCTTTTCATCAATGAATTATCAATTTGTACCATATTAGCGTACTATTTCTGTAGATTTTATTTTTTTTATTGAAAAAAACGGGCTGTTGGATTTTTGTAAAAAAAACAACCCTATAGAAAACAATATTTTCTGTGATATAAAAAAAAATTTGAAGACAATATTTTTAATTTTTGAAAAGCTATTTGAAACGAAAGTAAATTTTTAGTATTAGGTTTTTATTTTTTGTAAAAAAAACTATCAATTCAATTTTTCTCAAAATTTTACCGAAAGTTGAAAACAATATTTCTTATAAGATACAGTTAGTTTGAAGCCATAATCTCAAGTTTTTGAAAAGATATTTTACTCGAAATCTAATTTTTACTAACTTTGAAAAATTTTTTTTTTTTAGGTTTTATTTTTAATAAAAAAAATGTCAATTCGATTTTTTCAAAATTGTACCAGATGTTAAAAACGTTATTTTTTCGTAAAATGTTTAAGCTGACAAAGTTTTTTTTTTCAGTTTATCGATTTATAAAAAAAACATGTAATTGGAAATAATATACTGGTGTGGTATCACGTGGCAATATATAATATAAAATTTAATTCAAGTCGCTAGCGTTTTCGGTCCGTGAGATATTTAGGGTTAACCATTTTTACATTTTTGTAAACAGCTATGGTAAAAAAATCACATACGCATTTTTTTGACAGCACTCTCTGCACCTTTCTGCATTATTATCTATATAACATAATTTATTTGTAGTCGATATTTCTTCTGATTCTTAAGCAATGGACGACGAAAAAAACGTCGACAACGTACGTACACGTACACACGCACGCACAGACATCTTTCTAAAAGTCTTTTATTTGGACTTTAGGGACCTTGAAACTTCGAGACATGTCAAAGTTTTCAATTTGACAAATCAGACCCATTACAATAACTTCCTATGGGAAGTTAAAAATTAATGAAAAATGTTATCAAAACGATTACTTTAAATGTCAAATTCCGAGGTGAAAAAATATTATTACCGCGAATCCCTATTATACCCACAGATGTGTCAAATCAATTTAAACGCCCTCAATTTCTATTTAGGTTGGCATTTGCAATGACTATCAATAAGTGTCAAGGATAAAATATGTTTGTCTGCGGTTTAGATTTGAGCACTTCATGTTTTTCACACGACCAAATATTCGTGGCGTACTCTAGAGTGGGCACACCATCCAGTTTGTTTATATTGGCGAAAGATTGGATCCAAAAACATATTGTACATTAAGGGACTGATATTGTTTTTTTTTGTAGTATAATCATAATTAGCGATATGCATTTTATTTTAAAGAATTAATTTTAATAAATTTAAAAAAAATTGTTTGGTAATTTGTTATTTTAATATTTTGTCACCGTTCACAGTGCTCTATACCTCTCCCACTTATATACCACATCCTTACACATCCACAATGAGTTATTTTTTTCTATCAAAATATTCTCTTTAAAAAACAACGTTTGTCGGGTCAGCTAGTACTTCTATAAATGTTAGATGGTTTTCATATTTTGATAACTTTTTTAAAGCTCTATACAGTATTACATAGTTGCTGTGTCTAAATATTCCTTCCTTTGAATATTGAAACAATGATAAAATAATAATTAAAAGTAAATAACGTTAACTACTATAGATAACAAATCATTATGACATTTTTTTAATCTCTAGTAAGTCTATATGTAGGTACTCTGTAAGAAATTCGTTACCCACATTTAACTAAAATTGAAACCAAGTCCTTGCAGTTCTGATGATCGTTTAAAGGTCCATACTTTTAACTGCTCTTTCAATGTGATTAATGTACTGAGCAATATGCCCTGAGGAAATATAATTTCATTTAATTCTTCTTCAATAATATCCGTGTCACATAATACCTCTACCATATACGAGTATATGCCTTTGAGCCAAGACGACTTACGGTCGGTTTAAATTATTCGCGGTATTCAAAAGAGAATTCAAGTTGCAATTTTAAAATCAGCATCACACTTAAAGTAGTTAGCAGAAGTTGAGTATAGGTAAATGGGAATCAGCACTAACATTCGATGATGATAATGATGGTCGATAATGGCATTTCTGCTTATTTTATGGAGTCTGGAAGTCACGCCTAGTTATGAGTGATCAAAACTTTATCTTATAGGATTCTTTTAAGAAGGCAAGACGACTATACATTATATTATGACCTCGCATCAGAAACAGACATGTGAGGGAGTTTATATAGCGCGAAACAAATTAGGAGTAATAAGTTTTCGAGGAATCAATCTGTGATTTACACGCGGTTACCAAATTGATGAAAGGAAGATTTTTTACATTTTGTTTAAGGTAAAATTTAATTTCATTGGACTTTATGAACTTATTACCTGTTGAAAGAAGTCAGTTGCCTGAAGCCTTTTTTCTTTTTCTTTTTTCTACTGTGATATGATATTATTTCACACTTGAGATTTAAAGTCATGAAGTTACATGACCTTAACTCAGATCGTAGGAAACTTTTTATGATTCCAAAAATTAATCCTAAAACATAAAACAAAATAGATTAAGCTCTTAAAAGAACTTAAAATGGCTTCATTACAGATTCATTAAGACAATTAGATAACCGAAATAGTCTCAATTACTACTCACAAAACAATTATTCCTCAAAACTTCGTTATTTCTCTTCGACATCAATGTACGTTAATGACCGCATCTAACGGATGTGTGTATGAAGATTAAAATCTTTTATTTCATACAAAACTTAAATTTAACTAAGTAATTTCTTCTTTTTATATTTGCTTATGATCGACTTCTTAAAAAATATATCTTGGCCTCAACACCAAAATCGTGTAACCTATTTTTTGAGAGTTAATTTCGAGCTCATAAAAATAGAAAATTTTATTTGTATGTTTGTGTAGGTATATGTTTTTTATCACAGGCCAAAAACACAAAAATCAAAGCACAATATCTCAATAAGATTGCGACTTGAATTCAAATTCAAAATAACGTCCAAATCTAAGATATGCGATGCGTCAATGTTCAGTTCATTCATCAGCAATTCATCGGTTCACAAACTCAAAGTAATAAAAGTGCGCGAAATAAATAAAATTAAATCAGAATAAAAAATCTAATCTCAAATAAACTAAACGTGAGAGAGTACCTTCGTTTTTCACTATTTGCTTGATTTTGATGGTTTTCTAAACGAACATAAAAATTAGGCACTTATAAACACTTTCATAAAAAAACAAAAAATACAAACGTTAAAATTCAAATATTTCCGAAATAACGGTGATGTGAATAAAATTAGATCATTTTGTTTTAAGTTTGCTTTCCTTTGATTTCTTTGATTATTTTTCTGTCCAACTCATGATTTTTTCGTGATTCGCTTTTTTGTTTTTTAAGATTTGAAAAACAGCTTGAATGGAATATTTGATTTTTCATTTCAGAGGATATACCTACCTTCCTTCTATAATATGCCTCTCCCCCTTTTCAAAGCACGCACTTTGAAACGCATTCTGAATAATTTTTCTTTATTTTGTTGATTTTAGAATTAATTTAAGATTTGATATATATAATTCTTTTTTTTTGGTTTGATTCGTTCTGATTTTATTTCAATTTTTATTGTTTTTAAATTTAATGAGTTCAGTTTAGATATATATTATGTACAGTATGTACATGTACTTTTTTGTATTGGTGTTTTGGGACAACTGTTTTCGACGCAAGCATATACCATGCTTTAAAGGAAAAAGGGCAAAAGCCAACCCTAGGTCGTGCTCTGATTTAAACACTTTGTTTATAAGAAACGTGCGTTAATTTTTAATTAAAACAAAAATTCGAGTACCTAGTGGTGTTTTAGTGTTTTGGTGAATTTATAAGGTAATTTTAATTTTACTCATTTGTAAATTTTCGGGTTCTGTAAGCATAAACAAAACCTTTCTTATAGGTGAACCATAAACTTCTCAATTCATAACAAATATTGTAATGAATTTTTATTTTTAGCAGAAAAGTTTAAATATATTGTTCTTTACTTAGAGTGTGAATTTTCCTTAAGTACATTACTCCAGGCGCTCAAGGCAATTCTATAAGAAAACGTTCCCCAACTCATTTTTAAAGAAAAATGGTTCAATGATAGAACAACTTAATTCATGTTTTTCACCATTTGTGTCTACAATATTGATTGTAACTACCGGAAAATATTCACGAACAGTTCAGAACATTTTCAAGCCCAAAGATCTTTAATTTAAACCTTCTCAACACTTCTCAACACTACTATTTTTCTACAATAAATTACACATTGAAAATTAAGTTGTCGAAATAAATAAATTATGAGTTGTAACCTTAGGTGGATTGAATTAAAAATACAAAAGTCATTAACTATTTGATTTCATTAAAGAATAATTAAGAATTCAATGCATAGAGAAACTTCTACAAATTTAAATTTTAGTTTAGAACTTATGTATTTGTGGCGGAATATAATATATGGTAATGGAAGTCAAAATTTTATTTCAAGAAAGCAAAAACTATCGCTTTCCATTGAGAGACGCCTATGATCAAAAATAAATTTGAAACAAAACGTTAAAAGCATGTCAAAAAATAATTTAGTGCATATCTGCTAACTCATAAACTGTCAAACGTCGACAACTTCCGACTTGTTTCGTAGATTATTTAAACCAACAAATAAACTAACGAAACGAAACCCGGACTAGAATGGCAAAAGTCTTGTTGTCAGCCCTAATTTAATTTCTATATGACTTACAACAAAATATAAATTTTCTCGAACTTTGAGATAACAATACATCAAGTTAATGGTTTTAGCGGTTTTTTGTAACTTTAATAATTTACTAGAATGATTTTTGAAAAATTCTTATTTCTTTCTTAAAAAATTACATGACATTAATAAAATATTTCCAATATTTGTAGAACTTTTTTTCATGTGTTAATGAAACTCGCTTAGTAAAAATCAACTTCACTCATCCTCAGTTTCTTCAGTCATCCTTAGTCAACCTCAGTCATCCTCAGTCATTCTCAGTCATCCTCAGTCATCCTCAGTCATCCTCAGTCATCCTCAGTCATCCTCAGTCATCCTCATTCTCTTCAGTTATCCTCAGTCAACCTCAATCATCCTCAGTCATCCTTAGTCATCATCATTCATCTTTAGTCATCCTCAGTCATCTTCAGTCATCCTCAGTCATCCTCAATCATCTTCAATCATCTTCAATCATCCTCAGTCATCCTCAGCCATCCTCAGTCATCCTTAGTCATCCTCAGTCATCCTCAGTCATCCTCAGTCATCCTCAGTCATCCTCAGTCATCCTCAGTCATCCTCAGTCATCCTCAGTCATCCTCAGTCATCCTCAGTCATCCTCAGTCATCCTCAGTCATCCTCAGTCAACCTCAATCGTCATCCTTAGTCATCATCATTCATCTTTAGTCATCCTCAGTCATCCTTAGTCATCCTCAGTCATCCTCAGTCATCCTCAATCATCTTCAATCATCCTCAGTCATCCTCAGTCATCTTCAATCCGCAGTCATTCTAAGTCATCCTCGCTTGTCTTCACTAAGCCGCCGTTGATTCGATATCTAGTACTTAATCTCTCTTAACCATAAGGTGCTTAATTTTTAAGTTTTCGAGCTGTTTAAAATCATTCGAAAATCTTAAATTGTAATAAAAATCTTTTGAAACTCAGAACGGCACATTTTCACTTTATTTATATGTTAAAGTTTCAAAACGTGTATAAGAGTACTTTAGGCTTAAAACACTACATAAGAGTTGACTGCATTTCGATAGAAAAGAAAATAATGTCTCTTAATGAGCAAAGTTGAAAGCGATGCATTTGTTGCATGAGTTTCTTTCTTCAAATAATTTTTATTTCCAAAAACAAAATCAAATGTATGAACATATCTTGAAAAATCCTTGACATCATCCAGAAGTTTAATCTTATGAATAGTTTCCATATTCTCAGCCCCTCATATGCTTATACTTTTAAAAGCATCCACCCAACGAATCAACCACAATTTTGCCTTGTACTAGATTGAAGATGCTATCGCAATACAAAAGATTTATTTTCTTCCACCAAACAACATTCAAAATGGCGTATAATTATTTATGCAAATTATCTACAAAACCTCCATATTGAAAAATGTTCAAGTTATTTGATTCAATTAAAACCACCCACCATTTTATATAATCGTACGTCGTACCTTGTATACCAACAACCCTACGCACAACAACGTCACAAGCACAACCCATATAATAACCATATGCGTGTGTAAGCATTTAATGATATGTGATGCGAATAAGGTGCAAATATGCTTCACAGAATATTTTAAGATCATTGATTCTTTTTCTTATGTAAGTATGTTGAAGAAAATGAAACCATAAACCATCCACCCCACCAAAATTAAATACTGACAAAAAAAAGAAGAAAATATATTCATGAATAATTCCATAGAATGAAATCATAGACATTGAAGAAAATAATCTTCCACAAACCTCTCATCCCCCAACGTCGAACTGTGACGCACCGTGTCGTATTCGTCTTCAAACTCCTCGTCGTTTTCTTGTCTCTAATTTCTTGCCACAAGGAATTTCAAAAACTTTACAACTCTCAGTGTAAAAAGTTTTAAGTTAAAAGTGTGCCACACGCATTTTGTCGACGACTTCGATGATGGGGTGGGTGATGGGGTGATATGTTGGGGTGGTAATGTACACGCGCATAGATAATTACTGAAATTTCAATTTGCTGTTACGGTATTTTAACGAAATGTCTAGATGTCGTCTTTTGAAGGAGAAAATCAAGGATATTTTTGAAAGAATCAATGAAGTACATGCTTTCGAAAATATGAGGAAGAATTTTTTTGAATACAACTAATATTGGTTGGAAATTAAAATTTGTCATTTTGTTTGCATACGATAAAAACAGTTTTATAAAGAATGGCTGAAACACAAACATGCTTCAGCTTCGGATTCGTCTGCGTTACGATGGGCCTATTTCGAGGTTGATTTGAACCTCATATCTAAAATGACGCTTCTGTCATTAGCAGCTGGTATTTTTTCTCAAAAGTTTGTTTTGATTTTTCGTGCAGTAAAATATATGAATTTTTAAATCGGAAAAAATTAATTTATCGCGGAAGTAGCTTACACCACCTATCGTGGGTATGTTCAGCTCATGAAGCCAGAAGAAGTTCAGACTAAGAGATGTTGGTGGTTCCGGGAACTTAATCTACGGAGTTCCTGGAAACTCATTTTCTGTGCCACAAAAATAAAATGTTTTCAAGAACAAATTGCATAGTTATTTTATATATATTTCAATAACTTATGCAAATGCAAATGTATTTTGTTTGTTGACTTTTTTTTTTGCAGCTGTGGAGCTGTCAGACAAAGCAAATGTTCAACAACATTTGAACTAGAGCTTCCGTTTGGAGTCACATTACGTAACATAACGTTCTTTTCCTTACGATTGTCAAACGAAACGTGAGGTCAAAGCTTCATTGTGAACTCGTAAACGTCAGGCAAGCTGAAGCTTGTTTTTGTTTTAGCCATAAATGTCAAACGTGTGGCATTTACTTCTAAAACTGAAAATTAACCTGGCCGTTCTTTCAGCTGACTGTCTTCATTAAGATTCGTTTAGGTTTGCAATAAAAAGAAAAGTTGCAATATTCATATTTATGAATATGTTTTAAAAGAAGCAATTGAATGCCTTGCATAAAACTTTGCTAACTTTGACGTATTTCTAAGCTAAATATGAACGTTTTGGACTTTGATAAATAAATATGTACGTATATAAAATTTGATTTTCCTAAGCCCAAAATTTTACAGATTTAATAAGCTTAGGAATTATGTTACTTTATGAAAGAAATAATTGAGAAAACTAAAAATGCGAAAAAGAAAAACTTTAATAAATTAAAACTGTTTGCATACCATTTTAATTTAAAATTAAAATTTTAAATTAAAAATAAATATAAAGTTAGAAAGAATTTGAATGATTTTTATTTATATTTAATTTAAGATTAATTCAAACAATTTTTGTTTAACAAAAAATTAAATAAATTCTCAGATCTCAAATCATGTTTTTGTTTATCCTCGTTTTAAAAACATGTTATATCACACTAATTTAATTAATAATATAATTCCTAAGCAGATGTTTTGTTTTTGCAAAAATTTGATAAGTATTATTGAATCAACAAATTTAAAATTCCTATACATTTTTTTAAATTTTAACATTCGATCAGGATTTGATCAAATTTTATTATGTTATTAGTAGAAATTAATGCGAGGTCTCTTGATGATTTTAAAATTATCTCCCAATGTATTACCTCTTCAAAATGACTTTCTAATGGTTTTTATAACTTTATATTGAATATAATGTTGATTTAATTTGGAATATGTGTTTTTATAGCCACTTTCGAGTGGATATTGTTCATTTATTCGAGGAACGTGTCATAAATATACATTTTGAACCATCTTTGTTAAGTCAACAAACTAAGTTATACTTAATTTAATTCAAACAATAGAACACGCCGATAATTGTTATATTTTATGTTTAATATTGTACAATTTATAAAGACAAACAAATAAAACAAAAACGTAATTTGTTTTATTTTAGGGAATTCGACCAAAAATATTATCCACAGTATGTTTTTATGTACATTTTTAATTATTAAAATATTATAACTTCTTAGGAGAATATATTTTTCTATTTACCATTAATTTCCAACAAAGTTAAGGAACTTTAACGTTAGTGAACTTTGGTAAGAATTTTAATAACAACAAAACAAACTAAATTGGTTGTTTTACAATAAATGTAGAAGCCTATCTATGGCTTCAATTAAAACTATACAAGTTTAATCCATCACATTAGAAAAATAATATGTTTCAATGTGAAAATGAAGGAAGGAAAACATACCGCGGATTACAAAATGTATTATTATGCTATTCACCAACTAAGCCACAATCTAAAGTTGTAAATATGTGTATACAATTTACACTATACGAGTACCTTCAACAATATTATAGGTACCTACCTATGAAACACAAAATAAAAGTTTAATTATAGATAGAAAGTTTTAACTTACATTTTTTTATATAAGCCTAACAGGTCTGGGTATCTAGTATTTAATATGGTCATATACATATCGGTATTGTGTATTCGTAAAGATATTGCAGTGACCTGACGAATGGTGTGGTATTGCATGTTTTTATAGCTTTGAAAATAAATCGCATTTAAAGGGATTTACTATTTTTGTGCTGTGTATTCTTTTTTCATTTTTGTTTATAGGTACATATCAGTACTTATCTACCTAGTTGTTATGTTTAATTAAATTAAAATGTAATTTTTGTCTTTATTTTTATGTGCTAGATATATGTAGGTACCTATTCATGATATAAAAAGTGTTGAATTTCATTAAAATAGTTGCTACTATTTATGTGTTATAACAACTTTTATAAGTCTTTATCTTACATATGTTATTATGGAATAAGTAATCATGTTAGATTAATTATTTCCATTAAAAATACTGCTTTATTCAGTTTTCATATCCTAATGAATTTAAGCAACGAACCATTTTAACAAATCACAGCTAGTTAAAATACGATTTGAAAGATTTTCCAAAATGCGAAAGTTTAGGTATTTAAAATTCTTTTAATTTTTTTATTTAAAAATTGGAACCATTGTGCATTAAAATAGCTACATTCAGATAATCATAATAAAATTCCTAGAGTAAACTCGATGCAGCTGTTTATTTCACTATTCTATCCTATAAATTTGGGACTACGCAATTTCTGCTGTTAAGGTCTCAAGGTGAACAAAAAATAACACATATTTAGAAATAATTACTGGTAAGCTATTTTCAATGTAAATAATTTCATACTATCCCCAATTTTTTAAAATTATTTCTTTTTTAATTAATATAAATTTAAATCCATAATAGCACCATTTTAAAATAAGAAACTAAAATAGATAGATTTAAGAGACAGAAAGAAAAATACGATAAAATATTTAACAAAGATTCTTAAACAATTGTGTGTGCTTAAATATATTTTTTAGTTTTGTTCAAAGCTCAATTTTGTCAAAATACGTTATATATTTAGCTTATTGATATTTAAAAGATCAATGTTACGAATAAGTTGGGAGATTTTTTGTTTCTATCTTTTCCTTATTTACTGCAATACCTAATCACCCAATCTTTAAATTCCCATGTCGATATCCTTATTTGGAAACCAGCTAACTCAAATTTAAAATCTATTCATTTAGAATAAAAGTAAACAATTAAGATGGATTGAAGTTGCAACCTCTTAACAAAAACATTCTTATATTTTTTTAATAACAGTTTGTGTGAGTGACGGAATCATTTTTGAGTTGAAGAAGCTGTATTCATACGTGTTTGGATTTTTCATTTTGAAGTTTTTAGTTTTCCAGAATTGTCTAGTATATTTGTAGACGCATAGATTAAACAGCTTATAAATAGAAACTTACCCACTAATATTTAAAAATGTATTGAGTGACCTCGAGAGAAGCATTTTAACTTTTTAACGGAAATCATTTCACGATAAGACCTCGGATTCAAAAATACAACTCAGCAAAGCTGTGAATATTTTTTTAAGCATTTTTCGATAATGGTAAACTATGCTATTAAATGAGGGTATAAATTTGCTACAAAAATACTGCAAGCAATTACTAAGCTCTTGAAATTGAAGTCGAATATGCCCTTACATGTTATTTATATTATTCATGCAATCATGCATAAAAACCCTTATAATGTTAAAAAAATGCGAGCAACTAGCAAAGGGGGATAGTGTTGGAAGCGAGTTACAAATGGGTATTGATTTATAATGCATTCACTTGCAATAAGTGCAATATATAAAGCGTTGTAAAGTGTTTCACATTCGTGAAGTACGGCTAAAAAAAATCCTCTACTTAAAATTGGACTCAAGGGTAAACTGATGAGCATTTTGAGAAGAAAGACTTTTACGGTTTATATAGCAATAAAATAATGACAGGTATGAAATTTACGGTGGTGTTCAAAGTTTATCCATAAGAAAACGGCAACCTACAATTTTGAGAGCTGTTTTTTTGTAATTTCGTCCAAGAAATTAATGTGGTTCATTGGAGCACCTGCCCGAATATGATAATTATACTCGAACTTCTAACACATACATATTCGTAAAGGCTTTATAAATTTTAGGCTGATATGAAGGCAGACAAAAAAAGTGGAGGAAGTTTATTTTTTTCTTTGAAGAATATTCCACTTTATGGTTAAAAGCATTTTTTAAGCAATTGCCGTACTTGGTCATAGCCGAAATATCAAACTTGTCGCATCCATTAAAATTTTCAACAAGATCCTTCATTCATGGTGGAATAAAAAGGTTTTAATCTCAAAAATTGTAGCTAAATACATTCTAATTTGTAGCGCAAATAAGAAATTTTTGATTCATCAAATTTTTTGATAGAATGATAAGTTTAAAATTAGTTAAATAATGTCAAAAATTAAGGATTTGAAACCGTTAATTTATAGCTCTTTATTTTTGTTGTTATTCAATAGGTCAGGTATTCTCTAAGGTATGGGGGTATTTATTTTGAGGTTTCAAAATTGTATGGCTGGAATTTGACATCTGTCAAAATGAGTTCTTAAACTAATTTATTTTGTCAGTTGAAAATTTAAGAGAGGCTATTACATCCACAGGAATTCACTATTTGGTGCCCTCTTTAGATGGAACGACTGTCACTGTCAATTTGGGGCTTTATGGACTTCTTTTGACTCCTATTGAAGAATACGACTTGGGGAATATGTGGTTTCGACAAGACGATTCCACATGCCACACAGCTCGAATGAATATGGCTTTGTTGCAAGAGATATTTGCTGACCGTGTAATTTCTCGTCGTGGCGATATCAACTGGCAACCAAAATCATGCAATTTGATACCGCTGGCCTTTTTTCTAGGGTAACGCGAAAGAACGTGTTTATTCAAATAAACCTTTAACTCTTGAGCACTTAAAAACAAAACTTTATTCAAGTTATGGCTGAGATACCGCCCAATATGTGTCAAAAAGTGGTCGAAAATTACCTCAAAAAAATCGATACGTGCAACAATTCGCGTGGAGGTAATTTAAACTACGTAGTGTTTCACACATAATATCAACCTTCGAACTTTGTAATTAAAAAAATATCATAAAGAAAAATATACGTGTTTTATTTATGTACATTTACTTATGAAACAGCAAAACGGATTACCCTGAAGGACAAGCAAAAGTCAAGTAAAATCAACATTTTCCTTAAACCTTTAGCAAACATTTTTCTTAAACCTGTGGCAAACATTTCCTTAAAATGTAAGCTCCTTGACTTCGGGCACATATAGTCACGAAAAATCAATTTTCTGAAAAAGTTACATAACTCTGCCACTTAGTCAAGTTAACATCCCTCTAAAATAAGTGACACCAATAATGCCACTAGAATAAAGTGTTTCCCACTATGACACAATACAATTAAGTATGTCTTAACATATTATTAACATCAAGAGCTCATTTTTTGTATCCTTCCTTTAAACCACTTATAAAACGGTGGTAGATACTTCATCAAGACAACAACAACAACACACACTATACAATTATTATGCCGTCACTCAATAATAATAATTACAAAAATGAAAACTCTGTCATTAACTGACCAATAATTAAACTTTAATTCGTATTTTTGTAATCACATCCGATCTCGATGATATGTAACTAGCAGTTAATTTTTGTTTTTTTGTTGTTGTATAGTACTTTTTTTTACTTATTTTTCACGTAAATTGCGGTTAACAAATCTATCAGCAGGTATTATTTTTCTACTCCATATACGCAAATACCCCTATACATAAAGGCTATAAACGCTATACCGTAGATACCGTAGAATCAATGAACCTGTCAACACTTTTTAATCCCTACATTTTTTGTATGTTAACCTTTTTTTTATCGCCTACTGATGGTGGCTGGCTTGGCTATGGCTCTGGATGTGTGTTTGTACTGCGATGTTGTTAATTAATTTGCGTATAATGATAATGCACTTTGAATAAAATAAAATAAAAAACAAAAACAAAATCCAACAGCATTGAATGCAACGAAAGAATAAAAAAAATCGACAAAAAATAAACCGGAAGTGAATTACCACTCTCTGGCCGCCGGAGTGGAAAGCCTTCGCCAATTGACAATTGTTTTGCGGTCTGATGATGCATCAAGGACATCTCATGCGTGCCCTCAATTGGTGTCAAATTTTTTTTCTGGTTCGTTTTTTTTTTTGTGTGTGTTTGTGTCGTCCTGATGCTGTTTTGCTTTCGTCCTATATCTATGCGATATGGGTGACAACACAACATATGCTATGTACCTGTCTATATTGCTTTGGATAGGACATAGGCTAACAATATGTTGGACGTTGAAGTTGAAGCGGCGCAAGGAATGCGCTTTCGAGAGCTGTTATAGATGATGGCATAGTCGCGGATACTAGATGTGTGACCACTTTTATGCGCGCCGATATTTTTTTTCGCGCCCACCGTGTTCCACGGTTTACCCGCTGCGTGTTTTGCTAACCGCGGTGTTAATTTTTATTGTTGCAATAAAAACAAAGCTCTACAAACTACTAATAGTATGTTTCAGGTTGTATGTTGTTCTTCTCTGATATTTTAATACTTTTTTTCTTGTTTGATCTTTTTTTTTTTGCTTTTCCAGGAGCAACACGTGTCCAAACCGCCCACATGGCTTGCTAAATACTGGTTAATGTACAATATACACACTGGCTAGGTATCCATTCCGTCCCGAAAAGCTATATACGCTCTATACGGCTACACCCTGTTGATCCTTGGTGAGGAGTTTTTTTTTTGTTTTGTTTTTTTTTTTTTTAGACAAATGTCCTTTTTTACGTTTTTAGTTTCGTCATATATGAGATGGAGGCCTGGCGATGGATGGCGCCACCACCGCTGCCTCTGGCGCTAGGGTTCTCGCACTTCTGTTCAAATTTTTTGTGTCACCAATGATGTTTTTATTTTGTTTTTTAATGACAAAGTGTTAAAGCAATTAAGTTCCCCTGGCCATCATGAGCTCAGCTGTGCATCAGTTTCACGAACTGGAAGCGGCGGCAGTGGCAGCGGCAGCGGCAGGATAGTTAATGGTGAATCCTGGGATGACTTAGTGACACAGAACCTGTCAGTGCAATCAAGCTGTTTTTTCTCGTTTTGGCCTCTTTTTATGATGTGGCTCTTTCGCAACCGAAATCCCTACACACATTTTATTTGAAGCTGTGTGGAGATTCGAATTTGCATATTGGTCGCGGACGGATGCCGAGCGGCTGCGACGCGCTGTTCAGATTCTGATGCTGGGTGGTTCACTAATTTAGACGAATCTCGATGTCGGCATTTGAGGTGACATCTATTCGGCTGAATCGGAATCAGATCACACCTCCTACACGGCTGACTAACTGACGCTCCGAGCGACGTCAAGACTGAACATCAGCGGCAATGAAGCGAAGATTTAAACGAGTGTAATTTAACAAATTAAATTGCCAACACAACAATAATTAGTCCATCACTTTCAGCTAAAGTTTAGTTTTATATCGTATACATACCGTTATATGCATATAGGCTTATAATATGAGTGTTTATGCGGGAGATTGATTTAAATTGCTAATTTGACAGTAGCTGAGGTGTCATAATGAGTGTGTTGTGTATATAGGGCCAAAAGAACGACGACGAGACGGTCTTGAAGTTCTTCGTTGTTCGGTGTTCGATGTTGTGAGAAATATCTCTATTTCGGGGGTGTCAAGAAACACCTTGATGTCGCACAAAATTCCATAATAAAAATACGACAACATGATTCGGCGACTAATTTAAGGCCTTGTCTACATTTTATATACGACTTTCTGTATACACCTAAGAAATACTATGCCTTTAGACTCAATAGCTCTCGCCTCTATAAGCGCCTTAGAGTGTTGATATTTATCACATTCATTAAAAGATAGCACATTTGGGTTTTGGTTTTTTGGTTGATATGAATTTTTATTCTTTTGTTGCTTTGACATCGAAATCGAGTTGTTTTTTGAATATTTGTATATTGAAAATTTATTCTGGGATTTATTGTCAAAGATTGGCACTCAACAAGTTGTATTTATCGACTGTTAACGATCTTTATTGGATTGATATTTATTGTCCTCGCATTGATGTAAGCTTAATGAATTGTTGTCTCTTAATAAATGGACTCTCTGGTTTTTGTGTTATACAAATTTTGTGTGAGAATTATTATAAAGTTTTTTTTTTCATTTGTATAATGGTGGTGATGTTGAGTGTAAAAAAATTTAAATTATATTAATTTATTTATTTTTGTTCTCTCGAATTTGTTGATATGAGGTAAAATTTATTGAATTTAATGGATGTGAAGCATGTAGATTGTATATGGATTTTTATTTTTGTTTTTATTAATAATTTACTTAAAATGAGACAAATAAAAGGTTAATTGATAAAAAGGGAACTGGATGTGTTAAGAGGTTAATGGTTTTTAAGACGTAAACATATTGGGAACAAAATGTAATCATTAGAAGATTATAGGTAAGTTAAATGAAATACATGGAATTATGATTATAATGTCAAATTCAGGCAAACAAATTGTTTCGTTAAGTTTATTTAAAATGTTTTTAATTATTATATTCTTATAACTCTGTTTTTGAAGAGTGTCAAAACGATTGATAAGCACTAGTGCCACAATTTTCCATGTTGTATATATTGTCTTTATTTTAGAATAGAACCATAAGGAGTCTGACAATTTCACAATTTTAAATGGTTTATTGATTAAACATTTCAGTCAATTAAGTAGCGAAAAGAGAAAGGTAAGAAATCTTGATTTATTTGATTAAGTTTTTAAGAATCTAGAAATGCTTAACAATTGATGAATTTGTGTCGTTTCGTCTATTATTTTAATATAGAGATTTAATTTCCGACACTATAAATATCAACAACAATTAAAAAAAAAAAAATTACAGATCTTCCAGAAATCGTTCTTATCCATTATCCGTTCTTATTATATCCAGACCAATTGTTTCTTCTTAACTAATTCATCAAACTTTACTACCCTCTTCCACTTTCCAGTATTTTCGAAGAGATTAAAAAAACATTAAATTTGCATAACAAAAAATGAATACATGATTGTTATCATTTGCTTTAGGAAAATCTAAGGAAAGTTAAATATTTTTCCATTGAAAAATATTCAATGTCGAGCGATAAGGAAAACTCCACTTTTCCGTCACTAAATAAAAAATTATTTTTATAAAATCGTTTGGAGACTTTTCCATAGGAAGATATTGTAAATAATCCGATTTTCAAATTAAAAAATCTAATATTTCTCGACGTTTCACGGTCTCGATTAAAATCTTAATACCTACGGTTTTAAATCCGTACGTCCGTACTCTCGACTTAAACAACATTTTTCTTAACAAATAATAACATCAAAAATATTTGCGAAAAGGACTTTTCTACTAAATACACTTTAAAGAAAACAAAAAAATTCCACTGACCCCAAATATATCAAGAACGATATAATATATGTTACGTAATCAAAGTTTTTATTACTTACTTAAGATAGGGCTCCAATCCCGGTCGGACGTGGTCCTCAACCAAAATGCGTCCCCAGCCAGGTCGGTCCCTAGCTAGCTGTCACCAGTTTCACATGCCAAGTTGGTTGAGGTCTTCTCCAACCTTTGTTAATGTCAATTAGCCGTCTAAGTCGCTGGACTTTAATTCTGTTAACCATAGGTCAGTGTCGCTGTACAGCACGTACAGTTCGTCGTTGTATCTTCTCCTCCACTCTCTATCTATGCAGACGGGACCAAAAATGATACGAAGAATTTTTCCGTTGAAGCATCCTAAGACGCTCTCATCCTTTTTTGACGGGTTCCAAGTCTCATGATGCTTGTCTTATAAGGGGTGATTTTTTAAAAGCTGTAGAAAAGTTTAAAAAAAACAAGTACAATTCTAAAAAAACATTTCGAAACATTTAGGCCAGTATCTCACGCATAAATGCTTCAATGCTGTCTTCCAATGTGTCAATTGAAGCGAGCTTTTCTATATAGACATGAGTTTTAACATAGCCTCACAAAAAATAGTCTAAAGGCGTTAAATCACACGATCTAGGGCCAACTCCCCGGTCCCGAACGTGAAATAAAATTTTCACCAAACTCGCCTCTCAATAAGTCCAATAAGTTACTATTCTCATCATCTTGGAAGAAGTACGGTCCAATGATGCCACCAGCCCATAAACCGCAACAAACTGTGACTTTTTCTGGATGCATTGGTAGCTAGGTCTTGCAATGCTTCTGGCTGATATTCACTCCAAAACCGACAATTCTTTTTATTTACGTACCCGTTCACCAAAAATGTTGCGTTGCAGTAGGTCGTTCGGTTTCAATTCTTGCACCAGCTGTATTTTGGAAGGTATCACACCTAAATCCTTCAGAAAAATTTTCCAGGTTGTTGAGTAACAAAGGCCCAATTGCTGCGAACGGCGACGAATCGATATTTGATGGTCATCATTAACAGCCGATTCATCTGCAATATTTTCTTCAGTTCACACTCTACGTAAGCGTGTTGGTGGTTTATTGTCTAACAATGTAAATTTGGTGTGAAATTTATTCACAATAGCACTAATAGCTGCTTCGATTAAACTGACCATAAAATGGAAGAAGCGCGCGATGAACTTTCTTAACAGAGCATTTTGATAATAAAATTCAAAAATTTGATAGCCTTGTTCGTTTGTAAGATGAATCATGGGTAAATTATAGACCAAGATGAAGATGTTTGACAGAAAAACAAAGCACGAAACGTGAGTCAGCTGTTTAAACTAGTATTGCCAATAACAGAATAGCTAAAAAATCACCCTTTAGATGGTGATTTTTGATGCTCGAGAGAGGACTTCATTACTCAGTTGTCTTCTAAGTCAAAAGAAGCAGGTTTTTGCAGGAGTTATTCTTCGTTTGATTTCAGCGCTGGTGTCGTTGTCCGATTTTATAGTGGTGCCTAGATAGACAAAGTACTAATAGCTGCTTCGATTAAACTGACCATAAAATGGAAGAAGCGCGCGATGAACTTTCTTAACAGAGCATTTTGATAATAAAATTCAAAAATTTGATAGCGTTGTTCGTTTGTAAGACGAATCATGGGTAAATTATAGACAAAGATGAAGATGTTTGACAGAAAAACAAAGCACGAAACGTGAGTCAGCTGTTTAAACTAGTATTGCCAATAACAGAATAGCTAAAAAATCACCCTTTAGATGGTGATTTTTGATGCTCGAGAGAGGACTTCATTACTCAGTTGTCTTCTAAGTCAAAAGAAGCAGGTTTTTGCAGGAGTTATTCTTCGTTTGATTTCAGCGCTGGTGTCGTTGTCCGATTTTATAGTGGTGCCTAGATAGACAAAGTCCTCAGCTACCTCAAAGTTACAGCTGTCCAAAGTGACGTTTTGTCCAAGACGTCGTCGTTCAATGTCCTTTTTTGATGACAGCATATACTTGGTCTTGCCCTCGTTGACCACTAAACCCATCTTCTTCGCTTCCGTCGCAATGCTTTGATCTTCCCATTACGTCAATATCATCTGCGTATCCCAGTTATTGGATGGACCTTTGGAAGATCGTGCCTCTAGCTTTGTCGGTTGAGTTTTGCACAATTCTTTCCAGAACGATATTGAAAAAGTCGCATGTCAGTAAATTGCCTTGTCTTAAACCTTTTTTGACATCAAATACATAGATGAAATTTTTTCCGACCTTGGGATGCCAAAACTAGGCATTGCTCTGTAGAGCTTTTCCCTATGCATAGATGCTTATAAAATTAGTATGAACTTTAAAAAAATCTACGAACAGTTTTGTGTTTATAAATTGAAAACAAAATGTTACTTTGATCATTTTTGGAAACGAATAACAATTTTGACTTCAAACTTATTCTTACAAAAAATATTTTCAAAAAAATGCTAAAGAACTTAATTTGTTTTATACCTACTCCAACATGTTTTTCGAAAGTAATTCAAAAACAATATTTATTATTGCAAAAAAAAAATATTATTTTACAGGGCACCAATTTGAACTTATCAGTCTGCCATCCAGTTTCTTTTTGAAAATCTGTTTTTGGAAAACCATGTATAAGCTAATTTAATCTCTAATTTTTCGCCTTATTTTACTAAATTTAAATTTCCTTTAAGATCTCCAAACACCTGTTGTTGTTTAATTATATTTCACAATAGGAAGTTTGAAAAAACAAATACGCAATACACAATAAGCATACGAGTTTATATTATAAAATAAAAATAAAAAATGAATGGCACCAATTTTATAAAATAAAGGAAATCACTTTAATTTTTAATTCGATTAAACGACTTAATATGTACCTTAGCAATAAATCACGTTGCATACACCTTTAAGTAATCTAATTAAACAAAAATCTATATAAATTGCTAAATGTTTTCTTTTTCTTTTCCTTACAAAATAAAATCTCACACAAGGTGAACATTTATTTCGAAATAGAGAGAAAAATTCCACATCATTTGAAAATCCAAAATCCATTGTATATAGTGCAATTATGCAAAATCTAACACCAACATACGTCGTCATTTGTATATTGTAGTAGATAACTATAAAATAAATGCTAAACAATTCAAAGCTCTCAAAAGCCCCCACCCCCCAAAAACCCCTTTCATTATTCTTTATAAAGGTGCATAACATATACATGCATATAATAGGAACTTAGATACCTACATATAAAGTGAAAACATGGACATTCGGACATAAAGAAATACTCAAAGAACAAAGATAAAACGAATACAAATCACCTAACCTCTATTATACTCGTTCAACTTCACCCGTTCCGTACCCGAAACGGTACCCGGTATATATACACTATACAGCATGTTTTCTTATAGTATAAAATACGAAAATAATACCCAAAAAGGATTATCTTCTATGTTTAATGGAAATGGAAAATAAAAACTAAAAGGATAAGTGAGAATGTTTTGCGGCATACCTTAGATATTGTATGTATGCAGTGAATAAAGAGTCGTAATAAGAGTTTAAACACATATATATCTAAAAATGCATAAGGCAAAATGACTAGCGGTGGTTTAGGGGGTGGCGTGGCCGAGGATTCGGATAAGTAGTGCAATTGCGTGGCATTTTATAATCTATGAGAACCTATTTTTTTTGTTTTTTTCATCTATCGTCTGTTTAGCCTATACCTATCAAGCTGCTTTTTTAAGTACCTTATTGGTAAAGGTATAACGTATATAAATTGCAAAAATTACCTTCACTTGCAGAAGCTACATATAACTATAAGATTGCATTGATATAAATAGTATTACGGTTGTAGGATGGAAATTGATGAAAAGCGGAAGCCAAACTAATGTTTTTTTATAGAACCTTTAATAACGCGCGACCCCTTATTTTATTCCTTTATGTTTTTCTCTTGATATAGAATATTGTTTATCCTTTTTTAAATACATAGTATAGCTAACATGTATAACATAACACACTGTTTTAATTTACAAAGCGTATTAATATCATTTTATAGTGTAAATACTATAATTTGATATAATATCAAAGTAATATAAATGTTTGAAGCATATGTTAACAGTAAGTATTAAAAGGATATTAAGTTTAACTTTGTACATTTGCTACATATGCTTATGACAAAGCAAGTTCAGTGTCGTTGAACGTAGTTGATACCTTTTATAAAACTCCGACAAATAAAACAAAGAAAATAATATCAATAACACAATACAGATTATGTACTAGAATGTATAGCAGTGTTGTTTTTCTGGAAAGCGGGTGTGTTCAGTAATCTTTTTGTTCTTATTTTAGTTCAAAGGTTTTTGAAAACTACTTATATTTTTTTCAATACTTTAAAAATACAAATTTCAAAGTTTTTTGAATTATGTTTTAACTTATTTTTAATTTTTAAAAGGGTTTTCTGATAATAGGTTTTATTTTTTATAGCCCGCTATTAAAACTGCTTTCATTTTTGAAGTCGTCTATCTTTTGAGGTTGGACATACTGAAAAAAAATTTTCAACTTAGTTTTTATTTTGGGAGACTTAATTTGCCCTTAATTGAAAAACACAATGAAGTGAAAAGAATAAAATATTGGATCATTGTAAGAAAACGGTCAAAAAAATGCTACTGGAAAAATTGTTATTATCGAACATAAATTGTATGAAATCACAAACATCTGCTTTTAAATTTTGACACCAATGCTTAATCAATTTACTTAAACTGTCCCAAACGTTTCTGTTATTTATTTTCTAAAACATTTCTAAGATCAAATTGTTAAATTTCAAATGCTTAACTTAGTCAATCTATAAGTATAAAGTTCTCTTCCGTTTCAAAAAAGAGTTATGAACAAGAAAAACTAGTTCTTAAAATATTAAATCCGAAGAGTCAACTGTTCTAACAGTCCTTAAGTATGTCATTGCATAATTTTTACACAAAATAAACGGTAGTTCTTTAAGGTTAACAGTGATTTATTTTATTATTCTCATCACTTTTCATTTGTTTAAATTTCATTTGTTTATATACCTTACCATATTTCTTTTTTAAATTAGCTTTTTTCTCAAAACATTAACAATCAATACTTCCAAAAAATCTTTTGAAATTCCATTCACGGTTTCAAAACCTTGTGTGTCTGATACACAAAAAGGTCTGATGAAATTTGTTATAAGTATTTCACAACATAATATTCAATCTCTGAAAATTCCCTCTCAAAACCAAGTTAACTATACCTCCCAAAATGCAATATCATAACAATCCACAATATTTACCCAAGAATACAAGTACACACAAGAACTTGAGAGATTTTGACAAGTTTATTAACTTTGTATGTTGAAAAGTATGCGCGACACTGTTGCACGCCATAACAATAGTTATAAAAGTTATAAGAACATACATATTTCTATAGGGGGGATGTTGGAATGTTCGTGTTGTGTTAAAGTCAAGTTTTTCCAACCCTTTTTTGGTTGGCTTACTCCTTTCATAAGCTATACCAAGTTACAGATATAGAGCTAGGTGTATAGGTATATTATTTAGCATGAAATATGCGGCAGAAGTAATCCGGCAAACCCCAAGGGTCTGCCACACTGAGCGTGATAAACATGAAATTTTGTCACAAGCACATATTCCAATATTCTCGTATAGAAAATCCTTGTTTTGCTTTATGCACACCGCACCGCAGCAAACTTTTTAACAAAGTTTTGCACAAATACCACGTAGAATATCCCGCGTATATTGTTATCCTTATGCTACATATGAATGAACGATGTATAAGAATATTTGGAGCGAAGGGCATAATACACCATTGAATGGGGCATCATATAAGGATACCTATATATCCATATAGCGAGTCCTTTGTTGAAGTCAGTAAAACGCCAAAAGGGATGTACATACATATATACATGACTTTCAACAATATGCATCACCAAAACGTATATTATAGTATCTACCTTTCATAATATGAGTTGAATGGAGTTGGGTTTTACAGAGCGTTGCGTTAAGGGGAAAGGGGAGGTTATTATTAAATTGTATCCTGTTTATGGTTCCTTTATGATATTGTTTCCCTGTTTTATGATAACAAGCTTACGGCTATATAAGCACAAGCACGGGCACACCATCACATCAGAGCCCTTAACTCCATTTGTATAAGCTTGACAGTTTTCGTTCGGGATTTATGAAGTGGATTTGCTTGGGAAATATGTTTACGCTGCGGTTGATGGTTGGAATACCACAAAATTTAGTTTAGGAATAAACATATACTCCTAATATTGAAGGTAGGAATGTGCTACACACTAGCGGCATCGCATACTCGTTTACAATGTACCATATAAATATGTGTACGTTTTGAAATGGATTTTCATTTGTGATATTATAGGTAAAGATGTCAGATTATGGTATCAGAAGCATGAAAGGGTTTAAAGTTTTAGCGGAATTTGACTTTAAAATTGAGATATTTAGAGAAAATGGTTAAGCTTTGTTAATAAAGATCTAAAATTTTAAGCTTAAATTTCTCACAGGATAAATTATCTATTTCAAGAGTGAAAAACTTACTTTTTCCTAGAACAAAGTTGCTAATGGTCAGTTTTTAGAATGTAAGTCAAACAAGAGTCATTGTTATCTTTAAAAGGATGATTCTTAATAATTAAATTGCATGTGGAAAGACCCAACAAACTCTTCACAATTAAATAATTTTGACTTTTCATCGTTTTGACATGGTCCCCAAAATTTAAAATAAAAATTATAGTTGACTTCCTTATTCTCTGATCTGTTTTCAAGCATCATAAAGAGCGAAATGAGGTGATAAAAAGAATCAAAAACTTTAATTATAAGTCTTACGTAATCCTGGAAAATCTAAGCCATCATAGCCTTCAGCAAAACTGTGCGCAGCTGTTTTTATCCATTTTGTTAAGCAGTCGAACAAATAAAAGTAGTTAAAATATTGATTGGTATTGAAACAAAACATAATGGTTGAAACAGGTTTGAAGTGAAGATATAACCTACTCCTCCCCCTCTAACTATCATCCAATCGCACTTACCTCCCTTCTTTCCAAGGTTTTGGAAACGCTGATCACTTTTTAACTTATGAAATATCTTTAAAAACGGAAGCTTTTTACTGACTGGCAGCATGGCTTTCATTGCAATAGAGCAACTGACGATCTCATGGTTTATCTAACCGAACAGTGGAACATATCCTTACATCGTTTTGGAGAAAGTAAGAATATTGCCCTTGATATTTCAAAGGCATTTGATAGAGTTTAACATCTCTCTTATCAAAAATGCTTGCTTTTAGTATTGATGAATCTGTTCTTTGTTGGGTTAGAAATTACCTTTCGGACCGTTCAGTTCAAGTAGTATTGGACTCAAATCTGATATACACAATATAAACGCTGGCATGCCCCAGGGCTCCGTTTTGTCTCCGACTCTTTTCCTTATATTCATAAATGATCTTTTGTCTGAAACTTCTAACGCACTACATAGTTTCGCTGATGACAGTACCTCCTGCTTTTCGTATTCGTTTTTAGATTCTAATCATTGTTCTTCGGATTTGGACTACCAACGGCAGCTTAGATAAGCTCGTTAAATTCTGATCTTGACAGCATTGTTCTCTTCCTCAACTCGAGTATAACTCTCATATTTGAGCTCTAGCTCGAATAACGTACTTGAGTCTTCTGGACAGAATTGAAAAAAGAGCTCTAAAAATTATAGAAGATTGTTCTCTTGCCGAGACATTTGCTTCTCTTGAACACCGCCGGCCGCCGCAAGGTCTCATGCCTGTAGCCTGTCATTGTTTTATCGTTATTTGTATAAACAATGCTTAAGCGATATAGCCATTTGCATTCCTCCTATTAAAAAATTCAACCACCATACTCATATTGCTAGGAATGCCCATCAGATTACCTTTCAGCACAATTTTGGCTACTGTTAAGTATAGAGATTCTTTCTTAAGCCGGACTACGCGAATGTAGAATGCTTTACCTGACTCAATATTTCCCACTCATTACAGTTAATCCTATCATTCTATATCCTATAATTATAAGGGTATTCATAACCTCTTTAGTGAGCGCACAAAATAAAAAACAGTAAATGCAGAAAAAAGAAATCTATGGAATTTCACAAAAACGTGACAAAATAACCAATAAGTCAAAATGCTTCATTATTAGTTAAGAGAGCTTCGTAATATACTGAGTTTTGAATTGAATAAAATTAAACAATTGTTCAATGAAAAGCAAAGATCAGTATATATTTTTCAGAATTTAACCAAAACTAACTTTTAACGTAGTATTCCACTAAATCACATCTAGAATAAATGGCGCCCGGGTAAGCATTTTAATGAACTTTGTTGGTTTTTTTCTTTATCCGTGAAATTTTCAAAATAGTAAGAAGAAGATTAATGTTCATCGTCTGTTAACTAAGTAACGATAAATTTGAACATTCAAAACCAAAGGTGTGGTGGTTTATCATTTATTTTTCTATGAATTTCGATTTTCTAATTAAATGATATCCTATCAAAAAAGTTAACTTATCCATTTCACATTAAATGGTCCGGTTTATGAATCATGAAACATTCAAGCAGCCTGTTTGTTCATTTAATTCTTACCATCAAACTTTGTTTTACTTGTCACGAGACTAATTGAAGACTAATTAAAAATTCCCAGCAACTTTGTTTCTTCTTCTTTTAAAATTCGTATCGTTTAAACTCGTAAAATGTACGAGTAGTTTTAAGGATCGGCATTTTTATGTATCAGCAAAGAGCTGCACGCTGATCCTCTGTTACGATTTCAATAGGCTCGAAGCACGAAGTTGTCACCTATTAGATTTGGACTGGGTATAAATGTTTCCCCCATCCATCCGCCAGGTTTTAACTTTTAAAAATACACAACGACGCCGATATGTCTCTAAAGGTCCTAAAGTCACCATCACATAGGTATAGAATATAATATGTATCTTATCGCCACCCAAAATCAGGGATGCGACCAATAAACGAGCATGGAATAAATTACATATCAAACTGAAATAGTTAACTAGATGCGTGCATAGACGAACGGACGCGCAGACGACCGACACCGATGACGGTATTGACCGGTACCGTCCGGTCTAGGACAACCAACATTTTTGTAGAGCCGATATATCTGTGAGGCATTAATTTACATTATAGCTGGCATTTAATAATATAAAAAAGAAAATAATAGATTGACAGGGTATGAGGCGGCTTTTGTATAAGACTTTTGGGTTTTTGTTAATTTAATGTCCCCCCTTGGATATTGAAGCCCATTAAATTTAAAGGAACTATAAGTTTAGGATTTTTCTTGTGTGGGTCGGTTGCACTATGAATTTTTGATTTTTACTTGTATTTAAGGTTGTTCTTTTAATTTTTATATTTTTCTGTTTATTCTTTTTTATTGTGATTATGATTTTTGGTTTTCCTTTTGTAGTTTATTGGATTGGATTTGTTTGAAAGATTTTATATATCTACCTTGACTATAGGGCTGGGTTTATTGTAAATTTAAATAAAATATCAGTTTCGAGTTTTTCAAAAACGTTTTTGTTAGATTTTGTTGGGGGAAATTCGAGATGGCTGTAGTTGGTACCTACATCTTGTCCGCCATGATTTTTTTGATGGAGGGCAGTAAAATATTTAGTGATGGAGGCAATCAATACTGTTTTTAGATTGTCATTTATGTTTCTCTTTTTAATAGGAATGTTTTTATATTAATTCTAGAATGGTGGTCTTCTTTAAAAATGAAAAGTCCCCTCCCTATTTTTTTTTCTTAAATGGATAGACCTTTCGTATTAATGCAACGAATATTTAAATAATCAAGAAATAAGTTAAAATAAATAAATCTTTGATTTTTTGAGTCGAATATTAACACAATAACTTTCATTCAAAATTCTTTAGTAATTTTCATTTTCATAATGTTCATTAACCTTACGGATATTCCATGCAGAAATAATGTTCAAGAACGGAAAGCTTCTTGAAATCAGGTTTTATTCACATGATAAGGAAATATATTTGTTAGTAGAAAAAAGGTTCATGAAAATGCTTCCTAGTCTCGACTTCTCCATCATTTCATATTTGAAATTCGAAATTTTTACAAAAGCAATATCCGTGGCGAGATGGCCGACGGACTCGGCTGAAAACCGTAGGATCAGGACATTTTTCTTGCAAAATTTATACTTGCTTATATCGATATTTTTCAATTCCGCAAAAACCGTATCAAAGCAGTGGTAAATGACTTTTTGAAAATTGTTCTTGTATATTCGGAGCCAAAAAATCTAGAATATTTGTATGAATTTTAAGAACCGCAAAAATGAAAACACGACTTTGCTGGTCATCGAACGGCTTGAAATTTCAGTTTTTCTTGATGCACGCTCACGGTTTTAATTCCTAGGAAGTTTTTTTTGGAAACACTTGAAAAGTAAAAACAAAGCCATTTGTATAAGCTTGTAAAGATGGAACGATATGAACTTTAAAAAAGCTATGAAATAGCTTAGGTTAACTGAAAAATGTTCAAAAATTCACAAAAATGAAGCGGTAGTAAAACTTTCATGTCCAAATAATTGAAATTGTTCAATATTTGCAGATGTAAGTGAATTTATAAACGTTTTTCAGATAACGTGAATAATTTCAAAGCTTGTTTCAAATATCGTTTAAATTATAGGAATGACGAAGTTTTTACTTGTCAAAATTTAAAACAAACTTCAAATGTGATAGTTGCCATAAAAAGTCATATTGAAAACTAAACATCTTATTGGATAGCCTTTAACTTTTACATTTACTCATAAATATATATTTTTACAGATTCAAATTAATGCACGGTTTTAGTTTTTGAAATAGATGTTTTGTCCATTTGGACCTTGTTTGATCGCTTCAAACTGGAAATATATAATGTGTAAGACATAATATTAAAAGTTTTTTTTCATAATAAACGGTCTATGGCCACGATGTCCATTTACGCTGGCATAAGGACTATTGAGGTTAAGTCATCTTAACATTTTTGGTTCCATTTACACCTAAAGGTACATTTTTGTTCCCTTCTATGTTTGAAACTAAACATTTTCAGATCTCTAGACTAAACATACAACTAGCAATAAAACGCGAGTAATATTTAATAAAGTAGAGAAGCTTACCTGGAGACATTTTATCGTGGAAATATCAGCAAAAGAATTTTCCTTAAATAATAACTGTTGTGGGTTGTCAATTGGGGCTTTAAGTCTTTAACCATTCTGCGGCCTTAAAACTCACTCAACCCGAACTGGATCGGATATATTTTATTATTGTTTGTTCTCCATAGTTTGTCAAAAAGAATTACCAAATAAAATAAATTTTGTAATCTTCTTTAAGTACCGAACATATTTTGACGGCTTCAGGCTTTGTATGAACATTAAAATGGGCTCTTATTTGTTACTTAATTTCTCAACAAAAAACTGTTAAAAAAATGGTTAATTCAGGTAATTCTTTTGCCAGTTATACTCACATTCAAACTGAAACTCACTTCACTTTAACTATAATAAGTCTCACTCCTCCCTAAAGTGCAGTGTGCAGTGAATAAAATAACAAAAATTGACGTGAAATAGAATTTATTTCAATTTTATGCTAACAAATTAACGCATTAAATTAATGCCATTGTTGTGGGACACGGACGCATCCATAGCCATAGTTTATCTTATCACACCACACTCCATAGGTTTGAGAATTGTGGCTTTGTTTTTTTTTTTTTCACGGAGTCTTCTCACATGCGTGAAGCGCACTGCGCAGGTGATAACTCGGGGGCGTTAATAAATTACTCATAAATTCACTGTGTAAAGTAAAAGCGCGTAAGTAAGTGATGGCCTAAATGAATAAGGATAAGGACAGCTCTCGATGTTTGCTGTAGATAGATGCGCAAGTTGTGCCTGAGCGAAGAGAACCCCAGCCCATCGTCTTCATATAAAGAATGGGATTTTGGACAGCAGCGTGCTATTGTGATCTTACTTATGGAGCGGATACCTATATTTATCGTGATGCCTTTGGGCCTCATCGCCGTCATCGTCAGGTGAATGCTAATGATTTGTTTTTGTTTACATCTGCTTAAATATTACTTTTTGTATTTTATGTTGTTTTGTTTATATAAGAAGTGATAAAATTTGGTTCCAAATTGTCTGAATGGTTAGGGTTTGAGTTTAAAAAAATAATAGATTATTATTATCTCTTTATGGAAAAGAAATGATGAGGGTGGATAGGTTTTTATAGAACCCTTATATGAGTCGGTCAGTCTAGTAAAAATGTGTAAATGCGTGATCATATGATCAATCAATTGAACACCCTTATAAGATACAGTGTGAAACAAATTAGAAGCGAAAGGTAATAAAAAGAAAACAATGTCTCTAATTTGATGTGACAGTAGATCTTTTAGGGTTTTCTAGACATAGGATGCCGAGAGAAAGTGGACAATGGTCATTTCTATGCCCTCAAGATGTATTTGAGGAAATACCGTCCTGTTGTATTTAGCTTTAAGATTAGCCTGCATATAGGAAATTTGGTTCCAATTTTGTGGTAGTTTTATCAATTCAGAAACGTCAGTTAATTATTTTGTTTATAAAGTCGCTGGGAACAGTGGCTTTTTGGTGGCTTACATTCAGCTGGCCTTAAAAAAAAATGTTGGGTGGCGCAACAGTCCGTTGGGAACCAGGGCCTAGTGGCTTACAACTCTCAACCATTCCTGTGTGCGAGTACTGTTGTCAGGAATGGAATTGTCAATTTTAGACCGAATCCGAATGGTTAATTTGAGAAAGCACTTTTTCATGACAAGAATTACTCTTGAAGGATTTGTCAATTCCTTGCAAGAGGCAGTACCCTCGAAAATTATTATTATTTTTTTTTTTTAATTAAGGTGGCACAGGCAGGGATTGATTCAGCTGGCCTTAGTGAATTTATTTTTTCGGAAGCACCCATACATTACCATGAAAGAAAAGAGGTGTCGGGTTCTCCTGTTGACTCTCAGGTAAAACAGAGCTATTATTTGCAGATCTTGAATTTCGTCAACTTAAGTAATTGTTGGTATGACGTTTTCTAAAACTGCCCACCTTACTCACCCAACAAACTTCTCCATCTACCTCGGTACCTAGCTCCAGTTTCGTTGTCCAAGTTGGGTGAGGTTGATTCGCGGTCTTCCTCTACTGCGCTGTTCTGTGTTTGTGTTCGAAGACTTTCCGGGCCGGAGCATTGGTTTCCATGCGTTTTACGTGACCCAGCCATCTGAGTCGTTGGACTTTTACCTTTCTGGCTAAGTCTCCGTTACTGTACGGGCCGTACAGCTCGTCGTTTCATCTTCTCCTCTACCCCCCTTCGGCACATACGAGACCGTAGATCGCACGAAGAACTTTTCTCTCAAAACGACTCAAAGGGCTTTTCTACTCAATTGCTTACTTAGCCCAGCGGTTAGCTAAAACATCTGTTAGCAAGTGTTATTCTTCGTTTAATCTCAGCGCTAGTGTTGTTTTCTGTGTTTATAGCGGAGACTAGGAAGACGAAGTCCTTGACAACCTCAAAGTTACGTCTGTCGATGGTGAGGTTTGACAAAGACATCGGTGTTGTAATTCCTTTCTTGAAGACAGCATGCACTTTGTTTTGCCCTAATTAACCGTTAACCCCATTTTTGCCGCCTCTGCCTCAGTACTCACAAAAGCCCCATTAACAGCACGTTGAGTTCTTTCGATAATGTCAATGTCATCAGCATATGCTAGTAGTAATTGGACAGACTTTTGAAAGATAGTGCCTCTAGTGTTGACGTGTGATCTCTGCACTATTCATTCAAGTACGATGTTAAAAAATCGCATGACAGCGCATCACCTGTCTTAAACCTTTCTTGACATCGAAAGGTTCTGTTAAGTTGTTTTCAACCTTAATGGAGCAATGTAAATTCCCCATGTTCATCCTACACAAACGGACGAGTTTGGCAGGGATGCCAAACTAGACCTGGCTCTATACAGCTCGTCTCTGCAAATACTGTCATATGCGTTGAAATCGATGAAAAGATGGTGGGTATCGATTTGATGTTCTTGGGTTTTTCCATGATCAGCCGTAATATGAATATTTGATCGACTGTGGACTTTCTAGGCCTAAAACCACACTGATAATGACCTTTCAGGTCTTAACTTCGTTAAAGTCGGGAGGACGGGATTGTTGGCTTTCTTCGTCTATAATTATTTTATTACTTTTAAAATTGTATACAATTTTAACTTAAAAAGTAGTTAAACATTTTTACATTTTAAATTTACTTAAGTAAATAAAATTAAATATAAGAATTATTATCTAGATTTAAAATGTATGCTTAGCAATTCTACTTTTTAGTTTGTTCTTAAATTTCTAAGTTTAGAATTGAAATTAAATATGATTTTTTTTAATAATTGGTGGTATAAGTCTCCCTCAAGGCGGCCTATATGTCTTGAGTTTTTGCATTATTGTACAAATTTTCGTTTATTTGGTAAAAACCGTCGCTCCATCTCTTGTTTGGTCGTTATGTTGACCTCTTACTATCCGCTTTCCGTTTTGTTGTCATTTTTGTCCATCTTTGATATATATGTAATTCCCAACTCCGTTTAAGTCTTTTCGTTTTGTCCATAACGTCAATCATTTGGATATTGTTGCAAATTTCTTTTTTTCTTATCATTTCTCTTGGTCTTATATTAAGGAGTTTTCTTTTCATTTTCGTCTAACAGAATTGATTTTGTAGTCAAGCTCAGGACTTAGGGGAGTCAAAGAGATATTTTCGTGTTTTTTTTTTCTACCTCTAAATTTTGATCGTGGTTCCAAAATTGTTTTCAGCTGTTTGTGATGCGTCTGTTTAATTTCTTTATTTTATTCGTCCTTAAAAGATTTTATTTGTCCTCTGTAGGTATATGAAGTACATTTTTTCTCCGTCCAGAATTATGTCTTCTTTTTATGTTGTGTTGTTATATTTTATTTGTTAATCTGCAGGCCATAGTTTCTTTATAATTTGGGAATTCTATTGCCACGTCCAGTATGTGTATAGCTCTTTTAGAAATAAGGATTACATCGCCCGCAAATATTTAGGGGTTGAGGAGTTGTTCACATATTCCTACCAAATCACACAACCAGTTCCTTACATTTCTTCCCAAATTCAACGAACATTTCCAACGAATCAGTAACTGGAAGTAAACCATCACCCAATATATAACTGATTTAATTATTGAATCAGTTTTTAAAAATTTTCCATTCCAATTTTAAATATCAACATAAATCACTCATCGAATCTAATAGCCTTAAAATAAAAAAATAAAGACAATTTTGCACTTAACAATTAAATAAAAAATCAAATTTTATTTGCATTTTTCTTGACAACAAAAAATACCAAAAATATTAGTCGACAATTCTGTACACTAATTTACTGTGATAGTTGTCAAATCATCTTGAACATAAAACCTTCATTTTATTATTTATTTTGTTTTCTGTTTTTGGATCTGACCATCAAATTCTCGTTGCGCAATCAACATCCCCAAAAAACACCAATACATAAATTTATCTCTCCTTTGCCAATATAATACAATTCGACGCAATTACATAAATATCGAAAAACAAAAAAAATATAAAAATCACAATCAAATTACAACAACACCAAAAAAGTCCACTTCAGGGTGGTTCATGGTGGATGTGATAAAAATAATATTAATTTTCTTCATTTATTTATTTATTTTTGTTTTTTTTTTAAGTTTGTTAATCTCAAATGCCAATTGACACAATTCTTATGCAAATGCCGATCTCTCGACGACACGAGAAAAAACAAAATATAATCTTAATTGCTTTATTGAAATTAATCGAATCGAATTGTATTATTTGCCAAATCACATAAATGAAATAAAAAGAAAAACTTTATTTGAAAAGGTCATCCCCAAATGCTAAGTCCCATAGAGATACAAAACAATTTCAATGCACCCAGGCGAAATATCAAAGTAAAAATATTTCAATTTGCAAAATAAAATTTCAAATAAAATAAAATGAAATAATTATCTTGTCTTTCTTAAAATATCCTTGCTGCATCACAAGCTAGAGATATTCTCAAAGCACCCGTCAATCTTATGGGTATCTACATACCCTCCCATCTTTTTCCCTCGAAACTTGTAACATTATAAGGTGCGTCCTCGGTCCTCAGTCTTCGCAGTCCTCAACCTCACACACTTCTTTTTGAATTTGAATCTGAATATTTGAATCTGAATTTCGACATCTGATTGTAAAAAACTTCTCGATAACTGACGTCTGGTGCATCACACAATCCACGAATCCACCAATTCACCATCAGCAGCGAAAACACGCTGATCATGTGCCAATTTAATATCGATGCAATTTTCCTTTATATCAATAATCTAATTTTAAATTTTACTTATCGAAGAATTTTTAAGTCGGTTGCGCTATTATGCCCCTCACTGCAGCACCATTACCGGGCTCATCCTGATTGCGTGTTATGTGCGTTTTTGAGAGTGTACTCGTATATGAGACTAAGGTGGCTATTAAGTGTGACGTTTTGTCACTGGCCCATCTCACAGTGTAGTGACAGATGCGTTTCACGCTTTTTAAGACAAAAAACAAATAAAAAATGCATCCACATCTCATTTCGATGCTTGCATATCGCGTGCATCAGGAGTTTTGTCTGTTGTATTGATTGTTGGAATATCTTGGAAATTGGCCAAAAAATTGGTGAAATAAATTCCCTTTGTCGTAAATCACTTATTTATAAGCATTTTTATTTGAATTTTGTTCTTTTTGTTGTTTAATTTTTTGCGGATCTATCACGATGATGCACATCCACAATTGTTATGTTTATTTATTTTTCTTCGAATTCTTGTTTGGTTGTTTAAAAGACTTTTAATTGTTTTTCTCAAAATGCATATAAGCAGCGTAGCTAGTTAAGATATATAGCTTTAAGTAATAAGTTATTTTTATGTGTGATTTGGGAGGATTCTATTAGTGCTGCAGAATCAGAGATACGAGCCATTTTACATTCAAATATTCAATAAGCCTAAATAATTTAGTGAACAATCATTCGGTTCATTATGTCTTTGATTGTTTTTAGTTTTTTTCATGTGGCATGTGGATAAGTGATTCAAATGCATGCTTCTTCTTAAGTCGCCACGCCAGGAATAAAAGATATTGTTTTTTTTGCAACAAAATGATATCAAATGTATTTTTAAATGACATTATACATTGCAGCATACCTCTGTTGTCTAAAATGGTGAAATTGAAATATCATGGCTTGAATATTTTGTTTTTATAGAAATTGGCTATATAAATCACCATTGGAAAATAGATTAATTCGAGGAAATATAATTTAAAATTTACATAAACAAGCCTGAGTCATTAAAAAAGTTTTGGTGGTAATTTTTAAATTAAGAACTTTATGGTGCAGTTTAGGATTTTTAAAACATTTTCAAGCGAGGAAAACAAAATAGTATCAATATAACATTGACATTGACATCTACATCTGAAATTTGACAAGTGATAAATGATTTTCCAATAAGAAGTTCATTATTCAAGTTGACTTTTTCTGACCTTTTAGAAGTAAAAACGATTAAATTACTAAATATATACACTTAAGAAATGCATTCAAATTGGTAAAATTCTGTATTTCAAAGTTCGAAAAATCTTAATGCGACCCCGTCGTACAAAAACAACTGAGAATATTGCTGCTGTTGCCCGTTATTGACAAAAACCCAGGTTTTTCGATTCCTTGTCGATCTTTGGAACAAGGATTTTATAAAATTTCAGGTCTAGAAGCTTTTATAAGACAAAACACCACTGTCTCAATCACTAACAACGTTTAACCTTTTCTAATTTGTTCCTGGAATGCGTCCAAATTATCCGGATTTTTATCAAAAAATCATCTTTATTGATAAATCGAAATTTCAATTAAGCGGTAAAGCAAAATGTTGCTTTGGAAATCTCGTTTACAGACTGGATTGTTTCATTTTAGGTAAGGAAATCTAAGAATGATTATTAAAAAGCATCTACATCCTTAATGTGACACTATTTGATCCATTTTTGAAGCAGACCTATTCCAAAAAAGGTACGTTGAGTGGATTGAAGAAACGATCTATGATTAATGATAGTTTACTCGGGTTGGAAAAAATCAATATGAATGACGTGCTACATCAGAAAACTTACTGCAATTGAATTCAGGCCCTTAGACTTTTTGTTGAGGGGTTCTCTGAGGTAGAAGGTCTAAACACATAAACCAAAAACTTAAACATTAGCCATACTATATGTTTCAAATTTCACCTAAATTTTTCTCCAGATTTATGAAAAATTGGACGTTTTTGATTCAAAATTTCGATGATATCTCACATGCACTTTGTTTTCTTTCTTTTATGTATTAAAAGGTAGGTATTTTTTAATGAAAGACCCTACAAAAGTTGAACATTTCATTTATATTTAAAAATAAAAAATGTTCCTTATACGACACCGTGTAATGTGTAAAATTAAACCTTAGTAAACTATTTACTAAAATTTCTTGCATTTCCAAAAAATTGTATGACCAACAGTTACATTAATTAACAGGTAACTTTGGATGTTAGAATGACTAATAATGTTAAAATATGAATTCTTAATCTCAAAAAAATAAATAAAATTCAACCATAAGTAAAATTTTCATGCCAAATAAAAATTATAAGCTCTGTCTGAACCCCCTTAAGATCAACACAGTAAAACCATACGTCACCCTTAAAACATTTGACGACATCTAAATATGTTTTAGGAAGTAAAGAAATACTTTCAATTGAATTGTGTACCAGAGCTCAATTTTCAATTGTACTCTCGTAAATAGGTTCGTATAAATAAAGTAAGGAAATCTTACCTACGATACAAAAACAACAAACACAACAAAAAAATAAGAAACAAACAAACGCCTTACCAAAGGACAATTGCCGCACAACATTATAAATTCCCATCTAAATGTGGCGCCCACAAAAACATCCTCGCTCTATGTGTATGTCTCAATAGCGTCTCCTTTTTTCCTAAACTTACAAAACAGAACAGCACGCTTGGCTCCACCATTTCCAGCAAAGGGCTATGGACTGCCACAGCCTCTCTTCTTCTTGTACAAATCACGGATATATTACATTACATCTTAGGACCATACCGGGAGGAAAACACACAACGCGCCATGACCATCAAAAGATCCTCTATAACCAACTAACCAAACCGAAACCTTTATAACAAAAGTTGCACATTTATACCTTTGTGTTCCATTGACTGCATCATCACCAACATCCAGCATTAGCTTCTCTCTAAGCCCTGAAGCTGGAATTGGACATAGAACCCGCAACCAAAACAAACATCTTCACAAGAGGAGTCTTGAATTCTTTTTCCAGATTCTTTGATTCCTGACTTGCATTCTAGATCTTTTTTTTATTCGTATATTTGTTTGTTTTATATAACTCTGGCTTGTTATTGTTGTTGTTTTTTTTTTGTTGGCCAGGTCCACCAGTCTCTTAGTCCAGGCTTTGAGTGTGCCATCATCATGGTGAACTTATAAAGAAGTAAGTTCCGTATAGGAGTTTTTTTTTTAAGGTAAATATAAAGCGGAAAGAAAGGAACTCATTTAGCTCTGGAGCGACTTAGTCAGCGAATCGAATTAATTTCTGTGCACAAAAACTCGCAGAGGAAATACCCCAAGTTCAGGTGAACAGCATCACCATTGCAGTGCACCATAGTGTAGTGCAGTGCAGTGCAGCGCAGCGCAGTGCACAACCTTATAAACATCAGCTGCAGCATCATCAGTGCATCACAAAAAAGAGATGTTGCCCGGGCTGCGCGCCAATGATGTTAAGCGTAGGATAAAATGTTATTAACCAACAAATGAGAATTAAAAATAAACTCTAGAACTGTGGAAATTTTCTTTGCAAACATTATGGGTAAATAATTTGGAACCTTCTTTTTCTTCTTCTCTGGTTTTGGGCTAAGAAAAGAACCAACAACAATTCCAAACATCGTCGTTCGCCGTCGTCTACATCCCAACCCAGAGGGATAGACCATAAGAATTGAGGATATACAAAAAAATAAATATAAGGATAGACCAAGGAGAGATTCCCTCGCGATGATTTTTCGAATTCTGTATGCAAATAATCTAAAGTCACGATTTCATCGTTCCAGTGTATACGGCTATGTCCTTTGCTAGATGGGAGGATGCTGTGCAAAATGTTCCTCCATATATACATGTACATATGTACCATTGAACATTTTGGCCATTCTTGCAAAAAGAGAAGAAATTATTTAATGACAAACGGAAAAACGACTTATAGCAATGGCGCATATTGTCTCTGTTTTCGGATTTGGTAAAACAGGATGGGCAAAGTAAAAATACTATCAGTTAAATCAGTATGTAGGCATCTTGTATAATGTTTAAACCACAAATGAACAAAGTCTAAGTTCATTCGAAAAACATATTTTTTTTAACTTACCTCTTGAACATAAAGAAACACCAAATGTTTGTATTTTCACAATAAGGAACATATACATACATCCAAACACACAGAATTTTTTTAACTAAAAAAAAGAATAGCCTTAATTAATCGTAAATAGAAATTTCAGACGGATAATTAAGTTTGGGTTTAAAAAAACACAAATTCGTTAAATCTAACCTAACTACAAAATTAAAATAGTATAAAATAAAAACGTTTACGTGCCATAACTACATTACTACCTATCTTCCTAACTACCTAAACACCTAATTACCTAACTACATAACTACTACCTAATTCCCTAACTGACGATGTGCTTTACTGCCTAACTTCCAAGCTACAGAATTACTAAGCTACAAAATTACCAAAACTACAAATTTCAAAACTGAAACATTCTTCAATTCCAACACTACTAAATAACTAATCTAAAAAAATTAATACACCACAAAATTTCCAACCTACAAAACTGCCAATCTACAAATTAACGAACTACCAAACTAAAAACTATCAAACTACAAACTTACTGCACTGTAAATTACCAAACTACAAACTTTGCAAACTACTTATCTACTTAGCTACCAAACTATAAAGTTACCAAACTTCAAAGTACCAAGCTAAGAATGTACCAAACAAATTACCAAACTACAAAAATTACCAATCTGCAAAATCCTAACAAACAAACTCCTTTAAATTTGTTTACTAATCTTCATTGACTCAATCATACTGTGACGATGGCTTAAATGACTAAATCTATGAGAATTTCCTGCAAAATTGGTATTTAATTTTGATTACCTTGTGAAATCAGTGGTTTCATCGAAAGTAAACACCAAAATATACAAAAATTTGCAAATACTCATATTTCACAGCTCAAATTTAGCATAATCCCGCTTAAAGCTCAAGCAAATCTTCACAAAATGACTTTGATTCCCACGACTTGTCACTAAGTTACTTTATTTTAAATACTTTTTATTTTGAAAGAAATCAAGAAATAACAATAAATATTATTTAAAAAAAACTGGTCTAATGACCAACAAACACAAACAATTATTATAAAACATTCAAAAAAATACTAAATTTATAAATAAAAAGAAACCAAAAACAATTCCCTCGCTGGGATTGATTTAAAAAAAATTAAATTCAATAAATTAAATTTAGCCAATGACCAGAGAAGATAAATGTATGTCTGCTGAATTGCTTTTATAAGAGGGGAATAATAATTAAATTCACATATTCAATTCAAAGCCAATAAGCACTCTATTCGACTTGTTGTATTATAGTCACGGCCCGTGGCTTTTGTGTACGATATATGCTTTTTGCGCGAATAAAAATGTTCAAAAATTAAATAAACATTCAAATAAATTTTGTCACAAAATTGAAAACACAAAAACGAACAAAAAAAACGACAATACACAAGAATGTAAAATTATTAACAATAATTTAAAAGAGGAAATAAATGCAAATGGTTATAAACAAAAAGAACATCATTCTCACATGAAAATCAAATGGAATCAAACGCAACTTTGTGGTTTTTGATGGGGTTTTCGGGTCGTTCGATCATTTGAAATTAATTCGAGTGTAAAACTCGATTGACAGCTTGACTTGCTACCTACACACGGTACACAACACATTCGACTCGCATGTTGTTGTTTATTTATCTCATAGATTTTGGTTGGGTTTCGCTATAGAATGAAGGAATGAAGTGTGTGAAAATTTGTTGTTAACTATTATGAACAAAATTTGTGTGAATTTAAAAATGGGTCTAGTTTGATATGATTTTAAGTTTTTAGGGCAAATTTAACATTCAAATAAAACAAATTAAGGTCTGTCGAACATTTTTAACGTTAGTGGTCAAACTCGAACTTAAACATTGAGCTAATTTCAGGAGTAGAAAATGAATATCTGTTAATAAACACTAATTAAACATAAATGTGCTCTTTTAAACCATAAGTGGTGCTACTAACTATTCCCTCACCAGTGCTGGACAAACATTGTCTGGGACTTCGTTAAAGTGTTAACTTCTTAAACATTTTTATATCAAACTTCAAATCAAAAAATGTATAAAACTTAGTTTTTACATTATATTCTATGAGCTTTGTTTAAAAAAGGCTATAAAAAAGATAAAGTGGAAGTAGCCTGAGAAAAATAAGGCCAGAGGTCCAAATAATTATTTATGATTGGATTAGAGGATGTCATCCTAAGCAATACGTCAAAAGTCCCTCAAAATCATTTTATTAGCTTTGGTAAAATATCGTTTGAGGGGGGTTGAGCCCCCCTGAGTGTAGATAAAACAAAATAAATGTTTGAATTTAATAAATCTTGTTGACCCTTCCTCTGGCAATCGGGGATTATGTCGGACTTCTTTAAGCTTAAACTCTTCAAACCTTTCCATCAAACTTCAAATAAAACACCTGGCAATTACTTTCCTCTCTCATCATACCCCCTATAAATAATATCAATGTAGTTTTCTTTTCTTAATTCGACTTAAACGATTTTTACAAATCTGTTGCAGAAGAGACTCACAACGTGGATTTCAGATCAGAACCTGATAAAAGAGACTGAAGCGGGCTTTAGATCAGGGTACTCTACAATAGATAACATTGTCAAGAGCCTAACTTTATTATGCAGGGAAGAAATTTGTATTTATTGACTTCAAAGCAACATTCGACTCAATCAACCTAGGTGCTTTATTCTACAATCTATATGGTCTAGGCTTGTCTCTGAAGTTCGGACGCGTCCTCGAAGAGCTGTATAGAGGAACACAGGCTGCAGAATGGAACGGAGCTGAGCTTTCTGATTGGTTCACAACAAGCTCGGGAGTAAGACAGGGGTGTACATTGAGTCCCATCTTGATTTCGCTCTTCATAGATGACCTTGTAGATTAACTTCCAATTGGTGTTGATTTAGCAAGATTTCGTATATTAAGGCATTAATGTTTGCTGATGATATAGTAATTTTTGCGTATTCCCCAGAAACATTACAACTTATGATAAATAGCGTATACCACTACTGCTGCCTAACCACTACTGGAACCTAACAGTCAATACTCAAAAATGTAAGGTGATGATATTAAAGAAGGGTGGTGGACGAAATGCTTCGAATAAAAAGTGGAATTTCAACGGAGAACATATAGAATGTGTAAGAGAATAAAAATACCTAGGAGTAATTTTTTCAAGAAACCTGAATTTGGAGAAACATTTTAGCGAGAAACTACAAAAGGCAAAAACTGCAATTAATATTTCATGGAAAAGATGTTTTATGAACGAAAACAAAGCTCACAGTAGTAAATATAAAGCATTTGAAGCAGTTGCAGAAAGTGACCTTTCGTATGGCTCGAAAGTATGGGGATTTAACATGGTGGAGAAACTCTTAACATATTATGTGAGGAGAATATTTCGTCTGCCAAAAAATTACGCCAAATTACGTGACTATGGAAACCGGGCTATCACCTCGATTTATAAGTACTTTAAAGATGGAATCGGATTATCTCCTGAACGTTTTTAGTATAAACGAATACCAACTTGTTAAAAAACTAATAGTAAAAGCTATAGAAGACCAAAATTAATGCTTCAGTGAGTGGTCCAGTCTCGCAGACTAAATTTAAATTTTAATTTAAAAGTGGAAGATGTATCGCACAGTAAAGCTCTTATGAACAAGGTTATAGCAGTGGTAGGTGAGAAGTGTAGAGCAGAATATGCAGCTGCAGCAGTTGGGCCCTTGTTCAGAACAACTTACAATAGGCTTAACCATTTTCGCGCATAATGTAAATGTTATTGCTACAATGGTCAAGCTAAGAAGCGAACTACTCAACCTGAACTTCATATCACACAGACCCGAATTACCACTGGAGTGTACTATTTGCAATTTAACAGAACGAGAGAACGTCATACATTTCGTCATAACGTGTCCAACTTTAAGGGAAACTATAGAAGAAATACTTTTGGAATTGACTTTTTATCAGAAGAATAAGTTCTTAGTATGCTGAATGAGATTGATGTCTCCAAGGTATGTACATAATATATATGTATGTATATAAATATTGTAAAGTTGCGTTACGATATAGATGAAGAATTGTAAATGAAGACTTCTGTTGCTGTAATTTTGCTGATCATTTGTTTTTTTCTCTGTTTTTAAATTGGCCTTTTTAAAATGTTTTTTTTTTTTCTCTTAAATGTTAATTTTTTTGTTAATTACAGTTATTTCATTTATTAAAGTTGTCAATCTGGCAGACGGCAAATGCCATGCTATTATGATTTGTGTTATAAAATATTTATGTAATAATTGTAAAATTCAGCTTTTTATCAATTTTAATCAGTAAAGTGAGACACATTATCAATTGTATCGAACTCGAACATCGATTCATTAAAAATTTAGGTATGAGGGAGAGCGTCCCTTAATTTATAAACGCAAATTAAATATGAAATAAATTTTACAAAAATGATAAACAAAGACATACAGTAAGACAGCTAAGCGGTAAATGTTGACGGTTTTGATCTAACACTTAGGTCCCTTTAAAATCCAAGTATGAAAAAAGAACCTCTGTTAATAAACACTAATTAAATATGAATTAACACATTCTTATATAGTTACAGAAAACGTAGGTATTTTTTCTTATTTATATTGAACTCTAACATTGATTCTCTTAAAAATTAAAGTATAACGCTAGAACCTCTATTAATAAACTTTAATTAAATTTGAGTGAACATATATGGTAAACAAGGACATATTGTTTAAGAGAGTAAAGTAGAATATTTGTATCGTTAGTATTGTATTCAAACCTCAATTAACTCAATAAAGTACTGTAAAAAAAAAAGAAATTATATTAATAAACCCTAATTATTAATTTATTAATAGATATCAGTGTGGTTAGCAACAAACAATTAGGTTTCCAATAAAGTAAGAGGTATATATTCTTTATATCGAACTCAAAACTGAATTAATTCAATAAACAGTTGTGAAATAAGATCCTCCATTAATAAACGCTAATAAAATGTGAATTAGCCTAAATAAATATGTGTAACAAGGACTACGGTAAGCCAATAAGGTGGGAAGTGTTGGAGCTTGAACCTTGGTTCATTGAATATTGAATTTTAGTTTTTGATGGAATTAAAGTTGAGTTTTGATATGTAGACTTTCTGGTTATTTTTTTCAAAGTCTCCCCCACCCCTCCATTTCAAACGTAGAAAAAATTGTTGAAGGGTTCATTAAGCTTTACTCGCTTCAAACATTTCGATGGAACTTCCATCAAATCAAACAACTTAGACAAACTTTTTTCACTTCTCTTCTTCCTCCTCTGAACATGTAACATTATGGTTATGGGTGAGTCATGTGAATTGCTTGGAAAGTGGCTTGCGTCACGTCCCAAAAACGGTATAATATATAAAATCTACCTTATGCCCATGGTACATCAGACCATCAGCCCCAACTTTCACCATATTCTATAACATCATCGTGTTACAACAAATACTTTATATACCTGGAAGTAATAAAAATCCATCGGCGAATTATTTATTGAATCCTTATATGTATGCTTAAGCTATTTATCCTTCATATACCTATCCATGCGGATGAAGTCAAAGGATCCGAGTCAGTTGGGCTGGACCGACCGGCTGGTTAGCCCAAAGTTTCAAAAAACCATCATCATATCGAAAATATCGTCGATATTGAAGAAGTCGGGCGTGGTGGTGCACCCACTCTAATCCTTGGAAAAACTTCTTCTCTGCACTCGTGTGTATCTATCTGGTATATCCTTGAAGAATATAATCCTCACACTGCCTGGTGTATAAACTTCTTTCACAAAATGTTCAATGAACCAAACTCCCACCAACATCATCATCATCATATCGCATCAAACTCCTTCATACATGGTCGTCCTGATGCTGGCCCACCTTCACCTTCTAATACTCACTTCTGGGTTGCGTGCGGCCGGGGGTAAGAACGAGGATGATGTCGATGAAGTGAATTTATATTTTATCTGAGTTGCTCGGACAGGATATTTCTACTATCGAGATGTTGTTATGATATCGTTATAAAAATTCAGCAACATTTTTTTTATTTATTTATGACCACAAATTTGTTCGCTTTTGGCAAAGTGGAATTCTATATCTAGGACATTCTAGTATTTTGTATCTTTTGCAATAGAGAGAAAGCATATGGAATGGATGGCTTATGGCATATCCTTGCTGCTTGAATACACATCGTTTCGTATACATATCTGAGCAGAGCAGTGAGCATCACACACATAACATCCTGGACATTCTATATCGAGAGAAGTCCGCACGTCCTTGGCGTATACGATATACGAACGGAATACGAGGACGAGTCAGTAAGCATTCACATTTTATATGTTGTGTATGTGTGCCTTTTCGTATATGAAGAAAGATATTTGTGATGTTTTATTAATGTTTACAGAAGAACATATCTTTCTCTATACAAACATTTTTATTCTTCCTTCTTTCTGTTCTTTTTTTTTGGCAAATAAAATCTGCAGAGTAATACAGGATATTTATCCTTGAGTGGATTTATAGTCACTGTATCTACAGCTTATCGAAATAAAAATCAATTTTTGATTTAAAAAAAAGATGAAAAAAAAGTTAGAAATTTTGAGGCATTATTATATGGGAAGGGTGAGTGAGAGAGTGACCTGCTGATGGTGGGTATCTAGTATAGGTAGTGAATTTAGGATTGAATCCTTGGCATCTCGAGGAATATGAAAAAAGCATAAATAGGATTTTAGTTAAGTGGCTAAAAGGTTTTTTGCATTTTCTTCCAAAGAGGATGTATTTATTCTATTTTGTTATATTTTTTGGGTGCGCAAAGTGAATTTATTGACCATAACCTCGAGAGTTGAAATGGAATTGGATTGAGTTGAAATTGGAATCGAGATTGGGATATTCTTGCGAAAACGATGTGCGTTTTTAGTTTATGAATGATTAAAATATGTGGGATTTCCAAAGTTTTTTTTGAATACCTTTTATGTGTGCAAAATTGAGGTTAAGTGTATATATGAGATGTTATCACTCACATATGCTTTTATACAGAACACAACAAAAAAAAAACACCCACCACTTTGTTTTATTTATGAGAGTTTTTAAGAATATTATTGGATTTTTCATTTTTGATGTTAAATATTTAAAATTGTAAAAGAAGAGATATCAATAATCCTACTCTAAAAAGGAGGTCTTGATGATTTATGTGGCCGTGAATGGGAAGGGGGTAGGTATGAAACTCATTATTGGAAATTAATATTCTTGAACAGGAATGAACAAAATATCCATTAAAGAATTTTTGTTTTAAACGACGGAATAATTAAACATATTTTTTTAATTTTATTGGCAGATAGATGACAATAGCTCGGTATTAAAGATTTTCAAGCTGAAGCATCCACCTGTGGCGTGATGGTTAGTGCATTGGATTGTCATGCGAGAGGTATTGGGTTCGATCCCTGCCTGTGCCACTTAAAGTTTTGTTCACGGGTACTGCGTCTTACGAGTAATTGAAGTATTCTCCAAGAGCAATTCTGTCAGTGCTTTCTGAAATAAGCTGTTCGGATTTGGCATAAGTAAAAATTGTAGGTCCCTACAATTACTTGCACACAGGAATGGTTCAGAGTTGTAAGTCACTAGGCCCTGGTTCTCTACAGACTGTTGCTCCACCTTATTTATTTTATTTAGTTTAAGCACCACTTTTATTCAAAAATTGTCATTTTTTCAGATTTTTTAAATAAATTGTAGTGTCTAAGATTTCTAAACTCAACTGAGGGATATTTGCTCTAGCCTCTAAGCCATCATTTTGGTAATGGGTCTAAAATAGAATGTTTCCTTATCGAAATGTTTGTTTTTCTTCTTGAATCACATTTGTGGGATATTCAAAAAAATATTATCATTGAAAGTTAAATTTGTATAAGAAATAAATTTGTACGATTAAAATTGATCAGAAATGTATTTCTTACATAAAGTTTCAAAAAATTTGCGAAGTCTTGAAGAGTAATAATATTTTAATTATGGGATATTCGTAAGAAAATTCGAAAGTTAAAATCTTAAAATATTGTGTTAAGTTCATTTAGTGAGCCAAATATGTTTTTAATTCATTTTTCGAACATCCCATAGAAGCAAGAAGTTGGAATTTTAATGTTATAAGGACAATGGTTAGCCAATAATTTATGAGAACTGTTTTATTAAGTATTTCTAAACTTAAAAATTTACTACCGAGTAACATGATTTAAAATTACAAATCATATATTTCCTTTTGATCCCAACATGTTTTTTGACCAATATCCCAAATATTTATAGAGACATATTTTTGGATAGACACGAAACAAATGTAAAGCTTGAATTTATTAGTATTAATCACTTATTTATTATTTTTATTCCCTTTCTTAACTTTTTGTTCTGCATATCCCACAAAAGAATTGAGATATTTGCTTTAAAGAAAGTCTTGGCTGATATTTTACATACTGAAATTGAAGATTTAAATGATCCAAATTAAAATTATTTATAAAAGTTTGTAAGATCCTGGATCAAAAACCTCAACCATTTCAAATGTTGTATGTATATATATGCATATGTATTTGTATATATTTAAATTATTGTTAATTCTTATTTTATGACTCTTTTTTTTATTAATATCTCGCATTAGTATAAAAAAATAAAAAATATAATATGACTAAAGCCGCACCAGTGTTTCATAATATACACCTCATACGATTACTGAAGTTCCCGTATTAGCCCCTATTTTAAAAGCTAGAACCATATCAATTCAACAAATATCCAACATATACACAAAGTTTGAAAAATCCTGAAAATGTACGAGTACATTTCCAAAGCTCTTTTTCATAAAATAAGTATCTAACCTCTATTTAGTGGGATTTTGAAAAGCCCACATATGAGATCTTATTGCTTTTAAATAGTTGATTTCTGTCTTTTTATTAAAATTCTAGCTATGAATCGATACGAATCGAATTTCCAAATGTATTTTTATACGAATATCAAATCAATTATATTCCTATACCACAATTTAAGAAATATCCACATTTCCAAGTATCAGAAGTATGATATCGATACCCTTAGTGTTAGTTAGTGTTTTTGAATAACCCACATAATAAAAGTATTTATTTCCATTTGAAAAATTTAAATCCATGACTAAATTTTCACTAAAACTATGTCTTTTATTTTATGACCAATTGTAAAGTTTTCAAGTAGTATATCATACTTATCAAATATTTTAGCGAATATCCCAATCCCAAATTTAAGCAAATCTTAATTTTATTGAAGATATGAACAGTCCGATGAATTACACAACTGGTTAATTTTTTTATTTCCTCAATATCTTTTTATGCGGATACATCCGTTTAAAAAATAAATTATAATTAAATTTCACTCTCTCAAAGTATAATTGAAACCATCAATTAATTTGTTGCTTATAACTTACACCGCCAACTGCAACCCATCTGCCAAAAATCTATAAAACCATAATCGAAAGTCAATCACCATTAGGCATATATCTTCATACTCATATCACCCCCCCAACTAAACAACAACTGTCGACCGTCTCGCGTCCATTCACCGACGAAACGTCGCGTCGATAACAAAATGATGAACCATCGCTCACATCATCAGCAATACTATCATCATGAAAATAAATTTCCAATACTTTTTTTTTTATTTTTTTTCGGTAATAATCATAAACTATCAATTTTTATCGTTTTATTTTGAGGTCTTTCCAAATGTTCAAAATAATAAAACAAAAATACAAAATGTTTAAAAACCGATATACAATCCAATGAACGCAACCAAAATTATTAAAAAGCCATCATGACTAATTTCCAGTTGATCCATAAATGCACGCAAAGAAATATAAAAACTGAAAATTAAATACTCATAAGGAAGTAAAGTAAGGGCATTTTTGAACTCATAATACGCAACGTTTTAATGGGTTCAACGTATTCGACGTATTATGGAAGTCAAGGCGTGTGTCGGGAAGTCGGTCGGTAAGACCAAAGATGGCACAGTTGTTAACTGGCTGGCATTCGGCATTCATAACTCAAACTTCACTCAAAAAAATCATAAAACTCAAAAGTAAATTAGAGTTTATGTTCAGTGAGGTTTCCAGGTGAAAACCCTGGCGGAAAGACCGGTGTGTAAGCATTGAGCAACGCACAATTATAACGTAAACGTACATATTGGTGATCCGTGCGCTGATAGTGATCCGCAAAAATGAAACAAATTAACGGAACCTGCCATGAAGGATATTTATTTGTTACAATTTCGGATATAAAATAATTTACGGCTCACCTTGGGCTTTATGTCTGTCAGTCTGTTGGTCGGCCTCTCGGTGTTCGTTTCCGTATTTAGCAAAAGCCGTATATTTTTTACTTTCGATTCAATATTTCTGGAAGGCATTATGTAACTCTGGCTGAGCATTTGCTTGTCTGTCGGTTTGGATTGGAGACCTCAGGAAGTATTCAATCGATCGGTGGTGGCAGTGGCAGTGGCCGTGGCAAAGAGAAACCAATTCTTATTGTTAAGGGTCCTTTTTTATTCACTCTATGACTGTCTGTTACTTATTTGTTGTTTGGTTTTTATTATGGACGTTAAATTATTGCGCGACAAATAATGATTGGTATAATGGACATATGTTTACATAGAGGATGCATCACTATAACTATGATACCGTAATGCAAAACATAAGAACACAGAGCGAGTGCTGGTGACATTGCACTAAAGAGGACACATTTCTTGAGGGCATATTTTGTCATTGACATCGACATTGAAATCATCGACAAATCGACAGGGTGGTGGTGAAATTGGGAATTGATGACAATTGCTTTGAAGCCCGAGGCTAGGCGAAGCAAAGCGGCTTCATATATAAGGTTTCATTTATTCCTGATGGTTGTGTGTTTTTCCCTTATTTTTATTATTATAATTTTTTTTGTCTGTCTTTTTGTAAGGATAATGTAGTCAATAAATGAAAAGAAAAATAGGAAATGGTTTGGTTGCATTAAATTTCAATAACATCACACACAGAAAAACTTATAAACAATCTGTCGTTTTCTAGACATCCTCCAATTTAATGCGCAAGGATTTTTTTTTGTTGTAAATTTTTGTTCATCATTTTATTTATTTGTCCTTATTGAATGGGTCAGATGTGACAATGGGTGTATCTATGATTGTTATGAATGGTTGAGTGAATATGCATTGTGAGTGTGTTTTTAAACATTTTAAGGATATGTTATAGTTTTGTGTTTCTTTTTGTTGTTTCCGGGTGGACTGTGTGTATAGAATGGACAAATAAGCAAACAAAATAAGTGCAGGTTATTAGGCAATTTGTTATGCTTGTAACGGAAAATTATATGCTGATTATATCAGATGTGACAATATCAAGCTATCAAATACAAGCTATTTTGGAAACGGTGTTTAGTTGGTATATCCTTGGGCAATAATTATTTGGACATTGTGATGCTATTCATACTTGAAAAAGTTGTAGTTAAATGAATTTAAGAATACAATGTAAATATACTAACGGGTGCCTATTTAAGATCATAGTCCTTTACTCCAATAGTTCAACTTGTTTTTCTCTTCTTTTATTTGATCACAATGAATGCGGTCATACGGTAACACAAAGGGTTCAACGATAACATTTAACATTTTCAATTGCCTTCTATTTGAGCAGCTGTCAGATTTGACAATACGTCAAAGGAATACTAAGATGAAGAAATACACGCTTCAAAAACACTTTCAAATTTTTAAAATTTACTGTAAAAATGGTGAAAAGTTTGCAGTTTCCAAATGTTAACTGTGATGTTGCATCCTAAACAGGTGATCACAACTGGCTAAAAAGTTTTGTCATTTAAAAGCTTTAGACTTTTAGACTGATATCGTTTTTCATTGTTAATATGGTTTATCTTTCTATTTACAATGAAATAAACATTAATTACTTTCTTTTCAAAAAGATACTAGTTTTTTAATATAAAAATCAAACCTGTAAGAACACACTACCTATCCTTCTCGTTTCAATTTTATGATTCCGGAAGTTTTTTAATCAAACATTGAAAACAAAAAAACTTACAATTTTATTTTAAAAATGTTTAAAATTCACATGAATACAAAAATGTTATAAGGATTGAAAATCCTAAAGGATTTTCGTTGCGTTATGAGTCATCTTAATATTTTGTATGCATTTTTAAATCTTGTAGGTATTTCAAACTTTAAAAACAAGCTTTCAACTTTTTGCAAAAGTAAAACATGCGATATCAGTTGCACATTTTAAAACACAAATATTTAAATTATTTAAACAATTATTTGAGTGCATTTTTTTTTTAATTTAAATTGTGTCGTAAGTACCCAAAAATTTATAACTTAATCATTCAAAAAATAATTTCGAATTTTCAGGTATATAAAAAGTCAGTTTAAGAATATTTCCAGTGTTTTAATGCACCTGAAAAAAAAAGTTTGCTTTCAAAAATTTAAATACCATTTTATTTCTTCAAAAAAGTTTAATTCTTCAAAATTTGTATTTGAAATTCGTTATAGCAGGTTTTTTTTTAAATAAACGTTGTATATGTAAAATTTTTCAGTTTTAGTTTAAAAATATTTTTAGTATGCAGTTGCTTAGAACTAATTAATAAACGTCTTAGTTTTCAATTTCGCAAAAAAATAATAACTCGTTTTCGAGATATCGAATTTCAAAAAAAAAATTTGGTAAATGTTTTTATATTTTTTTAAAAATCAAAATAAAAACAATGACATTTTTGATAATACAAAAGTTTTGACCCAATAAAAAAAACTTGTATATAGGCACAAACCAAATTAAGAAAACTAATTTTAGCGGAAATTTAAAAAAAATCATTGAGTTTGTTTTTTGAATTTCAAATTTTCTATTTTTGACTACAAAATTTGACGAGTACTGTAATTTTTAGTCTTTAAAAAAATGAAAAAACGATTAATGCAAATCGGCTCATAACCTTAATTTAAAAATTTTAAGTAATTCAACCGAATACTAAGAGCTGTAAAGGCCAAGACAGACGCACGAAATCGGGAGACCTACTTTTTTTGACTTCCTACAATCGAAATGTCATTTTTGATTTACGAATGCAAAACTTGCCTTATAGTTCCTGAATGCCTCAAGTAAAAATAATTAATAAACCCCGTTTCTGCTTAAAAATAAAAAATAAGCAATTTGAAAAACCTATCGAGAGGTCATCACAAAGACTCGTTTAATATTGTTAAGTTGACTGTTGCAATTAATCTATTTTTTAATACAGCCTTAAGAAAAACGTGTGTGTAACCAAAACAGAACCAACTTTATTCAGGAGTGTTTTTGCCTTATCATCAAAAACATTCCAAAACAAATTAAGTTTATATAACCTAACTTTATATACCTATACAAATAAACCAAGTATCAGTAACATACCTAAAAGTGTCCTTATTCACGTCTGCTTTGGTATTTTTATCTCTATTTTAAAACCTAGAATGCTTCTTTAATTTTATATACCTACGTTCTTATTTAAATATAACTCTTTTTTCTTAGAAAATCATGGAAAATAACAATATAGCTATATGTAGATATACCATTTCAAAATGCATCATGTACACATCTACTCATAAATCGTGCTCATTTTAATGTCAGGTCTTCAAAATCCAATTACAAGTTTAAAAAGCTAAACCCACGCATTCGTCATTAAAACAAAAACAAACCCAAAAAATTAAAATATATATATACCGCCACCCAAAATCTTATCTTTTTCTAATTCAAAAATTTGTTAAAACCTACCTACCTACGTTACCTATATATAAGTCGGACAGACTGATGCATCACCTGCATACAATATTTAAGTTATTTGTTTTTGTTATTTTATGTTGTATTGTTTCCAAAAAACTGTTGAATTAAAATAAGAAAGGGATCGCTATTAAAATGTCATAAAACCTAACGTGATACACAAAATCCAAAATCTCGCCCTATAGATGCCCAAGTTATGTATATGCCTAGGCCTACCTTATACCTTCATGACGAGCCTCAAAACTAAACTGCTCCACATTATAATAAAGAAAGACACACACAAAAAAAAACAGATCTCTTTTTGAATATTAATCCGAGATCAAAACAAGTGTCTTCCGCAAATGTCATAAATCCCAATCAATGCCATTCGACCCTGATGTGCTACTCCAAGCCACCTTTAAGGTAGATAGGTAGGCCTACCTGATGAGTTATTTTTAGATGATCCATTCCACAAGAAAAAAGACCTTAAAAATTAGGCTCGAATGTGAACGCGGCAATATGTTTGTTCACACCATCAAAATGTCGTTAACAGCCCAAAACGTTTTTGAACACTCTTCACCATCAGGCACTTAATAAAACTTAAAATAATTTTAATTTTTCATCATATTCATTGTGCATTTTGATAAGGTGCGTGATCTTTTTGCTGGATCGGTCTTTAATAAACAGAGGCAAGCAGAGGTACCATATGAACCAGACAAAAATTTTGAGGCTCAACGCCGCCGAACGCTACCGACACAACTTATTCTTTTAATAAAATTGCCGCTACCACTTAGCTGCTGCTTGTGTCGCATTTGCCTTATATCGTATTAAAAAGGTATGAATTTATGTGAATTCCCTAAGAATTCAGGGAAATTTATGAATATAATTTGAAGTCCATTTTTCACCGCCATCATTTTGGGATGGATGTTATAATAAGTGGGAGACAGATGCCACAAGAATAATAAATAGAAAAACAATTATTATTATTTTTATTATTTTTGGAGTTACTTGAGTGTTTTTTTCATTCTTGGATTTATTTTTAGTTTTGACCACGCAGACATTTTAAATGTATATTAATTTCAAAAACAAGACTGCACCTTCATTTTAATAAGAAATCGAGAAAAATTAACCAGAAATGGATCAACGTCTTTCAAAGTAATCGAGGAATGTGATGTTTTGGTTTTTAATTGCTGAAGAAATTAGGAATATTGTTAAAAACCCCGAAACAAACAATTTCTTCGAAAAATGGAACGAAACTCTTCGCAAACAACCGAATCGCAAATGAAATAGCTCACTGAGTTATTTTGAACAAATGCAAGAACTGTTGTGTTTTAAATATATTTTAACTATAGGTACATATGTAATTTATTCTTTATAGAAAAATTTAAATAAAATTAGTCTAAAAAAGAAAAATATATATAATTACAGAATTTATGTCAAGACATCAAGAGTTTGTTAAAAAAAAAATTGCACTTGCTAAAAAGTAGAAGCTAACTGCGAATGCTGTTTACATAATACATATATGTTCCTTCAAGCATATGCTCATCGTTGCTTACTTACTTACTATATCACCAACTCAGTTCCAGCAAAAATTGTCTTGAGGTGGTGCTATTTTTTGTATAATTTACAGGCACTCAAGGGGTTAGTAATACCCTTTGTACGTTTATATTTCAACACAGCGCAAGTCTTTGGAAAATAGGGTACTATTCAATATAAGATACCGGTAAACATTGGTCTTTAAGTTCTGAATGGAAGAAAAGAACAGAGTTGGTCAAAGTATTGAACATTCTCGATGTGCTGTAAAAAAATACTCTCTTTACTTCAAAGTATGCCCAAAATAGCATAAGCACGTGGGTAAACAGATGTGCATTGAGAGGTTGAATTGTCAAAGGATGGTATTAAACTAACTACAGACAGAACAATGTTTGCGAAAATATCGGTAAAACAACGAAATCTAAATTTTTCGGTTACAGTTCTATAGCTAATCTTTTTCATCGCTAGAGTCTATCCAATAGTTTAAACTTGCTTTTGGGGCACATACCCAGATGTGCAAGTTATACGAAATTGGTACAGCTAAATAATAAAACAAAAAGATCGTATACGCCCAAATACACCAATATTTTATCGAAATTTGTATAGATGATAAAATTATGGACTATATAAAGTGACTATAAATTAGAGTACTTTAAAAATATAAAATGAACTGAGGCGCTTCTTATCGTATGTTTTGTCGCATTCCCGAGAATACAAAAGTGTCTTGGGCCTTTTATATCATAAACAATTTTGTACACTATTACTAAATAAATATTTTAAATATTTCCTCCATAACGAACTTGTTTTACAAAGGACCTGAGCATATATCACAGTCTTTTTTAGAAATTGTAAATTGTAGGTACGCATTGTCGTTTTGTTGAAACCTCATTTGTGTCCGTTTCAAAAACAAAGTATAGATTTCGATAGAATAATTGAAACAATTGTAATAAGTTATATAAGCAATATTCCACCATGGCCATGAAAATTTCATAGATAAACATTCAACAATATGTCCGCTATTAACTGTCAAAGCTCGGTAGTCCCTATATCAAAAGTGCCTGGATTTTAATATATGAGCAATTTAAAACCATTTAATTCCTTCACTACACATTGAAAATATTATCTTCTTTGCGATCTCTCGGCAAAGGGATTGTAAACAAAAATCTATTAATGTTCACTAATTAATTTTAATAACAAATTCAAAAACTAAAATTAGCTGTATAACAATTAAAAATGTCCCCTATGCCTATACAGTAGCTATTTATATGACCTATCTCATTTAAGGTACCTTCAATATAGTTTTAAAAAATTAAATACCATTAAATCTGTCTCACAACACAAAGAAAAAAATCAAACCATTGTCAAAGTAACACACAAGATTTAACCGAGTATAGGTAAAATCTACCCGGAAAGATCCTTTTTTTTATACCATCCATAGGCTCATCATAATAAACACAAAGGCTAAACATTGTATCATTAACTGGGTTGACATGAAAAATTTTGATATTATCATTAACAAACCATAGAGAACAATCAACACAAAACTCTAAAAACACATTACCTACCTTCTTTTGAACATACAAAAAATTAAATAAAGAATGTCCTTAAACGATCACAATATGGGTACCAACTATATACAAAGGTAGGAAGGATCATTTTCAAAAAAATCAAGAGCATGAAATTTTTAGTTTTTTCTTGTCATATTATGAGTTTCATATCTTCATACACATATGCCCAATGTACATACCATGATTCGTGAGGTTCGAAATACCTTATACCTTATTTTATATTATATTTGTTGACAATTTATTATCCTTATACATTAAGGACTTTCAATGGGACTTGTCTTTATATTCTGAAGTGAAAAAAAATACCTACATAGACCCTATGCAACGGCATCTACATCACCATCGTCATCATCACATTTTACTCATTCATCCGCAAGGACTAAATGTTTTCTTATTATTATTTAAGAAAACTATGGAACAACAAACGGCATACAATGGGACCAAAATTCCCTCCTCTCTCTATGAGGATGATGGATGTCAACCAACTTGATTTTTATCTTTATCTCTTTCTCTTTTAAAGGAATACCGATGCCGCCACCGACGGACAGCAGCAGCGCTCGACTTTGATGAGGTAAAATTATTAAGGATTTATTATATTATTATTAAAATTATAAATACAACAAAAATCTCTTTTAAAATTGAACACAAACAATGCGAGGCAAAAAAAATGTCCTTATACGTTCTCTGATCCTCTTCTCTTCATTTTCTGTGACACAATTCCGAAAGAATTGCTGTTGTTAATAATCCATTCGTATGACATATTATCCTGTAACAAAATATTATTTTACAATTCAATTATCCTTTTGTTCGAAAATTGACAAAACAAAAATTCATAAAAACACACACAACAATTTTTTGTATATTGGGATTTATTAATCTACCAAATAATAAAATATATCCCATATTGAACGATATCCTTGATGTACCCAAAACCATATTCAATTTCATATAATAATTTCTCGGTGGATCTTTATTTCTTCAAGGATCCATAGAGAATCCAGCTTTGTTTTCATTTGTGCTAATGATTATGATTTTTGTGGTTGACAATAATGAAATTTAATATCTTTGAATGCATGAATGAAAAAAAGGACGATTTATAAGATTCTCTGAGTTATTGTAGGTACATTTCCGCTATTTAGCGCCAGGTCTTTGAAGAAGAGATTTCTGTGTCTTTACAGCTGTTTTTTTGGGTTGAAAGTCTTTTTAAAGGAGATTACAAACATCGTGCAATATCGTTCTTTCAAAATTGGTTTTGACAACAAAAATGTTAACTTCAGTTACCTAAGTCCCTGTAATGCAGAATCTAATAATGCAATTTTGTATAGATACTTCCATATTTCCTTGGTCGATTTACTGCTGTCAATGTCCGATGTCTTTTATGTTTGACCATCATTACGTCATTTTTGTTTTTAATTATTAAATATTTTCTTTTGTGATGCTCCTGTCATCGAATCCTACATACAATATACTGTTGGAGTCCTTTATCCCAACTGAAGTACACGTAATAGGTAGTTTAATTTTGTTCCTTAAATTAAATTGAATGAAAGGGATTCTCATACAAATTTTAAATTGCCCTCCTAATGGGTATATCACACTTTTACACTATCGCCGCGCCGCCCGCCGTCCGGCCGATATAGTTTAGCTCAACAAAAGGGAGATACTTTTGGACTCTAAACTCTGGACATTCATCATGATTGACCTCAATGTGAATGAGTTTTATATATCCTTCTGCTTTTAATGTACGTGGAACGTGCCATCATTCGTATAAAGGATATACTCGTATACACGCATCGAAAAATGAGAAAAGGATGTTCCATATGACTCCTTTTTTTTGTTTTGTTGAAAATGACAATGAGGGCGATGTGCCATTGCCATATTCCAATCTCCCTGACTATGACTTTTGTATCTATATTTAGAAACAAAGAAAAACTAATTTAACATTTTTGAGAATTTATGTACCGTTATGAAAAATGTCACCATCTGCTCTTGTTACTTTTCGTATATTATCTATGGAAATGTGGTGGATGTAGATGGACTTAAAAGTGTGGGTGGAAAGATGATTTTAAAATAAGGCACACTCATCCAGTATACCAGTGTAAAGAAAGAAAAGTGCGGTTCCTTGTTTATTATTGGGGTTTTTGTTGTTGATAGTTTTAAGTGATAAATTATTGTGGGTGGACATTGAATTTATGAGATTTTTGAGTATGTATAGAATGTCCACTTAAATCATTATCCTGGTAAATGTATGATAGGAAGTTTAATGAAGGTTTTTGTTGAAAATTTTATATTGTATAACTTGGTTTACTTCCAAAATTTAATGAGATTTTAGAATTTAACAATACTTAAAGGCAGCTGATGAGATTTTGAGTAATATGCAGTGTTATGAAATTATCTGATGGGATATCTCGATCAATATCGATATTATCATTTAATGCTTCAAAACACATATATGTAGGATAAAGGAGATGGCAGGGGACGACAATTCAAATCTGTTCGATAGGAGGTTGGAGGTTGGAGGTTGGAAAAATAAATAAGGAGTTCAGGCAGTACCCTACTAGTTGGACAACTCAAAAATGGAAAAGTAAACAATACCTATTCAACACGTGTCATAGTATTATTAAATACATTTTACTTATGTCTTTTAAAATTTGAGCAAAAAGTTAAGGAAAGTATATTTATAGTTTATCTCAACTTCATTATTACTTAATATCTTACACAAATATTAGCGTGAATAAAGGAGAGCAAAAAGAAAGAAGATAACAGCCTAGTGAAATAAATTAAAAATTCTGTATTATACTGTATTATATTGGTTAGGAATAATGCAGTGGGTTCTAAAGTCTGTACTTTAGAATTCTGGAAACTAAAAATACTATGTTTATCTAAATAATCTAGGTATACAAAAAAAACAGTCTATCAAATACTTTACCTTAAAATATTGTTTCCTTAAGTTCTAATTTAATTAGAATTAGAAAATATTATGTATTAAAAATCGAAACAAATCATAAAGCAATATTTTTATTAAATGTATAATAAAAGTAAATAAATATACAAAATAGAAAATAACAGAATAAGTTAAAATTAAAAAAAAGGCTCACATTTTTAAATTATCTAAATGACTTTTCTGTTTCACACTGTTTAGCATAATTTTGAACTTAATAACCATGAACAACAATTTAAAAATGTAGTCACAGAATTTTGACTATTTATACCCAGATTTTTGTAAAACAGTATTACATCGTTAAAATTGTATTTTTTGTTATTAATAAATTCCATGTTATTTAGTTTCTTCAAATTTACGTTTTACGTAAAAACATTTAAAAGGATTTTGATTTTCGAACTTAAGACTTTAAAACATTAATTTTAGTGTTTTACTTAAATACTAGTTTTCGAGGAGCACAATCAGGGGTGGATCCAGACTTTTAATCAGGGGTGTGACTCCTCCACACCCTTAACATATAGTCGAGTTTTTAATCACAGCTTACAAATTTTCTTCAATCTTCTGTAAAGCAGTTTTCTAAATATGCCATATTTAATAGCTAAAACACAATAGTTTAGAGGATTTTTGGTGCATTTAACGCAGAAATTGTTGTTTTTTTCCCAAAAATAATATATACTTTTCTTGTTTTCATATATATAAATGTCAAAAACAAATTTCAAAATTCAAAAACTAAGAAAGTTAGAGAGGATCTGATATAAGGAATTGTCAGTCTTCTTTTAAAGTAGTTTTTTCGAACACAATTTTCGGGAGTTTTTTATTACTATCGCTATCAGTCTGCTTACTCGTAGATTCTAGAAAATATTTTGATCGTAAGGAAATTAATAAAACTTAAAAATTGTTGAGAGAAAAATATTTGCTTCTTGAATTTAAGGAAATAGTTGCATTTCAGAAATTATCTCTAACAATTAATTAAAAACAAATTAAGGTAAACATATAAGTTGGTTTTGTGTGAACTCGCAAATTGCACGTTTTAGAATCTCTTTTCACTTCAAAACTCAAGAGATTAAAAGCTTTTAATCAATAGATATGAAATGTTCATAATACTTTTCAATTAGCCATTAATGTAACAAAAGTGTCACTTTTGCTGTTTTTAAAATTCGTGTTTAAATCTCAGTTCTAGGGCATCCAAAGCAAAATTCACTTTAAAATGTAGATACATACTAGAGTTTTTCCAAATTATGAATTGCGTGAAACCAAAATCTTAGTTATTTTTGACAGCGAACCTCATTTCAGTAAGTGTTGTTAAATTACTAACAAATCTTTAATTATATTATGGCTCATGTGACCCCTTTCCCCCTTGGTTATCCATTGGTCAAAAGTTGATGAATTTCGGATTCATATTATATGTTTTTGGTCCAGTCCTCAGTTAAAAGTAGTATAGGTACTTAAGCAAACAAAGTTTAAAGAAGTCAAATACAAATTTTGTTTTTATATATAAAAAATAAAAATATATAATGGGAATCATATTCATTAACGCATTACGATAGTTTTGAATTCGAGGAAAAATAAAAAAAAGTTATCACCCAAGGGGGGGGGGGGTCATGACCCCTACGACCCCACCTTGGATCCGCCATTGAGCACAATGAAATACACGTAATTCAATAAGAATTTTTAGTAAGCTTGACTCAGTTTCTGGAACTTGATCAAACAATCTAAAACAACCTGAATTTTCTAGACTGTAGGTCCTACTTTCTAATTTTAGACCATTTTTGAACAGAATTTTCAATGATTTTCATTTATTCATTTATTTATATGTAAGGGCCTTCAAAGCCGCAATAAAATGAATCTTAAGTCGGTTCCGGGCTATGAATAAATACATGAAAGTGTAAATGGAAGAGATATTTTGTTTTTTAGTAGTTTAAATTTTTAAGCAATTTCCTTTTTGGGAGTTTCCTCAAAATATCAAAAATTTAGTGTTTTAGCAGTTTTACACTCTAAGCTGAAAAACTAAACTAATTTGTGTATAACTTTTTCAAATATAATATAACAACATAAATTTATAACAAAAGGGCTCGTAGTATAAATTGTTTGTTTTGTTAGTTTTTTTTTCTTTAAACTATCTGTTAAAATTGAATGTCTGCTATATTAACAGAACAAGAAAAGAAAATAACGACGATTTGAAAAACTTCGGGTCAATACTGTGGGAATTTATATAAATGATGATATATTTGCACGTTGATTGATACAAAAATACCTAAACCATTGTAACTTTGTAGAGTGTTGAATTTTTGTTTTTGAGAATAAGAATAAAACCATTAATGAAAACAATGATAAAAAAAAACAAAATTTACAACCAATTTTTAAAAATAAAGGTACATTAACCTTATAGACCCAGTTTTTTCTATAATTAAATTCTTTCTCAACGGAGTTTTACGTTTGCATATAAATATTTTTGATTCTCTACCACTCGTGTATACTGAAAAGTTTAAAAAAGTGTAATTTTTACTTAAAAGATGTGAAAAAGCTGTAAGTATCAAAATTGTCCATCATCATCGATTCTATACAGCATTTACAACAACATTTATGAAAAAGCCTAACACATATTACCAAGCAGTAACATAATATATGGAAATACATATACAGGATTTCTTTCTTCAGCCAAAAGTTCATATTCTTAAACCATTTCTTTCTATTTTTATTTAAAGTTGGTATACTTATCTAAGACCAAACGACAAAGAGTATAGGTATTCTAGGAAAGTCTCGAAAATACTCGTTTTGCTTAGTTCATTTAAGAACACAAAGTTAACTTGAAATTTTTGTATTGAAACTATATCAGAAGGTTTGCATTTAAATATACAGATAACTTTGAAAGACGATTTTAAATTTAAAACTATTCAACGAAAAGCCGTCGGCAAGTCAGCATTTTTAATTCATTGGGTGCAATAGCTTCAAAACGTGTCGTCGCATCTGTCGATTAAAACCTCACTAATTATTTAATCTCACCATTTTTTACGTGTAACGCTTTTAGGTTCAAATTTCTATGCAATCATATCAGAAAGGAAAAACCTTCAATTTTAGGGCAATTCTATAACTGGGCCATTAGTCCAGCCTTCCATGCCAATTTCCGATAATGGGGTCGGAGGGGGAAGTGTCGGACTTGTGAAGTCCATTCCCTTAAGTTTCGTAGACAGTTAAATGAAATTGTAAATTTAGCTTAAAGTTAATGTTTGATGATGATTACCTACTCTCTTCTTTATATACTTAAATATACCTATGTATACTTTACTTACCATTGCAACTCCTACAATGTAGACCGGCGGCATTGGCGGCGGCGGCTATATGACGGCAGCGACAAACGTTCTACTTATTCCCAAACCTATAGACGCGTATATCTATCTATAAACGTCTATATGCGGAAGTTGAAAATAAAGTCGATGAATGTCATTGACCTGATTAACATAATACACCCTTCGAGCCTTCCAGACAATGTTATAGTGCTGTGCTGGTTTGATGATGCTGATTCACCATCAGTATAGTATAGGTACGAGTAGTACCAACCAGAGCAGTGTGACATCGACTTTCAAAGCTCTAGAGTTCCAATTTCGATATACTGTCTGGGTTGTCTCTGTTTTTCTTAGTATTTAGTGCGATTTGGCAACTTGATGGCTCTATATGTATATAGTATAGTTTGGAGGAGCTATATAAATGTTTGTATAGGTATGTATAATTAAGGGAGGCAGACAGAAAACCCGTAGGTATCTACTGAAAATCTATCGATTTTCAACATTCAACATTCAAGCAAAGTGCAACAATTGCCCAAAAAACGGCAAAAGGACCAAAATAAGAAAAACCCCAATTTTCCGCACACACAAATGAAATCAACCAGCAAAAAGGACGAAATAGCACAAGAACGACAAGAAACAACTCTCGCTCTCTATCACTGATGATGATATGGTGATGGTGATGGCGCTCGGCTAGGGTTTTGGCTCGGTTCGGTGGCAGTGGCTGTGATGGCTTTGCCTGGGTTTTTGGTCTTTTGTTGTCCTTTTTTTTTTAAATTGTGTGTTATGTGCTTCTACTGCTGCTGCTGCCACTTCTACTGACTGATATGGTTATCGGTATAGCTAATATATGGGTGTAAATGTGAATGTGAATCCTGAATGTCCTTTTTATTAACCGTACAACTAAATGTTTCCTTTATTTCCTCTGGTAGAAGCATTTGAATTTGAAGCTGATGTTGGGGTATTTAAAAACAGGTTGTCTCTCGCCATCCTCCTTTTCACCTCTCCTCCCTATATTAGACTTTCAGTTAATTCTGCTATGTAGACACAAATATTTAAGTGTGTGAGTGTGTATCTATGTGCGTATGGAGATGGGTTTCCCAGGCTCACACAAAAACAGAGACAATAAGCCAAGAAACACAAACTAGACGTTTTGGAAAAATAAAATACAACAAAAAGCATCGCCATCGCACCAGAAACCCGGAAACGGAGAAAGCTCCATAGCAGAACTCGAAACCTTCCTTTTTTTCTGTGTAGGTTTATTTTCTTGTTTTTTTTTTCATTTTATTTTATTTTGCAGAGTTACTGTTAGTCTAATCGATTTTCTTGTAACTCAATGTCAGCCTATGTATACATACAATTTAAGTTAGTATGTATATATAAATAGCACTTGTATTTGTGTGTTAATATGTGCAATGAGGCGTTTTGTATAGACATACAAGACAGCACTGAAAATAAACACAGCACAGAAAAAAAAAACAAGTCCAAAGGATCAACCGGAACAATTTTGGTCACAGACTGGCGTTATTTGACACAATAGCTGTATACCTTCATTTAGTCTCATAGAATCATCACCATCAGCCAGCAGCGAGTGCGATGTCGACGACATACAAGGTTTATTGATTTTTAGACGCCATAGCCGCCGTGCGTCGTTCGTAATATCTATTCTTTAACTTTATTTAAAGAGAACATTAAAGTTAAACAAAATGAACCTACAAACCAAAGTTATGCATTGTTTCAAGTAAATAATTTAAATTGATGGAATAGTAGCTAAAGTAGTTTTAAGGTCATAGTATATAAATCTCTTCTGATATTAGAATATAAGAGGTTGTTGGTAAACGGTCAATAATTTAAACATCGACTGAATTTTTTTGAAGGTATTAGAATGGCTTTTTCGAACTGTATATAATGTGCTATTCATTCATGCTTTGAAATCATAGCCCCATGAGGAGACAGGAAAAACTTCAATTCTTTGTTGAAGTTCTTAAATACTCACTATTGAGTTACATACTCCCAAAAATGTAGAGTGATGTTCCTTTAATATTTATAATTCCACTAAGTTGTATTTTGGATGCTTTGAAAACATTATATCTTTCACAAATTTCACGCATAAAACTTAGCGAAACAGAAAGAAAAATGTAGAAATGAAATAGAATTATATGTATATACACTTAGAGCAAAAGGTCTCCATTCAGTTCCACCTTAACCTTTTTACCAAATTTAAAAAAATGTTGATTGTGATTTTCAAAAATACTTGTTCAATAATAAATATTTTATCTCAGAATCAACAAAACAAATGGTTGCTATTCGGAGACTTTTTAGACTATTTGTAGAAATCGACTGGTTACTTTATATTTAAAAGTAGGTCTTTAGACAAGTTGACGAAGTAAAATGCTTTGAAACGTTTATAAGAAATGATTAAATACAGATATCATTACAAATTTACCTAAACAAATGATATTTCAGCTAAATGTTGGCAATTCTAATTTTATTTTCTTATTCTTGTTTCAACTGATATCAATGGGCGAAAAAGTAAGTTTTTTCTGCAAGTTGTCCCGAATTCGAATCTAACATTTTTTTCACATCAGGTTTTTAAAATGTGAACTTTTTAAAGATGGGAAAAAGAGTTAAAATCGGGTTTTTTAAGGCTTAGTTAAAACACAACATATTGCTTACCAATGAATTTTATGAAAACTTCGCAATGCACAAATATTTATCTTTTTAATTAGTTTCTGGAAATTCTTATTAGATATGAGTCTTTGTTTGACTCTTAAAGAAGTTTTTTACAAACCTTAAGTCTAATGCTTCCATAGTTTTAAAGGTAATGTTTAGTTCTGATCGATTTAACTATCAAATAACTTGAGAGTTGTAAGTCACTAGGCAGTAGTTCTCAACAGACTGTTGCGCCGTCCAATTTATTTATTTTTATCTCAAAAACTTTACGTGTCTAAGTAATTTTTAAAGTCTAACTTCAATTAAGAATGGGTTGTTTTTTGTCATACCTATATCTAATTTTTTGATGTATTTTCTTAAATAGCTAATTTTTCGAAAACGATGTACTTATACTTATAAAGAATTTTTTTGTTTGTTTAAACAGCTTATTTCATATTTATTCTTATTTTAATTATTAAATTTACATAACATAACTAAAAGACATGCATACGCATCATATTTCTTACTTTTGGTCAAATTAATCATGACCATAAACCATATTTCGAATACCTACCTAACGAAGAAAACATGGCACAAAATTTGACGTAATGTTAGAAACATTACACCTTATACGGTAGTAAAGGCGATTATAAAAGATTAAAATATCTATTTTCCTTGTTAACTTCAAATCGAAAGTTATTGTAATCGGTCCAATTTATTCAATTTAAAATTTTGACATTTCTCAAAGTTTCAAGGTCCATAGAGTCTTGTTTTATCGTAAAAGAAATATTGCTTTCAACATTCGGTTAAAGTTTGAGAAAAATCGAATTGACAGTTTTTTTACAAAAAATAAAAAAACCCAAAAAATTGATTTTCGACTCAAATATCTTTTTTTTAAATTAAAGTATTGGCGTCAAACTTAATTCGTCTTATAAAAAATATTGTTTTTGACACTTAGTTTAATTTGTATAAAAATTCGTCAGTCAGTTTTTTTTCATTAAAATTAAAATCTACAAAAAATACTACGCAAAATTGGTAAAATTGATATTCGGCTCTTAATATTTCGTGAAAAAATGTATGTATTGACTTCAAAATGATTTCACTTTGTTGGAAAATTTCAATTTGTCCTTGTTTATTAAAGAAATGAAATTTATCAAAAAATTCTACTGTAAAAATCTCGTTTACAAACAAAGATTTAAAAAAAAAAACTATTTTATCATATGCAAAACATTGTTGGTCTTTTTAATTCATTTTATAGTAATTTAACCGACAACTTTTTTAACAAAACACGAAAACTTACAAACCTTTTCAAGCGAAACTTATCGACAGACGGGATGGGAAGTTATTAGTGTTAGTCGCATACCAACCTCTTTTTTTAATTATTTTATTATATTAACTAGACATATTTCTTGTACAAACATCAAAAAACCCTATTTAAAAATCTCTTCATATAAAAAGAAGATCTTGTTGAAATCTTTCATATTTTTTCATATTTCCTTTCATAAGTATATTTCGTCGTCCATATTTTTTTTTCGTCCAAAAATTCAAAATGGTAGCATTTGTATTTCTAACCCCTTTTTTATAATTAGATATTCTATTTTTATGTTGTCATCATCTTCCTGCTCTTCTTTAACTTCCAATAATAATGCATGCATCACTTTTAATATAAAATGATTTTCCGTGTTTCGGGTTCACGTACACGTACGCAACATAGGATCATCTATTGTTCCTGTGATTATCTTCATGTTTGAATTACGTAGGCACATATTTATTTTTTTCATCCCTCGGCGCAGTTATAGCAGCCGTATATTCAAACAGAATATTATTTCGCTACGCTTTATTCTTTATTAATAATTCAATTCAATATATGTATTAAAATCCCTTCCAAAACGTTGATGTGCGGTTGATCGCATCATCAAACCAGCATAATATTATACATAGACAGATAGAAAGGACTACACTAACAGAAAATCAAAATCCAGTTTTTTGAATTTCTATTTCTATCATTTCATATGGCATAGCCCTCACTTTATATGAATCTTTACAGGTAGGTATACCGCCATTGGTATAAATAAAAAAAGATGTAGAAAGGGGTTGGATAGAAAAGACATCCTGCGATGAATTCATTTTTATGTATATGTACTTCTGCTTAAACATCCTTTTGTAGGCAAATACAAAAAAATAATAATTAGCTATAGGGAGGATTAATCGTCCTTCTCGTCATTTGCCAACCGTTATTTTTGTTTTTTGTTTAGCTTCGTACCTAAACAGAAATTAAAAAAAAGAAAACTCCCTATATAAATATATTTATTATTCCAACAGGACATGAACATCGCACATTATCAAATTGACAATTGCACAAATCCACAAAATTACTTTCACTCTGTTGAATTTCGATCGAAAAATAAAATATATATGTTATAGTTAAGTTGACAATAAAAAAGAAAATCTTAATCTATAAATGAGAATTATTATGTAGGTACAACATCACTTTACTATTACATACAACGATTAAAACCTATATGGGCACGGACATCAAGCCAAGGAAAAAATGTCCTGCATTTATGTTGTGTTATTATTTTTTCATCTGCCTATCTAAGCTGATCTTTGATCTTCTTAATTTCGCATTTGATGTGACGCGCCCCATCAAAAGGAACAAAAATTAATAAGGATATATGCGATTTTATGTTTTATATTTGTTTAGGTTTGTCGCATTGGTGTTTTGTTCCTGCGAGTTGAAGCAGCGACACTGAGATCGAGTTTATGTTATGGTTTTCGAATCATAAGAAGGAAAGGAAAGATTTTTTGATTTGAAATGCTGGAAATATTTTTATTATGTTTCTTAAATTTTGATGGATGTAATTCTTGGACTTGGATTAGGTATAGCGATGCAATGAGACGGATATAATTTGAATTTTTTGTCCACGTTTATCAGAAAATCTTAAAACATGTTTCCTGTGGGAATATTTTTGAGTTCATTTTGATGTGAAATCTACGAAAAACTAAAGTAGTAAAGTCCTGTCTATCACAATCGAAAGCCTGGTTAAATAATGTAGAACGAATAAATGCGAAGTATATTCACAAACTTGAACAAGTGCTATTGATTTATAAAAGTCAAAGGCCATAGTAGGTAAATTTAAATTAGGCAAGGAAACGGAAATCTTACAAAATGTTTGGGTCTTACCATAGTATTCAAAGGGGGCCTGTCCGATCGCTGATGAGAACCATCTTCTTCTAAGTGGTGATTTTTTAGAGGCGCTATACAACGTTAAGTTTGCAGTACTATATTAACTGACGATAATTTTATCAGCTATTAAGTGATTTATTTTTAGTTTGATTTGGTATGTCAATTGTCATTTGTGCAAATTTGTTTCAAACATAATGGCTACTTTTTTCCTAAGCAAATTTTGTTTTAATGATGAAGATCACTTTTTTTAATATTCGTCAATAAACAAAACTGCTGTATTTAGAGTGAAGATAAATCTCAAGAATATGTTAAGACATAGTTACTGACTGTTTGGTGTGTCACGTTACGAACCCGTGAATTGATCTCCAAGATCTTGCGATTAAACACCACCGCTTGATTATTTTTGGTGGGGATAAGTGAAGTCGCTAGTCTACGCCGATAAGCCTGAAACGATAGATCTCTTGGAAAAAATTGTGGTACAAATGTTAGAAAAATTCATTAAAAAGTGGACTTCCAGATTAGACCACGTACGAAGATTATATTTCCAATAAAGGGAGGGGGTCGAAAAGCTGTATTTTAAAATACTGTATTTTAATATTCTGTATATCAAAATACTGTACTAAGTTTTGACAGATCAAATAATTTGGTGCAATTGTTTAAGCAATTGTTGATTATTATAGGAACAATTATGTACAAATGTGACAAAGATAAAATAAGAAGAAGATATTGTTTATATTGTTTGTGTTTTTATTATTTCAAAGACTTGTAAATTATCATAGGTACATATGCCATTGTTCAAGGAAAGTATATTAGAACATTATGCTGATGAAAAATTACTATAAAAAAAGTATTATGCTTTTAAAATTCTGTATTTTAAAATGGTGTAAATAAGGGTTAAAATAAAAATCGTTTTGATAATGTTAAAAATTGTGCAGTTTTAAAATACAGAATTTTCATATAAGTATTTTAAATACAGTATTATGACCCAATTTAAAAAAAAAATTATCTCTGTTTGATTCCATTTCAAATATACCTCTAAAATATCCCTAAATAAAACTGTTGACAAAAACATCTTAGTAAAAATTTCGAAAAAAAAATCAAAATTCTATAAGATTCAGTCACTTCGTAAAACCCAAACTGAGTGTGGTTTCGGCATCTGAGGTATTGCTTCACCCAAATACCTTTTCTCATATTATATCTTTCGAGAATCGTTTTACAATTTTCTTTGCTAATTTCGTCAACGGAAGAATCACGGAAAGTAAGCTCTTGGCACCAATTCATTCAGCCATAGGGCAATAGTTTTGCTAATAGGTATTGGAAAATATAAAAGCAAAAAACTAATTTGTTTTTTAACATTATTAAAACAATCAACATAATTGAAGGAAAATCGAAACTTTTTGGTAAAATTGTATTAATTTACCATAAATCAGTTTAGAATTAAAATATGTTTAAGATATAAAAATACGTAATATAGTAATTTCTTATTTATGAATCGGTAAACTGTAGAATGTTTTCTTGATTTATTTTTTGGTTGTTTTATGTGTATTTAATTTATATTTTTATTTTAACGTTGCTTACTAAATTGTACATAATAATTTCATTTAATCGGTTTATTTTAATTGTCAGATGATATTAAACGATTTTCCTAGCACAACGACGTTTTTTTTCTTTGAAGATTGAAACAAAACCCATCTTAGGAAAATCGCATTTGAAATAATAATTATTTAATTTTTAAAACTTTTGATCCGGATTGATATTTCACTTGTTTCGTCAAAAATCAAAAGAAAAAACAATCTAAACTTTAGTTTTTAAATAAAAGTTCGTTTAAAATATCGTTTTGAACCTTGTTTTTCAAAATAAATCTAAGAATTAAAAATCTAAGAAAAGAGCACTTATGGTCTTATTTTAAAAAGACATAGCAGCAAACCTACTTACCGATATTTATTTTCTTCATTAAAAGTTCAAATTTAGTAAAATTAAGTTAAAAATAATAGTGCCAAGACTTTAAACAACCTATTATTAGCATTTAACATTTACCTAAAAATATTTTGTGCGTAGTATTTTAAGATTGTGCCTGTTTCTTCGCTTATTAGTAAAAAATTACTTATGAACCAACATTCTGTATATTTAAAAATGCTATAAATGAACGGTGTCTTATTAAACTCTTTCACAAAATCGTTTATAAAGCGTTTTGTGTAGAGTTCTGTTTTTAACTTTACCAATTAGTTTTTTTTTCAAACTTATAGAATTTTTAAATATGTACAGTATTTTGAATATACATTTCTTTTTCAATTCAATGTTTCAATTCTTAAAGTTAGGTGGACTATCCGACATCATAATGCCACCCAATTGATACCTTACCTACTTATAAGTTTTGTTAGGTAGGTACCTATACCTACTCACCTATTAAAGGTGTGTCAAAAATATATGTAGGTGTTTATAGCTATTTTAAAAGGCAGGTAGTAGCAACTTATTTATCATAGCTTCCACCCCAAATTGTCATATGCCCACGCTAAACCAAGGAGCCACTCAAAATACTTTTTCATAATAATTTTGAATGATACTCATATGTATGTATATCTGAACATACCACCCACTCAATATCTTTTATAGATACTTATTTATATACCTATCTACTGTACATAGCCGTTGGCCTAGGAAAAGATAGATACTTATCTCCATTTTTCTTTTCATAGGTAGATATAGACAGATATTCTGTTTTGCCGTCGCTATATCTTCTATTCGAATATTCACTCTATCTTATCTATACCTATTTTTTATTTTGACGAATGAGAGATGGAATATGATTATATAAAATTATGAAACTGTAGATGGAGAAATAAATTAATTTTGTTTTCGGTTTCATCGAATAGAAAGCAAGAAACACACACAAAAACACAAACGTACACATTCACGCACATAAATATTGTTACCAACAAAAAATAAATGATAACCTTTGAATAAGCAAAGTGTGGGGCGGCAAGTGTTTAGCACTACTCACAGAAAAAGAACACCAACAAAACAGAGGAGAAGACGAAGAAGAAAAAATTCGCTCCGCCTAACCTTGTCATAATTTTTTCAAGAATATGAAAGAAAACTCAAACTGACTGTAAACTCAAAGAGCTATAAACGCTAAAGAGCCAAAGCCATCATCATCAGCGACAGCGAGACAGCAGCGTCAGCGACGAGCGACGGAACGAGCCGAGGAGCCGGTACAGACTTCAACGTTATACACAAGTGAGAAAGATACTTTTTGATTGTGTTTAGTTGAGATACAATTTTTCATGTGTTGTTTTTGGATTTCTTATACTTTTTCCATTTTGCTCTTTTTTTCGTTTTGTTTGTTTATTTTTCTTTTCTTATGAGAATAAAAGAATGGGTGGGGATGGGGAAAAAGAGATGTCTAGAAAAATTCTACTCAAATAGAGAAAGAAGATACAAAAGAAAGAGAAAAAAACGAAATTCTTTATTTTTGTTTCCTTTTTGAACTTCGAAAAACTCTTATACTGTTCGAATTTGAAACTCACCACTCTCTTCGATTTAACTTCTATCTCTTTGGTGTCTCTTTATTCGAAGTTCGAAAATTTGTATCTCAAAGATACTCGATTTGTTTTTGTTTTATTTTTTATTCGAATTTCAAAACTAAATTGATATGTAAATGGTGAGATGCTGATTTCCATCTGCCGGATAGGTTCTCACCACTTTATGGAATGATAATGTAGGTACTTTGTTGTTGGTAGTTGGATTTGAATAGAAAGGTATAGGAAAAAAGTGACTTTTGTCACGCGATATCTAACCTAATAGATGCCCACCTTTATCTATCTACCTGTTAGCTGAAGTTGAAGATTGAACTGTTGCCGGTGTCCGGTGTGTGGATTGTGTATATGGAATGCCAGCACCACTGGTACTGGTACTGATATTGCAACAATGACACTTATCTTCCCGTTTGTCGATAGGAATGACAACAAATTTAAGCCCCCATGTTGTTGTTTTGTTGCAGTGTGTTCACTTGCAGATTCCCCCCCAAAGTACAGACAACAACGAGAACGACTTCGATTACATCTATCTTGAAGGTGGTAGGATGGTTGCTTTTTTTTAGCTTTTTTGCAGAAAAGAGGGAAACTAACAGAAAATAAAAAGATTGAATGAAAATCCTTGGCTGCTCAGCCAGCGTCAGCCTTAGCGCTGCTGGCTGAGTAAGCTGCCGCTAATACGAGAAGAGAACACATCTGACTTGCGCGCGTTTGGGTTAGTTGTGTGCAAAGTACGGTTGGAGAGAGAATGAGCAGAGCATGAGTTGAGAAATACTCGTGTGGCCGCCGCTTCGCTTCGTTTCGCTTTGTGTTGTGTCGTTGTCATCGTGTATCCTCGCTCGCTCGTTGTGTACGCGAACGCGCATCCTTTTTTTGATTGTGTCTCACTGCCTCACTGGATCTCGAATCTGCGTCTCCGTCGTCCGTCGTCCGGACCCACTATGTAACTGTGTGTTGTTGTATATTTTTTTTGTTAGTCTGTTTTATGTGTTCGCCTCCTTTTTATATATATACGTGGTGTGTGTGTAGATACAGTTTAATTCTTGACAGTCACTCAAAAAGAGTGTCTCGCTCGATTCTGGCCACCGCCGCAGCTGCAGTCACTGTAGCCGAATCAAATGAGAATTGGATAAAGGTACGGAACGGGTACTACGAATGCGCTGGCTCTGGTATGTGTGATGTGAAGGTGGACAACGACGACGTCCTGCTCCACCTGCCCTTCCAGTTATAGAACTCAGCGCGGCGGAGTGTCTGCCTCAAACCCAAAAACCTAAGGCGAAGGAGTAATTTTTGAATCCTCGTTGCCTCAATAACAAAATCAACCCCCAAAAAATTCTGAACTATCCACCACCCCAATTTGACTCCCATCTGAAACTCCCTTGTTCAATTCAAATTTAGAGACACAAATAGAAATTCTTTGCCTTTTTGGAGGGTTTTAGGTTAGCTTCAAATCTACCTATGGATGGTTATCTAGGTTCTTATTTTTGGTCCGCTCTCGCTCTCATCATCATTATCGTCAGCAGCACCAACTCCATCTAGACTGTTGTTGTTGGATTGGGTGGCAGTGGCGGAGGAGGCTTTAGCTTGACATAATCATAGAGTATCTATGCGTGTGTATTGGTGTTCTTTTTGTGTGTGTGTTTGTTTGGTTGGAAAATATAGCGAATTCCATGTATCCATCCATATCTCGAAAAGTCGAATACGAAATCCATCGTTTCGCTTTTGCCAAAGTAAAGTACTCAAATAAAGCACGAGTATAACGAGTACGAGTACAAGCGAAGCACACAAAAAGGAGACTCTTTTGCTCGCCGTCTACATCTCGTCGTTCGTTGTGTGTTCATCTTGTTGGTGTATTGTATATGGTGCGCTCTTTCTCATTTACAGTTGTATCGAGCACGAGTACTACGGTACTACCTCTATACCAAACCAAAATGTTTTCCACACTGGTTTAAGTGTATCTATCTTCTTTAGCAAAGCAAAGCAGTTTCAGGATATTTTGGTATTTTCGCAAAGAGGAAATTTTAGTATTTTTTTATATCCAAATAAGGATGACTATAGAAGGTGGTGACTTTTTTAACTACTTTGTCCGTTTGATATTATAATGCAGAGATGATGCACAGAACATAATAATAACTGCTACTTTATTTCTCTATTGTGCAAATAAAATAACAAAAAAAAAAACAAATCATCTCTTTTTGTAGTTTTATCGTGTTTTAATTGTAAGTAGGTGAACAAGATTTTTATTTTATTGTATTGTTGTTCGCAAGGATATTTTTTTTGTTGATGTTTTTTTGTCAAACCGGGATATTATTGCATAAGTTAGCAGATTTAACGGTGTTTTGGTTTTAAATTTGTGTGAATTTGAATCAGTTTTGACGATGATCCTTGATGTTTTCTCTTCGGGACAATGATTGTTTATTCTTAGGCTTAGTGTTTTCTTTGTGTTGGTGAAGGATTTTTAACAATGTGATTTTTTTCCGTCTATTAATTCAGATAACCTAAGTGCAATACCTATACGATATTCTTGATTTGTAATTTAACTAAAACAGAAACAAACATTTTAATACCATCACCAAAGTGCCGACGGTAAAAACGAATGAACTTTACTGTGTGAATGTGAATTTTAAATTAACCAAAATATAACGTATAACGGAAAGAAAAAACAAAAATAAAAATCGACTGTTTACAAATAGATAGAAAAAATAGATCTGAAAGGCGAAAGATACAAATTCAACACAATTTAATGGATAGTAGCTGAGATTATTTGGAAGGTTCGTATGTTCAAATTTTAAGTCTATAATTTGGAAAAGAAATAATTTCTGACAAGGTAGAACAGGAACGAATATTTTTATATCCGTCCCTTAGATACGTCGTATCTTATTTTATGTTGTTATTTGCTAATGCATCTAGATAATGTTTTTTTTCTGCACAATCTGTGTACGTTTAATTAATAGGTTAAACAGCTTTTACTTTTCTTCATAATGAATAATGGTTCTGTACAAGTAGAAACACTGGGAAAAAGCTCTTTAAAGGTTTTGGGAATATTTCCCTATCCTATTTTGACTGAACAACAAAATGACACAATTAAAAAAAATAGAAAGTGGATAAGTATATTTAGTAACCTTTTATTCGCACGTCTTCGCTATTTCTTATTTTTACTGACGAATTACTAAAAAGTACAATATGTGAATGATTTTTTGTTTTTAATAAAGCACAGATTTTGTTTTCTTATAAGGTATTTTTTCGTAATAGTTTTTTGAGACTGAGAATACTTCTTACCTCATAAGGTACACCAAAACTAGGTATGCATAGTAAAACAAAATTTTTCAAAGCGAATCATTTAATTTTTGTCTAATTTCGGTAAAAGAAATACCTATTAAAAAAGTCTGATAAGAAACAGTGGTCCAGTTTCCTCCTTCTCTTAATCCATACCTAGATAGGTACCTATTTCGTATACCTATAACTATCATCATTAAAGAAATTTTGGAAAATATTTCACTGTGTAAATATATATTCCAATCTATTTTGCAATGTCTTAGGTTTACTTAGGTCAAACTATAACACCTGTTAACACATTTGGACTTAAACAATAAGACTTGAAAAACCATTATTTTTTTTTCAATTTTAATTGTTTTTGTATTATTCATACATTTTGCATATTTCGTTAGGCAAAACATATCAGCAAATATCGCCTTACAAGCTGACAAAATTCATTGTTTTGGAAATTTCAGAAACAGTAAGCGACTGTTTAAAATAATTTTCTTAAAGCGATTTATTCCAATAATGGCGACTGTACAGGGTTTTTGCTTTTTTTAAAGGTTAAAAGCTACTGTCTTTCTTTAATCATTGTATGATGTAGTGAATATTTATTTATTGCTATATTTATTACGTACCATTTTTGCCATACATTTATTTCTGGTCATATGGCCCACTTCTAAAGTGAAAAGTGTAAAATTTGACTACACAATTCTCAGATAAGTAGTAATAAAAAAGTATCTAACTATGTATTATTAAAAATTAAATTAATTAATTAATTAATTAATTAATTTAATACCTACTTAAATGTTAAAATCGAGCACTAAAAGATTTTTAAAACTGTTTGGGTGACCTTACTTCTTGAGCTCGTTTTAAAGTTAATTTAAAAATAGTAACCTTTTGTATATGGAAAAATATTTATTATAAGCTAAAAGAAAACATATAAATTTAAATACAATATTATAAAACCTCATTAAAATATTTAATAATGTGCTACCTTACATGGATTAGAATTATATATATATTCTCATTCACCTTTATTAAAACAAGCATCAAAAACATGAATTAAAAATTCTCAATCTTTGGACTTTTTGCGATTTATTCCACGATATGAAAGTTACTTAGATTTAGCAATTTGATTCAAGTCAGAAAATATTTTAAAATATAAGGACTTTTATGCTTTTAATTTATCACCAAGAAGTACATAGATTTTATAATCTTAAATCGTTTTGTAAGAATGAAGTCTTAAACTTAAAGGTAAAACATCTTAAATAAAATATTAACATTTAAATGCTAATTTTGTTTTCTATTTTGTGCATGTGTTGGTCTATATTTGTATTATTTTTTACTAACAACTAACACATGCACTTATGATGAGCCTCTGATCGTAGTTTGACGCTTGCTATAAGCTTACTACCTTTTGAAATTTTGAAGTGTAAACATTTGAATTGATGAATTTACCTCATAACCCTTTTGTTGCTTTCAAAACATGCCAACAAGACCTTATATTTCTGTTTCAATATATTTCTTCTTACTAATGTTTATGATGATGATTGCTTTAAAAATGCTCATTCAAGTAGGCATACAATGATTATGATTATGAAAATATAATATTTGTATTTTCTTTAATTTCAAACACTCTTAAACCAAGAGAGAGCTTAAAAGATTCAATTTTATTACTCAAAATATCTTCTTTCATTTTAATTTAAAAATATTAAACTAAAACATTTAATTTATCATTCTCTAAGCAAATTTGTGCAAGAGCCTAGTCTTTTCTTCAACTAACAATCACTTCTTCTTTAAATTTAATAAAAATATCCTTAATCCTTACGGTATCAAAATAATTTAAATTTTGAAATTTAAAAATTTAATATACGTTTTTGCAGGTAGATATATTAAGTATCAGTGCATATTGTGTTAATACAAATGCATATAATATTATTTAACTTTAAGTACATTTATTTAATTTTCATAAAATCAAAAACAAAATTATCTCAGCTTTTGCGCAAACATTAATTAATATGAACATTTCGGGGTCCATTTCTTATCAAAAACGATTTAGGTAGGTACCTCGAATTTGCGTGCATTATTTTTAGCATTAATTATGCATCCCAAACGACCAAAGAAGACGACGATGGACGATATACAAAAATGAAAAATAACTCAAGAAAGAAGGAATGAAAACAGAAAATTATAAAAAAAAGAAACAACGCGATTATATCCCTTAAATGTCGTGAATTTCGAGGCATAACCAGATATAAACATACACATAAATATATTTACTTTAATTCTCCTGAGGGATTTACTGTATTCGGTCATACATTTTTAACTTCCATACATACAAGTAGGGTATGTCTGTTCAGCTCATATATATGAAATATCTTATAAGTTGGTTATACATAAGGAATCTTGTGTAAAATAAGGACTACTTCTTCGTGAGTACCATGATGTTATAAGTGCAATCACTCCTCTTTTAATAAGTTCCAAACCTGATTTTTAAATTCTGCAATATACTTTACGAAGAAGATTTATGCAAACATGTATGTCAATTGTTAATATTTATAAGAATCTGATATTTATGAAAGAAGACAAAGAACAAATTATAAAGACTATGTTTAATTTTTAAGAGAAAATAGAAATCAAATTATGTGTTCTTGAAACATTATAGATCACGAAAAGTTATCAGTTTTCTTAAATTGTAAAATACTAATTCCCTTCTATATTAAACCTGGAAAAAAGTATAAGCGCTTACAGTTCGATAAAAAAAACTTAGCAAACGAACCTAAATCACAAGAAAGGAACTATTACTTTTAATGTCAGAAACTTAGATGTAAGAAACTACTAAAAGTAAATGTAGCCATTTTCTATTTGAAGATGCTTAAATCACTTAAAATTTACAACATATTCCTTTAGCTTCTTACAATGGCATTAATATTTTCATACATTGTTTAAAGTTGTACTCCAAACTCCAATGTTAAGCTAATAGGAGTTACATTTTTATATTGTGTCACATTTCATTGAATCAATGAAAAAATTCATTAAAGTAAACATTTTTGTAATTAAATTTAAAATGTAAAGCATATTGAAGTTTTGAATGCCTAAATATAGATAGTGGAGAAAATATGAATATGCATAATTTGGCAATCGCAAATTACGTCAGAAAAAATTAAGCCAGATAGTGTCATAAAAAACAAGTCTGATAATTAATTAGTGTAGAACTTTTTAATTCTTCTATGAAAAATAGTCTGGTATACGACCTGTCTTTAGATATTACAAAATATTGACAACAACATTTATGTGGAATGAAACAACTTTGAAGTCTATATCTTTCTTCGTTTTGAAGATATTTAAGTTCAAAGAAGTTTTCGTACTTTTTATTTGAAGTCGATATCTCGTTTTGTTCTTAAGATGTTGCCGATGAAAAAAAAATCAACATTTTTAATTCGACAAATTGAACTCATTAAATGTATCCAGAAGAAATTACGCCAGTTCGCATTTTTTCTATAAATTTCTGTAAACGGAAACAGCTTTAGATATTACTTGAAACTATAAATATCTGGACAATATTTCATTTTGCTGCCTCTTTCTGATCTGGTACATTTTCTAACGTTTTCATCTTATTTTCTAAAAAAAATCAATTTGAAGAAGAAAATAATTTTGTCGTAACGCAATTAAAGGGACACGACTTAAAATTTTTAAGATGAGCAAAAATCAACTACAGCAATATTTCTGTACTAAATTTCAAGATCTTAGCTCGAATTGAAGTCAATAACGAGTCGGACCAAACAAAAAATACGTAAACGTTTGTGATGAACTAAATGAATACATTTGTAAATATAAGCGCTTTAATAAGCTAGTAATTTTATTGGATGAAAGAAACAAATTGGCTAATGAACTGCTTTATTAAATCACTAAAACTTAATTAATCCTCAGCTGAATTTTAAATAAAACAAAAAACATTGTTTCATTTAAATCCTACATATCCACGCGTTCATTTCACACTTTTAATAATACAACGTCATATTTATGAAATCATTTGTCAAACAATTGCATCAGTTTATCGCTTTTTCCACCTCTCTCGTTTGCTGCTGCCCACTTACTCAATATCATATTAGACACTTCAAATCAACTCAATACCTTCAATATCTATCTTCAAAATCGTATACCTATGTATTTATAGCACATTCACACGCATCATGAATTATCAAAGTCAAATAGAAGATCCATAACTAATGGTAAATCGTTATACTATGTAGGTATCTTCAAATGTAAACAGAGATGCGGTCTTCTTCTGAAGAGTACTTTACTTATATCCAGCAATCACCTTTTGGAAACATGAATTTTCAAAATTGTAAATCTTCAGAGAAGCTAAAAACCATTGGGGGTGGATTGGATATTCTCCATCATACATAAAGATATTTTACTTTTGATATCAATCTATTAAATTCTTTTTTATCTAATGGGATGATGATGCTGTTAGGTGAGGAAAAAATACAAATAAGTCTGGTAAGACCTTAACACAGCCACCGTCTGGAGTCCGCCGCTTGTTAAAGTTTCTTGGTTCTTGCACATCACGTCAGCAAGTATAAAGTATATTATGTTTACGATTATGTATGAAAATGTATCTCATTCATTCAATATTTATCTACACACTTACATCTGTGGGCATAAATTCAAATAATTGGCGTTAAGATATAAATTCATAAAGCAATATCCCTTCTTGGCGCTATAAAATTTATATACATACATATATACTCCTTCCGCCCTCCACCATCACATCGCATTGATCGCATATAGCCCACCACCCGTCTTTAATTTTTCTTGGTGTAGGTATAAAGTTTATGATCGCTCTCTTGCGATTGTTTGTTGGGAAAACAACCATCCATCGTTGTTTCTCGTTTATTAAAGTAAAATTAATTTTATTTTTGGCTGATTGATTCATATAAAATATGTATATACGAGTACACAATCTTAATCTCAATCCAAATTCAAATCCACGCGAGTCCACAAATTTTCGTTTTCAATTAAATTGCATTTTTAGTGGATTAATTTTTGTGTGTATAGATAAATGATTTTTTAAAAATGTTAATGTTCTTTTTTTCTTGTTGGTATCATTAAATTGAATGTTCCTTTGATTTTTCATCAATTGCGATTATAAGAATGTTAAATTAATTGCGGTTTATAGAAAAATAGAATAATTGATTGAAATTGATAGCCCATTCATCTTCGAAAATAAGAACTTTAGAAAATTTGTGTACCCTACCAACGTTATGGATGTGCAATATTTAAAAAAATTAGTTGTACATTTATGGAGAGAACTGTCTGGCAATCTACATGACCTGGTAATATATTATTATTTCATCAATTTCAAGCTTTATTTTTTAAGGCGATTGAGAGCATAACATTTGAAGTTTATTCCTTTGCAAGAATGAAGTTGAATGTTGTCTTTTTAGAAGCAGAGAATTTGAAGTTTAAATGAATTACAGGAAATAAATTTGGTAATATTTATTGACTAAGACATCCGTACACATAATATTAATTCGAAGCAACCGTACACAAAAATTTTTTGTATATCACTCACTTGCCTTTTAAACATAAACTACGTTGAACCTATAGGTGAAAGAGCCTCTTTCAAAACGTACCTGCTGAGCGAAGTTCTAAATTGACTGCCTACAGTGAAATTTAGTTTAAGAGTCGTTCTTTACTTGGCCGTACCATTTTAACTAAAATTGCTCTATACTCCGTCGATTCTTCGAAGAACCCTGAACGACTTAGAATGACTCTTGTCCGTTTTCAGTCTGGACTCATTTTGCATTCAAACGCATCATCAAATTTGATCGATTCAAACAGAATTCACCAAATAAAAGGTTGGAAAATATATCCCTCTCGCCTTTTTGTCTTTTGAATTTCGAGGCTATGTATACAAAGCGCTACAGTGCTACGAATCTGGTAATACTATACATCATTTGAAAGGCTAGAGAAATGTTTCGTGAGATTATCGTGTTTTGGGGGATGGTACTTTATCACTTCGAACCGCGTAGTAATGGTTTCGACGATTCAGAGCCGCTGAAAATGTTTGTATTTTTTTATGTGGCTCTTTGCAAAGTGTGATAGCAAAGAAGTTACGAAAATATGGAACATAAAATAACGAGCGGATAAAGTTCTAATTTTCAACTAACAAATAAGAGCTGTTTGTCAAAACATGTATCTCTTAAAAATATTAGGATTATGTTCTTTTTTAGCAGTTTTTGGCTTTCAAATTAACGTAGCATTAAAAACATAGAAAATATTGCAAAGATAAAATTGATATTCTCATCAAAATTTATTCCGAAAACCATACAAACAAAGAATTTTGTTTATTTGATGGGTTTCGATGATAAAGTAATTCCAAAAATGGGACACAAAAAACATAGAAAATATAGAAAAAGAGCTTTTTTATTTTTCCAACATTTACCGTTAAAAATGGATTATTTTAAAATATTTTTTTGTAATTCAGTTAACCCCATTTTCAAGACACTGTATAAAAATAAATATAGAAAACATTGCAGAAATTCTCATCATAATTATTTTAGGGCAAATCTAAAAAAATTACTCTTGCTAACCTCTGTTTCTTTGCGCTAAGAAAGCAATTGAGTAGCAAATACCTCTCTTGAGCGACCAAAGTAGCGCTATACGTGTGATCTACGGTCCCGTCCGTATGCATAGAACGTGAATGGAGCAGAAGATGGAACGACGATCTCTATGGGCTGTACAGCGACGTTGAGGTAAAAGTCTAACGACTAAGAAGGCTAGGTCACGTAGAGCGCATGGAAACTAATGCTCCGGCTCGGAAAGTATTCGAATCCACACCCACAGGACAGCGCAATAGAGGAAGACCGCGAACAAGTGGAAACCGCCCTCACTCAACTTGGAGTGCGCAACTGGCTAGGGGCCGTGCTAGATGGAAAATATTGTTGCTTGACGGTTTTGGTTTGTTGGTTCAAAAAGGATCTTAAGTAAGTCGAAGTAAGCATAAGTAAATTCAATAAAATTGGGATTTAACTTGCTTCGGGGTTAAGAAGAAAAGATAAACAAAAATATAACAAATAATTCTTAAATGTCACATCTAATTCACGGCTTAAACAGTTTATTATCAAAACATAATATTTTCAATGTAAGACTTGGTAAACCCTTTGAAGGGGATGCAAAACTATCAAAATAAAAATATACAAAACATGTAATATCCACTCTAGTTTATTAATGTTTCAGCGCCATTGAATAGGTTGATATAATTTAAAACATTGTTCCATACAATCCTTAACAATATTCTCTATTACTATACCCTCTATAAATATAATTATCTCCGACATTTTTAATACATGAATTTTAAACAAAACTTAAGTGTTGCTGACAACCTACGAATGTAGTTCATCTCCTTTCAATTAAAATACATTTTTGTTTTGACTTCAACACCAGACGTGTGCATCTTAGCATCATCATCATCATCATCTCAAGAAAAAAAAAAACACAAAAAAGAAAGAAAAAATAAAAACAATCTCAAAAAGAAAACAAAAATAAGATGATAAAGAACATCAGGGAATGCATCAAAAAAAAAACTTTGATCTAAATGGGCTACTAATTTGTATCTAAATTGAGAACTTTACCGTGAAAATGCTTTCTCTCCAAAAGGCCTAAACATAGTTTTTATTTTTAGTTTGAACTTTCTATGTTTTTTTTTTTTAAATTTTGTTAAATACAAAAAAGTTACGTATATATTTATAAACTTTTGAACATTTCAAAACATAAGCACACAAAAAAAATAGGACAAAACATTCATGTCACACATCTTCAATTTTGACAAAACCATTGCTTTATACGAGTGAACGATACATCAGAGGATGAGGATTAAAACTAAGATACACAAATTCTCCTGCTGGTCCAGAAAAACAAAAATAATTTATATTTAAATAATCACTTTAAAGAAGAAGAAACAAAATTTAAAGATACAAAAATTGACTTTGGCACATGCTTTCAGAGCTCAATTCAAGTGTGTTCCATGATGACACCTGTCATCGTAATTGTACCCGGGGGAGAGAAATATAATTTTGACTAAGAAATGTCAAACATGACAACACACCACACATCCACTTCTCACATGAAAGCCATCAGCAGAGTGCCAGCGTCAGCATCTTACCATCTCAGCATCCCAGCATTTAGCTTAAGCGTTCATCATCAGCGAGTGCATATATTATAGAAGTCATTTGCAAGATCATTTTGGAAATGGAGTGCTTCCGGTTAGGTTTATTAGGTAAAAATACTTTGAGATAATTCATTTCAAAAGTTGCGCCCTTAGGGTGTGTTATGGTATGGTGTGCTGTGGTGTGGCGTGAATTTGGTTGTTGATGCATAACAAAAAGAAAAAATAAAGAAGTTACATGTGTTGCTTTTTGAGATATTTAATGTTTGCCGATGTTGAATTTAATAATTTGAAAGTAAAAGTATAAAAATATGATATTAAGTAGGTCTTGAGTACTTCTCAACTTGACAGTTGTATTGATCAATTTGGTTCTGTTTCTGCTTTTTCCGCTTCTTAAGTTATGTAAAAGTTGAAGTAAACCAAAGTCTTAACCAAAAAATCCAAGCTTTATACTACATTTTGAAGAAAATTTTAGAATCGTCAGAAAATAAAAAGAAGCCTGTCGTCTTTTATTAAAGTTTAACAGGATATTAATATCGACGTTTTATGAGAGCTACAAAATTTGAAGACAAAATCTTTCTTTTTTCTCATAATACTTGAGTCGAAAACAGTTTTTTATAATTTTGTTCAGTTGTTATTACTTTCGTGTTTCTTTAAAAAAATAACCAGAAGGTAAAAACAACAAGGAATATAATAAAATAAGTTTAATTTCAACAAAACTTTTCGTTCCCGAGATTTTTAGTCGAAAACCAATTTTTACTAATTTTAGTAGCATATTTTGAAAGTTTTTATTTCTTATAAGAAAAATACAAATATAAACAAACAAAAATTAGGTGGCGCAACAGTCCGTTTAAAACTATAAGGCCTAGTGACTTACAACTCTAAACTATTTCTGTGTGCAAGTAATTGCAGGGATGGAGGGGACCTACAATTTATACTTATGCCGAATCCAAACGGCTGATTTCAGCAAGCACTTTTCATGACACTTGGAGAATTTGTCAATTCCTCGTAAGATGCAGTACCCGTGAAATAAATTTCAGGTTGCACAGGCAGGGATTGAACCCAAAACCTCTAGGGTGACAGTCCAACTTACTAACTATCATGTTACGGGTTATCTTATGTTAACAACAAAATTTTGAATAGAATAAAATTCTTATAAATTAATACATTCAATATCTTTCAAATTATTCTCGAGACAATCAGTTCTTGCATCAGTTTTTACAAATTTTATTTGAAAAATCGCAGTCCATCGCCTGTTGTTCAAGCACCCATTCGACACATCTACGACGTTGTGAATGGTTGTGTGAGCTAAACTTTATATGGATGTAGGTGTGGACTAAAGTAAAAAATACACCATAATGTGCCTTAAGACAGTCCTTATTCCTGAAAATCACGAGAAATCGACACTTTCGGCAGGCGGCAAGCGAATTTTTCAGTTGTGTGAGCGAAACACTGATTCCCAGGCCTTACAAAATCTGTAACCAATCTAGTCTCTTCAAATTTGATAGATGAAAAAATGGTTAACCCGCTATTTTTTGAAGATCGCTTTTTTGTAAAAAACACTCTCTCTCGATATTAAAAAAAACATCTTTGATGACGTTCCCGAAAGTACGGACACTTTTGTTTTTGTTTACTTCTTACGTTTTGATCTTCTGCCTGTGTAAATAAAGTGCAAATGATTTTAGAAGCTTTAAAAAGCAGCTTTAACTTTATTTATTTACATAAAAATTCATATTACCATATTTATATCAATTCAAAAACATTATACAAATTAATTCATCCATATTTAATAAATTCTAAAAATCACAATAACATTCTTTTCCCGCACAAAGAATTTTATCACAAATCTTTTCTTGATTTATAAGAATTGCATCCGGTATCAGGATGACAAAATATAAGAATTATCTATGTATACCATTTTTAGGTACCTTTTATTTATCTGCCGACCTCTAACAAGAATATTGATTCATACATTTATTTCTAATTAACCTTTGATTCTTTGATAAGAATCTCAAAACTGAATGAGTAATAATTCGGTGTGTTTTGGAATATCGGTATTCCTTTGTGGCCTTTGTTTGTCACTGGTGTGTAGCCGTTGGAATTTTTAAAAAGGATATTGCGTAACTTAGGGGCAAATATACCTATACATTCATAAATAGTAGAAGAGAAAAGGATTTCTCTTGTGTGTCCCTCTCAAATGTAGGCGTCGACTTTAGACTAAAATCTTAAATGCGGTTTCTTTGATGTTCTTTTTCAGCTTATTTCATTCAACGAAGACATCTTTCGACACTAATCATTGCGGTCAGGCGATATTATCCCAAAATAATATAAAATAGTTGTCCGTTATAAAAAAGTAATTTTATTAATAAAAAGTACATGAAACTAATTTTAATTCAGGAATCATAAAAATCGCACAATAATATCATGATTATGCAGTTTTATTAACTTTCAGTGAGGTAAAAGTCAAAATTTTATGATTTTGAATGTCACAGTGAATTATATGCGTATATGAAGAAAAAAACATGCACCTAATTCAACTTTTTGTATAACTGTAATTAAGACCAATTTCGATTATTCTTAACCCATTTAAAATTTTTAATAGCTTAAGCTTTTAAAATAATAATTTAAATCAAATACATCTCATTTATATATATAAACAAAAAAGTAGAAGATATCTTATTGGTCTTCGACTCAAAAAAAAGTAACTGGATTATGTTAATAAATAATCAATTTAAAAGATATTCACAAATTTATATATATTTTTATTTTTTATTCTTTTCTCATAACATTTATATCTACTTTCAAATATTTTTCGTTAATAGACATCACATGCGAAGACCTTTTATGTACATATATATCAACTTCTTAATAGACGAAAACATAAAACTTATATTTATGACATAAAGTGTGAAAAGGCCACTTCAAGACCACAATCAATATGTTCTTTGTATACATGCATACATATGTACATATATATAGTTATTTATGTATAAATAAAAACAAAAATAAATAAATAAAATATAGTATGTATAAAACCTATAACCATATCTCACGTCATAAAAATGCCATAAAAATCAAAACTTAATACAAAAATTTAAATAAACACTTCTTGTTGGAAGTTTGGATTTTAATGAACAATATATGGATTAACCGGTTAAATAAAATTTAATTGGAATCAATAAAACTTTCCAAAAATACAAAATGCCTTCTGTTAATATCAAACATATCTCTTATAACATAAACATACAAAACAGAACATACATACACATAGATACAGATGTACATAAGTATATTTGATTTAAAAGAAATAAAAGATAATCAATAGACAATGATTAAACTGTTCGTCCAAAATTTTAGCATCTTATGATCTTTAATTTTCAATTTAATTATTGTATTAAGTCTATTTTATGCCCTAGTTTGTATGGATTAAATTTCCTATCGCTAAAGATATTAAATAAAAGAAGGAGAAAGACTTTATTTTATTTTTTAAGTTCAAAATGAATAATGGTTAGATATTAAATAAGCCAAAGTTGTTTTATTTTTATCATAGGAATAAGAAAAATCAAAAAGCGCAATAGTTCAAATTTTAATTAAACATTATTAAAATCATGTTTTCAAAAGATCAGCATTTTATTTCTATATAATAATTATTATCAAAAGTGAAGGTGCCGCTAAATAATCGATTGATGTTTTTGTATTTTTGTAAGACAAAAACATGACCGAAAATAGTTACTTAGAACCAATTGCAACAAAAAAGAAATTTTTTTAAAATAACACCGAAGACTTTCAACTCATAACATTTTAATTTATTTTATTAAATTGATATAAAAAAAGAAGAAATTGTATTGAAGTGAAATAATATCCACAATTGTAAGTATTGAAAATTAATATGTATGGTTTTTGAATAAGGCCTGTTATTTCTGCAGCTGTCATATTTTGACATTTTTCAAGTGAAAACTTCGAAATTACTCAAAATGAAAGGGTACACACTTCAAAAAATAATTGAAATTTAATTTTGCAAACAAATTTTTTGGCCATGTTATTTCTCGAAGAAGTGATCAAAGTGGTCACCGAAAATCTTGTGAGTTTTTTTCCTTGAAACAAAACGAGATATCAAGTATATTGCAAAACTGCCCCAATACCCAATTCACGACCTAAAACATAGAGTTCATAAAGTAATTGAGGACATACAGCTGCAATATCGGAATTGATGGTCACCATAAATATAATAAGTTTGAAGCCAAATTTTGGAAAAGATATTTGAGTCGAAAATCAATTTTTAACAACTTTAAGTAATGTTTTTCATAGGTTTTTATTTTTATAAAAAAAAACTGTCAATTCGATTTCTCCCAAAATTTTACCAGATGTCAAAAACGTTATTTTTCGATGCATACAATTTTTTGGAGATACAATCCTTTTGTCTTCATAAGAATATTTGAGGTGACAATTATTTTTTTTCGGTTTTTTTTTTATTTCTAAAAACCGTTAATTTTATTTTTTTCCAAACATATACTTATTGAGTATTACGTTACGATACATATAGTATAAAATTTAATTAAAGTCGCTACCAACATTGGTTTGTGAGATATTTTGGGTTAACCAAAATGTTCACCTTTTAAAAAAAAAAAACAACTGTTACAACTAAATATCAACGAATAGGTTTTCAAAACCTAACTTACATATAAAAGTTATCTATTGTGAAGAAAGTTTCAGAAAAATTTCTTTCTGTCAAATAAATTTCCTTCATAGTTTCTTCTTGTTAGGCTGGAGACCAGTCCAAATTGAATCATCGAAATCAGTCTGGTAGTTTTTAAGTTATAAGCGTGTTAACTAACGACACTCTATGTACATACATATATATTAAAGTTTCTTTTCATATTACATTCTTATATTTGAAGATACGAGTAAATCACACAATTTTAGTTGAAATACAAATATTTTCTTAATTGTATGCATATAATAATACTTGATAAATGGGGCGTAGACACATTATTCATTTAAATGCTAGCATTCATTCTTAAAAATTGTTTAACAAAATATTTATATGCATTAACGCAGCACAGTTCACGTGGCGCTTAGCAATCACATCATTAAAAATAGTTCAAAATCTATGACTTTTAAATATTTTTGCAAACATACAATATTTTCTAACATTATCAATCCATAAAATGTGCAGAGGAAATGTTTTATCCAAGGTTAATTTCAAATAAAAATCCTCAAAGCTAATTTATTTAAATCTTATTCAAAAACCATAGGTTTAACTGTCATTTTGACATTAATAAATCACACTCATAATTTAAAATATATTATGTCTTTGCAATTAAGCACGTTGATAAATAATCAAAATGCTGAAGAAATTAGACAACAACCCCAACCAACCAGAACTACTTTGGAGGCAAATTTAATATTTTATCATCCACCCACATTATGTGATATTTTATTTCTCAAAAAATTAAAAAACTAAAAAGATCGAAACCTGTTGCGCCAGATAGCTCACCTCTATGGCTCTAAGTTTAGTATCCATGGAATACTTTATAGTTAAGTTTTGAAAGATTTTAAGACTTATTTCCACAACCAAAACAACACACGATGTATCCACACAAGTTGGTATTTGCACCACAAAATGTGCCACGTTTATGGAGTAAATTTATTATGTTCATGGCTAAAAGCTAGATTGGTTATTTTATATATGGGGGTTTAAAGTTTAATTTAAAGGAGCAATCATGCGATCGTTATCATTAGTCGAAGTATTTAAATGAAAAGCCATATAGTTTTTTAAAGTTAGTATGTTTTTCTTTTCTGGTTTTTGTATTTTTATCTTTGATGGTTTTAATTTTTTGATTCCAAAATTTTATAATTTGGAACATGAATATTGGATGTTGATGATGATGCAGCAGCAGTGAGGATGTGGGAAGTTAAAAAATAAACCGTGATACATTTCATTGTCTCACATGATCGCGTGGAAGAGATAAATTTTAATGATGGACATAGTTTTTATCTTGTTTTTTGGTTTAACATGAATGTTTTTACATTTTGATGACACAATTTGACATAGCTTGAAAAAAGTCAAGTTGAAGATTTTAGAATGTATATGGGAGAATTAAGATTAATTTAATTTAAACAAATTATTTCAAAAATATCTCGAAAATTGATTCAAGTGTACATTTTGCTTTTGATTGCATGACAAAAGGTACAAAAATACTTGGTTGTAAAATAAGCTTTCCAAATTTGAGAGACTTATTGTTAAATAGGAAATGAACGTGTGAAAATCATTTTTATGCTGAACTTCAAAAACACCTTTTAGAAGGATATATTTATTTTTAAAATTACAGGGTATTGTAAGGAAAGTTATTTATTACTTTTTATTTTCGAATTATAGGAGCTATATGAAGAGTATTGCCTTTTTTAAATTTTCGAACCCAAGGTTTTATTGAAACTTGATAAAAATATAAATTAATTAGTTGGCGCAACAGCCTGTTGATATCTATAAACCATTCCTGTGTGCGAGTAATGTTCTCACGGATGGAACGGAACTGCAGTTTTAAGCCGAATCCCAACGGCTGATTTGAGAAAGCAATATTCATGACAAGAATTACTCTTGGAGGACTTGTCAGTGATCGAACCCATGACCTCTGGCATGACAGTAAAACGTCCTTTTTTTAAATTCATTTTTATTCATTTCATCTTAAAACTAGATAAAAGTTCATAAAACTATCCTAATTTAACATAACTTACAACTAACTTACTAGTCCCATGCGGACACTGTATAATAATTCGAATGCCTTTCGGCCCTAAGATCTATTAAACTTTCATTCAATTTTATTTATTATCGTATTTATTAGAAAATTTGAAAAAAACTAATATCAATATCCTTTTTTATTTTTACTCAAAACTACTTAAAATATGGTCCCTATAAAACTTAAAGCTAACTTAAACTACCTATTCTACCTATAAACTACTTAAAACTAGTACAACCACAGCAGAAATTCTAACTATCTGACATTTTTTGTTTTCCTTTTTTTTTCTCTTTATTTTATGTTTTTTTAATTTTTTTTTGTAGTTTCTTTTTGTTTGTGCCACCATGCCTATTCTACTTAAAACTAAACCCTTAAACTATAAAACAAGTATGAAAGCCGGCCAAGGCTTGAAACCCCATCCCGACTACAAACTATCAAGTGCCGATTGAAGCCACCAAAACTGGTTCTCCTGCCTCACCCTATCAGTTCAGTCCCGTTCGGACACAGCCCTACTGAACCGAAGGATTTCTGCTTCGCCTTGTGCCATGATGTACAGGAGTAGCCTATCCACGGTTCGTCGTCTGACATGGAAAATTAGCGGAACCGCCAATCTGTCCTGTATCAGACCGCATCTATCTTAAAAGAGGAATACCTATGGTGGAATGAAGCCGCTCAAGAGTGCACTTTTAAAATATTCTTCGTTCAGATAGAAGGCCCCGAAAATTAAATTGAAGGCTCCTATGGCCCTGGTCAGAGCAACATTTATGTGTCTGTCGAAATATAAATACTGATCTACCCATACCGAGGTACTTCACTACACTGTTGCTCGCTAATCGCTGCCCGTGAAGAACAACGATGACCATCTTGCGCCAATTCTTGCACCTATCTCTCGTGGCTCCAGCCAACGGAGGTCGGAACATTGTCTCCAACGCACCAACCATCACGCTACAGGTACAACAAAACGATGACAGAGAAGACAACAAAAGTTAAGTTTTTAAAGAGATTGGCGTTATGCGTATTGTTTTCATTTCTTTCTTACGACCAAAAATAACAGAAGTGCCAATAAAATTTTGTTTGTCAAAAATCGAATATTCGATGTTTCTCAGAAACGGCCGGATAGATTTTTATGAAATACTCTTCTTAATTAGTTGTTAAGAACTGTTATTTTCTATTTTAATTTTCTCAGGAATTTTTTTTTTAATATTTGAAATTTAAAGACTAAAAATGTCTATTTTCTTGGAATTTTTAGATATATTATTTAATTTTTTAAAATTCAATATCGCAAAAATGGGTCAACGTTTGTTAATGAAATTCAAATATTAAACGTATCCCTATATGCACAAAATATCGGCATAATAGAAATATTTCTAAAAATTAATTATATATATAAACTTTATATTTTCAAAACAACATTTTATTTTTATACTACGTTTTTTTTTTGAGAAATTTAATGGCATTTAAATTTTTGAAGATAAACTTTTTATTAAATCCCAAAATATTATTATACTATTTTTGTACAGACTCTTTTAGAACAGAAGCATTTTATTTTAGCAAGGATTCTGTACTAATAAATCTGAACAAAGACAATCTTTGTTATTAACAAAAAGAAATTGAAGAAATATCATGATATACCTTTAAATGTTAATGGTGAGCATAGAAATGGTACTCTATCGTAAGTGTAACATTATCATGTCGGATACGTAACTATTTGGATGTATTAATTTTGAAACAAAATAAAAAAAAAAACATGTTTCTAGAACTTCAAAACTTTCCATCATGATTAAGGGATTTTATTAACCTCAAAAGGAAAGATTTCATTGTTCATAAGTCATATCAACGCATAACCGATATCAATACCAATCTTTCAAAAAATATATTCAGTTATTCCTAATTTATCCCAAGAATCAGTTATTCTAACAAATATAAAATAAATATATGTATACTGTTCTCAAATCACAATACAGAGCCTAAATAATAAATTTAAACTATACAATTTCAATAAATAACATTTTTCTGATTTATATAAATAAACTAAGCAAATTTCCAACAATAATCTTATTGAACCGTACCTTGGCGATCAGATCGGTACGATTCAGTCGAAAAACCTCCGAATCGAAATTATACAGATAAAAAATTCAAAAACAAAATATAATAAAATTAGTAACCTAATAATATGCGACACCGTTTATCACGTTTATCGTGAGTTCTCGCGTCTATAGCTAGCTATAAACTTATTCATACAAACAGCCTATTCATATATTCAAAAAGTATTTTATCATAACACTGCGTAATACTTGGAAATCGGAACTTATGTGACCAAATTGAAGCTTGACTATGATGTATTTAAAGCTTCAGTAGAGTTTTGAGTTGTTGCTCAATCTAATTTTGCGAATAAATGCATCCGTGCGAGTACCTATACCTAAAACGCTAAACGATTTCCTTTTTCTTTTCCAATTACAGACTTGCGAGTTAGCAGCAGCAGTTGTAGCAGCAGCAGCAGCAACGTTAGCAAGATGTGCTCCATTTTTCACAACCGAATTAATTACCGAGGTCCTAGGGGTGGCAATGGTGCCGGAGGCAACGCCACGGAGCCATCGTCCATCAAAGATGACCCAGATCGGAATAACAATAGTGGCAGCGATGGCCCAGACTCACGTCTCCTACACCTCAATCCAAGTGACGAGGAGGAGGACGAAGGTGATTGCGGCGATGGTGGCGTCGTTGTGGAGGAGGCATTGGATCTATCGGTGATGTCTCGATTCCCGGCCACCGGCCATGTTGCCCTCGAAGCCCTCCAACACACAAAGGTGGCTGTGGCTCAATTTGCCGCCACAGCCATAGCCAACTCCCAGAACTATGACGAGGCAGTGAGTGATCTGGCAGTGGTGCAATCGACGATATTCAACGTGCAGCGCCAGCAGCTCATGCAGATGCAGCTGATACAGCACCTGCAATCACAGTTAAAGCACCGAACGGAGGAGGATGTCGAGAACGACAACGACAATGAAAATGACGATGATGATGCTGGTAATGGTAATGGCAATGCTGAAGTTGACGCTGAAGCTGACGCTGACGAGGATGAAAGACTTACGATTAAGGAGGAGGAAGATGACGGGGACATAACTTGCCATCAGAGCACTGATCAAATCCCAGAGAAAGAAAAGACTGAAATCAAAGAGGAACAGGCGAAGTCCACTGGTGAGAGTCTGAGCCTGAGGGTGAGGGCGATGGAGAGCGAAAAGCCGGAATGCACGGAAGCATTTCAGCCGCACCTATGCGATATAAGTTCATCATTTGCCTCGAGCATCATCACCAATCATGACCCTCCACCGCCGCCCAACGAGCCAAATTGCCTGGAAATGCTGCAGCGACGAACCGAAGAGGTCCTAGACTCAGCCTCGCAGAGCGTGCATTCGAATCATTTGAATGACGAGTATGACTACTCTAGAAAAGACGGTCAGGGTAGAGGGGAGATTTTCAAGCATCGTTGTAAATACTGTGGGAAAATATTTGGTTCCTATTCGGCTCTGCAGATTCACCTGCGATCGCACACCGGGGAGAGACCCTTTCAGTGCAATGTTTGCGGTAGCAAATTCACGACAAAGGGCAACTTGAAGGTGCACTACCAACGACACACTCAGATATTTCCACCAATGATGATGCCACCGTCTGGGAACCCCGAGCAATATCCCCCACCTCCTTATCCGGTGTCCGGTGGGAATCCATCCATTCGCTTGCCATTCCCTCCATTCGTCCAAATGCCTCCATTCCATGTGAGTTCGTCCCCGAATAGGGAGAAGGAACCTCCATCAATTGAGAAGAAACCACAGCCTCAGCAGCAAACCGAGGCGCAGGACCTCCGAAAGCCTCTGAAAGAAGACGACGAGGAGCCTGTTGTGCTTCCCCTAGTCGATGATAAACCAAAGAAAGAAATAGCCATTCCCATCCCTCCACCCAATCATCGTCGAAAGCGGCCATCAAGTCCCAGAGAGCCGAGAGATTCCCACCCCCCACCTCCACCAAAAATACCCGCAGAAGAAATTGGGGCCGAAAACTTGTGCAAAACATCGCGACGATCTTCGTTGAGTCGAGGATCGGCTACAAGCCTCGACCAAATACCATCTGAGTATTCCCTAGCCCAGATGGAACGACTCATTGACAAGTCCTGGGAGGATCTAATAGAAATCGACAAGACCTCTGAAACGTCCAAGCTGCAGCAACTGGTAGACAACATTGAGAACAAGCTCACCGACCCAAATCAGTGTATATTCTGTCAGAAAGTGATGTCCTGTCGGAGTTCCTTGCAGATGCACATCCGAACGCACACCGGCGAAAGGCCTTTTCGATGTCGGATCTGTGGTCGAGCCTTCGCCACAAAGGGCAATCTCAAAGCGCACATGAGCATACACAAAATCAAACCGCCAATGCGAAGCCAATTCAAGTGTCCTGTATGCCACCAGAAGTTCTCGAATGGCATAATTCTGCAGCAACACATTCGGATACACACGCTCGACGATGGCGACGGAGGTGGTGTCGATAGAGCGAAGTACATAGAGATGTCGAATGCGGCCGAGGACCAAAGTTCTACCAGATCGATATGCACATCAGATAATATGGACTTTTCACAGTCGGAGTATTCGGGTCAGAGGTCAGAATCGTCGCAGGGTGACTTCGATGATTTCACCATGGTGAGTGAGGAAGAGTCTCCGAATAATGAGGTGAATAGCGAGGAGAGACGTGAGCGTGAACGTGATCGGGAAGAAAAGGAGCGCCATGATGAATCGGAGGGTGGTAGTTATTCGGATGAGAACAACGGTGTAATGGATTTGTCAGCAAAGTCGGCAGACAGTGAAAAGAGTTCAGAAAATACGGGTGTCAGTTTGGTGCCTAATTTCCTGCTAATGGCCAGAGAGAATCGAAGTCCACCGAAATTTCCGATGATGCCGTTCGGTCCGTTGGGGATAATTGGTAAGTTTAAGAAATTCATACCTGTTTTTAGTTTGTTCGCGTTTGAAAAGAGTTCTTTCCATTTGCGTAAATTTTCTAATTTTTAGGGTTTTGTAGTCAAGTATTAATCTGCGTTACCAAGTATGCTTAAAAAAGAAACAAATTGAGCTAAATGGCGCCCGAGACATAATCTTTAAGAAATGTTTCAAAGTGTTAGGAAATCTTTTTGGCATATTGTTTCACTTAAGAGGAATTTTCGCAATAAAATAAATAAAGATTTTTTATTTGGTTTTAAATGGCGCCGAAGAAAAGATCATTTTGGAATGTCAGATTTCAATTTACAGCAGTGTCGGGAATATTACACTTTTTAGCTGGGTAACGACCCTTGCTTGAACTTTTTGTCTTAAAATAAAGATTTCCCAATGCCTTTAATTTAAAGTTTTGGGAATAGGCAACGAACTAGTCACTGATAAAGCTTTGGTTCCCATCGATCATGAGCGTGGTTAGTACACAGATGGGGGACCGTCTCGAAACCTACAGCATGCTGTTGTCATGTGTCTTTTCTGTCTGTTCTTCTTTCTCTTCTGTCCTTCTGTCTTGTATTAATGTCTTGTGTTGTTATCACCTTACAAAGTCTAGTCGCTCAAGGTGCTGTGTTCTCTACCCTGTACATTTATGGGCTGAGTAGTGTGTAATGTAGTTTTGGGAATATTTTAGAATAATCTCTTAAGTGACGCCCGGGTGCGAATCTCAAATTTCTTTTCAATTCGGAAAATTTTTAGTTTTTTCGTTGAGTGCGTTGTTTTAAGAAAATAAAAAAAATTAAAGAAGCCTGTAATATAAAAATTTCCTTTAAATGGCGCCCTGTATATAAACTCTATACTGAATTTTTTCAAGTATTAGAAACTTTTCTTGGTATATTCTTTTACTTCAGGGGCATTTGCACAGTAAAAAAAACAAAGAGTTCACAATTGCATCTAAGTTAAAACGTAGTAAGTTTTTATTTGGTTTTAAATGGCGCCCAAGAAAGGATCTTGAATTGTCAGATTTTAATTTAAAGCAAAGGTGCGAATATTACACTTTTTAGCCGAGTTATTAGCCTTGCTTGACTTTCTTGTCTAAAAATAAAGAATTGTTCTCTCCAGAATTTTTGCAAAGCCTTTTGTTCAAAGTTTTCGCACTCGGGTGTGTACCTCAAATTTCTTCTGTTTGCTACTTCTTATCGTTTTTTTTCGTTGAGTGCGTTTTAAGAAAAAAAAAATAAAACAAATGTTTCTCCATGATGGGGCCCGGGACAGTATCGTAGGTTTTCATGGTTTATTTTAAAAAAGATGCTAAGAAAAAAAAGAATTTCTTTTTACTTAAATTGTTTTAAATCTTTTATTTATTTATCTGGAATATTTAAACTTCACCAACAAATTCAAGATCCATTTAATCGCTCTAAAAGGTGAAAACATCTAAGCAAGTACCTAAGGAAGTATAATAGCACAAGTCAAAAAACTATTCCTCCAAAAGACTCTATCTATCCGGTAGCAGCGAATCCTCTAGCAAACAGATTATTTCTGTTATTCGAATCATTTCCGATAGCCTCAGTCAACACCCAACAAACTCTGCAAAACTCTGATGAAGTATTTAGCAAAAGACTCTTTTGCAAAAGATTCCATCTGTCATTTTCTCAATCACCATGACATAATGCAGTGTCTATAAAAAGCTATAAATCTATATTCGCCCATATAATATACAAGCGTTTGTAGGTAGGTCGGTATACAATTTTGCTAAATGCTTTGAGATTGAAATCTTCCCTGCGCCACGCCACTGGTCGCTCATCAGAACAGAACTCTTCAGAAATGCTCATGGATATTCATCATGTGTGGATATGTATGTAAAAGAGTTTCTTCTTCTTAACTTAACCATTTCCCATTGAGTAAGCCATAAATTCATGTCATTCAAAAGAAATTAAAAACGCTTCGTGCCGCTCTGCGACCAAGACGAGGACGACTTCAACGACGACGCGACGTACGACCATGCCGAGAGTACACAACACACACTTGATTTTGATTTAATTTGGGAAATTGGAATCTTCTCAAATACTTATTTTAGCTTCTATAGAGCATCATCACTGTCGGGTCTTTGTGCTCGCGATCGGTCCAATTGAATTATGGTATCCGACAACATTTATATCACTGTTAATGCTTGCACACTTGGTGCGCTAATTTGGTATTTTTACGCTCTCTAGGTCAAAGGTAACAGACAAAAAGAGTTCATCATTAATTTCGTTTCATTGGTACGCGCATACAAAAAAAACACATACATCCAAACAGGCAGAAATTGATCTGTAGCGTAAGTGCGTATTGTAGTCGTTTCGTTATGTCGAAGTCACATTATAGACGCTTGGTTGTATGATCATGAGGCTGTCTTGTTTGAGAATCTATTACAACATGCTGTTGTTCGTGACAGACGTCATCGTAGAGTGTATGTGATATGTGTCAGAGAACTTTTAGTGAGTGCAAAAAATGTATATCGTTTATTTTCAGAAAGTGGGGAGGAATTATTTGCGGTCTTAATCGAGTGATATTATTGTAGGGTCGATGGTTTTCAAAAATTTGAAAATCGTTAAAAGTTCAATGTTTTGTTTTACTCAGAAAAGAACCGCATAAAAGAAAATCTAAGCCAACTCCGACTCTAGCAAATAAAAAACCCTATATCCCATCTTTCGATGGCATTCTTATTTGGGGATATTAGGTTTTTGCGTATATTTACGGGTTTTTAATCAATGTACGAGAATTGTGTTTTTGGGTTATTTTAGGTAATGTGTCAATAACGCGCTCTAACTTGAAAATTTTATGCTTGTCAATTTTTTTTTGCAGATTTTTGATCTGAGCCTTACAAATATTCTTCATTCAGTATTTTAAAGTTGTATTTTGATTAAAGCAAGAAGATTTGCAGCTTTTATAGAATTTCGGTTTGTCTTACGATTTTTGAAAATGTTTGGTATTTAGGTAGCCAATATCCAATTTAGATTTGAGTTAGAAAGACCATAATTATGTAGGTCTTCTACTCTTGGGATGGTAAGATCTAGTTTGATTCTTTTGTGAAATATTTTGTTTTTTGATTCTTAAACTAAACGATTTTAGTTTTGAGGTTTCGAAAAATATTTATTGGTATTTTGTATTTGAGAATTATTTCAATGTCGCGAGGTCTGATGAATCTATCAACATTTTGTATGTGTATGCGAGTATTTTTTTCTTTGAATTAAATTTAGAATATTTTTTGTCACAAATTTTTGGAATTATGTCAATATTCCGCATTCAACTCATACATATTTTATTCCATTTCGATTACAGAAGTTATGTGGGATTTTTCTGCTTAAACCTTTTTGAATCTTTTAATTATTGTTTTCAGACAAGTGCTTGACTTTTTGCTTACAAACATGCTTAGCACCAAGAGCTGACTCTTAACAGATTTGACAAAAATGTCCAATATTCCAATTAAATGAAATTAAGTATTTAAAAATGTTTCGAATGTTAGTAATCAACACTTTAACAATAAAAGTTTTAAAACTGGTTTATGTAGCAATTTAGAGATCGATGATTTTGAATAAAATTTCGGGGATTCAGTCAATATCCTAACTAAAATTGCTAATTTATCTAATTTTTCATCAGCCAAGAAAGTCTCTATTACTTTTCCTTTTTTTTGGAAAGAAATAATTAGGATTATGTGAATATCTTATTTCTTAAAATATAAAAATTATACGATTGTTAGGTGGTCCTATATCTTTGTTTTATCATAGCTAGGTTTACTTTTTCCGCAAAATCTTTTCCAATATGAAATTTTGCAACGTGAAAAGTTATACGAATTGTGAATTTTGGGATTGAGACTTTAAAATAGGAGAATTTTGAATGTGTGGGGCTCAATTGTATAGAGATTTGTTTTTGTTTTCGAAACTACTTCAATATCCCACTTTTATTGTGAAATTTTTTTCCATTTTCCTATTAAATTATCAAGGTATTTTTCAATTTTCCATTTTAGCTGGTCTTCGTGGTGCTGCAAATATATGCAACATATGTTTTCTCATCTTTCCAAGTCCAACTGAACTCGAACTTCACATTCGAACTCATAATACCAAAGAGGATAACTTCAAGTGCTCCATCTGTGATAAAGGCTGTGCAACAAAAGTAAGTTAAATTTTTTTAATATTTTGTTTATAAATATTTCACAAAAAAAAAACATTAATTACTTGAGAGTTGCGGAATAAAAATATATAAATAAAAATAACATCAAAAACTTGTTGATATACAAAGCACATACGCATGTAGCATGTCAATCAATTGTTTGTTGATGTTGTCGTTGTTGATTCGCTTGCCGCCATCATTGTGGTGCTTGCCGCTTGGCCTCGCCCGGCCGCCTGGCCCTTCCCAAGGGATGTCTAATTAATCCTGAATGGAATGTACTTGTTGCCCATATAATCTAGTTGTCTTTTCTATCTTCACTCTTATAAAAATACGTATATATTCAAGTATAGTACCGCATCCATAGTGCGTAATATTATTTTTTGAAATTACTCTATGTGAGTTAAAGTATTGTATTAATTAAAATTGTCGGCATTATTTTGTGTAAGACCATAAAAGGCAACCATTTTGCACCATGTACCAACAAATTATGAGCTCAGATTATTAATTACCAGAAAGAATAAGAAGACCAAATTGATGATCTGTAAAGAGTGTGAAGGGGGTTTGAGTTGTGTGTCAGTGATGCCACTTTTTAATGAATTCCACTAAGGTTCTCTGTTTAAAGTTGTTCTTCAGAACTGCCTTTTCATTAGAGTGGCTGATAATGTTTCGAATATTACTCAAACATTATAAGAGAAATCGATTGTATTCGAAGCAACTTGAAGAACAAGGGTAGAAATGGATTCCAGCACCATTGGAATAGTCTTCGTATATTTCAACTGCAACTTTAACTCCATTTGTAAAGTTAGGCATAGACACTTACCAAACCACATTGCTATAATTTCTATATAGTGGCACCCACCATAAGCACTCGAACAAACTTAACACAGCCTCCTTGTTTGGATGGCTTTGGATACGTTGCTCCTGCGGGACCAAAACATAACCAACCACTTTACCAGAATTGTAACAATAATTATTGTGAATTCCCTGTTGATTGAGTAACTTGTATACGTATATGATGCTTGCCTTGATGGACGTGATTAGTAAGGCCGTTAATTAAAAATGTATTCCACGGGGGCATTGGATTTTCAAGAACTTCACTTTGGTATTTTTCTACAAGATTATATAAGAGTATATGTGAAAAATACTGAATAGTGAAATAGTGTTTAGTATAATAATATTTTATAAAGAGTGTTGAAGTTGATTTCAAAAATAATTATACATATATGTATATATATTTGTTACTTTAATTACATTGTATATTATTAAAAAGGCGTAATAGAGCATTATTGATGCTTTAACAGGTTATTTGAAATTTACAGAATTTAGTTGAAGTGAACAAAAACATTAAAGTCAATGTTGGAAGTTCTTTAAATTTCTTACTTTTAAAGATCAGAAAAACATGCGTGTTGTTTTCGTGAGAGTTGTTTGGTGTAATTTCTTGTATTAAGTTGTTCAAGTGCATTTCTGAACTTGGCAATGATACGATGGAAGAATTTTGATTTTGTTAAATTGAAGATATGAATTTTTGTGTAGTAGATGGGAGACAGAGAAATATTTAGTTCTAGCAATGACAAGTTTATTATTTATATCGAAGTTGAAGATAAAAACACTCGTCTGACTTAATTGCTGAAGACAGAGTCAATTCTTAGAACATGGATGTTGCTATTGTGTTGGGAATAAATTGTACGTAAAATTATCTTATAATTATCTTATCAGTTATGAAAGGAGTCTCAAAATGCAAAGTAAACAGTTTACCTCAATCAATGAATTGAATCAATTGTATCATCCTTATAACGAGAAGGGATGGGAAGATATGTATTTAATTAGATTCAGTGAAGAACAATGGGAGATATTCTAAATACAATTTCTCTAGACATTTTTTCCGTGTGTTTTATACTTATCTTATCAAACTTCGATTGGAGAGATATAGTTAGCTTTAATACTTATTTACTACCTTTAACTTTGTTAAGTTCCCATTAACAAAGTGGATTAAAAGAGGTCGATTTCAGAAGAAAAATTCATATACAATAACTTCCAAAAATTGTAATGCATTGATAATTGATGTTTAATAACTGACCAATAACTTTAAAATTAATAATTACATGCCTAACTTCAGGAGGGAATGTTCTCAAGAAATATATGCTAGTCATATGTAAAATCTGGGGCAATCAACGAGATTTATAAGTACGTATTTTTTTGTGTTTAAAAGGTTTAAAACCAATACCAAAAAAATCAATTTAAGAAAAGACGCAACGTGCAACACATTTAAGAACTTAAGATTTTGAAAAAGAGTTGCCAGCACAAAGATAACATAACTTTTAATTTAAAATGATTTTTTCCACTTAAAATATTCGTCCAAAATTGTTTAAGATTTGAACAGAAAAAGATCATGAACAAACAATATGACTTCAAAAATTGTCTGAAACAATGGATGGACAAAATTGTATAATCTTAAAAAAAGAATGAAGTTCAAATTAAAAAAAAAAAAACACCTCAAATTAAATTGAATTTTGTCCATATCGTTTGAAATCTTGCTAATAGAGAGGCGCAAGAGCTTGGAACAAATTTAAAATTCAGCTTTCAAAAATTAAAGGTTGTTAGGAGATAATTTCGCAGACAGGAGACAAAAGATTTTACTCAGCATCTTGGTTACGTTCCAAAGTTTTACACCTTGGTGTGGTTAAGTAAAAAAAATACAAGTTTAGATTTTGCATTCAAATTTAGTCTACTTTGTTTTTTATTTAAGTTTTAAATAAATCAATATCTTTTTTATCGAGCCATGTAGTTTCTTGTAAACATTACTACTTCGTAGGCGAAAAAATATGTTTCTTTTAAATTAGCAAACTTAACAATAATTGTCTTACACTCAAGTTCTACCGATTAAATTCTAGTTTTTGTTTGTTTTACAGGTATTGTTATTGTTGGATATGCGATCAATTTTGATATGACCAAAATCTAAATATGGAAATGTTGATTACACAGTATATGAGCGAAGTTAGAAAAAAAAAACAAGCTTAGCTTAACATATCATTAGTACGAAGGGATAAAATAAGTTTAAAATTTTGAGTTTGTTTGTGATGAAAATAATTTCATGAAGCGTTAAATTAAAGTCTAGTTTTTGGTTTTCTCAAAGGAATACGATGTACGTATAATCTCAGCTTTCTAAAAATTGCCATCTAGTAAAAATTATCATGAACAAGAGTTCTTTTTCCACTTCTCAATAATTGACTTCAATTAAATTTTGTCATACAGACAATAATGCAGAAAGATGCAAAAAGTTGGTTAAATCAAAATATCTCACGAACCTATAACTCTAGTGACTTGAATACATTTTGTATTACATTTTGCAAGATACCAAAGAAAGGAGTATATTTTTGGAAAAAAAAATCCAATTAAGGGTTTTTTATAAATCAAAAAACTGAAAAAAAAAATAATTTAACAGGTCGAAAAAATGATGTTATCTGCAAAACAATTTTGTGGAACGAAAAATAACGTTTTCGACAGCTGTTAAAATTTTGAGAAAAATCGAATTGACATATTTTTTTACAAAAAATAAAAACCTACCAAAAACTTTATTAACAGTTTTAAGAAAAATTGATTTTTGACTCAAATATCGTTTCAAAAATTTGAAACATTAACTTCAAACTAATTTCAACTTTTAAAAATATTATTGCTTAAATTAGGTAAAATTTTGAGTAAATTCGAATTGATAGTTTTGTTAATAAAAAATAAAAATCTAAAAAAGAACATTGCTAAAAGTTGGTAAGAATTGACTCAAATACCTTTTTTAAAAATTTGTCATTTTAGCTTCAAACTAATTTTATCTTATAAGAAATATAATTTTCCACATTTGGTTAAAAAAAAAAAACAAATATCTTTTCAAAATTTTGAGACACAGGCTTTAAATTAATTTTATCTTATGAGAAATATTGTTTTCAACATTCACTAAATTTTTTTCGAAAAATCGAATCAACAGTTTTTTTTTATTAAAAACCTAAACAAAATCAATAAAATTTGGTAAAAACAGATTTTCGAATCAACTATGTTTTCAAAAATTAAATTGTGCAAGTGCTATACTAAATTGGTTTTCGACTAAAAATCTCGTTAACAAAAATAGATTTTGAAATCAAACTATTCCATCTTAAGCAAAATATTTTTGGTAATTTTTAATTTTTTTAGAATAATTAAGCTGACAATATTTCTAGCAAAACACGTAAAACTGCAAACATTTTAAAGCAGAAAAATCGACAGACTGGATGGGAAGTTATGAGTGTGCGTTGCATCCCAGCCTCTTTTTTTTCATTTTAGTTTTATAATTTAATCTAATTTCACTTCATTATAATTATGTTTGTTATGTTTTGTATACATTTTATTTTAATTTTATTATTTTATTTAACGTTTATTATTTTATTTTATTTTATTTCATACAATTTTTCCTATTTTGAAAAAATAAATATTTGCCTAGGTTTGAAAACTGTACTCTTAAACATTTTGCAACGTTTTTATTTCTTGAGTAAAATAAAAGACGGACTAATAATAATTTTTCCCCGAGCATAAATACCAAAACCTTGGAATTTTTCAAAATTATTCTATTGCTTAAAAATGCAAAATCATATAAATATTCTGCCTTTTGTCTTCATACAGTCAAAATTAAGAATCCCAAAAAATGTTGCACATTAAATACTTTTCATTCCACAATATTATTTTCCATTTAAATTTCGATTAAGATCCGCCGCATTGTCGTCTGTCTGCAATCTTAAAAACATAAAAATAAAATCTGCAATATGAACAAACTTATGCACATACTTATACCTCATCTAATATCTCTAGAGCAAAATTTATTTGAGAAACAAAAAGAAAACACAATAAAACGCTTTTCATCTGCAAGATGCATATGCGTTGCGGCAACATCCTTCTGAGGAAAAACCCGAGCTGGCCACCCCATTAGCACCACCAACTACCCTTTCCCCCATTAAATAAAACAACAACTGGACTTGGCATGGCCCCCCAACGCACCGTACCGCACCATGTCATATAAATACGATATTATATTTTTTGATGTATTGTTAATGCCGTCTACAATATGAAATATCCCATCATCTCTGGTATCTATGACTAATGACAATGTTCATTATTTTCAAGTCAAAATATAACACAAAACACCCAACAACAAATAAAAGTGATAGAAGAGATTCTTTGGAAATGATCCAAATTCTTTGTGTTGCGCAGACACAATTTATTCCAACGACCGAAGCCTGAAGACCGATAACGACGAGAACGAAGACGGGGATGGTACTCCCATAAGCCCCACTAGTTTGGCGTTTTTTCTTCTTGTTTGGAACTTAGGAGATTTGTACCTACATCTGCAGCGCATTGTTTAAGCCTAAATGTCCTAGCAGTGATATTCGCAACAATACTTTTATGGCGCGGCGGGATATTACACATAATTCACTTGTTGGAATATAACTGCAACCGATCCAAAACGAAGTGAGGAGTGGGTTTGGACTAGGAGACAAATCATATTGTTATAATGGGATTTTGAATCTTTTGTAGAGCGTGCGTGTGTCTAGAGTGTCTGCTGTGAATTTTACGTGAGTGTGTTCGTCGGGTGGGCTGTGGGCCTAACTCTACTTGCGACGCATATATTCGATAGAAATTTTTAATGAATCGAAAATTTTAAATAATTACCAAGATCACAATGCGTGCAGACAATGTTTTATGACATTTTAGGATTTACATCTCAGAACAGAATAGAAAAGAACATGAACGGCATGTTTTAGGATTAGTGTTGGATCTATCGGCGGCGGCGGTGGTAGATGGTGCATGTACCGTTCAATCTAGATTTTGGTTTTGTAAGTTATGGTATCACGTCATGCTGTTTGCCGGACAGATATAGATTTGCACTTGTATGAAATTAATTTTAAATCTTCAAAAAAATGTTCAACAATGAAAATTTGTAAACAATTTTTCGTATTTAAAATGAAATTGAAGTCTTCGTTTTTAATTTGTATTGTATATTTGAATTGCAGACCGTTCTGTTAAAAAAGCAGTCCGTTTTAGGACCAATTCATGTCATTTCGATAAAACTTTTACTCTAGATCTTAGAACTGCAACATGATTACATGAGTTCGTCTCTCTACCACTTGCACATCATGGAGTCTCTTCTCAACCTGTTTCTTTTTTCGTGGAAGACGAATTTGGCTGCTTAATGTTGCATTGGCTTATTATAATATTTAAAACGACAAAATTAGTGAACTTTTTAAAAGTTTCTTAATACATCGATATTGGACCATTTATTTACTGCAAAGGATATGGTCTCTGTCTCTCATAAATAATTCTCGAATTGGTCGTACTCTTTGACAAATAACCATTTTGGAGAAACTAAATAAATCCGAAGAGATTCGATGTTAAGATTTCCCCGTCTAGTCTTTCTCTAAATTTTCGTTTTCTTTTTGCAGGAGGAATTCCATCACCACATTTTGTCCCACAGATTGCGTCGCGATTCTGAGGATTCTATGCTTAATCAAAATTCAAATAATTTCCCGCACGATGAGGCTCACATAGAAATGAGTCAAAAACCACCATCGGAAATATCCACCAATACCAATACCACAACCACCACTAATCACGATAATCAAATACCACCATTATCTCCTACCGGACGAGATTCATCTTCAACTATGACCTCGGATAATAATAATGTAGGAGGTGATGCTGAACATTCACTGATGAAAATGCAACTCCGTAAGGAAATTTTCCAACGCGAGATGGCAAAAAAATGTCCTCCAATCAATAAATTTCCTTTTTAGTTTCTTCACTCCCCACTGAACCACATCACAGGCATCAATCATCGTCATCGGATTCATCACAATTCACACCCAATACTCTAATCAAACAACAAGAACTTCAGCAAAACGCCCAAGAACCACCGGCGAACAATAAACACTTCTGTACGGTTTGTCGAAGAAATTTCAGCTCCAGTTCGGCCCTGCAAATCCATATGAGAACTCACACTGGAGATAAGCCATTTCAGTGTAATGTCTGTCAGAAGGCTTTCACCACGAAAGGAAATCTTAAGGTGAGTTAGAAACAGAAAGCTTCTGATATCAGAAAATTATTTCGGAAAAATCATCTAATCGAAGAAAAACCGGGGTAATTTCCACACAGATGACAAGTGTTTGTTGTTCTTTTCTGATTTAAGGTTCATATGGGAACGCATATGTGGACGAATCCAGCATCAAGACGAGGTCGTCGAATGTCATTGGAACTTCCGATGCATAGGCCTAATTTACCTCCATTAGGGACACATCAAGATTCTGAACTTATGTCGAGAAGACCAGAAATATTCTTCCCCTATTTACCACCATTCTTCAATGGTTTACAACCAAAGGTACACATTTCTTTCACACAGGGTTGATCCTAAAATAACTATTATATTTGTATATAGCCTGTTGATCTTCCACCTGGATCATTCCCCGGTCTCCCACCACCCCCATTCCCGAATGGAAGTGCCCAGAAGTACTCCGATCTTATGGGATTTGGTCCATTCCTAGGTGCTCCATACAACTTTCCACCTTTACCGAACATGGACCGTCAACCTAGCAAATCGCCATCTTTAGATGAGAAGAATTCAAGAAGTCCTCAACAAGAAAGTCCAACAAATCAGAATGGACCTTTATCACATCGTCATCAGCAGCAATTTAACAATCAACAACAACAACAATCTTTGTCATCGTCATTAATGAAAAAGAATTTTCATCATGATGAATTTGTCAAAGGCTGAAGTTAAGAAAAATAAAAGAAAAACAATTTTAAAAAATGTATACCGATGATCAAAGATTAAAAACACACATATCCTTTATTTATATAAATAAAAAACATTTAAAAAAATAAAGATATCAAAGGATATCTTAGCAATACGTTGGCATTTATTGAAGGAATAAAACATGAATTGCATTAAGTTTTGTAAAAATTAAAATAAAATTAAAAGAAAAATTGAATTGAAATATAATAAAAGCTTAGACTATTAGTTTGTAGTGGTATTTATGCTGTATATGTATATTTAATCTAGGCTTTTAAGAACTAAAAATTAGAACTATGAATAAAGAAGTATGAACATTTAAAATTAAGCTTATTTTTTACTTTTGGTACATGGTTCAGATATGAAAACATATATAAATGAAACCCTATAATTACAGACAGGATAAGTATAACTAAAATTCCAGAATTTAAGTTTTTGATTCTGGAACATCTCTATACAGTTTTTTTCTTATGAAACTGCTTGAATTTTTAAATTAAAATTAAGCTAGGGGCAAAGGAATCAAAGTTCTTGGACTTTTTACTAAGGACTAAACAATTTCAGAATCCAATTCATTTAGGGAATATATTCTAGGAATGTACGCAATAGAACTTTGTTTTTCATATCTGCTCCAATATTGCTATAAGAACATAACTGCTAGAAAGCAACTACCAGACTTCAGACGCTCTAAACTCTTGCTAAAATCTGTTGAATTTTTGTTTTAAAAACAAATTTCTAGCTTTCAATCTATAAAAAAATGTTATACGATTGACAAAGCTACTAACTACTACAAAAACTTAAGCCTTTCATCAAAAATGCAACTTTTTTTATATAACCGTTTTAATCCTCCTTTGATAATCCAACTTATCTCCTTCTGATGAACTTTCAACCTTGAAGCAAGCAGTAGTAGGCACTGAAATGTAACCACTGCACTGCAATGAAACCGAAATAATTTCAAAAATGTGTGCTAGATTTCAATTGGTTTGGATCTGCTGGACTTTATTTGCAAAACTATAAGAATCTAGAAAGTTGAATGCATTAAGTCCGATCTATTCGTAACCTACTCTTTATAACGAGCTACTGGAATAAAATGTTTACTTTTAGAAGTAAACATAACTGCTGCAAGCAAATAACTACTATGTTACTTTTGGAACAAGCAAAGTTCATGTCTCTGTAACTACTGGAATCTATCTGCAAGAATCCAACAGCAGAATCTAGATTCTGAAGTCAAGTCTCTAGCTTGTAAATCCTAGTACATGGCTGTAGATAAGAGCAATAACGTCAGAACTATATTCAGTAATATAACTCTAGCGACATGAACGGCTGAAAGAATTTTTAATCTTGATTTTTGTTGATAGGAACTGCTTGAATCTTAGAGTAAGTAACTGCTAGAATCTGTCCATTTGAATGTAGGATTACAGCGTTAACCTAGCTAAAAAAATATATTTGTAAGAAGATGCATGAGAGAACTGGAAGAATTTTCTAAACTGCAAATTAAGCTCTGCCCCAAAACTAAGTTTTAAAAGTTAATATCTAAATAATTTTCGTGGAATCCAATACCTAAAATCGATCAAATATGATCTCGTGCCGCTGGCTGGCATTTCAGCCTTCTTTCCTTGTTCACCAAAAAAGCTGATTCACACTCCTACATCATCACATTATTTATGTCAAATAAAGTATTTTTTGTTGTTCATTTTCAAACATTTTTTCTTTAATGACTCATGAATTCTTAAATTGTGTTAAATATCTTAATCGAAATTAAAACGATGTTTTTCTGTTTCAAAAATAAAAAAAAAACACATCAAACAAAATTATCCAGAATATGGAATTCAAAGTATTTTCCAAATCATATAGCATTTCATATAGCCCAAAGCGTAACATTCAACAGATTTGTCATATAAACTGTGTACCACCCATATAAAGTTTTCAAAAAACATAAAAATAAACACCCAGACCAGACTTTCGATCTTGTCGTGTGCCTCAACCTCTACAACTTCGGTTCTACAACTTCTGTTTCTGTTTCTCGTTAACAATATTCGAACAGATGCGTTCTACAAAATCGAAAGAACAAAAATGATATAAAATTAAAAACCAAAGAAATTATTATTTCTAGACCGAGACATCTTTGTCTGGGCCGAATTAAAATTAAAATCTGGAAAAATTGTTGAATCTTTTTCTCTCTGGGGCATAAACTACGAGTATCTATACAAACAAAATATGTTGCAACATCACAGCATCTCTTCAACATCAAACAGTAAAATATTTTGACAGCAGGAGACCTTTTGATTCCTTGGTAGTTTCTCATTTTCCACATTATGCAATTTTCCCAAGAAATACAATTTATTTTGTCCTCAAGCATTAGAGAGATTGGAAGTCGTCATAATAAGTTATTGTGGATGCCCTGCGCCTTCTTCGTCGTCGCCGTTAGCTAAAAGAGGTCGAGGCTGAGAAGAGTAGCTATGATCATCTTCATATCATATTATGAGACTTATGGTGGATCATGGTTTTTAGTTTGGACGGTATTTTACAATTTTCATAAAGTGTCATATGGCAGTGGGATATGTATTTTTGCAGACGACAAAGTGCCAATTTGTTTCATCCTCGCAACTAAAAGAGAAGGGGTTGTCAGACAGAGGCTAGACTATGGTGCAGTCGGTGTACGACATATTTCCAGACGGAAAATATTGTAAGTTCCCTTTGATAGCGGTGAGCTACATTAATATTTCTCATAATTCATCTAAATATAAGTACAAACCTGTTAAAGGTGCCTATGCAATGCATGGGACTATAAGGGAACTAAATGCACTGTGTAGAATTACTCTTGCTGATTTTTTTCAGATCTAGGGTTTCTGAATAAAGCACTTATTAGTAACATAAACATTTCTTTAAACAGTAAACATTTTTGTTTATTAGTAATACATTTCTTAAAATATGATATCCATTTTTTTCTAGACATTTAAATATTTCAAAGTGTCATAGTGTTAAATATAAACGTTTTAACATAAGCACGATGTTAGTTTAAAAAAAATTAAATTAAAAGAAGAATGATGGAGTGTGACACACTATCTTTCAAGTTTGTAGTACGTGCCTACCGAAACATATGAAGAACAGATTTTTTGAAACACATGAAAGACAGATAATATTCTAAATGAAATAACTAATGCCCGTATTATTATTTAGCTACTAAAGTTACTGCATTTATGATGTATTTGAGCTTTGGGAGATAAGACATACATTTTTGAAAAAGAGTTCGAGATAAAAATAACAAAATCTTAAAGTTAATGAGTATACTGGTAAAAATACGAACTCACTTTAAGATTCACAAGTCATACATTTTCAAAAATTAAGTATATTTTTCAAGAGTTTTCCTTTATTTAAGTGTTGTCAGAGTTTAATTCATAAATTTAATCAAAACAAATAATTAAAACCAAAATTGAAACAAACAAAAAATTGAACGAAAAATTTTCGATTTAAAAAAAGTTTTAAAACAATGCAAGAAGTTGGTGAAAATTGTCGTTTCGGAATCATTTTAAAGATTTTACAAAAAATGTTTCAAAACCTTTTTTTTATCTGGACACACCTTTACAGTTTTTGATAGTTTATTTCAGAAAAACGGTTTAACGAACTATAAATACTGATGGCTAATGTTTCTGTAAGACCTCTTCACAAAATAAGGTTATAATTTCAGAAAATTTCCAAAAATATTTAAAAAAACCTATTTTTTTGTTAGCTTTTTTCAAAACAACGTAGAATTGTAAGAAAATATTTCTGCTCAAAAACTTATAATCCATTTAAAATTTGTAAGTTTTGTCGTTATATGGAGACTAAATACTAAAATCAGTTAAAAACTTGTCAGAATAAAATGTAATAAAGTTATTCGAAGCTACTATTTACTAAACTTAAATGTTTTCTCTTAAAATTTATTTTTGAAAATGTTTGACTACTTATATTATTTAGAAACTAAGCTGAACATATAAAATATGAAATGATATTTTGAAGTCTTTCTAAACGTAATGGCATTTCACAGAGGTACCAAAATGCTTGAGCTTATGCACCCGTTGCTTTTGTGATTTGAAAGAGTAATTTGTCGAAAAGACATGAGATAGTAATTTACTTTTATCAAATAATAAGATAAAATTCATAAATGATTGTTTTTAAAATAAGTTCCTGTGTATCAATATCGAGTATGATTATTGAAGTAATAACGTTTAGAACATTAAGAAAACTAATCGAAAAACAAACGTTGTACATTCGTTCTCTTGGAATATTGACATATTTTGAAGTATTCAACTTATATACTAAAAATTATCTAAAATAAAAATTCGATTTCTTTCATTTGTAAATCAGAAACAACACGTTTAAAGAAATTCGATATATTCCCGATTTAAACCAGTTTAAAATAAAATAATGTCCTTGGAACTCTACTCTTAAATTTTAATTCAAATTATAATTTGTCTAGGTCGATAAAATTTTTCAGAATTCCAGATGATGCTATTCGTCGAATAGTGTAACATTAGGACTGATACCCATAACATTTAATTGTTTTGAGTTATCTGCATCAAGGATAAATAGCACTAAATTTTGTACTAAAAGTATTTCAATATTTTTTTAGAACTATTGAAATGTGCTTGAAGTCCACCCCTTGCTCCACACAAAATTTTGCAAAGCACTTAAACACCAATGAAAAACGAAAATAGTTCAGTGTTGCATCTGCCATGTTATTTATGACGTGGGAGGCACGATGCCATATATTAAATATATGAAGTTATGTTAGCGTAAAACCACACACTTTTGTCTAATAATTTTCCACATTAACGTTGCGTGTGTGCTTATGACACTTATGCGTAATTAAATAGCGGCGCTAATTTATCTGTGACGCAGACGATTAGATTCGCAGTAATTAAAAATCATCAAATCAATTTAGAAGAAAAAAAACTCAAAACCATCATCGTCGCCAAAAAAGTGAAACCTTTCGAGACAACAAAATATGTTTTATCAAACGTGCCACATCGACTCGGCCACTCCAACTCCAGAGTCCACAACATGCGATAGCCCACCACAAAAATGTTTGCCCTTCCTTTGCGGCAAATTCCTATTGATTCATCCATCGACTCCTGCGCTAATTGTTTTATCGAGCTATTTGCTTCTATTAAAAAAATAAAACAAACTAAGAGAAACAAAAATGAAATCAAGTTTGAAGATTTGCGCTCTTCTTCGTCTTTACCACAACCGCACAATATAAGAACGTATATGTACTCCGCAGTCGTAGTCGTTAGCCGGCAGCAGTTTCAGCTTTAACTTCGGCTTCACTCTGAGTCTTGTCGGCAAGTTCATCTCTGGGTATATAACGTCATGGCCTTAGGGTGGTAGAGTTGCAGTGGCGGTGGTGGTGTCCAAGTCCAGGTCCAGGCCAACGAATATGTGCCCAGACCTCTGCTCCTCACATGCTCCGTGTGTCGGATTGGTGAATATTTTGTTGTTGCTGTTTTAAGTCATGTGTGTTGTATAAATGTAACTTCGGCAGCGGCAGCAGCAGCAATATCTACTAAAAAGTAGAGGAGTCGATCTTTTTGCATGTAAATGTAGTCCGACCTTGCTGGCGCGACCCACCTGCGTTTTGCATTTTCATAGATCCCATGCGCACTCCACATAGATAGGTAGGTCTATCCAACAGTTTCCTCCTCCTACTTTAAAGTGTATAGCGAGACAGAGACTTGAGCTAGAGTTGGCATTTTTCGTTCGTCTGAAACACTCTCTGTTCGACTAGGATGCTGTCGTTGGCGGCGGCGTCGTCGTCGTCGTAGTCATTGGCTTTGGCATGCTGCCGTGTCTATATAGGAGCCTTCTTGGCATGCTGCTTCTGCTGCTGTTACTGCTGCTAGTGATGGTGCTGTTGGCAATGGACAAGGGCACACACATCGGATAAGAGAAGCTCGCGATCTGTGGGAGCAATAGTCAATTTGCAGAGGCTGAATACTGTTTATTATGGTTCCCGATAGCGTCTTACAAATTTTTCCCATGTCTTAATTCATAAAGGAAGCTTTGGCCGTTCGTAGTTCTATACAGTCTTGGAAAGACTCTGCTTCTCTATCTCGCTTTAACTTAATATACAGCTTGTGTTCTTTTTCTTTCTTCTTTTTTTTTTTGGACTGTGTGATCAATCTATGCGAAGTTGTGGCACTCAGAAATGTTAAAGGAACCCACCGACCGACCGAACGTACGTATTTTGGCATTGGACTTTGCCAATAGCTCGCTAAAGGTGGTGACTTTAAGGCTTTTATACAAATATTGAAGATGGAAGATATCCATCCGATCCGACTTGGTTTATAAGACTTCATAGACTTTGTAAACGCAATTTTGGCATTTAGGCTGTTTTTTTCGTTGTTGATGTTTGGAACTCTAATGCAATGCAATTTGTGGAAGACTAGAATTTTGAACCTGCAAGTGACGGAGGACGGTGATGGCGGTGATCGTCAGTGGGATGCACATTTGGCCTTGATGAAGATGCTAATTAGTTTAAATTTATACAAAACTTAACATTGAGAAGGTCATAAAAAGTCTCTAAAAATTACAAATGGAATAAATGTACAAATTGAAGTTTCCGCCATTTATGTACTTACATATGTATTTGTTAACAATCCTTACAGACATTTCGGAGTTTTTGATTTTTGATCACAAAATTGTTTATTTATTTTGTCTCAAAAAACGCCTGAAGTGAATAATCCTAAAACCAAATTTTAATTCAATAGACTTAATAATTTAGGCTTTAGGGGCGAAGACAGACAAATTGACGGAACAAATCGTAATGTTGATTAAAATCTCATTTTTTTTAAAGTTAAGAGTTGTCAGCACTTTAAGAAAGGAAGAAAAAGACTGATTTGCGATTATGCTTGTTTTATTTTCCTAACAGTTCAGTGTGTTTTGGAAACAGAGCATTTACAATAAAACCTGCTTGCAGAACTCCGAAAAATCTATCTTAAGAGCAAAAAGAAAAAAGGATTAAACGCAGCAACAAATTTATTCTACGTTTTCAATTTCTCTTTGTTTTTCATAGTCATCAAAATTTAAAATGAAACCAAGCGGGTTTCTAAATTAAACAAAAACTTTGACGTTTCGCTCTACCTTTCAACGGGGATTTACTGTGCTGCTAATGAATAATTTTTACTAAGTTAAATAATGTTTCAAAACTTTTGGTAGTTAACAAATTTCTTTTCAGAAGAAAATTATTGCGTTTCGCTTTAACTTTAAAATATCAACAACTTCTCGATTATTTTATTGTTAGGCTTGCCAACAGTTCCGCAAAAAGGGCAATTATGGCAATTTAAAATCTTCTATTAGTTTTAGGACATTTTTGTTACTGCTCAGTTTTGAATAGTAAGAATTTGAAAAAAAAAAAAAATTATTCCCCCTCCCCCTCCTAATACCTGAATGCCAATGACCAATAATATTTTCGAAGAATAGAAATGAAAAATGTTTTAAGGAATATTATTTATTTTTCTGTCATTTGCGTATAGTTTTGTCCTTTTTTTAATATTCCTCAGCACAACTTGACCGTATTCTTCCGGTCTAATTACCATGTATTACATCAAAATTTTGACGCAGACAAATATTTAATTTAATTTTTTCCCCCAAAAAGCTGAATTAATTATTCTGTAAAGGTTGTCCTCCGCCTGTGCAAGCAAACTTATTAATTCGATCATTAAGATCACTTTCACATTGCGTTCAAAAATCGCATAAATAAAAGTCCCGAAAATTTAATTTATGCATTTTACCGGCCAACTGAATGGTCGCGACGCGACGGACGCAACGGAAGTGACGAACGAACCGGACAGTCATGCCCCAATCCGCTAGTGATGGTTAAAAATGTCACGTCATGCCTTGGCGACAATTAACTTATAAGAAAGATGATGCAGATGTAGAAAGTTGAGTGAAGCACTATTTTATTATATTTATTTTGAATTGGCTTAAGTCCAAATGATGCCGAGCATCTTCTTTATAGTCAAGTGAAGTAAAGCATCAGTGAGAAATATTATCCTTCGTTTGATCATCGTTGTCGTCGCTTTTCTTCATCGTCAACGAGTCTGGGAGTCTGCAGTGCTGCGATGTAGTTGAAAAGCAACCTTCAAAGTGTCAATTTGGTGTACCACCACGGTTGGTGAGTTGACACTCCATGAACAATATTTTCCTCACCTAGAGTTATTGGTCGGGTATTATAAGCTTGTTAGCTGAGACCTATGCTGATGCGGCGGTGGTGATGTCTTCCGATGGGATGAAGATTCTCCCTTTGGATATTGAAAGTCCCGGCAGTGCAGCGGGGTTCTATCTTACCTGCCAATTCGGCACACAAATACACATATCAGCTATTCGGGATCACGAGTGGCGGTCTACATCAGACGGCCGCATTGCACTGCAAGGAGATAGCAGATTAAACGACCGACTAGGACACTCTTAACTCCTTGATGCTATATACAACGATGATCCGACGAAGATGATGATGATGATGATGATCTCCACTTAGAGATTGGGCTATTGGAGTAAATGTCGTGACACAAGTGCAACGCTTTTCCGTTCTATTATATTGGGGGAATAGATTGGAGGCACTTCTCAAGAGCTATAGGCTCTACGGGCATATACTTATATACCTTGCCTACCTTTATAGATTTTCTCAAAAGACGTGATTGTCGTATCGTGGTTATAAGTCGGTGATTCGGGCCGGAGCGGCGGCTCTGCACTATTGCCTATAGTATATTCAACGACGACGTTTTGTCGTTTATATATTTGCGTTGTTGTTCTCCGTTGCTTTTCTGCACTACGCTAGTTTGGTCGTTGGGCTGTTCGCTTAAGCTAATCATCGTGAACACCTTTCGTGAAGCGTGCGATGAAAATTACTCAGAAAAAGTGAGAAAACAAGAACGTTTTTAACAAATCGCAAATTTTTCATTCTCTTCAGATCTCCTTCTAAGATGACAGATGAGCCGAAAGTGTTTTGCCATCGTCATCATCATCTAGTTTTGTTGTTGTTGTTGTTGCTATTGTTGTTGTTCTTAACTTAGTTGAAGTCAGTCTAAAGGATAAATTCTAGAATTTGAATTTGGAGCAATGTTACATGTCAAGTGATGAAGATCGTGAGGATTCTGACGAGGTGAATAGAATTGGAGCACCACAACTTGAGATGATGTTTGATTCTAAGATATACTTATAGGTATGGCGCGACAGTGAGCGGCTAAATGTTTGTTGCAATAATGTTGCAAAATACATTGGCCAATTGTTAAGTTGTTGTATAAGATTTTCGTTGCAGAATAGAATCGGGATAAATAGTTGTTTAACGTGTGACTTTGTTATCACGGTTTAAAAATGGGGTTTTTTGAACAGTATTTTGTGTCGATGGGTTATACCGCATATGTTAACCTTAGACGATCAAATTGGTGTTAACTGAAAAATTAATTACCTTCAGAATTAATCATGGTTCAACACAATAAACACAAAGCTGAAACTGGAACAGCAGCCGTAATTGCTGTCAAAATAATTCGTTTGGATGAACACAGCCTTAGAGGGACAAGTTGGAAAATCTCTTAACAAACATTTCAAATGATATTTATTTGTTTAGTTTTAGAAAATGTAGAATATTTGTATAGTATATCTTGTACAAAGTTTTTTTCACTTAGTCATGTCCGTCAGCTGTCAAATTGACACTATTTTAGGGTTTCCAGGAGTTAGCGTTTTATTTTTACACTTCAGAAAGTAGTTAGCTTATAGTAAGCTTCAAACTAAGATCAGAGACTCATCATAAGTGGATGTGTTAGTTGTTAATAAGAAAATAATACAATTAAAGCCTAACACACGCACAAAATACAAAACATAATCAACATTTGAAATTAATTACATATAACAGAACAAAAACAACCAGGAAAAAAGCTTTGCAATGGGCCTTTAGTTTGTAATATCCGCCTTGTAACCTTTCTTGAAAATTGGTGTTAGAAATGACTTCTTCCATATACTGGTAAATTTGCCTGTTTTAAGAGAAAGTTTGAATAAGAACGTAAGGTTCAACTAAAACATTACTACAATTTTTAATACTATCAGGGGAATAACATCAGGATCGGCTAAGCAGTCATCATTCAGAACGGATAAGAGATCAAGGACCGTACTCTGTAGCACAGGAATGTGACTACAGCTAGTTTGCGAAAAGGAGTGAAGATCATGAAAATATACTTCATCAACTTCTTGTCAAGAAAAATGTCGAAAGGGGGTGATATTTATCAATAATAGTAATTCCTTATCTAGATTCTAGAACAAGAGTACTAATAGCGTCAGAAGAAAATACTTTCTTGAGAATTCGATTTTGTGTGTTTTTGATACATCTTTTTTGCTGTAAGTCAGTAAGAAGGATTTTATAGAAAAAAGGAAGTTCCAATTGTGAAGAAGTAAGAGAGGCTTCAAGGCAGGATTTGTCTTTAGATGGAATCCAGTCAGTGTGTGGTAAATTAAAGTTACCTAAAAGTAAAATATTATTGTCAGAGCAGGACAAATTGATAAGAAAGTGTAATGCTAAGGAGAGTTAGCTCTAAACAGACTCCAATTTTTTTTTGAGGAATATAAACGTTTAAAATGAAAATGGTGTAAGTCTGTACCATTATCCTAACATAGGCCAGTTTAACTGATAGTTCAAAGGGAAAAGATACAAAATAAAAGAAATGTGTATTTTTTACCGGTAAAAGAACACCTCAACCTAAATCCTCTGCATTACCAATATGTGACGATCGTTTCTGTAAACTTCGAACTCTTGACTGCAAAGTTCAATGTCGGAAAAGCTTAAATTAAACCAAGTTTCTATTAAAACGAATACGTCATGTGGCAATGATTGGGAGTTAAGAAAAATGTCAGCAGTCTTAGAGTTAGTAGAACTTTAGAGAGAGTAGTATAAACAAAAAATAATAATTGATTTTCGGAAAATACTTAAGCATGCATCAACCCATAGCAATTTGATCCCTTATTTGTTATTCACTATTTTATTAGAAACGGTTGCAATGATTCAATTAGTATAAATATCGATTTTAATTAAATTAATCTACTTCCACGCCCACTTTTTAAGACTTTTCTAGATTTGTGTATTAACTTAGATAAGCTACCAAACATTCGTTTTTAAGAAAATGTATTTGTTTCAACTTATAATCTTACTATAACAGGTTCTCCAATATAAATGTGTGCAAGCTGTGACAATCGATAGCAGCAGCTGTCAAGTTGCAATCAATGGGTGCCCTGGTTTAGTTTGGTTCAGCATGCCGTCGCGTCTTGCCCTTCCTATTGGCTTTTCGATCTTTTATAAATTACACCTAACACAAAATTCTGATAATTTAATATTTTATTAGCCGAACTCATTTTAAAATTATTATAACATTTTGAAACTAAACATTCCATTAAAAAAAGGAACGTTAGGTACTTGTCATATTTTTTTAGATATCAAAAATTTCTCTTTTTCTATTTTTAATCATAAAGTACAATTATCACGAAAAACACGCTTTATTTTTGGACGAAGGAAAAAAAATGAAAAACCTATAAAATATTGTTTTATAGAGATCAGTAATGTTTTTCTCTGGAATTCAATATTTGCATGAAAACTTTTCGACTAGATAAACAAGCACTGATGTGTAGCATCCCTATATGCACTAGTCAAATAGGTAGTAGATGCGGTATAGTTGCATCACACTATAGTATATTCGCTAGGTCAACAAAGATGGAAACATTGAATTTATTTTCCCAACAACCAAAGCTCGTAAATTTTCTAGCTCAACACAAAACAAAAATGAAATAAAAAATAAAAAAAATATCTATCTAAAGCCTTTAAACCGGTCTCTAAGCCCTTTGCAAAATCCCGCCAAAAACAAAGCAAAAATAAAATCCTAAATGCACTCAATTCCATCGGGATAACATAAGTTACACTCAGCATCAACATTTATATAGTATAGAAGCGAGAGTTTAGAGATGTATAGGAATAGAAAACAGATTGCAGTGTATACCTAGCTAAACGCATAAGGAACACGTCCAGCATATAACTATGAGGCAACATAACACCACCGCCCTTCCAACTTTATACACACGAGTAATATGTACCAGAATATTCCTCTGGGATTGGGATCTAAGTTGGGCAGCACTGTAACAATAATACAAAACATTACACAACCAAAAAGGTACACTTCGACCAAAAAACTACAACAACAACAAAAAAAAATGGAAAAAATATGCGCGCTACTGTTTGGACATTTCTGATGCCACCATCACCAATGCCGAGCTTCGACCATCGCAGATATAGTGAAATGCACTCCTACATTGTTTATGCCTGAATATTGCTGTAATATCTAAATGTCCTTCTTGCCAGACTTCGCATATAGGCTAGGTACCCCAGTTATAGTTGCAGTCTCACATATCCTGATCGGCTGCAGCTAGACTCGTATACACTCCTCGCCCAATCCAATTGTGTTCCATCCAATTCTTCTACGAGCATAGGCAAAACACAAAAAGCGCGTGTACCATTTTGCAATGTTTATTGCGGCGGTTGTGGAAATTAAGAGGCCATGTCATCTCCAGCTCTGGAACTGGTATTGGTACTGGTATTGGCACTAAAACTGGCTGATATGGAGGAAGAAGAGTCCCACAATCCCATAGTTCGTTGTTTTGTTTGTATATGAAGCTGTTGTATGAAAGCCCCAGCGATGAATCCAACATTTGGCCAGAATGCGCATCATATAGACAGAGACACGCACTGTTTCGCAATTGTACTCATAGACAACTCAGCCAAACGCTTCTGTAGCCGATCCGGCAGAATAGAGACTCTCTCTCTTTTCTAATTCTGTTTCTATTTCCAAAACAAGTAGTTTTCAAAGTTGGTTGAAATTTCCAAACCTAATCGATGGACGGGAATTGTTTTTTGCATTTTGCTGCAAATCCCTCTTTGATCTAACCGGCCTATAGTTTAGTTCTTATATTCCTAACCTCCTGCTCCTGCTTCAGCTTCTGCTTTTGTTGGAACTACTAAAGCGCCTCGTCGTCGTTTTTGTCGTCATCATGTATGCGCACATTATTTCCTATTCCTATGAATTTAGGAAGCAAAAGCAAGAGTTTCTGTTTCTACTTTCTGCATATGGATATCGTGACATTCATTTGGAGAGACAAACAATAGGGCACGATGTTGTTGTGCCGAAATTGTGGCATTTATGGAACACACGCACAATGTCCCTTTCCAATATAAAACGAATCTATAACCAAACCGAACTCCAAAACCAAACCGAACCGAACTGAATCGAACAACATGTCCGCTTTCCGCCTGCCGTTGGTATAGGAAACGGTTATATACAAAAGGGATTCGTTTTGTTTAGGTACGAGTATCAAAATGAGGCAAATTTATTTCACGCCGATACTAAATCATACAACGGGGACTAGAACTATACTTTCCTTTACTACTCCTGTACAATGTCCATGTCGGTCGTTTTAGATTTTAGAATAGCGTACGACGAGGACGACGATGGAACTATTGCAATAGCTGTACCGCAAAAGCACAGGAAAATAATGATTTGGATTGGACTTTTAAATAGATATTCATTTGTTAATCTGTAGTCAAAGTCGTATACTACCATGTTCCCCAGGAAAAGAGCATTGTTTTTGTAGAAAATACATACGTTTTAATTTGTTAAGCAGAAGTACCTAAATTATATACATAGCTGAAAAATTAGGAATTTTCAGAATTTAAATGGTGTTGCAATAAGCACCCACAAATCTCTTTCAAAAAAAATTAGTATAAAACATCAACATTCAAGAGATATAAACAGGGTCTTTCGTTCAGCACTTTACATTTTTGTTTAAATATATTTTTAATCATTTTTGTTGTTCATTTACAACTTGAAATATGGTAAATAAATAAACGTTTGAAAACTGTTAAATACAAAAACTTGTTAATATGTTTTTTTTAAGAAAACATTTTGGCCGCTTTCAGATCTAATGTAGATAGATCCCATCAAATTTGAAGTCATTTTAATAAAAATGAGTGTTCCTTAACGCAAACGTTGCACGAATTTTACGGTAGACGTGGTGGTCCTTCACAATCGAATCTTCAACATTTGGGGGCCAAATTTCAGACGACCGGTTCACTAAACAATCAGCCATCACCCGTAAGTTCAAGGAACGCAAGATCATTCCAGAACGCTGAGACCCACACAGCAAACGCCATGACATCTACATACAACAACTACTGGCCCTTATTTAAGAACCCTATATAGGGTTCAGTTTTTTGGGGGAACATTTTTAATGTTAAATGACTTAAATAAGGTTTGTTCAACATCTAAATTTTTTAAATTGCAAACATTTCTTTTTTGTATTTCAAATAAATATAAGGTAGTTTTTCAAAACATACTGAATAAATGACAGATAATTTGACAGATGAATGTACAACAATGTGGCTGTCATGAACTATCAATGTTTGAAAGTTACTTTGTTAATACTTATAATTTAAGACATTTTAACAGATTTATAAAATTAGGCAGATTCAGGCGACATAAAGGTCTTGAAAGTAAGGCAGGTTTTTAATATCTAATTGGCAAACTGCAAACGATGAACTAAAAAAAGAGGTTAGAGAAGTAAGGTTTTGAGTTTGAAATGTATGACACTTTAAAAACTAACTAGTTGCTTGGTTGTCTCATTCATGTATCAAAACATATTTTTTAACCCGACCTTTTCAAATATAATTAGGTAAAAATAGGCCCTTGAAGTTGGGTTGGTGGCTTCATTTATAGGTCAAATTTGGAGAGGGGGTTCAAGTTCAATAGTATCCAAATTAGTCTAAATTATATATTTGGATTGAAATTTATTTTTCTAATCTAATTTGTTTGAATGAAATACGCGGTCTCTAGATTTTTTGATATTGCACAATATTTGTTCATTTAATTTTGAAATTTGAAGAGTTCAGACCTCCGTTAGTGAAACTGAGGTTGAGGTTGCTTGCTACTCTGCGGGCTTTGTGAAATATAAAGACCAAATACTTCTTTTTTTTATATTTAAAGAATCCAAATTAAGAATAAAAATGATAGTGCAAATTAAAAAAAACTCTATCGGTTTTTTTTCGAGAAGATTCGAGTTTTATATTATTGACCAAATAAACTATGTATGTGGAAAATGTCCAAAAGCGAATCGGCTCAAAACCTTAATTTCTAAATTTGAATTTAATCAGCCGAATGGTTTAGGCTGTAGGGGCGAGGGCAGAAAGACAAACGGACGATCTCGTAATATGATGTTTGATTAAAATCTCGAGTTCAAAATTTTTACTTTCAAAATACAGGAAAAGAGAGCCCGAAGTTGATAAACGTCAAGTACTTTAATTCCTTGCGCACCAACCATAGAAAAGAATTTAAACGAAATTCGGATTCTGAAAAAAATGGTACATAGTGTTAATTTGACGCGAAGCAGTTTCTTGGAAACTTGGAGGAACCATTCATGTTGCAAAGCTGCATATATAAAGAAAACATCACTAAGTTTGTTGTTTACACGACAACAATTATCAGCTTTCAAGTAAATTATTGTATTAAACATTGAATTGGCTCGGATGATTAGACAATAATAATCGGTGCAATATTTAACGCCTAGGGAACGCTTTAAAAAACAAATTTTGTTTACCTAATTCTAAACATAAAACTTAAATTTTTAAAAAATGCTCTTACGTTGCGCTTAAACACTTGTGTGCATACAGTTGTCATGAAACTGATGTCGCTTGTTTGAGCAAAAGTTTTGAATCTATGGGCCACTTTAGATCATTATATTAACTACGTCTTCACGTCAGTTCGTTAAATTGAAGCGGTAGAAATGGAAATTAAAAAAACTAAACAAACATATTGTTTTACTCTTCAAAATTACTGGAGCGAACTAAAACAGTATTCAGAAAGTTTTCCTCATTTTAAAGCTTAAAAGGACTCCCGAAAATTATGAATTGCCTGAATTTTTAGGAAGTAACACTTTTTTTTTAATATAATTTTAAGACTACTGCTAGATATTTAAAGTCAAGAATTTAGTCTAAATTTTTAATTTTATGATTTTGACAGTCAGTCTTTTTCTTTTCTGGCATTTTATTGGTAAAATAAAACCATTCATTCTTTTTATTTCCTCGTTTACAATTAATTAAACTAAAATAAATTTAAATCAAAACCACATTCAAAAAATGTAAATACCAATTTTATATTTAAACTGCACACATTTACAAAAAAAACACATTCGAATAAATAATTCAACGAGGTGTGAATTAGAAAATCAAATTTGAAATTACCAATAATTTCAAATAACACAAATTCACTTTTCCACATACAATTTAGATGCGAGTGTATGAAGAAAAAACCTTTTGAACATTCATAATTATTATCCTAAAAAACCACTTTATGGTATAGTTAGATGGAATTTATATTTATATATTATACTTTATTTGCCATCAACTTAACCACCGTATAGGCTTTATGGTATCTATACCTAAGGGAAGGGGGCAACTGGGAAAAAGGGTTCAAAATAAAATTACACAAGCCCCAAAAACTATCTGTGCTGTGCTATGTTGATAGTCATACCGTTCGTTATACCAAAAAAATGGTATTTGCATTAGAAATGTAAATTTTCCACGAAGCGCCGCGCCGCGTCGCTCGCCGCCGTCTCTGTCGCACCGCTTAGGCCATCATTAGAAACGTAATAATTATTTTAATTGGGTTTTCCAAAATGCAGCAGCTTTGCATTTATGTAAATGAGAATGCGGTCGGGTTGTATTAATATTTATAAATTTTCAACAGTCCGCAAAAATAACCCCGCACCATCAACAGTGGATATGGTGGCCCTGGCCAGAGTGGTGGACATAGTGGTAATATCCGTGTCCACTCCTTATGGTTACGATCTGAACATTTATATAGAGATAAACTCAAACCTATCTCATGGTGGTAAATTTTGGAGTGTACCCTGTGTTGCGGTATTAAAATAATATTGAATTTAAAATCTAGGCGGACTTATATATATATATATATCCTATATAGGCCTAAACTATAGTCCTGTATATGAGTATGAGCTTGTGATAGTTAATTTATCGCTGATTAAAAATTCCTAAACGCACGGTTCAACTTGTTATTACAATTCACCTGAATTAAAGGTTCCCTCTGCAGAGAGCTGCACCTATCCTATAACAGAAATGCGTCCTGCATAGAGTCGAGGATGTTATAGGCTGGGCACCTATAGCTATATTTAAAGTGAAAGATGAGAGCGAATAAAAGTTAATCGTGGTAGATAGACGCCATTTCAAATGAACGACGGACGCATCCTTATGATGATGGTGATGCGGCTAACCCAACTGTTCTCTTCGGCGCTCGTTTAGAACCGCATCATGTTAGCTGTAGTCCGTGCGCCTAAATGTACAACCATCTTATGAACATGAACGTTGTGCATTGGTCTGGTCCTAAGTCCCCGACCCGCTCGTCTCTCTGTCCAACCTCGTTACTGTACACGTTAAGGTTCCCTTTTCTATATCCAAGTTTTAAGAATAAAAGGTTGCGCATAGGAAGGTTATGCTGGGGGTTTGACATGAACAATTTGCATTTTCAACATGGGGATTGGTTATTAGCGAGATTTATGGATATCATATTTTTGTGTATGTAAGTGTTTGTGTGCTCTGTTCGTGTTGCTAACTTCTATATGGATAGACGATAACTACGACGACGATGATGCCAGGCAACTTGTATATGGAAATGGAATAAGCGCAGACTCTAAATTTTAAAAGGAACAACAAGATTTTAAGATAAAAAATAAAATTAAAAATATGAGTATAAGTTTGATGAAGGACATTTTCTTTTGTATTTTGCTTAGCTTTAATCTTTTATAAGGCGCATGTCATGCACAGAAAATGAAATAATGAAAAATTATGATCTACATTCACTTTTTGAAGAAATTAAGCTTGGCTAACAAATTAAACAAAATTTGACAAATGTATTAACTACTTTTTTATTTTATTAATTTCAAAATTCAAATAAAAATTATATATCTAATAACATATTTATATAAAGAAAAGGAAATTTAAAATCAATTATTTGCCAAATAGTTGAAAAGTAAAAATTTAAATCTACTTATGCTTCTTATTCTTCTCATAGCAATATGGGCAGAGAGTTCTGAGGGCGTACAATATGAATACAAAATTGAAGCAAAGGACCTTTTTAAATGAGGGAAGGTTGTTGTGTTTGGATGATTTCATGCAGGTAACTCAGAGAACGAAAGTTTATTAAGCTGTCTAGGCTACAATCAGAAATCCGCACCGCAAAAATTGATATGTGATCATAACGACGTAGATTATAAATATAGCGAGCATAAGCAACATTCAATTTGAGACTAGTTACAGTCTAGCACAGTTGGTAGTAGAAGTGCCTTAGCAAGTAGCAGTTTTGTTTTGATCGAAATAAAATCTTGAGTGACTATTAAGGTGGTCATCCTAAGTGAGAGTGCGATTGAATACTACTCCTAAGTTTCTAGCAGTGCTAATATATTCAATGGTTTCATCGTCAAGCTTCAACAGGTTTAAACAAGATAAATGAAAGTTCTTGCGATAGATGGGGAGGGATGTTGATTTGACAGGGTTAAGGCGGAGATCGTTCCTTTTTGAACATTGTGAAATGCGGAGCAGATTCTCGTTCATTAAAGGTACGGCATCATTTTCAGCCCCAAAAGGTCGGCTTATCACGGGCTGCACATCACTAGCATGAAGATGAATTAACCAATGTTAAGCAACTTGTGGTAACTCATTTATGTAAAGTGAGAAGAGGATTGGCCCAAGGATAGATCCCTGTGGCACTCCACTCAAAGCATTGAGAAATGTGGGCGAGTATCCATTGGCCACCACTTTGTCGCCTTCCGCTGAGATATGAAAGAACGGGCTTACAGGAGTGAACGAGCTTATAGGACTCTAAAGAAAACCCAAAGTTAATTCGCAGCTTTCTACAAAAAATTGAGTAGATGAAAAGCCTTTGAATGATCTAACAGTATTAGTAATATAATATGATCACTGTCTATTGCCATTCTTATTTCATCAAAAAAGTAAGGCGGATGTGGAGCTGCGCCCCAGAATAGTTTTTTCAAACACCTTCGAAAGAAACGGAAAAATTACAATCGACCGAAATTCCGTAGCAATACCTGTTTGCTTTTTGTGTACGGGAACAATCTTAGCCTTCTTCCATTCTAAAGGAGACTCGGAAGTAGTCAATATGCTGTTTAATATGTAGGTTATATAGTGCAGTATATATGGAAGCAGTAATCTCAAGAACTTAGGGTCCATTTGGTCCAGACCATTAGCATTAGTTTTAATCGATATTATTGCCTCTACAATGTCGTCCTCTTGTATTCTTATAAAACTCAGAAAGCAGTTGGTTCCTATTCAGTAAGGGAAAGAACGAATGAATCAACTTTTAAGGGCATGGAAGAAAACTTTTTGTTGAGAGCATCACAAACCACGTCACAAACAGGCTTTTTAGATTGCTTGAAAATACCGATTTTACGCAGGTTTTTCTATAATTTCTTTTTGAGCAAATATTGAAAAAATTGTTGATCAACCTGAGAAACTAAATCGTTTGGATTTAGTTTTTCAGGTTGATAAACAAGTAAATCGTGCTTGGAAAAAGCAGGTGCAAAAAGGTGGCAGTAAAGCATAACCTTACCAACATCGGTGGCAAGATACAGATCTAGTAGCGAACTAGACTCTTTGGTGAAGTAGGTAGCAGTAGAGCAGTAAACGGGACTCAGATTCAGCGGCTTGAATCCAACAGATGACAATTGACATTTTTATTTTGAGAACCATTGTTTAGTGTCCAAATTTGTTTCCTGGTATAACAAAGTGCTACATAAAAATTACTTTTAAATGAAATTAGTAGAGACATTTTCAAGCTTTTGTAGAAATGAAAAATGTCAAGTTGTTCTCAAAAAATAAAATTTTATTTTAAGGTTACACTTTTCAAAAATATATGCAACTGATTTTGTCGGATCTTTCAAGAGTGAGACCATTTGGAAAAAGAGGATTGTTATTCTTTTTTCCTTTTCCAATTTTTAAACATTTTTTGGATTAGAAATTTCCAAAAACTACTTCCTTAAATTGTCATCAAATTCAGATTTTTATAATGGTAGAAGTCAGCGCTCAAATCTAATTTTAAGATACGAAATGTATTTTCTTAAAGGTCTATACAATTTTGTACATTACGTCCCGTATTTCTGTTTCCAAAACAATTTAAGGTTGGGGGACGATATCGAACGATATCTCAATATTCTATTTTATTTTAAATCGTTTTTAAAAATCAATCAAATTTTTAATCGTGTATAACCAACATTTTTCAAAACCGCGTTCACTATCTTTCCATTTTTGCATTGAAAACTATTAACTTTAAACAAGGATTCCTTAAAGTAAAGTATATTCCATGATATATGATTGGAATTCCTCTTCATTCTGCAATAGTCGAGGTTTGTATATAATACAAAAAGTATGTTGTCGATAACTTTGAGAATAACCTAATTTTGTTTTCAAAGTTTTCGAAATCTAATATTTTACTAAATTTTTGATCAGGATTGTTGTTTAAAAAAATTTTAATTTTTATTGTTGACTTTTTTTATGAAGTCATACACACTATTTTGAACATTCTCATAACAAAAAAGTACTCATACGCCATACAAGTGTCATTTGAATAAAATTTTTATGATGATTTTCTTATGCCAACATTATTTTCCATAGTCAGAAAAAGAAATATATTGGAACTGAAATTTTTATTTTATACAAATAATAGTTTCATTAGTTCAAAAAGAGTTGTTTACAATTTTTCATCTATTTTGAATAATTTGATACCAATAATATCGATAAACAGTACACTTAAGTATGCACTGAACACTAAATAAAAACTCATATTATAATGTACATTTTACTTCGTTTTAAATTTATATCCTTATCCTAGAAATACTTACGCCAAAAACGATGACAACAATTGATATCAATAATGTTGCACGGAATTAGCTGTTGCATATCGAATGACAGTTTTTTTGCGGGCGTCTTTGACCATATATATATTTATATATGACTGTGTGTCTATATTGAACACCAGCTCAACAATTCCTTTTTTTAGTTTTCTGTCCCCATTCTGTAGAGGATTTGTTGGTGATGGTGCGGAGTGCACATCGGTACATCCATCGGCACATAACCAATATGCCAGCCGCCTTCTCCCAGTGTGTCTTCCGTTTCGATATCTTCATACACCATTTAGTCGCATTCATTTGTTACCATTAACTCGGCTTGGTTCCTTATCTGTTTAAAAGGATTTCACTTTGTGTTGTTCCTCGCATCAGATGCTGATGCACAGCAACAGCAACAGCACAAGAAGCGCAGCCATCCACTTTGCTCTTCGATGGCATATTCTTTTCGCCACCTCCACCATTGCTGGCATTGTCTTGACGGTCGGTCGGTTGGTACGGGTATAGAGGTCGTATAACAATTGAATCTTTTGGCCAAGAGAATTCCAAAGCCAATAACAAAGTAACATATATAAAAAAAAAGGAAGAACTCATCTCGTGAATACATGGATATGCTCGCAAGAGTTAGCTTCATACGTTTCTATACAACTCACCTATAACCGTTGTTGCGAGGATAGTGTGCTTTGTTGGCTGCACTGTTGAGCTCGGAGCTGCGCTTTGGGCAACTCGCGGATCCTTAGTTTGTGATAGGCGAGCATTGCTTGACTCAGCTGAAATAGAATTAGACACGTTTTGTTCCACAAATGTTTCAGCGATAGGCTTCCGCTGCTCCGACTTGCTGCGGTCGCAATGCTTATTTGCTTCAGCCTTCATATATATGTATCTGTAGTGCATAGAGTACTTATCTATTTTATATGAGTATGCGCTTGGGAGCCTTTATTCTTCTTTATGGGTTATTTTAATGTCGTTAATGCTCATCGTAATTTTTGCTATGACTTTCCTACTGGCGGGTTTAACATTCGTTTTGATCTGCATATCTTCATTTTGCTAAAAACAAAAAAACAAAACGAAAACAGTCTTAAGGATTCGTTTCAATAAGATACACAACTGCAAAAAAGACGCTAAGCGATTCAATGGTTGGTTGGTTAGTTGTTGGCAGCATATGTATTTTTAGATATTATACTTGCTATAGAAGAAATAATGAGCATCTCTTGAGGTTCCAATAGCTAGCTTATTGCTTAGTGGCTTTTGGAAAAGAATACTTTAATTTATCATTAGCTTCCATATATACATAGTGTTCCTTGGTTTCTATGAATTTCTTTATTTAACTTGGTATTTTTTTTGCGGTATAGTCACTTCATTGGAAATATGATCGTGCATGGTTTTTTGTTTTTTATCGATGTTATAAAATTTTGAAAAAACGTGCACTCATTAACGACTAAATTATTTGCTTATATTAAAGATTGGATTTCGATATTTTTTGGATACAGCAATGCAAAAAGATTTATTTTGTAATTTATGATTATCGAACTCACCAAAACAACTCAAAAAGAGCTATTGTTATTAAAACAAGAAAATTGCGTAATGGAGTTTTCAAAAGCTGAACATAATTGATTTTTGGTCATCATCAGGTTTGTGCTGATTTCAAACTGTGAAAGCCTCAAAAAGTAGGTAAAAAAACGTGATTGCTTGAAGAAAACCTAAAAATGTTCAATTAAATGAAACGCACTGTTCGATAAGAATACGTTTGGCAATAAAAGTGGATTTGATAAAACTATTTCTGCTGATAAATGTTTTTCTGGCGTCACCGGCTCCTTTCGCTCAAAACCAAATCGCCCAGATTAAAAATGTCATAGTTCCCTTAACCATTTTATTTACATTGTGTTGTTGTACGATTTGGGCAAAATTACCAAAACTTTGGGCTTTAAAATTTGGTCAGTTTTTATAAAATTTAAAATAGATGAAGAGTTTGGTCTTATTGCCCAAGAAAATAACGACCAAAAAAGCTCTATCGAGCGAAACATTTTTTAGAAAAAAAATAACAGAAAGCCCAATTCAATTTTAAAGTATCATAACGGCAAAATTACCAATTTACATATTGCCAAAAAGGTGTCACGTAATTCACCATTTGGGCATTCAGACATAATTTTTGTTTATTTTGGGCACGAAAAACGTCGGATCGCCCAAAAACTCGGATTATCAAGAAAGCCTAACACATATGTTTGGCCTTATTGCACTTTCCGAAAGTGAAATAAGGCCAATTTTCAAATGGCGTTACGATTTTTCTAAATTTTTGCGTTACGACATTGAAAGTTGATTTGGCTTTAATGTAATGACATTTTATTTGCGCTTTATGAAGTTTTATAACTTATATTTTGTACTACGTTTCTATTTTTGGCTTCATGTCACTTTATGTTTTGGTTAAATGTTATTGGGTGATGAGACATACGAAACGATAGAAATCATTATCGTTGTAATGCTTTTAATTAATGTCACAAAGCCCAACCACTTTGTCACAAAAACCGAATTCAAACTCAAACATTTTTGAACGAAATCACAACTAACAAATTGGGCTTTGTTTTATTCAAAATTTGTGTGGGCATTACGAAATTAGCTTAGGGTTTCTCGACGATTTTTAACTTCCTATAGGAAGTTCTTGTAATGGGTCCGATTTGTCGAATTGAAAATGTTGACATTTCTCGACGTTTCAAGGTCCCTAGAGTAGAAATAAAAGATTTTTAGAGAGATGTCTGTGCGTGCGTGTGTATGTACGTTCGTACGTCCGTACATTCACGACGTTTTTTTTGTAGTCCATAGCTCATGAACCAGTATAGATATCGACTTCAAATAAATGTTATTATAAGGATAATAAATCAGAAAAATGTAGAAAGGGCTCTGAAGAAAATTGAGTGCGTGTTTTTTTTACCAGATCAGTTAAAAAAAAGGTGAACATTTTGTTAAATCCTAAATCTCGCACGTATCAAAAACGCTAGAGACTTGGATTAAATTTTATACAATATATTGTAACGTGATACCAAATAAATATATTTTTGGAAAAAAATACAATTAACGGTTTTTTTTTAAATTAAAAAAAAAACTGAAAAAATAATGGCTAGAAAATTTTAAGAATAAAAAATGATTTTATCTCCAAAACAATTTTGTGCAACGAAAAATAAAGTTTTTGATATCAGGTAAAATATTGAGAAAAATCGAATTTACAGTTTTTTTATAAACAAATAAAAACCAAAACAAGCATTACGTTGGTAAAAATTGATTTTCGACTCAAATAACTTTTCAAAACTTAGAGACATTGGCTTTAAACTAATTTAATTTTTTTTTAAATATTGTTGTCAACATCCAATAAAATTTTGAGAAAAATCTAATTCACGGCTTTTTTTTACAAAAAATTGAAAACCTAAAAAGGAACATTACTAAAAATTGATTTTCGACTTAAATATCTTTTCAAAACTTTGAGATTATGGCATAAAACTAATTTTATCTTATAAAAAATATGCTTTGAAAATTCGGCAAAATTTTGAGAAAAATCGAATTGAAAGTATTTTAACAAAAAATAAAAGCCTAAAAAAACATTTCTAAAAGTTCGTAAAAATTGATTTTCGACTCAAATGTCTATTCATAAATTAAAAATATAGGTTTTAAACTTATTTTATTTCTCATAAAGTAATTTTTTTGCCATTCAGTGAATTTTTTTTTATAAATCCAACAGTCAGTTTTTTCATTAAAAAAATCTACAAAAAATAGTACGAACATTTGGTAAAAATGATGTTCGGTTCTCAATATCACGTGTACAACAGAAGGTATTGACATTAAATTAATTTCATTCATCCAACTCGTATTTGTTTATGTAAGCAATTAAAACTTTTGAGAAAAAAAAAAATCAAAATCAAATGGGGTGGCGCAACAGTCCGTTGTGAACCAGGGCCTAGTGACTTACAACTCTCAACCATTCCTGTGTGCGAGTACTGTTGTCAGGAATGGAAGGGACTTACAATTTAAGGCCGAATCCGAACGGCTAATTTGAGAAAGCACTTTTTCATGACAAGATTTACTCTTGAAGGATTTGTCAATTCCTCGCAAGAGGCAGTACCCGCGCAAATTATTTTTTTTTTTTTAAATCGAGGTGGCACATGGAGGGATTGAACCCAAGACCCCTTGCATGACAGTCCAACGCACTAACCATCATGCCACTCGTACTTTTGAGAAATGCTACTTAAATTGGTAATAATTGGTAACGACTAAAAAATCACGTTAACAAAAATAGATTTGAAAATCAAACTATTTCATCGTATGCAAAATATTGTTATGAATGTTTAAATTTTTAGAATAATTCAATTGACAACTCTCTCAAAAACTTTTTAACCAATACAAGTCCATAAACTAGATGGGAAGTTATCAGTGTGGGTTGCATCCCAGCCTCGTTTTTGTTTTAATTTTTGGGCTTTGTGACCAATTTTGAGCTCTATGACATTTAAGGATTTGGATGTTATGTTTTTGAATGAAAAGACCTAACGCCTGTTTAACTACGACTCCACAAATTGAGCACATTACAGAATTATTTTGTTTGTAAGGCCAGTCAAGAATAGAAAAATGTCTTCTTGACAAATTTTCAAAAACAATTTTTTTTTTGTATTTTTTTAAACTTAGCAAAAGTCCAAAATCTTTAGAAATAAATATCAAGTAAAGGGTGTCCCAAAATTAACGCAAGATTTGAATTTGCCGCCATTTGTGCAGTGAAGTGTTGGCAACTCTGAAAAATAGCAATTTGACAGCTAACAGTATAAGGTTATTAAAAATGGAGCGTTACACGATAGAACAACGTGTCTTCATTATTAAAGAATATTTCAAAAATAGTGAAAGCTTGGCGGCTGCAGTTCGAAAATTTCATACAAAATATGGTCGGAATAGTGTTTTAACTTCGTCAACTATGAAGAAATTAATTGAAAAATTCATGGAGACTGGATCCGTTGGAGACGCCAAACTCACTGGTCGTTCAAAAACAAGCCGTTCAAATGTAAATGTCGAAGCAGTGCGTGGACAAGAATTGCAAATTTCAAGAACCTCTCTTCAGCGTATACTCACCAAAGATCTGTGTCTTCATGCTTACAAAATTCAATTAACACAACAATTGTAGCCTAACGACCATGGACAGAGAAGAGAGTTCTTTAAATGGATTATTGAACATCAACAAATGGACCCTGATTTTTCGAGCGAAATCATCTTGATGGCTTTGTCAATCGCCAAAATTGCCGCATTTGGGGTTCGGAGAACCCATATGTGACTGTCGAAAAACAAATGCATCCACAACACGTGACTGTATGGTGTGGATTTTGGGCTACAGGCATAATTGGGCCATATTTTTTAGAAAATGATGCTGGTCCAGCAGTGACTGTTACTGGTGCTGGATATCGCGACATGATTACATAGTTCTTTCTGCCAAAATTGGATGATATTGATGTGTCCAATATGTGGTTTCAACAAGACGGTGCCACATGTCATACAGCCCGTGAAACAATTCAATTACTGCATGAGACATTTCCAGGTCGTGTACTCTCTCGTTTCGGTGATCAAAATTGGCCTCCTAGATCGTGTGATTTAACACCATTAGACTTCTTTTTATGGGGTTATTTGAAATCACAAGTCTATGTGAACAAGCCCACAACCACCCGTGCATTAAAGGAGGAGATTCAACGCTGCATCAACGAAATTCAGCCACATTTATGCAGAATGGTCATGCAAAATTTCAACAAAAGAGTGCGCATGTGGAGGCCATTTGTCCGATGTGTTATTTTATACATAACCCTATCCTATGTACTTTACGAGTCAATAAAAATATAACTATCAAAAGACTAACAACTGCGTTTTCTATTTAATTCAAATCTTGCGTTAATTTTGGGACACCCTTTATTTCATTTTCACCAAATTAAGTAATGAAAAAGATGATATTTCGATTTTTTTTCCAAATTTTAAAGAATTTCCTAATCCATCGGTAATGCAGTAAAATCTCTTGTAGTGAAGTTTCAAAATAAGAGTAATTTTAAAATTACGCTCACTACAAAAATTAAAAAACTAGCATTTTCTATAAAATAAATCGATGAATAAAGTGAAATTTTGATATTGATATATTTTATATTAAAAAAAACTGTCTCAATTTCATCGTTTTCCAAGAAAACCTAGAAGCAGTGATTATGTTAAATACAAATATTAAAAGTTAGTTACTATTGTTTCACTCTATGCCGCTTTCAGCCAGAGACGTTTAAACACATTAACAATCTAAAAATTACTTCCTAGTCCTAATCTTTGACTTAAAAGATATTGTAGTTCACTACAGTTTAACATTCACTTTTACCTCATTTTACCATTTAGGGAAATAACAAATTGCAATTTAATACTAAAATTGGGAATTATTATTACCTACTATTAAACCCACTTATATCGACCACCCACAAACAAAAAAGAGAGAGAAAGAGAGAGAGAGATGAAGAGAAAAATATTTTTTTCACAAAAAGGAAATTATACTGTGAACCTATCGTCCGTCGATCATTAAATAGATAACTTTATGTTAGCAGTCATCCTGTGTTGTCAGCCAATGATGAATCCTCCATCAATCAGACTCATTTGCGATCACTTGATAGGCTCCTTATAAATTTTTTGTTTGTCTTAAATATTTTATTATATAGTCTTTGGCATTCAAGTTTGAGTAACCTCTCTCTCTCTTTCTCTTTCCGAATGGCTTGACTTGCGATTGTGGTCTGACTTGACTTGGGCAACTCAACTATCGCCGCTTATCCGCCAGCACATTTCCATCAATCTAATCAGTCGCTTTGCTCCCGCAATCGATTGTAATCATGTCAAGACTCTTGCTTGATGTGCTTATATAGACTACGTACCTATACTGCTATAACATCAGCATCAAAATGCCTGGCGATATGATTGAAGTCAAAACCGTCGTCCATCGTCGTCGTCGTCGTCATTGGCGTCTTATGTAGCGAGCGTATAACAGTAGCGAGCGTTCGTTGTTCGTACCGTCTTCATTCATTTACCGTGGGTCTGGGCTCCTTGGCAGCCTTCCGATTGTATATTGTCTTGTTTTGTAGAAAGCTGTTTCGCTTCTCTTCACTTCTCTCGCGCTGTTCTCATTAATTCAGATAAATGTACTCGATCGAGGAAATAATTTAGAAAAATCCAGTCCGGAATAAAATATTTATCTGCGCATAAAACAATGACGTTGTTGCTTTCTTGTTGTTGTTGTTGAGATGGTTTTCTAAAACTTTTTCCACATCCTCTGCTACCATTTCTGATGATGATGACTCGATTCGAATCGAATCGACTTTTGCTTTAGCTTTGGCTTGATTTGACTTGGGGTTGGCATTCATTGATTCGTTGTTTGGACTCTCGTGTTTGGTTGTTCTTCTTTTCTTCAATTTTTTGTATGTATCTTCTTATTTTAATTTTTTATTCTGCGTGCATAAATATTCACCATTTGCAAATATATCTACGAGTATTTTTCAATTAATGAATATGTATCGGAATAATAGTGACATGGGTCCCCACGGAACATAAATCGACTTCTGGCTGAAGAAGTGTGCGGCGGTGGCGGTTGCGGTGGTGTGGTCTTCTTAGTGGATTGCACTGCATATTTTTATGCAGAAGAATATAACCTTCCTTTCATAGTCAAGATCCAGAGACAAAGATCGCATTTGCGTTTTAAACATGACGATGATGATCATGGTGAATATGCAGACAGAGAGAAAGAGGGAGGAAGAAGAAAAAATTCCGTGGGAAATGTGCAATGCAGATGAAAGGAAATGTCAAATTTTTGCTTTACAATCGTAAAATTAATAGCTTGAGGTTTTCTATAAGTGGCGATGGTGTGCTGTTCTGTCCTGTCTGTCTTTTCTCTTGTTGGTGGAATTGATCAGTTTAAGAGATCGGATTGACATCTTATCATAGATTTTCATCATGAACTGACAGAAAATATTGTAACTAGAATGTAGAGTGGGAATTTTCTACATAAATAATTGATGTGCTAAAATGACTTTGTTTATACTTTTCATGAGTGGAAGAACTTTCTTGCAATAAGGCAGGTGCTTACCAACACATTTGAAAAAGTGGTTTTTAATGTCAAATTCTATATCATCAATATTCTGATTACGATCAGATTGTTAGCAGATATAATTGGAAGAAATGAAGAAGCAGCGTGGTAATAGATGATATTGACCAAAACATACATGGTGGTTACTTAAAGGACTATTGAACGTTGATAGACACGATATCTTGAACTAACTTTAACAATCCGCCGAAGTCATATCATCTTTTCCAACTGGCTACAGAGGATAATTTTTAACGTAGGATGTAAATCAGAAGAGACGCGATAGATCATCAAATTAAAGATGAAAGTAAAAGGTATTATTTCGTCTGCTATGGCCAAAAAGTCTAGAAAAGCAAAAAGCTCTGGGTAAAAAAGCCAAAGAAGAAAATTAAGTAGCAGAAGGTGAAGAAATAGAAAAAACAAAAGAAGAAATGCAAAATGAAGCAGCTTTAGAAGATAAAAAAAGAAGAAATATAAGGTTAATGGGGAAAACAAAAAGAAACATACAAAAATTAATAAATCAGGAATATAGAGAAAAGAAAAAACAAAAGTAATTAAAGGCATTGAAAAAGCTGAACAAAATATAAAAGACAAGACAAAATTCTAGAGACAAGTCAAAACAAATAAAGAAACAGAAATATATAAAAGAATAATGTAGTATAAGTAAATAAGTAGATGAGTCCAAGGTTAATCCTCTTCACAATATTAAAAATTTTCATAGACTTAGGGTCAACCTTCACAGTATTACAGAAGGGATCAATATTAGAAGTTACTCGTAATGCTTAGTTTTAAAGTTTTTATTTAAGGTTTTTAGGTAAAACGCAAAATGTTTAAGTTTTTGTAAATGTAGGTACAAATCTTTTTGTCTGCGTCTAGAAACCTTTTGCCAACCATTTTATTTAAACCTCCTCTTTTTTCATCATCGAGCCATCTCACCATCATCGTCGAAAAGAATATATAAATTATGATTTTTTTTCTTCATATCAGAACATGGACGATGATGTTTCAGCAAAAAAAAACATGAATATTTCCAGAGTCTCACCAATAGCAATGCAGCATCTCATCTACCATTTCATATCTCCAGTTAAAAGATATTCCAATCTCCACCTTAAAGTTGGAAAAATATCCCAATCAAAAATATAATAAAACAACAATATCGAAAAAACAGCGGGAATCCGCCACAATACGAAAGACGGTCCGGGTCCGATGATGGTGCAGTGGCGCGGCGCCATTATGAAAACAGGTAACCGACACGACTTACTCATAAATCCTCATAACCATGGAATCGAAGATGACAGCTGAATAATGAATATCGCGGCTTTGTTTGCCATTCACAATCGCTTCTCAAAACCAAACAGTCCTCCCATCTATATGTAGCTTTAGTGTCTACAATCCCAGTCACCCTCTTTCTTCGTCTTCGTCTTCTTGTTCTTCATTTGGAATGAGATTTTTAACTTCTTTGGGTTGGGTGCTGTTGTGTAGCTCTTTGTATATTTCAACTCCCAACACAAAGGGAACCCACGCTTCTTATGATTTCTTCTTCTTTTGCTTTAATTTTTGTTTGTATTCTTTGGATCTCTTGTTGATGTTGATGATGATGATGATGATGATGATGACTGGACTGGGATTGGAAACTTGGTGCTAGCATTGGCATACCTAACCTATACCTATACCCGGTCGCGGTTCCCATAAAATATCGTCGGATGAGAAGGAGGAGCACACACATAATATACGCGAGTACTAATTCATCGTCTTTTCGAATTGGACACAAAAATGGTTGACTCTGTATCTATACAGCAGCGGTGCAGTGTGCACTGTGAAGCAGATACATGGATGGAGCTTTGCAAAAGGCGCGCCATGCCATTACGATCATATTAGCATAAAGATGAAGTAAAATTTTAAATAATTGCAATCTTTTCTTAAACGAACCATTGTTCTACTGGAGTAGCAGGGAGGACTTGAAATCGTAGTCGAATATTGCCTTTGAAATAATCAGATTTAACAAACTAGCTTCTCCACTAAAACTTGGATCTAAAAAAGTTCATTGTTAGACCCTCCTTGTCTGAAACTGAAAAATAACAAACATGTCTTCCACTCTACACCCTGAACGCAATTAAGAGCTGCAGATTGAATTTAAAGCTGTTGCGCTAACCATCACACTTAGAGCGTTTTATGACATTCGCGCAGTACGCTCAAAGAAGGAATTTCTGTGATTCATAGTACGGAAGGAGTTGGTATCAATGGTTAGCTGATGGACATTTCTAGAACCGCGAGTATAAAAGTTGACTTTTTAAAATGAGAACATTTTTCTTGATATTCTATACCTGCCTGTGCCATCTAAAAGTTTTTTCACGTGTACTGCCTCTTGCGAAAAATTGACAAATCTTCCAGGAGTAATTCTTCTCAAGAAAAGTGCTTTCTTTAATTGTCTGTTTGGATTCGGCTTAAAACTGTAGGTCCCCTCCACCCCTGACAACAATACTTGCACACAGAAATGTTTAAAAGTTGTAAGTCATTAAGCCTTAGTTCTCAATGGACTGTTGCACGTACTAATTTATTTTTTTATCGTACATTAAGGCAACGGAAAAAATGGTGGGACCAGATACTCTACAACGGTATTTGATTGACATAATTTAATTAATGACGGTATTGTCATCAATAGTTTTAAAAGCTCTTCTTTGAGAGCAGCAGCCCAACATGAAATTTATATTCAAATGTTTAACCTCTTTTGTGAATTGTAGCTAGATGAGAAGGAAAAACAAATTTCTGACATCGTCTTGTGAAGAATAGGTTAGATTGAAAAGCTTGTGTAGGGGTTTTACTAGCGTGGAAGTAAATTTCTTAAAAATACCAGCGGGAATATCGTCCGAGCCAGTAAATTTACGAATACAGAAAAAGATTAATTTCGTAAAATCATTAACGCGCCTAAGAACTGGCGGAGTCATAACCCTATCAGGTAAGGTGGAGTTTGCGGCAAACTGCCTTGCTTTCTTAACAACGCCAACTATTCGAGTTTAATTTACAAAAAGCGTATTGACCGATTAAGAGGAAGAATGTCTCATGTTTTATTACGAATGACCAAACACTTATACAGGCTTTGGGACATTTAAATATTTTTTCAAGAATTGTTTTGCTCTTGCAATTATTTAAACATTGCAGTATGGGCGTTTTCGAGTTTTTTCTGCTTGCTTTAACTTTTTTCAAATTTTCTCAGTTAGGTAGCTTCTAAAACACTAAAAGCACACATCGTCAAATGGTGTTCTGCAAAGAGACGATTTTCCTGATGCCCATTATCTCACGGGTGATTTATTACTATTGCTTGAACGTTTTGCGGTGATGAAATGAAAATGGCAACCCTAAAACGAGAAGAGCACGCTTCAAGTTATCATGTTGATAAACAAAAAAAACAATTCGTTAATATACACGTGAGCGTATTGTTAAAAAGTTTACCCATTCTTGGTGGTTTTTCAAAACATAAAGAATAAATGGCAGATAAGGTGACGGATCTATCTTCACCAAGTCCCTTGGAAGATCCCCTTATTTGAGGTTGGTGTATTCAAAACGTTCGTCTAATACTGAAATGAGAGTTCTTTAATAACTGCAATGTTAAAATTTCCGTCTAACACCGACAATTTTCCAGGTAAAACAAAAATCCTTTATTAAAAGCCGACAATTTTTCTAATAACTCAAATAACATAAAATTTTTATTAATCATACTTACAACGCGATCTCGATTGCTTATGACCGGTTTATCAAGTTGTAATTACAATCTTTCTGCAACATAGTACAGTAACTGCCTTTATTGAATGCGAAGAACCATAACACGTCCTGAGATTATGCCACTCATGCCCTCTGTTGCCAATGCCGCTCCACAGCCTCTCCATAAGAGATCAGGATCTCGCCGATGACGATGATGATGTGGTATATAGTGTGCAATATCATGCGTGCTTCGAACATTTCAATATCATTAACAGACATGCGCATCAGGGCACTTATCGGAATTGTAAGTGCCGATGCCATATAGATGCGCCCGTTCTGTGCCTGGCCTCATGTTGCGGGATGCGAGCGCATAAACGAGCGATATAGAATTATTGCTTATAAATATTTTGGTCGTTTTGTTGGAATTGAACATCATGACATGCATCGTGTCCATCCGCCATGCCCCACAATACTTGCATCAGCTTGAGCTATGTAAACATATATGAAGGATAAAACTGAGGCTGGGGAATATGTTTAAAGTTATGAGACGATCAAGGGCGAACATTTGGTTGGGTTTTGGGTCACAACAAAATTGTTATTTTTCCTCCTGAAGCCTGATTCTATATCTTGAGTCTCGCTCTCTCTTTCCCTTGAAGAGTCTGCAGTCGACTAGCGAAGGATCGGACTCGGATCTGCTATAAAGCTTGAACCATCATCACAAGGAGCCAATGCGAAATTAAAATGGAAATCTCAGCCAATAAAGCTGAAGAAGTTATTTCGGCCATTAATCAACAACGCTATCGACCAGGTTCTGTATAGAAGGTACATACTACGTATTGCTTAAAGTATGGATATGGGATACATATAGTACAACATTAAGCCACCCTGCGCTACCGCCCGATGATGCTGCGTCTCCTTCCTTTTGAATCCTGGGATGATGGCTGGACCCTGTCCCTGGCGGATGCATTTTCGTTCGTTCGTTTTTTCGTTAGCTGCATCATCAGCATCATCTCTCATGAATCTGTTGTGTGTTGTGTCGTTGTCGTTCGACATCAACTTATGATCATCATTATTGTTGGCTGCGCGCATAACACAGCATAAGGCCCGATGTTCAAATTTGAGGCCCTCCACCTCCGCCACACGTCTACCGCTCAGCACCACCAGCAATAAAAATCCCTCGAACAACCTTTATGTATATTGGAGGACACAGGATCCCCATCGCCATCCCTATGCCGCAGCGAATCACATGGCAGACAATAAAAGCAAACATTGCATCGCGCATAGTATCGCGGGCATAAAATCGGCCACAATCCGCGTCTGTATATGACTGTCCGGTGTGTCCGTTGAGTTCTGGCCATCATCATCTTTCCTTTGAGATGAAGCTCAGATGGCCGACCTGGGACCGACCAAAAGGCGAAGACGAAGAATACGGCGACGACGAGACATCGATGGATGGGAGTCGACCAACCATCCCCAATGCCCATCCGCAGTCGCCCGATCAGCCATCATCATATGCACTATGGACCAAGAGCTGACCGACCGACCGAGCGACGACGAGGAGACGTTATGTAGGATGTTGCGCTAAAGTCAAAAGATGTGTTGCTACATTATTACACGGGCTTTGTTTTTATGAAAATGTGTGCACTTCAATGAAAGGTACACGGTACCGAAATGATTTTTGGCTCTTATAAGATTACTTCTTTTGCTGTTTTTCTGCCCTACGATCCGCAAGGCATGGGGAATGGGTGTAGGCTTTTCTTGATGTTCCAGGTGATGATATAGAAGAAAAGAAGAAGAAGTGGAAGGACGAAGGATTACTTTGAAGAAGAGAGTGATATTGGATATTGTGTTGCAAATGGAAATCATTGTATAAAGCAAAGTGATTGAACAGATGGCTCAAAGGGTTTCCTTTACAAAAAACCGTACTAATTCGCAAAGATCGAAGAGAGATGCGTTTTTTTAACGTAAAGAAGAACTCTCGACGCGTTAATAATAATTTGTCCGAGGTACTCAAACCCATTAGCAGAGTAAAAAAGTTAATGTCACATTGCAAAAGTAACATTTTGTTTGAAAATAACTTCGTTTAAAACTAACAAGCTGTTTGTATTGCATTCAACGACCCAACGGAACGGACAAAATAGAGGTTCTTTAGATGCCTTGAGATGTTTTGTATGATTTTGTTCAACTTAAGTATTTTTACACAAATGACATACATTTTGCATTTCAAAGGTGTAGAACCTACGATAGGAGATAAAAGGGACTTAACCAAGAATTCTTTAAAATTCGTTTCTTAAGTTGAAGACGAGTTGATTCTTAAATTTTTTTGGGCTAAGCAGGACTCTGGAATATTTACACAAGTGGTGTTATGGTACATCTTCGCACCTTGAAAGGCCTTTCTGCATACAACTTTCAATGGAAAACAGTTTATTTAATTCAATTATTAAGATTTGAGTTCATGTCACGAGTTTCCGTGTTTTTTTTTGCCATTCCAAGATTTCCAAGATAACGTATTAGTGGTCAGATGTTTGTATTTAAAAATTGGTACAACTGAAAGAAGACCTGTCAGGATAATAATACAAAAAAAAACACAACTAGATGAAAGTATGGTGAAAATCAAAAGTTAAAATTAACTTCAGGTAAAAAGAAAATTAGCTAAAACTAATAAAATGCACACTTTCAAGAAGAAATGTTAAGAAAACATCTCAAAATTGAGATTCTATAAAAAAAAGTTCATTTAACAATTGCTTTAATTAGTTGGGTTTTCCGTAGACTACTACATTAACATGTAGTGTTGAAGCGAGATTGAAGCTCGGCTTAATTCTTTATATATTTGAATCAAGTTGCAATGAGCTTGATGCGACTCGATTCCGGTCGGCGATCAGAATCGAGTCAAAATTTGTGATGAAAAACCTGTGTGGAGCAGTTGGTTTTACAGATAATGCATTATGGTCTATTTATTTCCATGTTTGTGTAAAAAAATATTGTTTTGTTTTAATCAAATTAAAAAAGAAAAAATTGCACACTGATTAGGTAGCATATTCTTATATGGTGCTGAACTATTCAGTTCTTCAATGTTTAACATGAATCAAGCTATCTTACTTGCACTTCATAAGAAACATCGAAACACCATTTGCATTTTAGAAAGTGCTGTCAAACTTAATCTATTTTAAACCTTCTTGTTCGTTGAAAACACCAAAAATATTTATTTAATCTAAACTGAGATAAACGTTTGGTGGAAACAAAGCAAAACTTAATTATCTTTTCTATTGTTTCCTCTTGAAAATAAGCCCAGATAGTTCATTTTCATTAACAAAACCAATGGAAAACACATGATTTCAAATGCACAACTACTCAACGAACATAGCCATCGAGATACAAATGCAATATCAATCGTACCAACAGTTGAGAACGAAATCACATAAGATCCATTCGAGACTCGTATGAATGTCAAAAACCCATCCGTAGTAAGTTTGTACTTTAACTTTTATCAGTAGTAATCATACTGAGGATATTGGTTTTGTTATTCGGATAAACTCACCACTATTAAAAAAGGCCTTCGATTCCGACTGATAAGGACACCTGAGTAAGTGTCGAAATAGTTCAGCTAAAAAAGATTATAAAATCTATTTCAATAGAGGCCTTGAAGATTCGATAGTTTATAGTGGCTATGTTCTTAAAGCTTTCACTCTCAAATTAAGCATCATTTAATAAGTCTCTTTGATGGATTAAGCGTCAAATGATAACATTTTTTCGTACGATTCTTGCCTCTTTCAATCGAAATAGTTGTCACACCGAAGCATCGAGAGGACTGTTCGCAGAGTGGTTTATCAAATTGAATCTATTGGTTCAGTCAACGAGTGACCAGTTCCTGTTTGTAGAAAATATGCAAGTTCTGCCTAAAAACACAACTGTTGTCGATTTAACAACCTTAAAAATCATTTATCTGCTTCATCAATAGGATCTGAAAAGATCGATGGTAATCAAAACAATAAAGACCATGTCTGCAAGAAAGGGTAAGTACGTCAACAAACATGCCAAAATGCGAAAATACCAATTCACATAAGAATTTTCAACATATTAAAACATGGAATGTATTCGGAAAATCTTATTGTGGCTAATGGCTCGAATTTTGACTTTAAGTTTGAAAATTTGTAGGTTTCAGTCAATTTAGATCAAATTTGATCCAAGGTACAACGTAACTTCGAACAAAAGCAAATACATATATCTGATCCATACATTTTAAATTTGACCCCGTCAAATTAAGGTTTGCCGCTTAGCTCAAAAATATATATTTCTTGCGATAATAACTGTCAAAAAGATTATCTTTTCATTAAAAAATAAATATTTAATATCTCATTATAGTGTCAGAAGAAAAGTATTGTTTTTTAATTACAACAAACACTCGAACATAAAAAGTTGCCATGGACCATCCTCCCACCATTACCGCTTCACTCCAGTACCACATCTATATTTATATGATGGAATATCATTAGCGTATAGTCATAATCATCACATCCATAAACACTTATATTATGCGCCAGAACCGAAGCATCAGCCTTTCTTCCAGATGTTTTGTAGCAGACTTATGAAAGATGAAGGGTGTGTGCCATCAATGGGTGGTCTTTGGAATCAAAGGCATCATAACGTCGTCGTCGTGCGACGTATCGTGAGTTTGTTCTTGGATTTGAAGAAAGATATGATGGCAAACAGATCGTGAGTCGTCGTCGCGACATCATCAGCATCTTCATAACGCGTGCGGTATTCTCACGCATTCTTACTGCTGAAGAACGATTATGAACGATTATACATAATATTTTTCATCTCGGTGTCTCTGAGTCTGGACAAAAATTCAACGCCATATGAATGGAGCGTAATAATTGTCAAAGACATCTTGACACTTTGTAGCTAATATGTCAGCTTAATGAGCTGAAGAGGAAGGGAGAGGGTTAATATAAGTGATGATGATGTCTGGATGGGTATACTTTTACTTTTACTTCTGCTGATGAAAATGATTGATGGATTAGTTTATGAAGAGTGAGAATCATCAAGTTGGGGAACACCATGAAAAAGCATTGAACAATTTGACTTTATTTTGAGTTTAAAGGTCACAAACTTCACACGGAAGCTTTAATGAAGTTTTAGCCTCTTTTTAAATTTGTATAACAATAATCTAAAAATTTTCGAACACAGGAACCTGTATCTTTACTAATGAAATATTATTGACTCTCCTTATAGTTTGAATTGACAATCACTGCACTTTTCCCCAACACCGACGACATTCATTCTTTGAAATCTATATCGCCAATTGATGGTTCCTCGTCGAATGGCCATTTTTGCCGTCCTTGACGTCAATTCCTCTCGTCGTCGTCGAGGTTCAAAGCCTCTTTCTTCTCATATGCAAATCTGCGTCAACCAGCGCCATCAGAATCCCCCCGAGAGTCATCGGTCGTTCCCATCACCATCACCATCACCATCATCATCATCCTCCAGGTCATCATTGTTGTCATCGTGAATCGGAAGAAGCAACTCATAGGAGTTAGCTTCTATAGCCAGAGCCGGTCGCAGTCATATAATACTCGTACCTGAGTGTCACCCCTCACTGTTACTCCTTGGCAATGTGACACCGAAGACAGATGCCGCTGAAGTCGAATTGTGGCACATGATATCCATAAATACGTCACAATGTGAAAGTTAACATGAGAAAGACGCGCGCTATTCTTTATGAAATTGTAAGCAGCCATCTCTAGAAGATATTCAAATTTAACTTTTTTTTTTTTATATATTCGTTTCTTCACTTCAATGGCATCGAATAGACTTGACTCGACTCTCTATAAGAGAATTTATGCCTTCTTTGGAAACATTTATAAACATTTGCATGCCGAAGCCGGAGAAGCTTCACAATCATTTGCACGAAAGGAAAGTAGGTGGATGCTATAAGAGTAGCTATGTATAAACCTCGGCCGGATATATGTATTTACGCTACGGTACTGTTCCCCCGTCTAGCGCGCCTTCAAATCATCCCGGTAGCACAATCTGAAATTCAATCTGGATACAAAATAGAATCCATCAATATTCCTTATCTGCGTTATGTGTATTAAGCGAGTAACACAAAGGATCTTTCGCACAGCTCCTTCTTCGCTTTCGACTTCGGTTCTGGATACGGATACGGATCGAGCTCCCCCATGCGATACTAAAGGATATAAATTTCACTACCCAAACCCTCTATAATGCATTATTGTATGGCGCAATCTTTTTTGCTAAATTTATCTCTGAATATATAAAAACACCACCACCCCAAACCCCTGGCAATGGAAGTACGTTAGCAGTGCCAACTAATATCGGTGTAATGGTGTGTAAAATTATGAAGGTCGTTCAAAATGTCTTCAAGTTGAATATTAATTTTTTTTCTTTCTTCTTTGCGCCTTCATCGTCAAAGTGCCTTATGGGAGTTGTAGCGAGCTTAGGTAGGTATTATAACAAATAAGAGAGGTGAAGTTAGGCATGGATGAATGCAAACTCATTGGCACGAGAATCAGAATATCCTGAGAGGAGTTGTTGGGAGATGGAAATCCTTGCACGTTATTCTTCATGGAACAACGCCCTCGAAAAAAAAGGTAGGTAAGGGGTATGTATAATGATAGAAGTTTTAACTTTAGAAAATTCTTTGTTTGTTTGTTGTTTTTATTTTTTTTTCTTATTTGCTCGAGAGACGTGAGCAACTTTTTGGAAAAGATTTTCCATAATGATACCTGAGATAAATTTGGTTGATGGAAGGAAATACCTTCCTGCTTTTGAGGGAAAGGGCACAAAGTTAAAGAAGCTTATGATCATGGAATTACACAATTTCTTGATATCGAGATGAGGATATATTATGAGCAATAATGGGGGAAAGTTTATTCAGTGAAAATCCAGGGGGTGAGATTTTTTTTCTTTACTTTGAAAGTTGTGATTTAAGGGAGATTGCGGATGGAAATCCGCTGCGATTTTTTTCTTGAAAAATTATACACTGAAAAACAAAAAAAGTGGCGCAGTCATACTTTATAATGTGTTGTTATTATGTTGATAATATACCGCTTTATTTGTGCAGGGATATTAGGTGCCTCAAAGTCTTCGAGATCATCGCCAAACAGCGGTTGAAGTGTCTTACACATTTTAATCAGTGAGAAGGATCACTTAGAATGCTTAAACGGTGTGATCTGGTCGTATACGAAGACTCACGATACAGCACAAGCGAATGGAATTTGCTCGCCTTCACCATCTCTTCACTGATAAGTCCAGGTTTTGTCTACGCTCAACAGATGGACGTAAGAGAGTGTGGAGAAGATTAGGTGGGAGATACAATTCGACAAGAGTTTCTCTGCGGCAAAATTTCTGGAGAGGTTAAGTCATGGTGTGGAAAGCATTTTCCGTGCACGGAATAATTGGGATCGTCATAGTGGAATGATCGGTGAACTCTAACTAACATTTTGGAAGAATATGTGGTTCTTTTCGCAATATTTATTGGAAAAAATTTCGTATCGATTCGAGATAATGCGAGACCTTACCAGTTACCAGTTGTATTACGGACTACTTGGAAGAAATAGAAATCGATGTGATGGTCTGGGCTGCCATAATCTCGGACATATATTTGATATCTGCTATAAAAAATAATAAGCTGCTCTTCCCGAGACACTAAATGGGCTTAGATTTGGTCAGATTGAGGAGTGGGATTTTTCGAACCCCACGATTACAAGAAACATTATTCAAGGTATGCCGATGTGAAATATAGCTTTGATAGATGTTAGGGGAGACAATACGATGAACAAAAACTATATTATGTTCTATAAGTTCTTCCCATTTGATTATTTTGTACATAAATTAATAATATCAAATGTTAATAAGCAATATTGAATTTTAAAAAATTCTTTTTTACATTCAGTGAAATATTGCGAAATTTTAAGATGCGGCCCTTTTTTTGTAACTCAGTGTACATACATATATCAGTATTAGAAATCTACATTCATAAAATATCATCGAAACTTTGTATTTGTTTGAAAATCATTGATGCTACATTTTAAAGTTTTCGCAGAGACTTCTCTATAGCATATTTCTGCGACTTCAGAAAACAAGATCAATAATCTTAAAGGATTTGTGCTGTGTATAAATTAATTAAAAATAGAGACTTGAAAGTAACAATAGTTTATTTAAGGAATTTAATATATGTATATGTAAATTTAAAAATTGGTTTCTGATCATAAATTTATCACATTAAAAAAACGTGTTAATTCACTGGCAGATAGTTCTAGAAAGAATTCAAAAGAGGATGACAGTTGATGAAATTAAAATGGCCGGTCGGTGTAATAGGTCTGTTCAGATTTATGTCAAGAACTATTAAAATCAGAACAATTTGTTTTGTCCTTAATAATCCAGAACTTTTTTGATAAAAATAAGCATCAGTTTTCAACAGCTTCATACCCTGTTTAAGAAACGCACGCTGTTGTCTATATTCCGTTGACTTCAGCCTTTGTGTTTGTTGAATTTTACTGAAGTGCAAGCTTAACTTAGGACTTAAAATTTTGACAAGTCATTTTCTTTGTCAGTTTGAGTTTTTGTTGAGTTATAGAATTACGGCAAAACCTAAAGAACAAATGACAGCCAATTTGACAGACATAGTTTAAACAGTATGACCGCTATCAACTAAAACTCATAATAGGAAGACCCACTAATTACCTAATAACTTTCAGGCTTACTGTGCTACTATTACCATTTACGAGTGTCAAAACAATTATTTATACAAAAACTAGTTAAAATTTTTATAAATTATACTCTGAGTTGAAATTAAGAATCTTTAAACAAATTTGAAGGCGGGTCGAAAAACTGTTCTTCAGAATCATGCATAATCGAAATTCTGTATGATACAATAGGGGTCTGTTTGATCAAAATTTAGTAAGTCGTAACTTTTTTATTTCTTAACATTGGAAACTAAGAATACATTTAACTTATCTATCAGGGACATTATATGCCGAATCCAAACAGCAAATTTGAGAAAGCCGTTTTCATGATAAGAAATACTCTTGTAGGATTTGCCAACAGTTTTTTTAAGTACATTATGAGCCATATAGTATTCCGACCCCAACCTACTCCAAAATCCAAAACTTATATGCACTTGAAACTAAGTTCAAATCCATGAGACCTGGTGAAGCATTTCAGTTTTTTCTTTTACGATCAAAAATAATTTTTCCCCTACTTACGTACTCAAGTTATTTTTTACGACTGTCCCATCATCAGTTATTTTAACCTTAACAATAAATATATTTCCGACACAAAAGAATCAGACACTTCAATGAATAATCACAAATAAAATCAAGAAAATCACATAGTTTCACATTTCAGTTAAAATTTAATATGCACAAAAATATATCATATATTCGAAAACAACAACAACAACCACATTGAACACATACCGGATGTGTCCCCCCTGGAGTTCTCACAATAAAAAGAAACCGAACGTGTTTCGGACCACTTAACACCAAAGAGAATATCGCGATTTATACGGATTCATTACAATAACTTGGTTGTGTCATATCATTGTCGTCCGTCTGTCCGTCCTTCCGTCAGACTTTATTATATGGTATGACTATTTCCTTTTAAACCATCAGGGCGGTCAACATACTTGATTCGTTAATCATTGTCATCGTATTCGAAATAAAGTTTAAACATATTATACTGCCTTTAGTGTCAAAAACAAAAGGAACCTCATTAACCCCCAAGATCGATTCCAATAGTCAAACTATAGTGTTTAATCTTGTATTGGATCTTAACCTGTACTTATGTCGAAGATGACATAAAAACAATTGCCCATTGCATCAATTATACATATATGGGAAGAACATCATGAGGAAGGACGAAGGACGAAGAACATGACGATCAAATAAATTAAAAGTGACCAAGTATCTCATTCACACATTATGATGAGATGAGATATATGTGTCATTGCCATTGCCTACAGATACGAACTTATATATGTATGTATGTAGCTAGGTACTTAAATGTAGACATCATATATTAAATGTTTGTAGGTGGGAATTGAATCCTTATTGCAATCAATGCTCCTCAGTCCATCCCATCCATAGTGTATACTCCTGTGTATGTCCTGTTGTGCATTGTAAATGTTTATCCGGTATATTCTGTGATTTTAATGAACGGGTATCAATGTCTTTCCTTATAATCAACAAATCACACCCCCCTGTTTCGTATGTTAACTCAATTTAAATATTGATTGATATCCGTTCTCAGTCAGGACTCAGTGTTTGGTATTCTTAGTTCTCACTTAGGAGAAAATGGTCTGAGTTCGGATGCGGATGCAGAGTGGAGCGGAGTGTGTGGTGTATATTTATGTTATTTGCAGTTCAAAGCCACTGCCATATTTAGTATATGCACCTCTATACACCTAACCTACAATATGATGTCTTAAGGGGTTGATGATGAGATATGCTGATATGAGGATGGATGACTTATGAATTCATATCCCAAGAAAAGGGGGAAAACCAAACCAAACCAAAACGAACCGAACCAAACCACCGACAACAACAAGTCCAAAAGTCAAGAGAGACAATTGTTGAGGTAGCACAAATGAGCTTCTTGATTTCACAAATGACTAACAACTGACCATCAACTCATATAATAAAGTTTGATAGTGATGGCAGAAGAAGAATTCAATCGAAAGAACGGATATAATAAGAAAATGAAATCAATCGGGTTTCTTGAGAATCTATATATATTCGAGAAATAGGGGGGCTTGAAAAAGAAACAAGTGGTCATTTTTGGTTTTTCGCACGCAGTGTCATTTGATACTTGCTCTCTGACCGCGCCAAATGGTCTGTAAATTTGGATTCAGTTTACAAATGTTTTTGTTCTTTGGTTTGGTAACAATCGGATGTGAGTTCAATAATGTTGCAGTAATATTTTTGTTCCTATGCAAGAGTGGAAGCAGGGGATTGATTCAATGAGTGGAAAATTTGGTATTAAATCGGTAATATTGTTATGACCATTTTTCAACTGACCATGGGAGTATTTTTGGTGTGAGAAAACGTGGAAAAAGGGGGAATAAAATTGGTACTGATATGTTAGACCAATACTGGGAAACTTCCTTTTGGTGCCTTTGGAGTCTTATAGCTTGGTGTTATTTTGATACTTAAAAAAAGTTGACAACGATGTTCAAAAGCTGTACAAACGAGTTCGAGGTTTCTCATCTAATGTACTGCAACTATGGAGAAGTTCCATAATGTTGGATTTTCCAAGCCGTGGGTCGATCATACTGCTTTCCATTGCCATTTTCAGTAGAGTGAATTGGCATTCTGTTTAACCCAAAGAAAGATCCTTGTTAGGGCTTCAATTGTTTGTAGCTGCACTATTCTGGCTTGGAAATATCCAAAGGTAGGTTTTTCAAGATTTGTTCTAAGCTAAACAACATAATAAATTGTTTACTAGCCAACACTTTAGACTTTTTCATTACATATGATCTTGATAGAAATAAACTTTTAATGTATTATCGCCTTCGGAAAGTATGAGAACGAACAGGAATGGTCTCAGTGACTCCTTCCCAAATTTAACTTGACCGTATTTTCCCCAATTATGCCGTAGTTTTACTTTTATGAGACATTTTGTTTCGAATACGATATCTTTCAAACCGGAATAAAAATCATGATTGGAATAGGGCGGTAAAGATACGGTGCGTTAGAAAAGTCAGTTTCTTTAGCTTATAAATTAACCCTACTATGAAAAACATGAACGATTTTAAAGACCTACTATTATGTGACGAATTAAACAGTTGCATGACAGGAATTACGGTGAAAAATACTAAAGTAACAGTTACAGTTTTTAGTTATTCTTTAAATTCACAAAACCCTGCTACCGTTCCAACAAAACTCGTCTTCTATGACACTCCTGTTGTCAGATTCGTAGGTGAAACTGATTGGCTAATTATAAATCCTGAAAACCTAATAGCTTTAATGATTTTAAAGTACACGTACCGTCGCTACAGTATTTTACAGTACTAGTTTTTTTATTTTTTAGTTTTTCCTGCAGTCTTCAACTTAAAGCTTGATTAAATGAAACGATTTTTATAAAATTTGAAAATATCAATTTATAAATAGTCGACTAATAAAGTGCCCAAATGTGTTTTTTATGGTTCCTTTTATGTTTTTTGAACTCCTACGAGAAATGCATTGATTTCTGGATACTTAAGTTATTGCTTCTAATAGTAAAATTACACCCAATACAAGTTCAGAAGAACTCTTAACTAATTGCTAGGTATCTCACAATCGCCAACGAAGCTAAACTATTTTGCTTTAAATGCTTCATATTTTTTCATTGAATTCTTAAGAACTTAAAAATTCAAAATCTATAAAATAACGACGAAAGTCTCCGAACTGTGAACTTTAACTCTTTTTGTCGTGGATTTACAAAAACTACTTTTAAAAAAAAAATACACGTATTTTTTACTTAAAAATAGTTTTATTATTTAGAAAAAAAAATAAAAATTTGAAAATTCGAGAAACCGTTTTTGAGAAATTAGGTGGTTATTTTACTAACCACCGTGGCTCAACCTTGTTCTTTTGTAAGAATTAAAAAGATAATTTTAATATATAAAAAATAGAAGGACTTCTTATTTTGTATGAAAATCCGAGAAACATTTTTTGTATTTGCGGATACAAAGCGGGACTTTACAAGTGTTGCATTGCCATACGGTACGTGAAGGATTGTTTTTGTGCTGCATTTCGCACATCTTCGTAGTAGTAGTAGTTCCTTAGAAACTGATGGTTTGAGGCGTTTTGTTGACAGGAAGACCCATTGCTATTGAGGGAACGTCTGGAATCGAAATTTCTTTTCTCTCTATTTTATAGCTGCCACATTCGTATCCCTGACCTTATTATCAAACTGGTCTCGTGCCAATTTTTTGTCTTCTTTCAGTTTCGGCAGATATGTACAATTCGAATTCACAGACACACACGCTAATATATTGTCTTTCAGTTAGTCTACCATATAAGGCGTAGCTATTAAAATAATTATCAATGAATACACTATGATTCTTCGACTTCAAATTTTCGAAAAATTTTCGAACCACCTTGTCGCCGAGATCAGTCTGTTCTATGTTTCCTTTTTTTTCGGTGTATATTTCAAAATCTGAACAATATTCAGAATCCACACACTCCATCTAAACGTTATATACTCGCTTAATTGACTTTTTTGGCATATATTGCTTTAAAAAGTTACGACCCTGGAATTGGATCATACTTTCATCAATAGCAATGTTTTTTGAGGACTAAAAGTTTTGATCAAAATTTCGTTTTAGAATGTCTAAGATTGGTCCTACTTTATAGAGTTTGTCAAAACAAGCATTGCTTCTAATAGGCATTTAGCTGTCGTCATTTAAATGCAAGTTCGTTAGAAACCAGCCACTTTGGTTTCACCATAAAATTTGTTGAGCCTGAACAACTTAAAGTTTTATGACGACCTAAAATGCTATAGTTAAATTAGACAATGGTTTATCATCTTCAGAGGAAAAATTATTAACAAACTCTCGCTGTAGGTTGATAGGTATGCCACGAAGCACCATCATAGCTGGCGGCCTATCATTATATTCGTCGTATAGTTCTAAACTGCAAATACTTTCATTATCTGATGGAATGTCTTCTTGAATAAAGTCAGCCATTTAACCTTCATTCATGACACGTGGCATTCTGGAAATGTAACAATTCCATCGAAGTAATTATTAAATTAAAACCTGCTAAAGTCACAGTGGTCAGTTAACTAACCAATATATTATTCTTGTTTTTCTCGAATTTAGTTTTATTACAAATCAATAAAATAAACACTAAATTATAAAAAATCATACACTAAAAGAAGCACTTTTACCTTTTTTACAGATTTTACAAAACTTAACATTGACAAGTTTGACCTGAACTGAAAGACAAAGCTCATTAGATAACGATTCCTTTATACTTCCTATAACTATCATCATAAGCTCAGTAACATAACCATATTTATTTAAGCCATAACTTTTTAACAATGAAATATCCCAAAAACCCATTATGAACAAAATACAAAGTATATCTGCAATGAATGCACAAGCCAAACAAAAAATTTGACAGATCTTTCCCCAAAATACTGCTAAAAAGGTGTTGACACATTGATTTATCTGGCATGCCATCATCTGAGCTTTGCTTTCGCTCCATTTATATATTGGATTGGACCATCATCAAAAGGCTTATCGAATTTAGCCGAAAAGATATACAAACACCACCAATCAAATAATATCTGGAATTTCAATATTGTGTCCTGCCACCGAAAAAATAAAAACTCAAAAAACAAACATCGAAACAAAAGGACAATGCTTTATTTTTGCGCAGCTGGTCAAGACTTAAAAAAACAACCACAAAACATCACAAAAAGATTATACGCAATTCTTGAGAACTCGCATGATGATGAAAAAAAATGTCAACTCTGGATCATCTACGCGAGTATAAACTGCCCACTTACGCCCAAATATGTTACAATTTTTTGAGACTCTTTTGCGGTTTGTGTTTTCGATCTTATTTTTTTGTTCATTTTTTGGGTAAGCATGCCAATTTAAAAATTCCAAAATGAAATAATATAAATCGCCCAAATTAATATTGGGTTTTTGGTTTAGCGACAGGACAATTCTGAGAGAAAAATGTTCCAAATTTGTTGAGAAAAATAAGTTTAACTTTTATACTCTGATGATGATGGTGCTCTTAAAGTGTACACAAAGTTAAACGTGGATGTTTAAGCCCTCACACAGGAGAATACTGCGACAAAAAACCAAACAAGTGGAGAATTAAAATGCTTCTGAATTTTTAATATTTCAAAAAATATATGTTGGTACTTTATATCTTTTGATGATGAAAAATGAGAAAAAGAGGATTCCGTTTATGGGCTTTTAGGAACTTAATCGGAATGAAAAAAAATTTGGAGGAGAAACTATAATAAAAAGCTTTAGAAATCTAGTGATTTAGTGTACAATACCCTATGAGTAATAATAAATGAAATAAGGAAAATATAATAAACGATATAAAATGATTCATTGTTTATTTCGTTATGGATTGTTATATAAATATTAATAAATTCAAAAGGAATAATTGGTATAAAACGCAATGAAGATCAGGGTGTTTTTGAAAATGGTGGGCATTTAAAACAAACATTAAGTGATTGACTTGTAAACGGTGATTTTTTTTTTTTCAAAGAAAAGCTCATAAAATTCAAAACAATGCATGAAATCTCTATTTAAATCGATAATACAGCCCTAATAATTTAATGTTCAATCAGGCTTGTCTGTATAGACATGAGCTTAAACAGATCATTTATCTCTCTATTTTATAGCTGCCACATTCGTATCCCTGACCTTATTATCAAACTGGTCTCGTGCCAATTTTTTGTCTTCTTTCAGTTTCGGCAGATATGTACAATTCGAATTCACAGACACACACGCTAATATATTGTCTTTCAGTTAGTCTACCATATAAGGCGTAGCTATTAAAATAATTATCAATGAATACACTATGATTCTTCGACTTCAAATTTTCGAAAAATTTTCGAACCACCTTGTCGCCGAGATCAGTCTGTTCTATGTTTCCTTTTTTTCGGTGTATATTTCAAAATCTGAACAATATTCAGAATCCACACACTCCATCTAAACGTTATATACTCGCTTAATTGACTTTTTTGGCATATATTGCTTTAAAAAGTTACGACCCTGGAATTGGATCATACTTTCATCAATAGCAATGTTTTTTGAGGACTAAAAGTTTTGATCAAAATTTCGTTTTAGAATGTCTAAGATTGGTCCTACTTTATAGAGTTTGTCAAAACAAGCATTGCTTCTAATAGGCATTTAGCTGTCGTCATTTAAATGCAAGTTCGTTAGAAACCAGCCACTTTGGTTTCACCATAAAATTTGTTGAGCCTGAACAACTTAAAGTTTTATGACGACCTAAAATGCTATAGTTAAATTAGACAATGGTTTATCATCTTCAGAGGAAAAATTATTAACAAACTCTCGCTGTAGGTTGATAGGTATGCCACGAAGCACCATCATAGCTGGCGGCCTATCATTATATTCGTCGTATAGTTCTAAACTGCAAATACTTTCATTATCTGATGGAATGTCTTCTTGAATAAAGTCAGCCATTTAACCTTCATTCATGACACGTGGCATTCTGGAAATGTAACAATTCCATCGAAGTAATTATTAAATTAAAACCTGCTAAAGTCACAGTGGTCAGTTAACTAACCAATATATTATTCTTGTTTTTCTCGAATTTAGTTTTATTACAAATCAATAAAATAAACACTAAATTATAAAAAATCATACACTAAAAGAAGCACTTTTACCTTTTTTACAGATTTTACAAAACTTAACATTGACAAGTTTGACCTGAACTGAAAGACAAAGCTCATTAGATAACGATTCCTTTATACTTCCTATAACTATCATCATAAGCTCAGTAACATAACCATATTTATTTAAGCCATAACTTTTTAACAATGAAATATCCCAAAAACCCATTATGAACAAAATACAAAGTATATCTGCAATGAATGCACAAGCCAAACAAAAAATTTGACAGATCTTTCCCCAAAATACTGCTAAAAAGGTGTTGACACATTGATTTATCTGGCATGCCATCATCTGAGCTTTGCTTTCGCTCCATTTATATATTGGATTGGACCATCATCAAAAGGCTTATCGAATTTAGCCGAAAAGATATACAAACACCACCAATCAAATAATATCTGGAATTTCAATATTGTGTCCTGCCACCGAAAAAATAAAAACTCAAAAAACAAACATCGAAACAAAAGGACAATGCTTTATTTTTGCGCAGCTGGTCAAGACTTAAAAAAACAACCACAAAACATCACAAAAAGATTATACGCAATTCTTGAGAACTCGCATGATGATGAAAAAAAATGTCAACTCTGGATCATCTACGCGAGTATAAACTGCCCACTTACGCCCAAATATGTTACAATTTTTTGAGACTCTTTTGCGGTTTGTGTTTTCGATCTTATTTTTTTGTTCATTTTTTGGGTAAGCATGCCAATTTAAAAATTCCAAAATGAAATAATATAAATCGCCCAAATTAATATTGGGTTTTTGGTTTAGCGACAGGACAATTCTGAGAGAAAAATGTTCCAAATTTGTTGAGAAAAATAAGTTTAACTTCTATACTCTGATGATGATGGTGCTCTTAAAGTGTACACAAAGTTAAACGTGGATGTTTAAGCCCTCACACAGGAGAATACTGCGACAAAAAACCAAACAAGTGGAGAATTAAAATGCTTCTGAATTTTTAATATTTCAAAAAATATATGTTGGTACTTTATATCTTTTGATGATGAAAAATGAGAAAAAGAGGATTCCGTTTATGGGCTTTTAGGAACTTAATCGGAATGAAAAAAAATTTGGAGGAGAAACTATAATAAAAAGCTTTAGAAATCTAGTGATTTAGTGTACAATACCCTATGAGTAATAATAAATGAAATAAGGAAAATATAATAAACGATATAAAATGATTCATTGTTTATTTCGTTATGGATTGTTATATAAATATTAATAAATTCAAAAGGAATAATTGGTATAAAACGCAATGAAGATCAGGGTGTTTTTGAAAATGGTGGGCATTTAAAACAAACATTAAGTGATTGACTTGTAAACGGTGATTTTTTTTTTTTCAAAGAAAAGCTCATAAAATTCAAAACAATGCATGAAATCTCTATTTAAATCGATAATACAGCCCTAATAATTTAATGTTCAATCAGGCTTGTCTGTATAGACATGAGCTTTAATACAACCCCATAAAAAATAGTCTAAAGGCGTTAAATCGCACGATGTAGGCGGCCAATTGACCGGTCCCGAACGTGAATTAAAATGTTAACCGAACTTGCCTCTCAATAAGTCCATTGTTGACCGTGCTGAATGGCATGTGGCACCGTCTTGTTGAAGTTTCATATCATGCAAGTCAAGCTCTTGCATTTTTGGCAAACAAAAGTTGGATACCATCTCACGGTAGAGCTCACTATTCACAGTTACGTTACGCTTCGCATCATCTTTGAAGAAGTATGGTCCAATGATACCACCAGCCCATAAACTGCACCAAACTTTTTCTAGATGCATTAGTAGCTCTTGCAGCAATGCTTCTGGCTGATATTCAATCCAAAACCGACAATAATGCTTATTTTTACGTATAATGTTTGACAGTGAAACAAAACACGAAACGTGCGTCAGCTGTTCAAACCAGTGTTGCCTAAAAGATAATAGCTACAAAATAACGCTTTATATTAATTTATATAAATTTAATTGACTCAATTTTCATAAGCAACTGAAATGTAAACAAAACATGCCTCAAGAGAATAACGAATATGAATGGTATAAATACATTTAAATAAACTTTGTACAATTTTTAATTGGTATACAAACTTCTTTGCAATATAATCGTATTATAATTTTATTAGTTCAGTATTGATTAATTGTAATTCTACAGAACGTTCCTAAAAATATCCATACAAACTATCATGCATTTAAATTTTTACCAAGAAATTAGATGGTATAATTAATGCATTATAAGAAGCGATCTTATTACATACTTCATAGTTTCATTAATTTTCCTTTCAGCTGTTTAAATAAATTGTATTTAATATTTTTTTTCAACAAAATATCTACAAATTAGGCTAGTATAAAAATATGTTGGAAGGTACAATGATTGTTGAACAAAGACATCTTTTATAAATAATGTTTGGATGGTATAAAACTCCATGTAACTCACTTTTAATTGAAATTAATTTGTTCAACTCAGCTTTAAAGCAACATTTCCACTTTACAATTGGTATAAAAAGAATTAGATGCAATATCACTTACATTCGATAATTTTCTAGCTCGATATTGTCAATTTATCTTATGTTTTGAAAAATTGTACCAAATTTTAACTGGTATAAATATTTTTTTTTGTTAAACCTATCCTGAACAGAAATAAAATCATAAAATTTTACCTGCAAGGCAAGTACATACTTAAAACATAAATGTTAACCTTTAAACTTCAACCACAGTAGTAAATAGTATTGAAGACAATAGAAAATACAAACATGTTCTATCTAAGCTATTCAGTCTTTTAATGGTTGATTTTATTACGTATTGTAGCAATTTAAACGCAATCTCAGCCAGCATATGCAAATTTTAGCCCCACAGGCTTCAAAGCTACTGTTTCTGTCTGTTGTGTTGTTCAGCTAATTACCTTTCACCTCACATAAAGTGTTCATACAATAAAATCCATCTAATCTGAAACACAAACTTATACAACACTCATCAAAATTATACAATGGCGCTTGACTACAAACATTTTTCTCGATCTGGCTGAAATTCGATTAACGTGTTTTGATCCGAGGTCCGTTGTTTTCATCTTCATTTCTTTTCGGACTTTTTGGGCTAAACAAAAGTTTTCATACATCCTGTGATGATGATGATCGATTAAATCTTCAGATATATTTAAAACATCTACAATACATCCTCAATCCTCATATCATAACAAGCTTAAAGAAATAAGAAGCAAAAGATATTTTCGGCTTCCATTCAATCTTCAATGAATGAATAAAAGACAATAATCATGTGCAGAAGGGTAAGTCGGTCGGTGGCTCGCTCAAGCCCATTTCAACAAGTATGATAAATGTGGTTATCTGTTTCATGTATGATTATAGCCAACCGATTACTGTTAGCCGGAATATAAAACACGACAATTAACAGCATTTACTGGACATTAATCACTTTAATCATTGTCGAATGATCATTTTTGTATATTATGCGGATACAGAGGAAAATACGACGCACGAGGATGAATGGACAGACGACGACGCGACGGATGGTGTTGACGGACGTATGAAACAAAGTTAACAGCGCCGACGCGACGCGACGCAACTCGACAACAAACGTCATTGATACAACAACGTTATAAACCTACCTGTGTTGTGTTGTGTACTTAAAGGCTGATGTTTGAAAAGGCTCAAAACCAACTCGTATTCATTAACGCGCATTTGGTATAACCACGCACAGGTAGTTTATTTTATTTTGTTTGTTGTTTTTGTAATTTTGGACCAAAAAAGGGTTAGGGTATGTGGAAGTTAGTTTGACAAAATTAACACAAACACACACATTACTCAATAAGTCTTCAGGATTGTGATTTTATGAGCGAGGGTAAGAAAAAACTCTGAAATGGTAATTGGAAAGTGGGTACATGCATTTTTATGATATAAACAAAGATTAAGGGAATGGAATGCAATTATATAAAACCTAAACAATTTTAATGAACGTCATTAATGTAACTAATAAAAATAGCAATGTTAATATGTAAGAAAAAGTATGAGAGGTAGTGATGTGTTGCACGAAATTGCTCTGAAAGATAAAAATTTGTATTTCCAAAACGGCCTTGTCTTGAAAATGTTTAAAGGGGAGGGGGTGATTTTTACTCTTGGCATAATTAAGCATTTTACTTAATACGACACAAAAACAATTATTAATTTTGTACTATTTTCGAACATGATTTCGATATATAACACACGGTTCGTGTTTTGTTCTTCAGTTTGATCTTGAACAATTTAACTAAGAACGGTTTTACAACCAAACAAAGTTAATGAATTTTATTGTCAAAATGTGTGCCCTGTTAAGAAAGTACACCATACATTTCTTCCATTTTTTGGTGAAAAATTAAAGCTGTATTGATTAGTGTTAGTGAAGTGAAGAGATTCGGTCTCTCTTGCAGCGATTGAGCCATTGTTATTCCACTGACTCCAAAATTTTGCAGAATGATCTAAGTGGAAAGCCTTTACAGCTAGTAAAAGAATTTAAGCCGAATAACTCACCACAATGTCGAGTTTATGGTGAAAATGATCTTTAAACTTCACTTCACTTTTTTATCAAACGATTGCAACGGACGACGAAGCTCATTTCTGATTGAATTGATACTTAAACAAGCAAAGCTGGCAGTATAAGTTTTTGAAGTAAAAAGTAACAAGAAGTATTGACAAAAATTAGTCTTTGTTTCTACACAGAACGAAAAAATCATCCTATTGGTAGTCAAATTGACTATTTGGTAGTAAATTTTCAGCTGATAACCGCGATAGTCAACTTTCGGCTGTCTATTTTGAGACCCGAAATTTTTTACAACTGTGGAAGTCAATATGACAATTGTGGTAGGCAATATGACAACTCCAGTAGTCAATATCACAACTCCAGTAGTCAATAATACAACTGCGGTAGTTTATATGAAAACAAAGGTAGTCAATATGACAACTGCTATAGTCAATACGACAACCGCGGAATTCAATTCGACAACTGCGGTAGTCAATATGACAACAATGATAGTCAGTGGTAATCATATTGACTATTTGGTATGACTATTTATTTGTCATATTGACTACCGAAGTTGTCCAATTGACTATTTTTGTTATCATAATGACTACCCGAAATTGGCAATCGAAAATTGTTCTATTGTCTACACAGTAGCCAATATTTAAAAATCTTATTTACTATTTTGGTATAGTCAATGGGACCACCTTTTTTTTTGTGTAGAATATGAAACAATTCCCTTTTAGAACTCTACTTTCACTACCAAAACTTACCAATACTCAGCAGAATGCTCTTACCTCAGATAATAATATTTAAAATGGGCATGGAATATATTTGTATGACTAACTATAACCTCTTGGGTATCCGAAAGAACATGTCAATTGCGAGAAATTATATCCCAAGGAATTATTTTTGATTTGAGTGAAATTATGACCCACTATACTCACTTCTTCTTGTTCAACTTATGCCACACAAAAACAACCGAAATAAAAAAAAAACTGCTGAAATCACAAGAATATTAAACTGGGCACAGGAAGATATTCTTTTCCCTCTACCCTGCCTTCCCTTCTTTAATATAACAAACATACCTATTATCCCAACTCCAATATAACTTTCTTGACCCTTCCTTGTTTGATTTTTTTTTTGAATCCCCAAGAGATCCCTGTGAAATATAGTCATAAAAGTTATTGAACTTCGTTCAGCTCTTCTAGAAATTTTTCTATGCAACACAATTTTTCTTAGATCAAACATCGCAGATTATACCTTCTTCGTTTATATCTAATGCATGGTCTGCTACTGTTTTTACACCAAGAGAAAAAGAAAGAGAGAGAGTATGCTTCGACTATAATATAGAGCGGGTATAGTTAAATTATTACCCCCGATAGAGGATATCGAATAAGGGTAAGGTAATAGTAGCTGCTCTACATGGAATTATAGTTTTTCCACATAAAAAAAGCTCATTCCGCTGAAGTGGCCAGTTGTTTTTATTACCTTTGCTGATTGGAATATGATATAGATAAGGGATTTAGGTTAACTCCAATTGAACAAAGGTACTAAAATAATATCAATGTACTTATACCTATAATTTCAAGTAAGTCGAGAAAAGATATCTGAGTTATGAGTGTTCGATGTTTCATGGGTTGTGAATTGAATCCGAAATCGATTCTAAAAGGGGATGAAAGGATTTTAATACACATTCGACGATTATGCTTCAATCTTTATTATTACTGAACTACCTCACAGAAGAAGTTAGTTTTATCTCTTCTTAAAAATACGTTATGATGTTACGTAAGGGGTATACACATATAAAACGATATATAACACGCCAGTGGCGTGTTCTTAAATGCGTCGAACTGTCAAGCCAGAGGCCCACAGCCCTTGAGTTAAATTCTAGTCCGTGTAAACTAAAAAATTGTATGTTAATCCTTAACCCATACAAACTGTTATTCCCCATCAACCCTGACATTACTCGCATAAAGGAATATTTGAGAGTTGTAAGTCGCTAGACACTTGTTCTCTACAAGTTGTTGCGCCACCTTATTTACTTATTTAATTTCATTATGATCATCGGCTCTACAACCGGGATCTGGTACTGGCCTTATATAACAAGTCTTTACATTTATCACAAACGCGAGCCGACGATATCAAGCTGTGCACCCCAAAGCTTCGGGTGTCCAATTCTCCTCAAGACCTTCCCCTCCAACGGGTCTAAGAGGTTGGAGGTCCTCTTTGCTAAGCAACCAGGTCTCAGATCCATGTGTGAGTACTGGCAGAAACTTCGTCCTTTGAAGCAGCAGCTTAGAAGTTATTTTCAGGTTTATGGATTTAAAAAGCTGAGTCAAGGTACTTGCACTACAATTCATGCTTCGCTACCTTGATTGTTTGACTAATTGTTTTTCTCGCTGTCGAAGCGACCATGTACTTCGTTTTTCTTCAGTTAAGTGCCTCCTGCTCGATCTGGGTAAGGGAATCGTGTACAGTTTGTTAGGTTCTCCCAATGATGTAGTAAGCCACTATTTGGATGGACTTGGTGACGATGGTCACTCTTGTTGACGTGTCAGAGTCACAAATTGCTTTCTCCACCGCAACAGAATTCTCTTATGGCTTTCTATATTTCTACCCTGGGTATTCTATCATAGGCTAAAGTCTATAAACAGATAAGTTGGAATATTTAATTCTTCACATTTTTTCATCGTTTGTCTAAGAATAGAAATCTGATCGGTTGTTGATTTGCCTGGGATTAAGCCACATTGATCTAGTAGATTATCTTATGGGTGGTACTCCACAACGTGATAATTCTATAATTGATGCACGTTGTTGTCGTTGTGACATTTTCTTTCTTTAGGGCCTTTGAAGCAATTAACAGAGAGAATTGTTATATTAGATTTTTTACTAAAAAAGATGTCATAATTCTTGAACAGACATTGTAGTGACCTCTATGTCGATAACCTCTGCAAGTTGTGTAATCTTGCATAAGTCTATTGCTCTCTTCATTCCAATCCTTTGATCAAGCAATAAGAAAAGCATATCAAATCGAATGGGGTGGCGCAACAGTCCGTTGTGAACCGAGGGCCTAGTGACTTACAACTCTCAACCAATCCTGTGTGCGAGTACTGTTGTCAGGAATGGATGGGACCTACAATTTCAGGTCGAATCCGAACGGCTAGTTTGAGAAAGCACTTTTTCATGACAAGAATTATTCTTGAAGGATTTGTCAATTCCTCGCAAGAGGCAGTACCCGCGAATTTTTTTTTTTATTTTAAGCTGGCACAGGCAGGGATTGAACCCAAGACCCCTTGCATGACAGTCCAACGCACTAACCACCATGCCACGGGTACTAGAATAATATTATATCCTGTAGCGCCTCTATAAATATTGAAATCATTATATGTCACTTAATGCTTATAATAAATCTTACTTCAGCAAATTCTTCAGTTCCATACAATGATTTGTATATTTCCTTGATATTAAAAATTCTTTTTTTTTCCAATATGATTATCAATATAATTAAGTACCTCCATGCAAGTAATATCTATCAAAAGTAAATCGGAATTCTTAAATAATATTTATTGTTGACATACATCCGTTTATGTCTCATTGGTAATTTTTATTGTCTCTTAACGACAAACTAACAACCACACAAAAACAACAACGAAGACTACGATGACGACTCATAGCCATACACTGCAAAATTTACATGTTATTTTGTCTCAGCTTGAGTCCACGCATAACATGCAAGGTGTCAGACAATAATACCCCAGCTATTAAACACGAACTTTAATGGCGCCTCAAATCATAAACACTTTTTAATTTTCTCGGCAATGCCACTGTAAATAGTAACGCCAACAAGACACAACCTTTAGGGCTTTCTCATTTCGAATTCATAGCTGCACAGCAACGTATCGACGGATGGACGCAACGCAACCGCAACAATACTTGCATGTAGGTAAGATAACTGAAATCGACTAAACTGTGAGGTGAAGTGAGGTGTTGTTGTGTACAACCTACAACAACACACAATAATTGTGCATATGGATCCGTCAGAAAGTGAGAGAGTTCTTCTATTACGCAAGTAATTAATTTAATTGATCTTCATCAATAATCCTCATCAGAAACAGAATAATATCCTCAACAAATAACACCACACCATACATGCATCGTCGTAGTCGTCGTCGTCCGTGCGTCGCTGGTTCTACGTTGCGTTGTTCGTTCAGGCAGACTACTTGTCCGATGGACGCATAACTTTATGGCACCCTTTTGACAGTTCGCTTCTTTTTTTTTAATTTTGTTTTTTTATTGATTATAGACACGTAAAGAGTCTGAGGTGTGAGTTGAGGTGTATGTAATTTGTATGGAGTTGTTTTTAAAAACATAACGTTTCGAGGGAGATTCTGATGGTGGATGGTCGATAGTTATGGTAAGATTTTAATCACGTTCCTAATGATGAGTACGCTATCGATGTTTGATATGAATATGATCGTGTAGCCGTGTATATAGTACAGGCCCACGCGCAGGGTGCTCTCTTGGGCTAGGCATCCCTCCACCTCCTTTACCCTCAAATGCTTCTTATATCGTTTGGGTAATAACCACACTTTAATACGTGCTACGAACCATAATGCACGTTGTGTGGGAAAATATTGTTTTGGCAGGCAAATTCAATTTGACATTTTAGGCTGATGGTGGAGCTTTGTTTGAAATTCAAATCATATTTTGCCATAAAATAATGGGGATAAATGAATGATAGAGTTGGGCTATAAATCAGAAAGAGGCTATAAAGAATATTATAAATGGTGTATAGTTCAATGGCATAAACTTCATAAACATATGATCAAATTCTATGAAGAAGAAAGAATGGTGATGTAGGTGCTTAATGATTTAGGTTATATGTAATTTATATGACGCCTTAAGGGTGGGTGCATATAGAAAGACAACGACACGAAGACGACGAGGATTTATTGTGTCAAGTGCAGGAATTATTCTTTTCTGAGAAATGTCACGCAACTATGCGAAGTTGCAGTATCGGTTAGTGTTGGAATATCCATATTATTAAAACTGTCACTGATTAATTTGCTTCAATATAAGTTTCAACCTAACCTTACGTCTCAGTTGTACCAATTTTAAAATGATCATTTTTGTAGTATATTTGTATTAAAAATCGGTCGTATTGTTTTTATGGTGTTAGTAAATGTTATCGCCATGACTTTAATAGTTTCCGTTGTATGACGATTCGTATAATTAAACTGGTTGTCCGTGATGGAGTAGGACATACTTAGATTAGTTCAATGGCCCCTATGATAAATTGGTGGAAACTCTAAAGTTTGTACTTTCCTTACATAGTTAAGATTTTTAAAAGAAAATTGATAAAAAAATGTACAAAATATTTTGTGCATTGTTTCAAAAACTGGAAGAAATAAAGTACGATTAATTGGTATAAACTGATAGAAAATTTGTCTTTTTGATCCGTTTTACAATACATTTCACAAAACGATACGTTGATTTGATTGGGTCATTTATTTCACGATGTTTGTTTGTCAATAATCTTATAAATAAATGAATTAAGTAGCTCAAAAGTCCGTAGAGAAATAAGGCCTAGTTTCTTACAACTCTCAACCATTTCTGCGTGCGAGTAATTGGAGGGATGAAGGGGACCTACAGTTAATATGCCGAATCTGAACAGATAATTTGAGAAAGTAATTTTTAATGACAAGACTTACTTTTAGAGAATTTGTTAACTCCTCACAACAGGCGATAAACGTGAAAAACCCTTAGGTGGCACAGGCGGGTATCGAACCAAAGACCTCTCGCATGACAGTCCAACACACTAACCATCATGTAAAAAATAGTCATAAGATTTGTTTCATAATTGTTATTAATGAAGGAAACATTTTAGTATAAAATTATTAATAATGCCTTTAATAATGTCAAAAAATATCTGTGTATGACAAATCTATTGGTATAAACTGACAGAAACAGACAAAACACATTGTTATATTTCTGTCATTTTTCCTTTTTACGAAAAATATAAATTGGTATGAAACGATCGATAATGGAACTAAAAAATAATTGGTTCAAACATTGGAAACAAGAACATTATGAAATTCTTAAGTCAAATTGGCAAGTTATTGGTATAAAACAGCTAAAATAATATAATACTGTAATTTGTGTCCAATATTCATGTACACTCAAAATTAATTGTTAGAAAATGATGCAATACAGCCATTTGTCTTATAGGATGATTATTCCAATATTTTTACTACAGAAATGGTATAAAATGATAAAAATAAAAGAAAGAAAAATAACAAAAATAAAATATGGGTCATACTTTCCATAATCATGGTGTATGGATATAGCTGGTATAAAATGACAAAAATTGGGATAATAATGGTTTGTTTGGTATACAAAAATAAACTTTTTTCCAACTAATCCTGTCTCGAGTTGATAGGAAAAGGATTTGGCATTAGTTTTCAAGCTATCTTTATTTTCCTTTTAACGCCAATTTGGTCTTAAACAAATGACAATACTCACTATGGTAAAATTCAACAATTTCTGTTACTTCTTAGATCATGTCTGTCATCATAACTTACCCCTTCTTGGGTAGTTCCTTTAACGCCAACCATTGCAGTTTTGTGTGAGTCTTTTCATATAAACAAATCTGCGCTTCTTATTCAGCCATCATGGCGTGTGTTGTTCACGCCTGGACTCTTCAATATCAACTTTATTATTACCTTTTTATTTGCATTATTTTGTCTGTAATTCTTTGTCTTTCATCGTTCGTCCAGTACCAGTTATTTTTTTTTTTATTTTTTTTTGTATCCCGTGAGTTGGCTTAATCCGTGTATACGCTTACGTTTCACCATTCCACGCTTGCCGCGTGACTTTATTTTCATACCTATATAAATAATCATTTAGCCCGAGAGCTCGGACTCGAACCATAGTAACAGTATCACAGTATTAACATCCAAATTCACAAACTATCTACCTACGACGACGTACCGTAAATACTTGTATCTATATATGCATAACATCAAGAACACCATCGGGCCAGGCGCGAGTGCGCTATAATAATTCGAAATCACAGTGAATTGGGTGATAAAGTTGATTTTAGCACGATAAACGAATTATAAATGCATTTGAGAGAGTATTTATTTAATAATAAGTTTTTCGTTGACACCTCTGTTTCACGCGTTGCTCTGCTCTGCTCCGCTCCGTGTGCTGTGTTGCACTCTGGATGATGTTTTTGTTGTTGCTTTGAGTTGGTTTTGCTTCTTTGGAAGGAGGCAATCGTTATCGCAATATTCATTCATTCACAGACCTAAATGCGCATGCGCCAATGCGCCAAATGGCTAAGTTGCGAACGCGGAGAGCTTGGCATTTAAAATTGTTGTTTTTTTTTATTTGGTTTTTGTTCATTATAATTTATTTTTATTTTTTTATTGTGACTTTTGATGAATTTATGGCTAAAGGAGATTTAATTTCACAAAGATTTATGCGAAAGGACATTTATTTATCCAATTTTAAAAAAAATTGTTTCGAAGATACTCATGCACCTTTACATTGCTCCACAGCACATGATATAAGCTATGTAAGTACATACAAGCATTGTATTGATATTGAAAAAGAGTATATGAATATTATTTGTATATAGTGTTGAGCGAAGCTTAGGACTTTGTTCATAGATAAGTTGAGTTCGTTTGAAATTTTACAAATGACACAAGCCTTGACTGTTTTAATCAATGGAAAATATTGGATTGAAATGGAATGGTAGACGTATTTCTTGTAAACAAAAGTCCCTACTTACAAATTCATATCCTCTGTGTGTCAATTGTGATTCTTTTGTAATTTAAGGACTAAGATGACAGGACAATTGAATGACAGTTTGAAACCCCTTGGATTTGTTGGTTTTGAGTTCAAATTTGCTCCTTTTTAAAAACAGCTAAAATTATTGTGAAATGTCATCAAGAACTAATCACCCTTATTGCGTTGATAAACTTTCAAACAGATATTTTCAATCAATATTATTAAATGGTATTATCACCGTCAATTACTTTACTTCCCATCCTGTCTGTCGATTTGTCTTGCTAAAAAGTTTTTAGTTTTTAGTGTTGTGCTAAAAAAGTTGTCTGTTGAATTATTCTCAAAAATTTAACATTTACCAACAATATTCTTTTATATAAAGAAATAGTTTAGTTTGAAAACCTTGTTTTTTAAATAGATTTTTAGTTGAAAACAAATTTTTACCAATCTTAGTAGCATTTCTTAAATTTTTACAATTTAGATGAATGCATTTAATTTGAGAGATATCAAGAAACGAACATCAATTTTTACCAAATTTGCGTACTATTTTTAGTAGATTTTATTTTTTATGAAAAAATAGACTGGTGGATTTAAAAGCTACTACTAAATATCGAAAACAAAATGGTCTGTGAAATATAAAAGTTTGAAGAAAATATATTTAATTTTTAAAAAGTTATTTGAGTCGAAAGAACATTTTACCAAGTTTTAGTATTGTTTTTTTAAGTTTTTCTGTCAATTTTTCTCAAAGTTGACAATAATATTTTTCAAAAAATAATAGTAGTTCTAAGCCAATACATCAAAGTTTTGAAAGGATATTTGAGAAGAAAATCAATGTTTACAAACATTTTTTAAATTTTTTGGTTTTTGTAAAAAACTATAAACTCGATTTTTCTCAAAATTTTACTAAATGTTGCAAACAATATTTCTTATAAGATAAAATAAAGTTAAAGCCATAATCTCAAATTTTTGAAAAGATATTTGAGTCGAAATTCAATTTTTACTTTCAGTAATGTTTTTTTATAAAACTGTCAATTCGATTATTCCCAAAATTTTACCAGATGATTTTTGAGGTGACAAATTTTGTTTTTCAATTTTTTTTTTAATTTATGAAAGAATCGTTAATTGGATTTTTTCCAAAAATATATTTGTTTGGTATCACGTTAAAATTTATTATATAAAATTTAATTCAAGTCATTAGCATTATTGGTTCGTGAGATAGTTAGGGTTAACCAAAATGTTCACCATTTCTTAAACTCCTATGGTAAAAAAAACACCCACGAAATTTTCTTGATAGCCCTTTCTGCATCTTTCTGCATTATTATCTGCATAACAAAATTTATTTGAAGTCTATATCTCTTTTGGTTCTTGAGCTATGGACGACGAAAAAACATCGCAAACGTAAGGACGTACAGAGGGACGAACGTACGTACACACGCACGCACAGACATTTTCCTAAAAATCTTTTATTTCAACAAATCGGACTCATTACAATATCTTCCAATGGGAGGTTAAAAAACAAAACAGAAACAATATTCACTAGAAAAAGGATCACCTAACATACCTCTTCGTTAAAAAAGAGTTTAATGAATGTATTTTGATGTCAATTATACTAATTTTCTAAATTAATTTCTTTGCACAGCGGTAAGTGCAAGGAAAATACACTCGTAAGAAACATCTATACGACGCACATTCAATATAAAAAAGTGCACCACCGAAACTCCTCATATGTCCAAAGACTCCGTTTACTAATAGTGCTTGTATTAAGAAAACTTAAAAATATACTTTTAAAATAAGGTTTTCTTTACTAATTTATTTTCGAAAATCGTAAGAGTGTATTTTTTTAATTAATATTGAATATACAAAATGTTTCAGTTCTTTTTAGGAATATTTTTTTGTTGTGTTTATAAATGTTTTACAATTAATTTTCGTAAAAAAATGATGACCATTTTTCGAGATATTAAAATGACAGTTTCAATCATCAAATATTATTAAGACAGTGTAAGAGCATTAGTTCTTGAAAACAGAGCTTTTTTAGTAGAGAAGTCGAGTTAAGAAAAAAAGATGTGAGGAAAATTTAATGCAAATCTATTTGTTCGTTTTTGAGAATGTTCGAATTTTCGATTTTTTATTATGGGAATTAATACTGTTTTGAGTCTTAAAATAAACAAAAAAAACGTCTTACGGAATAGGGAAAACAATTTCATCGACTTCTCTACCGTCATAATGATTGATAAAAATCTCGAATTCGAAATTTTGTATAAACGCAATACTTGCCATATAGTTTCTATATGACACAAGTAAAAATTGATGGTATTCACAATGGCATAACACCATCAATTCACTTTCCCAATACTGATTTTTATTTAAAATGATAAATTCTATCAAGTGTTAATTGGTTGATAGTTGATATTCTCTATAAGTGTGAATGACGATTCTATTAATGGAGCTAGACCAAAATGAGGATCATTCACATTCTCAAAATCAGGAAACTTTTTGGTTTCCAGCCTACATTCAACTTCTTCAGAACAGATCTTTCAACAGTTTCCTTTTCCAAATGAATGAACGTTTTTGTTTTTTGTTGATTTTATTAACATATAGCCCTAAAGCTTTTGTGGGGAAAAGTTAGGGTAGGTGCGTCTGATAGCTGAAAATTGATCTTGTAACGTAAATTACCAAATCTCATGTCTTTGTCAGTATTACTCAGATTTTACCAAACGCTATGAAATATAAAAAAATAAAGAAATGTTAAGCTAAAATAAAATAATATAAAAAATCCAAAACGATAGCAAGACAAACTTTTGGTGATTAATGTTCAATCAATATCAATTACGCCAATGAAGGATGGGAATGCATGCTTTTTTAATCGAATTAAGTTTTTGGTGTCATTTTAGTCCCCCTCTTATCTTTGTTACTTAAAATTTGTAACTTTGATAATTTTTCTGAGAATTTAACTTTGAAAACCAGGGTTACAAACGAATCGTAAAAAAAACATAGTTTTCTTTATTAATTAAGCTTCAATACCCGAAAAGCTGCAATGAACACATTTGCAGAGTTTTTAATTCTGAGACAAAATTTTTCTTCACTAGGCGTGATGATATTTGTAAATGCCGCTGAGCTATAGAACTTTTTAAGAAACAAAATAATACAAAATTAGCACAGAAAAAAACACCCTAATGACTAATATTATGTCCGAGTTATTTTTTAACAATAATTTCATAAAATGAATGCCAGATGTGATGTGTGTTTTTTTTATTTCTTTTATATTTCTTGCTCTTTGCAAATTTCTTGACCTTTTACAATCAACATTCGTCAATATTCAATTTTTCTTTTGCAAAAAAAAAAACAAATTCTATAACTTTTTTGCAAAGAACAACTTTCCACCCCTTTCAATTTGAATTATTACTTACATCACTCCCCTTCCCATATCTCACCCACGCACAAGGACACAACACGCTATATGCCTACCAACTTAAACAAAAAGAAAGGTTAAATATCTTCCGGACCATTTATTAATTTACTCTCTTCTATATAAGTTTATTCGAGAGCTCTGTGGGCCTGGAATGAGGAATGTTATAAAAGGGCTCCAAACACAAAAAGCCAGCAAATTAATTGAAGCTCAGCAATTCATAACAACTATATTTAATGTTATGTTATAATTCAAAAGGATAAACATTATAATACAGAACCATCAGAACAGCAGCAGCAATACCAGCAAAAAGCAGGAACAATGATTCCGTAAAAGAGGAAGTTATTGCCATTAAAAAGAAAGGGGTATGATGATACAATCACAATCAGATGATTATGTTCCATCCATTTTCTATTTCGAAATGCCGCGCTTTACAATATTCCTTTTGATTCCTTTTGATTTCGATAAACACAAAAAACGATAATAACAATGACGAGAAATGTTGAAAGTTGGATGATGATGATGATGATGATAAACGGATATAAAGCAATTTTAAGATATTACCAAGGGTATAACGTTACATCAGCTATATGCGAGGACTTCAATTACTTGGAGTCAGTTCAGTCCTCGTCGTCGTCGTTGCTGATGGGAGAAATGGATTGACGGTCGCATGGACAGTTCAATCTCCATTCAACAATATTTAGGGTGATGCGGACTGAAAGGGTTGAATTATATAAAAATGTCAATAAAGTGACAGAAAAGGAAAATACATATTTTACTCTTGACAGAGATTGACCCTGATATCTGTATACAGACAGAGTGTCTATGAGAGAAAAAAGATAGAAAGTGACAGATTCTTTATTTGAAAGTTTTCAATCAGAATTTATTTTTTTTACCTGTGGATAAATTAAAAATTATATAAAATTATTATGACTGCCATTTTTGTGTTTCAACGCACATTAATGTCATAATATTTTGTAATTCGTGGCATTATTTAGTTGTTTATTATGACTTTCTATAAATTTTCTTAGTCACAAAATGTTTTTGTTTTTTTTTATTTAACATTCGTAAGTAGTTTCAGTTTTTCTTGCATCTGCGATGTTTATTGTAAATTTAATTTAATAAAATCGCCATTCATATTCAATTTGTTGTCATATAAAATGACAAGGTCACACCTCTCGGTATAAAATAAAAAATAACTAACACAATAAATTATAAGTGAGTTTATATTAAATACACAAAAAATGCTTTATAGCCTCAGTGAACACGCAGTCAAGTCGTCCGTCCGTCGTTAAGTTATAAAGTTGGGTATAGGTAGTTTCAATTCAGAATTGAAATTCTGTCAACGGGCAAATTTATATCACTGATACAATGATCATAAACATGTTTATTTATGAAATTCAATTTGAAGTAATAAGTGAGTTCAGATGTTAATTTATTTCTTATTTTATTAAAACAAATTATAAATCATTTAAGCGGGTACTTTAAATTCAAGACGTGATACACGATACGAGAATATGATATACCTTACCTTACCTTAACTTATCTACTATATACCTAAGTTAGGTAATATTCATAAACAAAATACAGTGCGGAAAATAATGTTAAATATTTATAATTTAATCATCAGCAACAGCAATCTCATGGACGGGCTTGTCCTAATTAAGCAATAAGGGCCGCTGAGCCGTGCCACCGCGGTAGCTTCAAAATTAAAATAGTAATTGTATTTTTATAAATAATAAAACATTAACTTTTAATATGGAGTGTAAAATATTCACTTAAACTGTTTATGTAAGATATTTTTGTATGTTAAACAACGTGATTATGATTGTTAATTTGGTCAGCTGTCAAAAAGTATCTATGATACAATACCAGTTATTTTGTTTTTGACAGTTGACATTGACGTTTAAAAATAATTAATAAAAATGCAGTATATGCGATAAAATCATACGAGATTGTTGCTCAGGGCTTTTTTAAAGCATGGTTTTACATTGAAGATGTATGTAAATATATTTTGTTAGTGAATAAATGATTTATTTAAACATTTCAAGAGAAACAAATCCCTTTCACATTTTGCTTTGATATGTTTCTTTTGATAAATTAATATAAACCAGTTATTTAGAATTTATATCGATTAAGTCAATGATCCCTTAATTATTATTATCATTATTTCTTTTTTTTTGCTCTAAAAAAGTTCATAATTAGAAAGGTACGATTTTTAATTTATTCATTAAAATCTTAAGAATTATATGTCAATCGGACAGTTATTGTAAATAATTATGTATTTATGTATATTAGGGAGGTTCTGGTAATAATTTTCAATCTGGTTCAAAATAATTATCACATCAGTTGTTTTTGTTTCGAATTTGTATTTCTTTTATCTAATTGCTTTCTCTAAAAATATTATACAGATCAAGCCCTTTCACCAAAAAAGGGCTTTTTGCCATAAGCAGGAGCTATAAATTTGCTAGTTTATGTTTCCAAAATTGATCTGAATATTAATTTATTAATTAATTTGCATGCAATCGTTTTTAAGGTATTGTTGTAAGCATAAAAGAATGTATGCAATGTTAAATTGAACTTTTAAAAAGTACTAGAGGGTCCATATAATATTTCTGGAATAATAATACTTATTTTCACTTAATTCTGGAATGAAAAAATATTTAGTTAGGAAGTAAGTATACGCCGTAGTGTATAATTAAATAGACATGTAAAAGGTCTTCCAAAAGTAGTAAGTCACAAAAAAAATTAATTTAAACTCAACAAAATCACTTGGATTGATCAAATTCAGCTTAACCTTTAAAAAATACCACATGTGAATTTTAGTTGTCAGGAATAAAGAAAGCCCTTTTACAAAAATTCTACTGTGGCGTTAGAAGTAAGAAAAACCGCATCTCAAATAACAAAAATTAGGAATTGAAAAGAAAATTAGTGTTGCTGTAATTTTACTGCAAGAAATTAAAAATTCAAAACTGCATTACCCTGATGAAATTTCAAAAAGTTAAGTTACTTGATTTTAGTGTCTTGGAGGTCAAAGTCAAATATTTGTGTAAAAGTATACAGAAGTCAATTGAAAGTAAAAAGATGGAAATGTACGTCCGTCGAGGTTAACTCGAAAACTTGAAGAAAAAAAAATGATTTTATCTCCAAAACCATTTTGTGCAACGAATAGTATTATTATTATTTATTATTATATTTACAATTTTTTTTATAAAAAAAAAACAAAAACCTAAAAAAAACATTACTAAAAGATGGTCAAAATTTATTTTATACTCAAATATCTTTTCAAAAACTTTAAGTTATGGCTTTCAATTAATTTATCTTATAAACAATATTGTTTTTAACATTCGGACAAATTTTGAGAAAAATCGAATTAACAGTTTTCTTACAAAAAATTAAAAACCCAAAAAAAAAAAAAACAATTCTAAAACTGGCAAAAAATTCCTTTCAAACTAATTTCATTTTTATTTAACAGAAAATATTGTTTACAACATTCAAATTTTTTTTTATAAAAATCGAACAGACTGTTCATTTATAAAAAAAAATCTACAGAAAATAGTACGCAAATTTGGTAAAAATTGATGTTCGGTTCTCGATAGGTCGTGAACAATAGAAGATATGGACTTCAAAATAATTTCATTCATCTAATTTGTATTTTATTGTACAAAATAAAAAAATTAAGAATTGCTACTAAAATTGGTAAAAATTGGTTTTCAACTAAAAAGCTCGGTAACAAAAACAGATTTTGAGATCTAACTATTTCATTAAATCCAAAATATTGTTGGTAATTTTTAAATTATTTAAAATAATTCGACTGACAACTGTTTAAACAAAATGGGAAGTTATCAGTACGGGTCGTATCCCAGAATCTTTTTTGATTTTTGATTGTTATACTTTAAAACGACCTAGTTGGTAAGAAAAGTAAGTATACGCCTCAGTGCAGATTTAATTAAAACTGTAAAAGAACAAACATTTGTTTTTCAAATTAGTTGTTACATGATTTGATCATGAAATAAGAAGGTTAAAGTTAAATTTTTAGCTCGACCTTTTTTTTCTTAAGTTGTAAGGTAGAAATCACTTGGCTCTAAGAAAAAAACTATTAGATCGATGCGAAAAAAGTAAGTATACGCCTTAGTGTACAATTAATTTTTGACGAGTACGTCATTAGTATTTCATTAGTACTTTGCTTGTCCAAAAAGATATAATTCTTAAGCTTATAAAACATTCGGAGATTGAGTCGTAACATGTATTTTTTTTAACACTCAAAAGCACTTATTTTTCAAGATGGCCAAATTAATTTATAATACAAATAATAACATTTATCAAGCAGTTATATGATTCAAGACTTTGATTCTGTAATTTTTTGTTTTTTAAGGTTAAAAGTTTGAGTTTTTAATTTTTTCCTTTTATATGATTATTTGCTTAAGGTTAACAATAATTAGGCCGCAAAGAAAGTAATTTAAACAAAAAAAAGGAAACGGACTCCAAGTAAGTATTTATAAAAAACTCATTAAAATATTTATCATAAATTAACACTATAAGACTCTAAAGCAGATTACTGATTCTTATCTCATATCAAATAACTATTATACCCGTTTATTATTAAATGGAAAATACTCAAGGGAGCTTATAAAATTATATACAGGAGGTATTATTCCTTATAGCCAACAAATTGCATAGCTAATATAGATATCCAATAAAAAGACTAGAAAATGCCATATCGAACAACTTGATATATTCTTTCTTAATCCGCAGAAAACTCACTTTAGGCACGCGTGATGGACATAGGGGATTTCACAATAAACCACCAAAGAAGCTTCATATTATGTATACCTGCTTTGTAGGTAAGGTAGTCAATTCTATGTCGATTTTGATCGTACTTATCTCATATTATTATGCGATCGATCAGAGGAGTGATCTAGAATAGTAATGTTCGGTCTGCTCTCCAACTCTCTTGAGATTTCCCAGCACAGTCCCTAATTAAAATACTTCGTTGGTAGTCTTCCTATTACTATTGCTATTCCTATACCTGGCCAACTTATGCCAATAATCCATATAGAAATGGTAACTTCGCGTATCGCACTTTCTGATACGTGTGCAGATAGCAAATTCTGAGTTTGTTTCAGTTTCGTCTCTTCAGCAGCAATAGAGCAATTAATATGACACCGAGCGAGACTATACGCAAGCCTCTGAGTCTCTAATGGTCTCGCAAGCTGGCTGGCTTTAGAAAAAAACTAACCCTTCCACTTTTGAACGCGCGCGTATACTTTCCACGTAGCTATATCGAAAAGGAAATCGTCCGTCGTCGTTGGCCAATTCTATACCGTATTACCATAAAGAGTTGTCATAGGTCTTTAAACACTACCACTTTTGTGCTATAACTTGGTCACTGTAATATCGACTGGCTCCAGCGTCAGCACCACCAACTGTTGTTCTAAACATGGGTACATATATATTATTGGCTTCCTTCGCCGCCACCGTCGTCGTCGTCATCGTGTAGTGCGGTGGTAACTTTAGTTTTTTTTGTTTGTAAAATCTTTTTGTTTATACTCCAGTTATTACTTATATTGATTTTGTTGACTAGTGGCACTTTTGCGCTGGTTGCCCACTGCTCCAGCTCCATCATCCATATAACCGACTAAGTTTTCAACTCAGAGCTCTGTATCAGCCACATGCAATCCCCGAGATCTGGAAAATTTCCATGGTGATTGTATCTTATGAGTCGATGATGGCTGATGCCGGAGATGTGGTACGAACGGACAAGGACAAGAAGCAGTCACCGCGCGAGCAAACAGCATGGCCATTGATCAATCAACTTTGGGCATACGCAATTTATTTCTCGTTAAGAACGGGAGCACGCATCTGAAAAGCTTCAATTGTTTTATTTTTGCTCCCCATCATCGTCATCATCAGCATCCAATATTCAGCTTCAGCATCAGTCTTATAGCCTTTATAGCTTCAACTACAGTAGCTGCAACATCAGAAGTCTGGGTACAGCGTATACAGTATTTTCCTTTGGCTTCTTAGCTCCTTTTTGTTGAGTTAGTTCGTGTTATTGTTGTTGTTGTTGTTGTTGTGTTATTGTTATTTTGTCATTCTTTTTGAATTGAAATAATGAGCTCTTGTTCTGTCAATAATAATTGATGCATAATTTAATTTGAATGAAGCTATTGTCAAGAAATAAAAATAAAATAAGACTTAACCTGTTTTAATGTTTGGACTTTTTGTTTTTGTTCTTGAAATGATACAAAAAATATTGTTCTTAGAGGGGTAATTTACAACGGACTTTTAACTAAAGCTTAGGTCTAAGGAATAGACCTGTTAGGTGACTCAACTTTACTATTGAAAGATATTCACCGATAAAAGGGTAGTTAAGACTAAAATAGGAAATCATAGGTTTCAGAATCAAAGAAACATACCACAACGCCCTGAAGTCAAGTATCTATACTAAAAATTACCTTTAGAGGAAGTAAAATTATCCTTTCTCACGCTCGCGTTGCCTTTATTCGATGCCGATTAATCTCCGCACCTTTTTTAACAATAAAAATAAATTTTAGGTGTGAATGTTGACTGCAGATTTACCTCGAAAACAAATAAATAAAACTCTGCAATTTCTCAAATCAAAGTATGGTCTAAAGCGCTGCACACACTACCATTATATCCAATCGAAGAGATGTGTTTTGACATCAAATAGACACTTCAATCCATTACGATTGACTATGTGTTTTTCTTTGGCCCCTGGAGTCACTCTTATGATACGTCTATAGGTACCTATAACTCTGCAGTGATCAAAAGATTGCTGTTCGTATACAGTTTTATGGCGATACTTCAGGTTAACCATAATTGGTATGAAAAGGTAGGGGTTAAAAAAGCGCATTGGCTTAAAAGCTCTTTTATACAGAAGATTGAAGAACATGCAATGTGGTCTGTAAAAGATACGCTATAAGACGAAATTATTGCGAATTCGCCTGCCATAGCATCGTTTCTAATATTTATGATGATTTCAATGTTTGATTAGAAGTGATAAATGAATTGGATGTATTAAAAAATTATACAATGTCCGAGTTAAAAGTAAAGAGTTTGGTTTAAAAGTTCAAGTAGCAAAGAATAGGTTAGGATATAGTTTGTAAAGTTAGGTTGAACATTTATTCCAGAGATTATTTTGAGGCTGTAATGCATTTTTTCTTTTAATGATTCGGTATAACAAAAATTGGTTATAAAGGGTGTCCCAATGTAAACGCAAGATTTTGACTTATTGGAATTTGTGTTGTTAACCATGCAAATATTAACTTAAAAGCTGACCGTTTAAGGTTTATGGAAATATCAAATTAAAAAAACTAAGGCAATATCGTAATACCGCAATGTTGTATTGTGAGTAAAGGTGAATATTTTGGTTGAACCTTAATATTTCACGAACCAATGACGCTAGACAGTTGAATTAAATTGTATATTATGTTAACCAGTATATTTTTTGAAAAAAATCCAATTGACAGTTTTTTTATAAATCGCAAAAACTGAAGAAAACAAATTTGTCAAGTCCAAAATATTACGAATAAAAATTATTTCATCTCCAAAACAATTTTGTGCAACGAAAAGAAAATTTTTTCAAAATTTTGAGAAAAATTTAAGTGACATTTCTTTTTATAAAAAATAAAAACTTAAAAAAAACATTACTCAAAGTTGGTAAAAATTGAATTTCGACTCAAATATCTTTTCAAAAACTTGAGATTATGGCTTAAAACTTATTTATCTTATAAGAAATATTGTTTTCACAATTCGAAAATATTTTAAGAAAAATTAAATTGGCAGTTTTTTTTTAAATAAAAACTTAAGAGAAAATTTAACAAAAGTTGGTAAAATTAATTTTCGACACAAACATTTTTTCAAAAAGTTGAGATAATGGCTTTTAACTAATTTAACCTTATAAGAAATTTTGTTTTCCACAGTCGGAAAATTTGTGAGAAGAATCGAACTGACGGTTTTTTTTACAAAATATAAAAACTTAGAAGAAAATTTAACAAAAGTTAATAAAAAGTGATTTTCGACACAAAACAACTTTTCAAAAATTTAAAATATTGCATTCGAACTAATTTAAACTTATTAGAAATCTTGTTTTCAACATTCTGTAAAATTTTGAGAGAAATCGAACTTACAAATTTTTACAAAAAATAAAACCTAGACACAAAAATGAGTAAAAGTTTTTAAAAATTGATTTTGACTTAAATATCTTTTCAGATCTTTGAGGTATTGGCTTTAAACTAATTGTTTCTTGTAAAAAATATTATCAACATTCAATAAAATTTTAAAAAATATCTTATTGACAGTTTTTTTCACAAAAAAAAAATAAAAACCTAATACTAAAACTTTGTCCAAATTTACTTTCGACTCAAATATCTTTTCAAAAATTAAAAACATTGTCTTTAAACGTTTTTTTTATTTCACAAAAAATATTGTTTTCTATATCCAGTAGTTTTTTTTATAAAAAACAACAGTCCTTTTTTCCATAAAAAAAATAAAATATACGAAAAATAGTAGATACGCAAAATTTATTAAAATCTGATGTTCGGTTCTTGATATCTCTCAAATTAAATACATTCATCCAATTTATAAAAAATTTAAGAAATTCTACTAAAATTGGTAAAAATTTCTTTTCGACTAAAAATCTATTTAACAAAACCAGATTTGTTATCAAATATTATTGAGACAGTATAAAAGACTGTGCAGAAAAATCGGTTGATTAGCTATTGAGAAAATTCTAAATAATAGTTCTGTGTGTTCCCTTCTAGAACAATACAAAAAATTATTAAAATAAGCCAAGTTAGGAACATTTTTTATAGATTTTGAAAAAAAATCGAATTTTCGTTTTTTGGCCAACACATTAGTGTAAGGACTTCTGTTTTTCTTCTTTAAAAAAGGTGAAACAAATGGTTGACACAATTTAGCTTAAAACCTTAATTTCTAAATTTAAAGTCAATTGAATCCATTATTTGGGCTATAGTGACGAGAACAGATAGACTGACGGAATCGGGGACCCGCAGCACCTGCAGCACAACTAATCTAGGTTTAAGCTTACTATTAGACCAAAAGCGACATAAGATCAATTTTTGATTTTCTAAACCAAAAATGTGACAATTCTGCTTAATAACTTAGATTTTAAAATAAAAAAAAGCAAGACAAGCCCCGAATTTTCATCAACACTACCACTATCCAAAAATATCAACATTCTCAATTGTTCTTCAACGAAACTCATTGTTTCGATACCACTTCTCAAAAAAAATGGAAGTAGATTCGATAGAAAAAAGTGAAGTAGATTAAGAAAAATGGAAGTAGATGTCAAAAATCAAAAACGAACTTTTTCAAGAATAATTTGAAAAAGCTAATTTATGTTTTTTGACTTCAACTTCCATTTTTCTTAATTGAACTTTTGTGTTACAGAAAAATTTTGGAAGGAAATAATCCTTCTTAAACTGCAAGCAGCTTGAACTAAGTTACAAAACATTTAAGTTGACATTTCCATATTTGAAAGATCTCCAAAAATTAGTTTCTTCGACATTTGCATAGGAACTTTTTGAACTTATTAAGATCTCTACTGGGCACCATTTCGTTGTTACCACAGAGAATTAATCTGATAATTTCTTTTCACTATGTTTACCTATTTATTATTGAGTTTTATTTAAATTGCTTTAAAAACTGCCGTATTGATATTTTTTTGAATTTCTTAAAACAGTCAATTCCCTTGTTTCCACTTGCTTTAAGAATAAGGCTATTTAAATATAAGATACGGAAGTTATATCTACCTGAAATTAATTATTTTTATTGATATTTTTGTTGAAACAAACAAAACTATAAAAAATTAATAAGTACTAAATTTAATGACATTTTTTATTTTATAACAAAAATTCCTTCCATCACCTGATTTATGACTTCGATATCAACATCAAAAACCAAACCTTGACTCATGAGAACCAAATAAAAAAAAAAAAATTAAAAATACCAAATGACTTCGTCTTATCTCCAAGGCCATAGCATAATTTTAATATGTATATATTTTGTTTATTCTTTTAATAAAGTTTAAAGGACATTACCCACACCTGGTGAGGTCTTCATACAGAAGATAGAGGTGATTTGGTGATTTTGCTCTGATGGTGATGGGACTTTTTTATATAATTAAACCTTCATAAACGCGACATGACTTATTTTAAGTTTTGTCGTCGAAGAAAAAAATGTTCTTTTTGTTTTTAATTTCATGACAAATTAAAAATTATTTTGCCAATTAATTGGCATAATACAAAACACACGGGGTACTAAAACAGTTGTGTGGCATATAAAAGAAGGACATTCTCTATAACTCTCTGTTGTTTTAGGTTGTGTTCACATAAAAATGTTTTTTTAATCATCGATTTCATTGATTTTAATAAGGACGACCCCCTGCAGAAACAACGTGCCATAGATGACGAACTCATCATTTTATAGTCGCATCAACACAACACAAACAGAGACGTGATTCAGTCATCACAAAAATCTGTGGGGGTAATTAATTAATGCACACAGAGCCTTATATATACATATGTATAAATTGACCACATGCCGTTTTTTACGCTTTTGTCAATGATGGTCCTATATCTGCGGGTATGGGTACAAGGATGTGATGATAGCATAGGGCTATAGGACGACGACGACGGAGACGTCTTCAGTCATCGTCTTTTAAGAAAATATATAAAAAATAATTTCCTATAGCTGATGGCTCGTCTGATCGTACGAGGGGGATGCGTCCGTCGGCGTCGCAGAGAGATAATAATAAATAATGAGCTACGATATAAAACAAAACTCTCGTAAACTCACCCTCTCTGAGGGTCTGGCGCTGGACAAAAGGTCATTCATAAAGTTAAATATTTTATATATTGTCTTGCTGTTTTTTACTTTTATATTTTTTGTATAGATATGTATACTCCCAGAAGAGAATATGGACATGGAATGTCCTGCTGCCCTAGAAGAAGCATCTATTTCCATTAAATTTAATATTGTTGAAGTATCTTTTCTATATATGAGTCGTATCTACCTATAGCTTGAATAGTAACGTGCGTCGTCGTTTCGGTCGGTCGTACGGTTGGTCTTATTTTCATTTATCATGATGGTGTGGACTTTGAAAATGATGACTACGATGATGGGTCAGTGTTATAAGTTGATATTATAGAGCGAGATATAATAGAAAAGCTTTTTACGTTTCATATTTTTTAGTTCTTTGTGTTTTTATTAAGATAAATTAGGTAATTTGGATTTTTTTACAGCTTAACGACTTAACGTCGTAGTTTCTTGACAAATAACCTTCATATCAATTTTGAAAATAATATTTTAATTAAATTTGAGTTTTTTCTGAAAGTTCTTCATCTCAGAAAATTGGGTAGACATAAGACTTGCCTTGACCTATAAACTACTTCCAGTATGAATACAAGTTGACAAATAGAGAACCCTTAATTTGTATTATGTCCACATAAATAATTTATAATTAATATAGGCTTATATATACAAATGTTTTTGAAAGAAATGTTGGACTTAAATGTTGAAATTTATAAGTATTACCTTCAAATTTTAGATTCACTTAAAAGAAAAAATTAACTTTGAAGCCTGATATACACTCTGCTTCAAATGAATACGCTACGCACACAATATTTCCGAAAATGCTTTCAACATTTTTTAAAAATATTTGCAGTTTTTGGGACATCTGTCGATGCATAGATCGTTAAGGAAAAAAATTCACAACAAAAAATACCACTTGTAAAGTATTTCAAAAAGTTTTTTTTATCATTTGAATAGATACAACGACAATTTAATCGTTGTTTATGATCGTTGTCATGTACTGGGTAGTTTAAATCAATACTTTAAGTGTTTTCAGTGAAATTAAATTTGCTTTTTAAAATTTTAAGGCCAATGATTATATCTACATGCTTTAGCAGTGTTTCAAAAGCTAAAATCGACTTCATTAAACATCAAGGCCTAGCCAGATTTGGACAAACACTTGAGGGCTTTTACTTAAAAATAAGCATTCGTACAGATACGTAAAACATACAAATGGAAGTTTGAGGACGAACAATTTTAATGTGTGCATCTGATTCTTGTGATTCTGGTTCAAAAATTAAATATAAATTTCTCTCAAAATTAGAAATAGGAAAAACCACGACTTGACGAGCAACGGAAAGTTATGGTTTGAAAGTTTTTCAAAACTCAAAAAATATTCAAAAAGAATAGTTTCACGTGTTTTTCAGAACTCTTTAATTTCGGTAGCCCTGATGAGTTAACCTTTGTTCAAGATAAGAGAAAATAAAAAAGGTTTTAAAAGCTTCATCAGAACTGTGAAGGAGTTTTTGTTATATTGAAAGCTGTCAGTTCGTACGGAACAGTTAAGGTTGAGGTGTTTACTTCAAAAAATTACTGCAGATCGGTTTAAAGGAATCTTAGAAAGACAATTTGCTATATAATCTAACATTTTTTACCCATAAGATTGGCCTATCAACATGATATTGTGCCTATACACACGGTGCCAACAATAAAAGCTTTGGCCAAAGGAGAATAATTTGCACTTTCTTCAATAACTCCCGTACTCATCAGTTCTAAAAATTATTACATTTACAAGATTTTTCAAAAGAAGCGCTACAAAAGTTGAACGATAAGCAAACTACGCCATATTTCTAGCCGCTCTTTTGACATTTCTTTTCAGTAAGGTTTATCATTTCATGATGGAAAGATATACAAGCCAAACTACCGAAATTCGTAGTCAGTGGACTCAACGTGAAGACCGCTACGTCCAATTCATGGTTGTTATAATCGTCCTAGCAGATCAAAAATTGAGCGTATAGTGGCCAAATTTGAATTCACTGGCACAGTACAAAATGGACACAAAAAAGTGCCCGTAGTGTGGAGAATATTGCTACCGCTGAGGTTTCAATTGCAGAAATGTGTATCTCACACGTCGTTTTTAAGCGTTTGGCATCTCTATGACGTCGTTGTGGAGAATTTTGCGAAAAGATCTTGGCCTACATTCTTACAAGATTAAATTGACGCAAGAACTGAAGCCGCTTGGCCATAAAAAGCGTCTTGAAAATGATTCGAATTTTCATCGAAAAATCATCTTAAACGATAAGGTTTAATTTCTGTCTGAATGGCTTCGTTAATATCCAAAATATGTATGCGGTGTTGGTCAGGCAGCAATCCTTACGTACTCCATGAGTCATCATTGCATCTCGAAAAAATAACAGTTTTGTGTGATTTATGGGCCGGCGGCGTCATTTGGCCGTATTTCTTCTGATTATCAAGACCGGCACATTACAGTGAATGGGCATCGCTACCGTTCAATGACAGTGGACTTAGAAGACAAGAAGTTCCACCAGGACGGCCGCCACAAGCCACAGAGCGAATGTCACAACCAATTTATTGGAAACTAAGTTTAGAGAACGTGTATAGTCGCTTGGCCTCCTCGGTCGTGCGCTTTGACACCGTTAGACTATTTCCTCTGGAGGTACGTCAAACTTATTTTCTATGCCAACAAGCCAGCGACCATTGATAAACTTCGTACAAAAATCGATGGTTAGTGCGTTAGGAACCCATGTCAGAGGTCTAGGGTTCGATCCCTGCCTATTACATCTAAAGTTTTTTTCACGTATACCTCTCTTACGAGGAATTGACAAATTCTCCTAAAGTTTTCATGAAGAATGCTTTCTCAAATTAGCCGTTTTGATTCGGCTTAAAACTGCATAGGTCCCCTCCATTTCTGACAACGTTACTGACATACAGGGATGGTTGAGAGCTGTAAGTCACAAGGCCATAGTTCTCAACGGACTGTTGCGCCACCCAATAATATTGACTTCTGCAACTGTGCCTATGCTGGCCATGCAAAAGAAATCGAGTACAAATTCAAATTCTTTTTCAGCGTCTTTCGTAGTTAGCACCAAAAAATGGCACAATACAAATCAAAATGAGAAAAGTATTTTTAAAATATTTGTGCGTTTTCAGTTGAATCGGAGTTTTTAAGTTCTTAAAACTACCCTACATTTGAACTATAGCAGAGAAATTTAGGAGTGGAGTGCATTTTTATAGAAATTATTTAAGGAGTACGTTTTTTTGAAAAATGTATATGTCAAATTGTTGATCCACGAGTAAAGTAATTGTGGTACTTAACGGTGATAGTTTTCCTTAACCAAGATGTGGACAGTCAAACTACGTATTTCAAATTGGAGCAACATTTTGAAAACATCCGAAATGAATATTTTATCCATGAGCACAAAGGCTTCTAGTTGCTTCTAGAAATATACAAACAAAACTTTTAACATAAACGTCAAGCCCAAAAAAGTTGTATGAAAATAATCACTAACTCTATAGATTAAATAGGTACGTATATATACATACTCTCGTAATACTGCATAATAATACATTTTCAATTTTATAATCTTTTCCTGGCAATTAATTATCAAAATATACAAAATCAATTGAAAGTGCAACAATTACCATGTCCAAAATCTAAACATTCATTCATATAAAAAAAAAACTTTAAAATGTATACAAAAGGTTTCACACTTCACTGGCGACCAACCCACGACGAATAATTATTATATCTATTATATTGTCCACTATACTCGTACTCGTACGTCGCGGCGTCGTCATATTAACAAACCTTTTCCCGCAACTATTGCCACGTTTTCAGTCAAATAAAATATAAATTTTCTTTTGTCCTAGAAAATTAAATACAAAATATAAGAGATTTTCATCCACCCACCCGTTTATAGTTTTTATTTCGTTTTTGTTGTATTAAATTAATTATTTTCTATCGTTTTCATTTCCTGTGCCTATAGTTTAATTGTTAACCAAAGCAATTGGTATATTTTTTATTTTTTTTCAAAACTTTGTATTTATTACTCAATGTTTCGTTATTGTTTGAATAGTACCTGTGTGTGTGGCCGTATAACCTACTGGCAAATTATTCATAGGCATTATCATCGTTGAGTTATCTCTGGAGTCAGCTCGAGGTATGTCCAGAGCCAGAGGCTAACAAAAACGATGACGGTTAGTGAATCGGATAATTTTTCTGATATCTGGATACAAATAATAATAAACAGGCCATTCATTGATTTTAGGGGCTTGGAGTGGTCATTTGGTTGACTGAACGCGGGGTTGCTGCTTTTCCTACACAAAACGAGTTGATCGGAGAACACACTTGTTGATTTCAGCTTTTAGGCAGTTGTGAGCTGAGAACTGTGGCACTTGTTCACCGCCGATTAAGCACAATCAATTGACACAACAAATTTTTTCTACAAAAACAATTCTGTTCCGTTGAATGGGTTCAATTTTTTTAAGGTTTTCTGATGCCTTCTTTTTAGCTACCTAATTTTAATTTTTCATTCAAATATTTTAACTTTTTATCAGCGTTTGTTAAAAAATTCATGTAAAACTTATGCAAAACATGACTAAAATGTTGACCATATTTAAATGACCAGGTGTGTTTTAAGAATCATTAACTGAAAATGAGAAACAAAACGCATAACACGTTCCAGTTTTAGGCTTAGTTATTATTGATAAAGGAAATCAAGCTGTTCGATATACCGGTATAGAAACTTTCAACACAAAATGAAATTTTCTATTGTTTTAAAATTAAGACTAACTGATCTCTTAAAAAAAATGTTAAGAACTTTATAACAATACAAATGTATGTCGCAGTAAGAGAATTGAATTTTCAAATCCCTAAATAGTGGAAGACTATGGTACAATTTTCTTCAGAACACCAATAAAAGCTGTATTTTGTTTTAATATGAACCTGCCCAACATGTAATTCATCAGTCTAGTTTCGAATGAAAAAATACATTTTAAGTAGCACTGTGGAAAAGCAAACTTTACGCAAAAAGAAAAAGTTTCTTAAAGAGCACCGAAAATACTGTCCAAGATTTTCAGTCTCGTCATAAAAACTCATTCTAGAATCAATTATCAATATCAAATATTTGAATTCTGAAAATTTTTCTAATTTAAAATATTTATTACTGCAGCTCATGGAATTCGTAAATTTTATGAAAGTAAAATAGGATTACAAATACAGCTTTAATTTTTGATACTTTTGTCCAGACAAACTGAAAAACATTATCGATCGTTGTTTTAGAACTAATTACCAATTTGTGATCTGCAAACTAAATTCTTAACAAACTGAGATTCCAAACTACATATATCTGATATAATATTCAGACAACTATCTGTACCATAAGAAAAACCAACAATGACTTTAAATCACTGTCATGCGACTTCTTCAATATTTTTCTGGAAAGAATTGTGCAGAACTCCAACGCCAACACCAGAGGCACAATCTTCCAAAGATCCATCCAATTACTCGGATATGCCGATGATATTGATAAAAATTCGAAGATCAAAACGTGATGTCAGTGGTTAGTTTTTAAGCATTGCGACAGAAGCGAAGAAAAAAAGGACATTGAACAACGACGTCTTAAACGTCACCATGGACAGCTATAAGTTAAGGAGGACACCAGTGCTGAAATCAAACTAAAAATAATTCTTACAAATCGCAGCTTCTTTGGACTTAAAGGGAAATTCTGTAGTAAAGTCCTCTCGAAAATCTAAAATAACCATCTATAAGACAATCATTATCCCGGTTCGTTTTATATCGCTGAGGCCTGCATCCTGTCAAAGAAAGATGAGAGCGTCTTAGGATGCTTCGATAGGAAAATAATTCGGGTGATTTTTGGTCTCGTACAGTGCGGCTTGTACAGCGTCCTAGTTAAAAGAATTAATGTCCAACGGCTTAGATGGCTAGGTCATGTAGAGCGCTTGGACGTCAACGCTCCAGCCCGGAAGGTCTTCGAATCCAATCACTAGAGACAACGTAAAGAAGACCACATCGCAGGTCGAGACAGCTAGCTAGAGACCGAGCTGGCTGGAAACGCATGTTGGTTGAGGCCCATTTCCTCCCAAACTGTAGCGTCACCTTAAGTAAGTAAGTAAGTAAGAGAACAAATATTTGAGAACAAGACAACGGATCTTGGGTTTATTTATTGCTTTGAAAATCAAACTAAAAATCAATCAACAATTTCGTTCTCGTTAAAAAGTTTACCATTCAATTTTTACTAGGTTTTTCAAAAACCTTATTTATCGAAGGCAAGAGTGATAAAGGCCTACATTTATCTTGAAAGGTGTCAAGTAATTGGCATTGCGTTGGACTGTCATGCAAGAGGTCTTAGGTTCGATCCCTGCCTGTGCCGCCTAAAATTTTATTCACGGTTACTGAATCTTACGAGGAATTGACTAATTCTTGCCATGAGAATGTGTTTTCTCAAAATGAACCGTTCGGATTCGGCATATAAACTGTAGGTTAACTCCATCCCTGCAATTACTCGCACACAGGAATGGTTGAGAGTTGTAAGTCACTAGGCACTGCTTCTCAACGGATTGTTGTGCCACCTAAATTATTTATTTTTAATTGGCACATTTACGAGCAGCCGGAAATACTCCAGAAAAAATACTTTTGTAAAAGATATGTGCCAAAACATCATTTATTTTTGTTTTGAGATATTAAGAGACTTGTTTTAATTTTTTTAAAACTCTTACCAAAATTTATTAGAACAAAATGTTTGCATTTTAAAAGCAAGACATTTTCCACATTTTTTGTAAACATTTTAATTGTAAGCAATTTTTCAGATATTACTAGAACTTTGTTGGTTGCTTTAGTTTCGTAAAATGTTTGGCTTAAAAATACCGGTTGTTCAGAATCCTGTAAAATTATAATCATATATTTACAAACTGAAAGTCCCGAAACCATACATATATTGAAAATTGAAAAATCGAGATAAACTTATTCAAACTTTGTTTAGTATTTTTCATTGTTCTTTGATGAAATCTTGCATTGCTTTCATTTATAGGACTTAAACGGTTTATAAAATATGTTCAAGCATTTTAAAAATAAAAGCCACCGTGATTTTATTTACCTGAAGAATATAATAAAATTGATCATTTGGTTAAGTAATGGCCTCGAAGTAGAACAACTGATCTCGATTATAAGAAAAAATACATTAGGTACATTATTTAACCTTAATAGTATCACGTCGTTATAAAATCGTAAAGGTATTTATTTGTATTCATTGTTTATATAACTAACATTTCCTTTTCTTATACTTATCAAAGAAAATAAAAAGTAATTATTGTAAACACGTTTTAAATTTAATTTCCGATTAAATGATTATTTTACAGCCCCACCGGCAACAACAACAGCTAAACAGCAACAGCTATGCGTCTCGACAAGGCTAAGTTGTCGCGTCATCAGTTTGTCAGTTAATCAAGTTCAAAACTATATACATATATACCCTCTGGGATTCTTAAAAACTCATAAAAATATTCCTAAAGACAACAAATTTTATTTTATAAACATTTTCGTTGCTTTATCAGAAAATAAAAATAAAACAATAAAATCTTAAACATCCTTTTCGTAAGTAAAACAAAATTAAAATAAAAACAAACAAACATTTTTTTTAGGTATAAACAACAGAGCCATGCCATGCCATAAGGATGCATTAGACACTTGCTTCATATGTGATGTGGCAGCCACAAAAATAAATTATTTTATATACTCGCACTCCAACATAACAACTGGTGGTCACTGATAAGAATGAAGTCCCTAAAATGGTTATGATTCAGGTAAAAACAAAAAATAATTGAAAACGATTAAAAAACTGTCACATGGGCTTACAGGTAGATATTGGTACCTCCTGGGGATGTGGTGGCGCTGAGATGGGAACAAATTTAAAATTTATAGGTTTTCCAAGGATTTTTCCAATGTCACATTTTTAATAGTTATACCATCATCAGAAGTAGAGACATGCATGCATACGTCTTGCAGGATATAAACAAAAAAGGTTTACCAATGCTTCTTCTCCAAGGACCTATGTAACGGAAATGCCTATAAGTCTAGGACATAATTATTTATTATTGACTCTTATCGATGACAGAGTCTAGAATCTGGTTGTTTGATGGAAACTAACCTAAAACTAGTATCACTTTAGGAAGGTGAAACGCAACAGCGAACCATTTGTCGTCGTGATGGAGACGATGACGACGGACCATTCAACAAAATTTTATTGGATTCTTGTCTTCTGATGCTTCATGGGCATTCATTGAGTCATGGAATTCATTTTTTGTTTTCTTTTGAAAGTAGTCTATCATTATGTCATTAATTTCGAATGAATTACTTTATACGACTTTGATAAGAATTTTTAGGAAATGTGCCCTTTTCTTTTATGATAAGTATTGAATGTAAGTGGGCTTTAGGACATTGAAAAGTCTGTTTTGATGCTACGTTTTTTCGCTTTGATAAAGTGTCTTTGAAAAACAACGACTGCTTCTGAGACAAAAGCATCAGAACTTGGCCCAATAGGATTTTGAGTGTTGTAATGTTCTTAAGACTTTAAAAGACTAAAAATCCCTTGAAAGAAGAGGGTAGGCCCATCTAACTAGTAAAAGAAAATCCTTTCGTAATTAATTTATTCGCAACAAAAATTGCATTAAAACAAAACAACAACAAACCAGAGACAAACCCATTTAAGAACTAACTAATAACACCAGTGGCTAACGAAAATATGTCCATTTCGATCTATGATCCCTTATATTTCACAAAATTGTCGTCGTCGTAGTTCTTCGTAGTCATCGTCCTCATCCTCGTGGTTGCCCAACCAAACAACTACCAACAAGGACCCCAATGACCCAAGTCTGCGCACCAGCAGCCCAACAGCCCTCCCAAATCGAAGTGCCGAACCAATACAAAGAAACAAAAATAAAAAATAACTTCTGATTATTCGTGCTCATGTTTGTCGCCATTTAAAATGGCAGCAAATTTAAAACGAACAAAAATTGGTAACATTACAAAAACAAAACAAATATGTAGTACTTCGAACCATTTAACGAATTGCGCGATTGCGCAGGACATCGCATTGTCGACTTTGGTCTTCATCGCGTTGTCGCCGTCGTCGTATAGTCAGCGCACTACGTATAAAACATTTACAACAAAATCTCAACCGGGTGCAAGCGCCTCATTTCAACTGTTTTCACACAAATTCCGACTTGACTTGAGAACTTCCAATCAACAGCAGTGCTGCGGCAGTGGCGGTAGAGGCCGGGGGTGGCGGGTGCATAGGTATGGCAGTGGAGGTGGTTGTGGATGGCGGCACAGAAACAAGAAGACCATGCACCTATCTGGAATACTAGTGCTAAGATCCCTCGAACATAAGCTACTGTGTGCAGATATTAAGGTTTAGGCTATATGATGATGATCCCATCAAGCGAGCGTTTATTGCAGGACTTTGGCCAGCATTTGATTCTTAAAGGTATTGCATTGGTTTTGAGACAACGATTGTCTCCGACGCTCTTCCTTATTTTTACGGCAGTGCCCTCAGCTTTTCATATCCGTTTAAATCTTCTCATCCTTGTTCTTCGGATGTGGAATACCAACGGCAGCGTATGATAAGCTCATTAAATTCTGATCTTGACCGCATTGTTCAATGGGGATTCAAAAACCGTGTATAATTTAATGCTTTGAAAACTCAATGCTGTCTCCCCCAATGCTACTATACATGAGTGGTACTTGCATCGAAGAGATTGAACAACTATCAGTCCTAGGTATGTGCATTACAAACTACTTGTTGTGGAGTGATCACATATTCGACAACGCCAAAAATGCTGCTAATGTTTAGGTTTTCTCCCACGATGCAGGAAGTTTTTTACCATAAAACTTCCAAAAACTTGAGTATAACTCTCATATTTGGGCTGGTGCTCCAATAACGTAGTTGAGTCTTATGGATAGAGCTAAACAAAAGAGCTCTAAAATGATTCGAGATCGTTCTCTTACCGAGACATTTCCTTCTTTTGAACACCACCGCATGGTCTCATGCATGTCATTATTTTATCGTTATTTTTAAAAACAATGCTCTTTTGAAATAGCCAGTTAAACAATTAAACAATTCAACTGTAATACCCGTACTGCTAGGAATGCCCTTGTTTACACTAGAGCCCAATTTGGGACGTACTGTTAAGTACAGAGATTCTTTCTTTAGCCGCACTACGCGAATGTGGAATGCTTTACCTGACTCAATATTTCCCACTCATTGCAATGTGCAAACATTTAAAACCAATGTGCATCGGTTTCTCCTTTCTTATCTTATCCTCCTTTCCTAATTGCTCGCACTGTGTTTAATCATTATAAAGGTATTCATAACCTGAGCGCACAAAAAAAAAAGTGATACGTCAGACGTTACTTAGTGACAATCTGATATCAAAAATTTCACTTATTTTATAACTGAAAATGGGGGATTGAACTAAGTTATAGTCGAAATCAGTAAACTAGTATTCGTAAACGTCAATAGTTAATGAGTTATGTGTTACTTAGAATGTGTCATAATATCACAGTCGAAATTGTCAAACATATTTCACCAAATAACAACCTGATGACATTCTTGGCACTTGTTTGCAGACCAAGTTAGAAAACAAGAAACGATTGAACTCAGTGTATTAAAGTCAGAACTTCCAAAAGCCACAATTTGCAGTAAGCATTAACATATTAAAGAAATTGAGTCAGAAGTGCGCTAAATTCAGTAGATCAGCGGTAGCCTTATTCAGTAGATTAAAGTCCGACTACATATTTCGGAAATTAGGTAAAAAATTCAGATACGTCAAAAACCACAATCAGAAGTCGAAAACGTCACAAATTTAATATAGAATCCTCTAAAATTGGCAGGAATGGCACCAAATTTACGTTCTATTCAACGATTATAGTATAACCAGTATTCTCAAACTTATCAAATTTCCTATAACTATATATTATGCCAGTACCCGTGGCATGAGGCCTAGGGTTCAGTTTCTGCCTGTGCCATCTAAATTTTACTTCATAGGTACCCGATCTAACGAGGAATTGACATATCCTACAAGGGTAATTCTGGACCTGAAAGTTTTTTCTCGAATTAGGCGATCGGATTCGGTTTAAAAACTGTAGGTACCAGGAATGGTTGTAAGTCACTAGGCTTTAATTTTCAATTTACAGTTGTGCCGCCAAATGTATGTATTGATATATGTACATGTACAATGACAGCAGACTTTAAAGATAGAAGTTCAAATGTTCCTCAATAATGATTTCTCTTCCCGTGGTAACACATTTCGAGTGGGAGTTTAAAACCTCAAAAATAAAGCCCTTCATTTCGAATTGTTTTGCAAAATTGTGGAATTAGACACCTAAAGTACATCTACAGCCAGAACTTACGACTTAATCCAACATTTAACTCATATTCACCAATTGTGACCATTTGCTCGCATTGCCCCCACAAAGTGCGGTAGTCATCATCCCCCCGCCGCAAAAAAAAAAACAAAAATAAATACATATCACTCGGAAGCCATTTACAAAGCAGCAAAGAAGGTTTATTACCAAAAGGATTACCTATTGCTTTGTTGATCTGCCCACAGGAAGAAATAGAGTCCACCAACAAAACCTACAAAAAAAGGGCTAAATAAAGACGAAATAAAGATGCGACCAGGCTAACACTTCCAATTGCAATTGATGCGCTATAGTTGCACAGCTTTTGCAAACCTAGAAGCTATATTATAGCTGACGATGCTCCTGGATCTGGATACTGGATGGTGGTGTCTTATAATGCGGTGTTTTGCTATATAGTTATTACGATGGTGTACTTGCAGTGCTTGGTGACTTTATGGTCGAAGAAGAACAAGAACAAGAATATAAGAAGATGGAACATTTTTAGGTAAGGTAGATATAGCTGTGATGATGATGATGCTGATGCCTACAGCGCATAGGAAAGAAGATCGGTGCGGCCGGCGGCGGCGTTGTCGTCGTGGTCGCTAGTCGCTATAGTCGAGACTTTGTTGATGTCGTGGTGGTTGTTGCCGCCGCACCGACGACGATTGTCTTGTCGTTTTGTGTTCAAATGAATTTCACTCCTTGTTGCACGACGATAGTTTTGTAATAGTTCAGTTTGTCCGAGCTGTTTGTTTTCTGTCCATCGGACAAGACTCAATTTTGCTAATTTTTGTAATTTCTGTTCGAATGGGCCTCGAGAGCTGGGAGCAGCATTGCGGGCTCTGTGGACAGGAGGAGGCGGCAATACACCAACCAGTAGCTAGTACAATGTGTGTGCTGTATTTTAAAGGATCAGGATTCAACAGAGAGACAATAAGATTAACAGAGACAGAGGGATTGGAAGATCGGTTCCCTTTTGCTACATGTGATCACCCTATTCTTTTAAGTGCTTGAGTGTGTGTAGTGTGTTTTGCGCGAATGTCCGATTCATTGCTATTTTCAATGTGTTTCTGGGATTTTTGTAATTTTCTGGAATTCCCAAGGACTGTTTGTCTGTTTATTTGTTTGTTTCTTGAGCATTGATGATGAGGATGCAATGATGGTGCAATGGGAACGACCAAAATGGATTTTCTGTATATCTACCTTAGTTACACAAAAGGTGACTTGCTACTGCGCATTGCAGTAAGTAAGCCTCCATACCGACTTCTATACAGTATATACTCGTAGATACATTTTACCTGAAAACTTGCGAGATTTCAACAACTGCGCAGAACTTGCAGCGAGATATGTCACTGATGACACTGTACACATGCAGAAAATATTTTACATAATTATTGGCCAGTGGTTGTGAGGAATGTTAAATGCTCCTCGATGGGAGATGGAAATCATGTTCCATGTCAGTTGTTGAATTTTTTAACATTTAAAGCTATATCTTAGTGTGAATTTTCTTTAAAGCTACCTTCCTATAAGCTACTAAATCCTTTGTTTTAGTCATCTTAATTGTGTGTTTTTATTTTTTCAAGAGTTTTCCAAAACGAACATTTTAAGGTACTCGATTTTGAAAACAACATATGGGGGACGTCTGAAACAATTGATGAAAAACCCAATATCAATCCTTTTTGTATATGCGGGATATTCGCTATACTATTGACACATCTTTTAGGAAACAAATCTACGACTAGGTAAATATTGCATCCATTCCTGATTCTTGATAAAATTGTATCATGTATCTTCGCAAACACATTTCAACTTACCCTTTTCTAATAGTCACAGAATAAAAGCGTCATAATGTGGGATATTCACATAGAAGAAGATATGTTGTTCTAAAATCAGCAGAAAACTGATAACAAAATTAGGAGTTCAGCCTTAGGTGAAACATGGTTATAGTTTTTTGGTAGATTTTCAGAAATCGTATAAATTGTTTCGTGGATATTCAAAATTATTTTTACCATTATTATTATTATTAGTAATAAATATTCTGTTTAAACCTTCTGCTAGAATCCGTTATTTTGTACATAGTTTTATATAATGCACACTCCCTTCACCAAATATCCTAAACAAAAATATCTTCAATGAGCTACACAATTTTTAAAGAATTGGTTGTTTAAGCACTTTATGTGTGGAATTTTCACTGTTTTCGGCAACACATTTAGCAATGCATCTATGGTTGACAAACTACATGAATTTTGGGATAAAATAATTTGTTTGGGAATATCCCAGTTATATATAAATTTCAAAATCCCACTTTTTTAGGAGTGTGATATTTTTACATTTGTTTTTCATGAACTTTTAGTTAACAAACAACCCCTTTAATCGAATATCCCACGCAGAAAATGTTAAGTCAAATAGTTTTTAAGGCAGCTTATCTTAGGCACCACATTTAGCAAACCACCTATTACAGGAATAATGGATTTAAATTTAATTTATGGGAGTATCCCACTCATATATGAATTTTAAAATCCCACTTTTTTAGTTGTTTGATTCTTTGCATATTTGGCTATCAACCCACAGGGTTTTTCATCTAACATTTAAGAAATGAATAAGGAAAATGGAAATACAAGTTCTATTCGGATCCTAGACAGTCATATCGGCTTACATGGCTTAAGGAAAAAGTATATGTAAGACTAAACTCTCCATTCAATAATTCCTCTTTACAAAATATCTAATTGGTTATTTTATTTATCTATCGCGACTTTTTTGCTAGACTAATAATATACCATCATAAGCTGGTATAAGCTTCAACCCTTAGGTGGCAGGCACACAAATACGAACCTAGAACAACATGCCTTAAGGCTTATTAATCATAAGCTGACATAGAATATCATATTTAAATAATTGCATGACTATGAAAGAGTACAAAGAAAACAACAACAACTACGGCAACATAGAAACAGGTTGCAAAAGTCAACTGATGGTTATGGCTAATAGACGAAACATAATTATACTATAGGCATAAAGTGGAGAGGTACTATACATATGAACAAAAACTCATTTTTCCAGACATCAAGCAGAAGCAGATCCGATTACTTGAACATTTTTAATTACCCATGTTTCTTTTTATTAATACAAAATGACTTTTTGCAGAGAGAGGAGACGAAGAACTTATGTAGGTAACTTACCGGGTATATGTATTGTTATACGATGACGATGATGATATAATACGCTTAGGGCAAGTTTTAAAATAATCCTCTTAAAAAAGGGGGGTTAATTATTGTTGACGTTGTTTCTTAATTATTATTCGTTTTTCTTTTTGTATAGATTAGATAGGTATTGTAACTTTCGGTGTTCAATTACCAAGTTCAGTGTTAACAAGTTCAAAGGTATTTTTGTCTTATCAAATCATATAATAAATTTATGAGAGCTAAAATAAAAAGGGTGAAGAATGAAGCGAAGAAATGGGGATGAGAAATCGAAGTGTTTATGTTGTTCTTTGGCTCTTTGTAATTGGGTTAATTATGGAGAACCATTAGTGATTTTTGGAATTTGATAATATAAGCTTATGATACTTGGAATTATTTAGCGCCACCTTTTTTCAGTGTGATACAAAAACAATTGTACAAAAAGCAGCAACGAAAATATATTTTTTTAAATTGGTATAAAAGAAAATAGATTTAAAGTACTGACATTTAATTAAGTCTTTTGATAAAATTTTCAGAAAATGTCAAATACCATAATGGTAAACCAACAATTCCGAATTAACAAAAACTAAAAATAAGTAAAGATATGTCGGGTTTTTAAACAATTTGAAACCACAGGAAACATAAACACCTCCCTCCCACCAAAGAAAAATTAAGTTTATACAGGTCCTGTATATCAAGATAGATCGGTGACGTTTTTTTCAGGCAACTACAAAATTTCGAATGCAAATCCTTAAGTCCCATGTATGGGTTATTTACAAAAAAGGATGTAATTTCAATATTAGGACTAATTCAAAATTCATGAATTAGTTTTAGTAGTTGATCAACTATAAAAAGGTTAAGTAAGCACTTCATTAAAATGTATTTTAAGAACCCGACTGATGGGATATTAGTAAACAAATGTTTAGAAATACTACTTTAACACGATAATTAAATATCAGCAAGGATAAGAAATAACTTAGCCAGATACTAATATATTTTATTTTGATAATTTTTTCCAAGTTCGTTGTTTTAACTGTCAAAATGGAATAACGAAGGGAAAGAAATATTGTCTGCATTGTCCTGAATTTTTCAAATTTTAAACGTGTTGGTTTATTATATTTTGTATCCAAAATCACAAAAATTAAATCCCATATTTATGTTCACTAAATCATAAGAAAAGTTTAACTTAATCAATATATTTTTGCTCAATAATTGAACTGTGTTAAAATATTCTTATAAACTCTTAAAATGGAATGGATGTAAAATTTGCATTTCTGGGATTTTCATCAATGTCAAATGATCGTTTAAACAGCCTTGTCAATAATTTATTTCGTAATGTTTTCCTTAAAATCATGCTAATAATAGTAAGGGCCGTTAGACTTTATTAATAGGATATTCGAACAAATGTTATAATTGTAGTACCCGTGGCATGATTGTGTAATGGGTTGGACAGGATAGATTGGCAGTTCCGTTAATCTACCACGTCAGACGAAGAACCGTGGATAGGCGACTCCTGTACAATCGGGACGTCATGGCACAAGGCGGAGCAGAGCTCCTTCGGTTCAGTAGGGCTGTGTCCGAACGGGACCGAACTGATAGAGTGAAGCAGGAGAACCAGTTTTGGTGGCTTCAATCGGCACTTGATAGTGGGTAGTCGGGATAGGGTTTAAGCCTTGGCCGGCTTACATACTTGTTTTATAGTCTTAGGGTTCAGTTTTAAGTAGAATAGGCATGGTGGCAAAAAAAATAAAAAAAAATAAAAAAAAAATAAAAAAAAAAACATTGAATATAAAAAAACAAAACAAATTAAAAAAAAAACATACAAACAAAGACAGTAAAATATAAAAACAAAAAACGTTAGATTTGCTGCTGTGGTTGTTCTAGTTTTAAGTAGTTTATAGGTAGAATAGGTAGTTTAAGTTAGTTTTAAGTTTTATATTAGGGACCTTATTTTAAGTAGTTTTTAAGTAAAAATAAAACGGATATTGATATTAGTTTTTTTTTTGTAATTTTCTAATTAATACAAAAATACATAAAATTGAATTGAAGTTAAAATAGATCTTAGGGCCGAAAGGCATTAGTTGTTAGTGTTATAGTTTAACTTAAGAGTGTCCGTATGGGACCATTAAGTTAGTTGTAAGTTATGGATAATTAGGCTAGTTTTATGAATTTTTGTCTAGCTTTAAGATAGGTTTAAGAATGAATTAATAAAAATAAAAAAAAATGGGTTGGACTGTCATGCCAGAGGTCTTGGGTTCGATCCCTGCCTATGCCATCTAAAGTTTTTTTCACAAGTACAAATTCTCCAAGAGTATTCTTGTCATGAAAAAGTACTTTCTCAAATTAGCCGTTTGGATTCGGCTTTAAGAACTGTAGATCCCCTCCATCCCTGACAACAGTACTCGCACATGGTTGAGAGTTGTACCTTGTAAGTCACTAGGCCCTAGTTATCATGATGTTTGTATGTTATACTTTTAAAAGGGTAACTACAAATAATTATAATAAATTACTAAGAACTTGTGGTTTGGACCTTTGAAATATCTTTTTTTAATATCCCACACATATTGTGTTAAAGACACGGGATTATCTGAAACTTGAACAACTGAAAGCAATAGACGCTTTTCGACCTTATTAACTTATGATGGTATTTATATTTTTTTTTCTCGAATATCCCTTTTGTGAATTTCAAAAAACTTGGAAGGTATTTTGAATACCTACATTTTAAAAATAGTTTCAAGAATGTAGTTATGTAGTTATAAAAATGAATTTTAAATTAATACATTTGTAAAAAAACAGGTTTTTTAATCAACAATTATAAGTTTTTTCTTGAATATCGATGGCGCCTAAAATCCACCTTCGAATCATAATAAACTTATGTCAGTTCAATATTTAAATGATACGTTATTTTTATTTAAGCATAAAAAAAACATTAAAAATCGTGACTACACAACAAGTGAAAGCAATAATAAATATGTTCATGATACAAACACTCGTTGCAATAAATGTTTATGGATTTAATTGTATAGTGGCGCCAATTAAAAACAAATTTCCTCTCTCTCTTAACCTATACCTAAGCTACGTGGCGTGGCGTGGCGTGGCGTGTGTGCGTGGGTGCTAGAAACGAAACCATTAAAGGATGACTTCCACTTCCAAAGGTATTAGCTTCAGCTCATGTATCTTTCAGTGTGTGCAATGTGCATGATGAATATAATTTTTTTTTTCAATTTTACCTAATTTTTTAAAACATAAATTATAAAGCAATCAAAAGAATATTTCCATCACGCCAAAACTGCCTTTCACTTAATAACCTATACAAAAGACGATGACGACGTCGGACTACTGACTTCGACTTGTCCCATTAACTCATTGACATTTGTCAGAAATTCTTACAGGAATACCAATAACCTGGTCCATATTATAATACCTATCATAAATATATCACGAACAAAAGTATCTATTTAGCTACTTTCTCTCTGAATCAGTGATAGTCTATTAGCCCAGTGATCTATAAAATGTATCATTCTCCATTGGTATGGGGCTCTAAATCGTTGGCAACTTTTCAAAACCTACACGCTAAAGTATCCTCATCCGCATCCGCACTCATCGTGCCATAGGTATATTAATTTGTCCAGCTAAATAATAAAGTAAATCATAAGTAAGATGACATTACTAATGCCTTTATAATGAATGTGCTGAGTCTTAATACGGGACGCAGACCGCTTTTGATATGCGGAGTGTGTTTTTGAGGTATTCGAGTAGGTATATAAGTTTAATCTGATGGTGCTCGAGCTAGTTGGTATAAGACAGTTTTTTTGAGTTATTGAAAAATCGTAGACGTCACTTGATGGTGCTTGGCGTTATATATTAAGCCAGCAGCACTTAAGGCAAAATGTGACTATTTAAATTCCTGCGGTTTTGTCTTGTGTGATGTCTGATGCGTGGATATGGGGAAATATTATTTTTATTTAATGACATATTAATATGAACAGGCGTTTAATTTACTATCTTAATTTTTTTTCTATTTGTTGGAAAAATCATTTTAATTTTGAAAAATATTGAAAGTGGTGGAAATATTTGTAAACATTGTTGTGATATATGTGGACACATGTTGGAGAAAAAATATTGTTCTATCAATTTTATATTTTTGGATCTATTCATTATATTATGAGTTTTGAAACATCGGCAGTGTGTGAATCATTGGTTTAGTAGTTTTTTAATTAAAAAACCAAATAGGTGTCAAGAGGTCAAGTAATATGTTTGATTTCTTAAATGCGTTATTATTTAAGAGACAAGTTTATAGACTTTGACATTTTTAATATATTAATGAAAGGTATTATGGTTAAAAAATTTGTTGGTACCGATGGATATTTTCTTCTTAGTTTTTAAAATTTTTTATTTCAGGTCAAAACTAAGTCAAAATTTAAATTGTTTCAATAAGTAGGGAATTTGTCGAAGTGTTTGTTTTTCGCGGACCTTTTAAGGCACAAGCTCTTAGAGTATACTTGAGTCGCAAAAATTATGGAAACAAAATTAGAACAAAAAAAAGTTGTGTATTTCGACAGATCGATTCCAGGTATGTGGTTCAATAATTTTGGTTTGATAGAAAGGCAACAAAACAATATTCATTGAACACCCCCAATCCATGTTACCGCATAAAAGTTCCCACACTCCAAAAACCATATCAAACAATTTCTTCGTTTCCAATTGTCAATTCCACAACACACTTTTATATGAAATCTGCCTATACCTATGATAAATCCTACCTCTACCTTTACTACTTGATACCTTCTTACACCTCCTACCTTGCTGCTTATATATCTTATATTTTCAAAGCCATTAAGCCTGAGAAAGTATTCTTCTTCTCAGCACCTTGAAGCTGTCTCCGAGATCAGCTTAAGACATTTCAAAACATTGAAATAGAATTCCTGACGTTGCTGAGAGGTAGGGACCACCTATATTCGTTTGTATCTTAACTCCAGTTCAACAATAATTATAAAATGATGACAATGCGCGCGGCATAAAACATAACCACGCCACAACAACAAATTCGCACAAAATTTTCAAAAAAAAAAAGAAGAACACCAAAATCCCATACAACTTCTGGCGATAGGAGAAGGGAAGAGCATCAAAAACATAAAAGAAAAAACCCTGCAACACCTGAGAGATCAGAAACGGAGATGTATCCTTAAAAATTTCAAAACACACACAACATATTGCCCCATTCCAATTGACGACATCGACGTCGTCGACGACGACAACGACAACGACAACAACTGTAGGTATGGCAGAAATACAAAAAAAGATACAAACAACAACAACAAAGACCACGTTGTCTGGGCGACTGAACGAGATGCGACAACGCGACGACGACACTATGGCGGCAGAATTTCAAAATTAACTCAAGGACCACGGGAGTGTCACAAAAGTCTTCTCCCTCTCCAACCAACATCATGAGCAACAAATGGAACTTCGACTTGCGATGATACCAGACTCAGGAACAGGCACAGCGCACAGAGATTCTGCAGCAGATCAATTGAATTCCTTGCTCCATTTGGTGGCTTGTCTCTCTGCAGATGATGCGGATTTTCCAACTCACAGTATTTAGTGCAAGGATCTGTAGAGTTATACCTGCAATATATATTTTGTTTTATACCTAATTCTCGATCTACATCTTAGCCATCATATGGAGTCAGAGAAGCTTGGCAAGATGAATTTAGCAAATAAATGGATTTGCTCCACGCTTAAACACACACGGCCGATTCCGAGCCTGGACCGATCGTGGGAGTTGCATCAGGAACCAAATTGCAAACTAAGAGATATCTTATTAAAAATTGCGGATGCTGCCTGCCACCAAGTACATATATCGTTGCGTCTCGTCGTCGCCGTCTTCACTTCACCATCAGGATATACAGACGACGAGGTCGAGGACAGTTAAAGACAAAAAGTGAGTTAGTATCTCCATCGATTTGTCCACAGTGGCGGATGGGAATCGAAGGAGGGCGAGCATTTTATGTGGCATAATCGAATCTCGCAGAGCGAGGTATACGCCCAGCTCAGATCGTGGTTTAGCATAGGAATTAATTTTTCAATATGTTTCCCATATGCGAGTATTTAGCCAATTTAATTTTTGTGTCATCCTTTTTGGCATCTTCCACTTAGAGTTCCATAAGGTTTGTCCCTTACATAAAAGGGTATGCAAAACGAAATATCCCTCCAGGATCTGCATGGGAAGATCTGAATCAAACGAAAAAATATTCAACGACGAGTCATCGAAGAAATGCAAAGATTCATTATTATTCAAGCTTTTTTAAATTTTGAACTGTTGACTACTAAATGTCATATAAGGACCATGTATTAGTTCTGAAATTACGAAAATATCGGCACTTTTTATACATGAAATGAAGTAAGAGCTGATACTTAAGAATTTTGGAAAAGTAAATAAGTCATTTCGGAATTCATCGCTCCATGATTTGTTGCAAGCAAAGCTACCTTCTCAAGGTACTGCAACACCTTTTAGCCTTTATTCAAATATTTGTATATACCTGAAATGTTGAAGCTTTTGTTAACGTTTTCAAAACGGTTAGATTTTAAGTTTTTATTTTTAAGGGCTATCAATATTTTGATACAACAAAAATTGAAAAACAAGTAACAATTGCGCAAAAAGTGGCAGTTTTTGAGTTTTTGTGACAAGGATGATAGCGAATTTAAAATTTGAGTTAGTTTTGAAAAATGGAATTCTATAAAACAGTTAAAAAAAAATATAATTTACGTTAAATGGCTATGAGTTGATAGCTGTTGAATAATATTGTTTTGGGTACCAACAAGTTTCTATTTTTTACCTACATTTTGGAACGAAGAATTCTTACACGATAAGTCCATAATTCTGCCTTAGTATATAGTTACATAATGCTAGCACTTCAATCGACTCTAAGGTTGCGTTAGAATTAGATATAACACTTTACGTGAGGCCGGCCACGCCTTTTGCATACACTTTTCTCATTGTTAAAGCTATTTTTTGAATTTTGTTTTTCTTAAAAAGTCATGAATCTTAATCCTTTTTCTTCATTTCAATTCGTGTACAATGACCTCTGTCTCTATAGAATAGATAGTACATCTCGTACACTTTTCCTAAATTTATTTTCTTCAAGCTTCAAACTCCCAAAAACTCAAACCCAAAAAGGCGACAAAGCATGTAACCGGTAAATTAAAAAGGAAAAGGATAAAGTTTAATTGGAAAACTCTATCCAACACACAAAATGAATGCCTATTATATGAAAACTAAATAAGTTCTAGTCAAGGATTCAACGAGAAGATACCTATAGTTATGTAGACATATAGCTTAAAGGACCATCGCATCTGACAAACATGCATACATATAAACTGGCATTTCTGTATAGGTATAGAATTGGATGGATACTACTGCTGTTGATGCGACTTCACTCTTTATTTTCACCTCTTCACCGCTGCGTCACATCGCACAGGACAAACAGTTTTATGCCTTGAAAGTCCCTTCCCCTTGCTCTTTCTTTGCATCCTTCAGCTTTCTCTCCCTTTCTCTATTTAACACCCGAAGCAAAAGGATTAATTAGGATAGTATTCTGTTCGGTTGATAGTTTTTCGAAGTTGGTTCAGGTTTTCTTATAGGTAGGTAGGTACACCTTTGCTTGAGGAGTTACAGGAAAAAGATTCAGCCAACGGAACGAATGAAAAGTTTTCCATTTCTTTGTTTACCTATACCTACCTGCGGATAGAAAGATACCTAACTATATCTAGATACTTTTTGAAAGTTAGCTAAAGGTACTGGGGTTGTTTTGGAGAAAGAAGGGAGGTAGGGGGGCTATACTTATAAGAAACAGAAAAACCACAAGGAACCAGTTAAAATCTCTGCAGGAACCCAAAATTCTGATGTAATTATTATCAATAAAGAAATGAAGAACCTTCCTTCCAACAACAATTACAACAAGAAAGAAAATCTTTGTATATCCTTTTTTTTTTTAATAATTCAAAAGTTTTTTCATGGCAATTTTTCAATTCATTTAACTCACAATTTAATTTTAATTTTATCTACAACAACACAGGGAGGAGCTAAAGCACCCTTTCCTCATTCAATTTAAATTCGTCCTTGCACCAGCATCAGAACAGGAACAAGCAGAAGCAGCAGCGGAAGCATACAGAATTAATAATTTGAATAAGGATTCGTTGCGCTTGATGACAAATAGCGTAATATTGTAGTTCCTCGTCGTCGTTGTTGTTGTTGTTCGATCAAATATGTATGCAAAACATCACCTAAAACGTGCACAGTGAAATAACACACAGAACAACAGAACATCTAAAACATCCCTCTTTACCATAGTACGGTATTGTGAATATACTTTTGCTTCTTCCACAATGACAATGCATGTATATTGGTAAATGGTACTTTTGCATTGGATTTTAATACCATTTCACAATCAAATTAATTGGTCACGCGAAGAGAATTACATCATCATCATCATTATTATTTTTATTATTTCGAATGAAAATGGCAGCAACAACCAAAGGTTCTGAATCCTTCTTTTCTTATCCTTCTTTATACCTTAACTCCTGGTGTATAAATTTTCTATACAAACATACGCAACAATAAGTTGATGGAAAAAATTGCGGAACCAATGTATGCAAATAGGATTTTATATAAATTGGTAATTTTCAAGGATTTATATGATTTGAATCTATGAAACTAAAGATACAAATAGTACGCAAGGATATTATATTGCACACTTTTGATGCATTATAAATTTCATGGTGACTTAAGTGACTTATTTTATTAATTTTTTTTATCATTGCCAACATGTTTACTAATCGAAGGGGAAGGATGATAAGTTTTGGGAATTTGTTTTATGTGTCAACTATTATAAATAAATTATTACCTTTATGTTATCTTGCTATCCTTTCTTTTGTATATTTTGGAAAATTTTACGGATAATTTTTTAAAAACTAACAATCCTATTTATAGGATAATGGAATCTAGTTGGTTCCCACGAATTGAAAAACCATTTTTGTCCATAATATTTTAAAAGTTTTACTATTTGAAGGTTAAGTGAAATTAAGTTTGTTCATCGATCCTTTTGAATACCTTATATTCATAAGAGATATTAAACAAAAATTTAGTATTGGTTATTCTAATCAATTTTTTTCAAGAAAAAACAATCAACAGCAATACAAATTTCCTGACTTTGATAGTTGATTCCAGCCATATTATAAAAACTTCCAAATTCGATGTCTGTTTTCTAAGATAAAAACGTGAAAATATTGTTTTCTCAAAATCGATATTCTGTTCGAGCAATGTTACGTGCACTACAGTCATTTTATGGTCACCATAATTATCCTTCCTTCTTAAAGGACTCAGTGAACTATCAACTGAAAACATTGCATTGATAAAAAACCTGTAGATCGGCGTTGTCGTTTGATTCTGCAGGAAAATACGGAGCAATCGATTTCTTGTCACAAAGACTTGGTCTTTCGAAGAACATTACTGGCCTGATTGCGTCCGAGATTGAGCTTACCTTCTTCCCGTAATATAATTTACAGAAACTCAAGGTGTTACTAATACCCTCTATATATTTCGTTTGGATAGTAAAAAAAGATTTAAAAGGAGTTGTACTTTGGTCTCAAGGTTTTGAATATAAAATTGAGAAGAGGAAAAACAGAGTTGGCTTAAACGTTCCACATTATCGATATGCGGTCCAAAAAAAGAATCTCTATAATTTACCATATTATGTCTGAAATTGAGCTCAAAGGTGGTGAGATGAGTATTCATGGAAGTAGGAGTATTAAGGCTGCATTGCTTGTGGAGGAGGAGGGGACGGTGGTTGTTGATTGCAACTTGCTAATTCGACAGAACATTGTTTGTAAAAACATCGGTGAAACAACGAAGGGCATTGTACATTGATGAAAATGTTTTGGTTATAGTTCTATCTATTTATTTTCAAAGGATTGGCAATTGAGTATCAAAGTCTTCTTTCGATGAACCAAAGTGTCACTATATAAAACTCTTATCATCCCAGTTCTGCTATACGGTGTAGAAGCATGGAATATGACAAAAGCGGATCAAAGCATCTTGGGTCGTTTCGAGAGAAAAGTTCTTCGTGTGATCTAAACTGTCCCGTATGCATCGAAGGGTAGTGGAGGAGAAGATGGAACGACGAGCTGTCGGGCTGTACAGTGACTTAGACTTAGCCAGAAGGGTAAAATTCCAACGACTAAGATGGCTGGGTCACGTAGAGCGCATGAAAACCAATGCTCTGGCCTGGAAAGTCTTCGAATCCACACCCACAGGACAGCGCAGTAGAGGAAGACCGCGAATCAGGTGGCGCGTACAAGTGGAAAGTGACCTCACCCAACTTGGAGCGCGAAACTGGTGACATATATCTAGGGACCGACCTTGTTTGAGTTTGTTGGGTGAGTCCCTCGTTCACACAGGACTGTAGATTTAGAAAGTAAGTAAGTTCATAAACATTACGTTTTTAGGGTTGAAATTTGTCCCTATCTCCAGTTAAAAATATACTTTCAAATTAGATATTAGAATTTTAATTGTTGTGTTCAAAAACTCATAATTACTTCATAAAAAAAAACTAAAAATTGTCTTAGAATGGTCATAAGGATTTTATTTTTATTTCATTAGACGCGAAATATGTGATCATTTCCTCACAATCAGTACTTAATAGCACTTAACTTGCGTCTGGATAAAAAGCAAGGATATTTATTATTAACCATTGAGCTTCGATTTCATTTATAAATTTATAACATTTAATAAAGAAATTCTTCTGTTTTAGTGTAGGAAATTTAAACAATGTACATTAATTACATTACATCAATTACATTTCACACTACTCAGTACATTAATGTGCAGAGTAGAGAACACAGCACCTTGAGCGACTAAACTATGTAAGGTGATAACAACACAAGACATTAATACAAGACAGAAGGAAAGAAGAGGAAGAACAACAGAAAGAAAGAACACATGACAACAGCACGCGGTAGGTTTCGAGACGGTCCTCCATCTTTCTACTAACCACGCTCACTGATGCTTGATTTCGGTGATCGATGGGAACCGAAGCTTTATCAGTGACTAGGCCGTTTCCAGACGAATACAAAATTTCGATAAAATCTCTCCACCTTTGTTTCATCTAAAAGATCTGAAACTACTGTACAAACCGTTCCTTAGACAACTCTTATTTAGCAGTCAATGTTTACTAGAACTTACGGATCCTTGGACATTATTTTCACATGACCAGTGTGAGGGTGCCCTCCCATGTGTTGTCTAAGCCCATGCATGTTTCAGAATACAAAAAACTTACCCCCACCCAATTGCATTATTTTATTCTCAGAAAACCCATAACGATAACCCATAACTCATATATTTTCATAAAACCAACAACTTCTCTCTCTTACAAAACAAGATACATCTTTGGGAAGGTGCACTCAAAATGATATGATATCATGTTACACCATCATATTTTATATCTGCTATAAACATATAGATACCTAAAAAAGTCATACTCATAAATTTTACTATTGAATCCATTATTAATTTCTAATAATTCGGTCATTCGTTATCGATAATAACTCGTGTACGCCTCAAAGATTCCCTGATACCAGGCAATAATATCTTCCTTTTTTTATTCCTATATATATTTAAGGTTATTGAGAGCTTCTATAAATGCGCTGCTATCTGAATGAACAAAAGAGCCAATTCCGATTCCCGCAACGCAAGCCATCTACGAGTAATAACTTTTTCAACTTTATCAAAACTCGCTTCTATTATAGGAATCAAAACCAACCACCAGAATCAATTTGTTCTTTTTAGCTTCCGAATCTCTTAGAAAAAGAAGGTATAGAACTTTATATGACTTATAGCTTCATACTTTGTTATAGAGAGGGCCGCTAAGGATGATGATGATGATGGGGAGGCGAAGGTTGCCAGAGTGGCAGTAGACAGACACATTAGAACTCTAAAGGCCAACACGACCAATTCGACCATCAGGTCAGGTCCACTTCCAATTCCACTCCACTCCTTGGGAACGAAAGAACGAACGAATGAACATATAACATATGAGTAGCGCAAGAGCTATAAAAATCCATTACTTTCATGTGAGTGCGAGGATCATAAAATTCTATTACGATGATTTATGGATGTGGAACGAGCCGGACCAAGGAATACCTTCTATACGTATGTTTGTAGTATACAGGACGTCAAGGGAAATATTTGAGGGTGCTTAGTGCTTAATGGATGGACATTTTTTCCTGTTATACTCACTCGTATTGTGCTGTCCTTGCAAACTTTGAATCCTTGATAAAAATCAACACACACTCACATTAACAGTGGCATCATATAAAAATATAAAAATGGAAACAAAGAAATACTTCTAGAAACACCAGATCACAAAAAAATTACTAAACAAAAAGTAAACTGAAGAAAGAACAAAAAACCAAGTAAGACTCTCGATGAAGAATCATGATTGTCGATGATGTCGATGATGCTGGTGGCGATGATGATGATGATGATGATTCTTAGTACCAGTACCACACCATCCCATTCCATCTCATCCCATCGAAAACATCCCCATCGACTTCGTGTCCCTCTGCGTCGCGTCCGTCGGCTAAAAAATCCGACCGCTTGCGCGAATCCCGAAATCAATGTTGCAGAAACATCTCTTCCATCTCCCATCACCGCCGCCGCTGCCGCTACCCACCAGGCAAGCTGTATAAAGATAGCTTCTTCCTTGCTGCTACGCTACTGGCGGCGGTGGCTTCGGCGGCGGCTGCGGAGAGACGCAGGAGACAAGTCAAGATGAGACGAGTAAGGAGTAGATATATAGGAACACTACGATACGAAAAAAATGTGTATTTTTACGAATCACGGTTTCGATGTTTCGCATGAATACGTAATTAAATCTATAAATCGGCCAATTAAAATGCTTTGATATCGTGACAACACAACATTGGACATCGACAGAAGGAATTAAAATTATTACACACACACACTTTCAAACACAGAGACAGACACAAATTCAATTCAGTGTGGCTAAAAATCAGAAGGAGAATTCAACATCCCATCCAGCATCAGTACAGTTGTTAGTTTGTTGAAACTTTAAAGGAACCAAAATGCAATGATATGGGGTCCTTGGCGCGAAGGGTTTTCAGAGTACCTATACCTACCAGATACTATACTCTATGGAGTCTTGGAGTATAACTTGGGTATAGGAGTATATAGGACTAGGCGCCTCGTTTTGGTGGAATCTTTGATTGCTATATGGCGGTGTTTATTTCGTCTTCTCTGGGGTAGGTAGGTTGTTGTGAAGTTGATGTTGTAACTTGAAAAAAATGTTTTTGGAAGATCATAGGCTTTACATCAGTGAATGCCCGCACTAAACATTCTATCTACTATACTGCGAGAAAACTACGTATTGGAAACAATACACATTGGAAATAAAAACCTGAGGTTAGGAAGAGGTTATTGCATAGATTTTGTAACTAGGCATTTAGTCATTGGAGTTACGGAATCAAAAGACTGATAACGAATGAAATTCTAAAAAAAAAGTCACAAACATTAAAAACTAGGAAACATGTAGTAAATACGATTATCGTTTAAATAGACTGTAACATAGAAAAATTAAATATTTATGTCAAAAACATTCCGAAAAAGCTGAATTTTCGTTAAAACATAATATACACGTCTTTAACAGTCTCTTAAAGAGATATCTTACTTAGATCTGGATCAACTTATTTTAAGGGCGTGAAGAAAAATTGTAAAAACATTGTTTGTATTTTGTTTAATAACTCCCATGAAATTTATATTAAAAAAAATAGTCTAAGTAAAAACTACAGATAATACAATGTCGTACCTCAAAGGTATTTGTATATTACTTTAAATAGTGTTCACAACATTTTTTGTAGTTCTCCATTACTAATCTTTGGTACCGAGTATCATGTATATCGGACAAAATATTATTAAGTTCTAAGAATTTACTGAACAGTAAACATCACAACAACATCATCAGCTAGGGACCGAGCTAGATGGAGAATTTTTTTGGGTGAGGCTCTAGTTCCCACAGGACTGTAAAACATCTAGGATTTGCACACTTAACGAATTGTCTACAATTTTTACAAAAAAAAAAACTAAAGTTTTCGAGTTATATAACAAATATTTTCTTGATACCTTTTTACAAATCCGACACTTCCACAAAAATGTTTTGTTCGACTTTAAAATAAAAAGACTTCTTATGGAGAGTGTCAAGAACGCATTAATGAAGATGTCTACTAAAATTCAGCTTTGTCAAAAAATTTTCGAAGAAACACCAGGTATGTATCAAATTCGATTAGACTATAGAAATTTGTAGACACCGTGATTGTAATCGCGAAATGATTTCTAAGTTTTTTATTTGTTTTCTTACTTGCTGAAAACTTTTCAAATATTCTCAAAAATATTAATTATAGAGTATGTGGCTTAAATTTGAATTTAATTTGTCATTTCAATTTTGTTTGTTTTTTTGCATTTAAAATTTTGCTATCAACTTATTTGCTTATTTATTGTAACGTAACATATTTGTATACTTCCTAGTCAAACCACACATGTTTGAGTATTATGTGTTAAGTTAAAGAACATCGGCTAAAAAAGGTAAAAAATGTTGTAAATTAATTTATAATATCACGAATATCTGCGTCACACACTTATTAAATCATGAAATACCTCAGAAGAACAGAAAAAGAATTAACACATTTTCCTTACTTCATTCATTTGAAATTTCCCTTTTTTTTAAGTTTTATTTTACTTACATTTTTTCTTATAATATATCTACATACATAAAGTTGTTTCAACAAAAATTTGTTTTACGATATTCATAGATCAACAAAGTCATATCTTATATCCTTATGAAAATTTAGAAGAAGAAATGTTAACATCTTTGTTTATAGGACTTATTGTATATGGTGACCATTTGTTCTTTTTTATTGATAAGGTCATGTAAGTAATACATTTCTATTTATTTACGAACAATTTCAAATTCAACATAAATTATATATTTTATTTATTTTAAGTAAGGAAAGATAATTCGTCATTCAATTGTCAAAAATGTTTACAAATAAATACAAAATGTCAGTTAATTTCTGTTTTTAAATGTTGTAGCTATATTTAAAGAAAATAATTAAATTATGTCATGCAGGAGATATGATTTCTAAGAATTCGAAAAAAATCCATTATATATCTTTAAATAATTGTAAACTCGTAAATGATTTATATTGAAATCAATTAAGATTTAAATCATATTTTGTCACTGGAAAACATTTTATTCTTTAAAACAAACACACTTTTACCTTATTGTAATGAGTCCGATTCGTCCCATTAAAAATGTTGACATTACTCGACGTTTCAAGGTCCGTAGAGTCGAAATAAAACATTTTTAGAAAGATGTCTGACGTGATCGTGACGTTTTTTCGTCATCCATAGCTCAAGAACCAGAAAAGATAAATAAACAAATAAATTTTGTTATAGATAATAATGTACACTCCCAAGAAATTTGCGTGGGTAGTTATTATACCATAGCAGTTTAAAAAAAGGTAAACATTTTGGCTAACCCTAAATATATCAGGAGCCAATGACGCAAGAGGGTTTTTTATCAATCAAAAAACTGATAAAAAATATGTGTGACCTCGAAAATTTTACGAATAAAAATGATGTTACCTCCAAAACAATTTTGTGCAACGAAGAATAATGTTTTTGACATCTGGTAAAATTTTGAGAAAAATCGAATTGACAGTGTTTTTACAAAAAAATAAAAACCTAAACAGAACATTAACTGAAGTTGGTAAAAATTTTAAAAAATCAAAAATATTGGCTTCAAATTAATTTCATCTCACAGAAAATATTGTCAGTTTTTTTTAAAATCAAACTATTTCATCATATGCAAAATATTGTTGGTAATTTTTAATTTTTTAACAACATTTTTTAACAAAACACAAATACCTACACAATTTTAAAGTAAAACTAATCAAAAGACGGAATGAGAAGTTATCAGTGTGGTTTGCATCCCAGCATCGTTTTTGGTTTGAAGGTATGGTCACTCTAGCTTAACACCTTCCAACAATAATTTGTAAACATAGCTAAATATCAATTTTTTTGAAACAAAACAAAATAAAATTTGTAGACAAAACAGAAGTTAATACACATTCCCTCATTCATCACACCTACTCCGAAAAAAAAAAATAATATTTCAAGTGATCTTCCGTATTTGAAAATAGTGTTTCTGGTTGTACTTAAGGTGCACTGAGAATTGACTAATGCTCAAGGCAAATGCCACTGTGTATCTTTGTCGGCCTTATGGATGGATGATGGCGTTTTGATGCAAGAATGTTTACATCACAATCTTTCTGCAAGTATCTCAGATGTTTTTCACGTTGATAGATAGACGATGAGTTTTTTCTAACTATAAAGAGAAAGTGATGTTCATATTAAAACGATAAACGATGCAACAGTGCAACATAATACACATTACTTATTTTGGATCAATGTTTATAAACAATAATTTTTTGTTGCCCTTCTGTTGTTTATTAATAATTTGTCTACTTTTAGTTTATGAGAAGAAATATAATGTTGTGTATAGTGATGGTTATGTTCATTATGCCTAATTTGAATTGAGTTGCAATGTATTGAGTTATGGTTGAAGTTCAAAAAACGTATTTTTAAATGTTTTCTTTTTGTTTCGTTTACAAAGTACCTATAGAAAGTAAACAAATAAAATGTAATGTGAAAAAAGACATAAATCATTATGAATAGTTTTTTTGGATAAAGGTTTTAATGATGACTGGAAAAATGGACAAATGTGTTAAAATTTAAAAACTTAATGCTTCTCTGTATATACCATTTGTATGTTTAATAATTTTGTCTTTTAAGAATCATACATAGTTTTTTTCAGTAATAAAGGGAAAGATTCTACATAGGTACATTTTCTAGCTTATGTTGGATAAACTTCCTAAAATTTTTAAAAACAGCCTGCCTACCTGAACACCCTCCACTTAACATAACATTTCTAAAGATTTCAGATAAGTTTGAGAACATTACTAGAAAATCAATTATCTCCTCTCATATATATTCCATCATCATGGTTCATACATTTAAGAAAAACTGTTATCATTTCCATCATTAAAATTTTCCCAACCCAATTCTTTAACAGTTATTTGTTTTTTCTTTGTTATATGATAAATTGACAAAACAAAAAGAGATGACTTCATTTCAAATTTTTGCTACAAAGTTTGACTATGAATTCGATCCACCCTATATATATCCTATCCTAGCCTGTACCTTATACCTTCCTATATTCTAACCTCCGGGCTCTGACATTTTTCAGCATATGAAGATCCTCTATAATCTTTTAACTTCTACATAGGTACCACCTCTATGGTATCTATAAATGTTATATGCGGATGCGGACGCATCGAACCAAACCAAACCGCACCACACCGCACATACCGCACATATCAACTTTAACCACACTTTGCAACCGAAGAAGTAATTTGTCTTTTATTGATAGGTGCTGCTCTATGACGACGACGATGATGGTGAGGTGAATTTTGCCTTTGCTAAAGGTAATGCTTTTGCTTATAGAGGCATAGTCTGCTGCTCTGATACCTACTTTTGTATAGATGAATGGAAATAGAGGATATAGCCTTGTCTTTCGGCATTCAGCGTACTATAGTACTGTTCTATAATATGCGTGTTAGATATCATTAATCATATAGAGTAGCACAAAACAGAGACTTAAACACATACTCATCCTACCCATCGGCTACCGGTTAATGTTTTATTTTTTTATACCTACTTACTCGTATAAAGAGGTAAGTATATTTTCTATTTGAGATACAATGTGTCAATTTTGTATCTTTTTGTGTTAAGTGATTATCTTTTTCTTTTTTTCAAAGAATCTAGATTATTTTTTGTGCTAGTTTGAGAAGTAGGGTTTCAAAATGAAAAACAAATTTTTATTCATTGAAATTAAAAAAAAAATTACTACAAGATTCTATTAAAATCGTCCTATTATATCTTGAGAACACTAAACAATCAGACAGTTTGAACCTCCAGCAACTTCAGAAATCAAACCAAACAAATTTAACTATTTATTAGTTAAACGTAGGATTTTATTGGATCAATAAAACAGAACAATTTAAATCCATATTGAAATGTTAAAACAAACTGAACAATACTAAGACGGGTAATCCGTGAAATTCCGTCAGCCCGAGATTATAAGTAAAGGGTGATTTTTTAGCTATTATCTTTTTGGCAGCAATGGTTAAACAGCTGGCGCACGTTTCTTGTTTTGTTTCACTATCAAACATCTTCAGTTTGATCTATAATTTAACTATGAATCGTCTTACAACGAACAACGCTTGCAAATTATTAACTTCCCATAGAAAGTTATTGCAATGGGTCCGATTTGTCAAATTGAAAATTTTGAAATTTCTCTGTCCCTAGAGTAGAAATAAAAGATTTTTAGAAAGATGTCGTCGTCCATAGCTCAAGAACCAAAACAAATATCGACTTCAAATAAATGTTGTTATACAGATAATAAGGCAGAAAGATGCAGCAAAGGCTCTCAAGAAAATTGCGTGGGTGGTTTTTTACATAGCAGTTTGAAAAAAAGGTGAACATTTTGGTAAAAATTGATTTTCGACTCAAATATATCTTCTCAAAACTTTGAGATATTGGATTTAAACTAATTTTAATTTATAAGAAATATTATTTTCAACATTCGATTAAATTTTGAGAAAAATGGATATAACAGTTTTTTTACAAAAAATAAAAACCAAAACAAACAAATTGATGAAAGTTATTAAAAAATTGATTTTCGACTCAAATATCTTTTTAAAACTTTTGAGATATTGGCTTTAAACTACTTTCATCTTTCAAAAAATATTTTTTTTCAACATTCAGTAAAATTTTGAGAAAAATAGAGTTAACAATTTTGCTTACAAAAAATAAAACCTAACAAGAAAACATTACTAAAATTGTTAAAAATTTGTTTTCGACTCGAAATCTATTTATCAAGACTAGATTTTCAAACTAATCTATTTCAATTCAACAAACAACTTTTTTTAACCCAACCCTACAATTTTTTAAGGAAAACAAATCGACAGACGGGATCAGTATGGGTCGCATCCCATCCTCCTTATAAATTCTTTTATCAAAATGTGTGCCCTGTTAAGAAAATTCGCGCTTCTTCCAGCGAGCGACGAAGCTCATTTTTGTCTTAATGGGTACGTAAATAAGCGAATTATTGTCGATTTTAAAGTTTATTCAAAAATTATGCGAATCATAACGTAATGAATGGTGAGCGCTACCGTCAGATGATATCCAATTTTGTTTTGCCCAAAAAGCAAGAGCTTGACTGGCATGACATGTGGTTTTAACAAAACAGTGCCACATGCCACACAGCACGCGCAACAATGGACTTATTGAGAGGCGGTTAACATTTTATTTCACGTTCGGGACCGGTCAATTGGCCGCCTAAATCAAGCGATTTAACACCTTAAGCTTGTTTTTGGGGGGCTATGGTGAAGCTCATTTATATACAGACAAGCCCACTTTAATTGACGAATTGGAAGACAACATTTAAGCATTTATTCGTGAGATACCCGCCGAAATGTTGGAAAAAGTATACCAAAATTGTACTAAGCGGATGAACCATTTGAGCGACAGCCAAGGTAAACATTTGCATGAAATATTCTTCAAACATTAAATTATATGAACAGTGGTATCGATTCAAATAAAGATTTTATGCAGTTTTTATGAGCTTTTTTTGAAAAACTTTTCTATAGCTTTTAAAAAATCACCCTTTATATCAGCGTTTATTGTATTTGGAGATAAGGCCTTAAGGGAAAGAAACTTTTCACTATAACTATTAACTCTATGGTAAGAATTTGTACAAAATTTCGAACTCGAGATTTTAATCAAACGTGAGAAGTCGAAAAAAGTTAGTCCCCCGATTCCGTCCGACTGTTTTGGGCTAGGCCGTTTTTCATACAAACTATTTGGTAAAAAGTCGAAAATTCGAGTTTTCCCAAATATTATTAAGTTTTTTTATTAATTTTTTCCATACTTGGCTGCTTTCAGCATTTACATTTTTGAAGAAAAGCTTATTTGGCGGTTACATTTTGAAATCTTAACATACAGGAAATATTTTTGAACAGACTAATTTGATAAATGATCAAGTTTAGGCAACCACTTCTCCATTTTATTTTAAAGACGTTCCATTTTTCTTTAATTTTTTGTTTTACAAGGATTTATACTAAGAAGTCTCATTTTAACATTCAAAAGGATGCATGCATGTATGTTCCCGTTTTTTTTGTAAAAATGTATCAATTAGGTTTTTCTAGAAAATAAGTAAAAGTTAACAACAATATTTTGCATATGATCAAACAAATTTAGTTGAATGTCTGAGACAATTAAATTGAAACCCTATTTCTTCTAATTTGTAGTGGAATTTTTTGAAATATTTATTCCTTATAAGAAAACAAAAATAGATTTTCCAAAACATGTTACATAATGTTAAAAATAATAATTTGTAAATTCGTGTAGTATTTGTTTTTTGATTTGTTTTTCTTTTAAACAGAATTTGATTTAAAAAAAAAATTGATTAAAAAAAAATCTTTAAAAATATTGAAACCAATGATTTTTTTTATAAGATAAAATTCTTTCAAAGCGGATATCTTTAATTTTTGGCAGGATATTTTTACCAATTTTAATGTATTATTTTTGATGTTTTGTATATCTTAAAAAAAACTTCCATTTTTCGAAAATCGTGTTTGTATCATTCTTATATTACCCTTGGCGTGATGTTTAGTGTTTAGGACTATCATACCAGAGGTCTTGAGTTACAACCCTGCCTGAGCCATCAAAAGTGTTTTTACCAGTATTGCGTCTTGCGAAGTAATTTTTGTCATTTAAAGTGCTTTCTCAATTAACCAGTTTGGATTTAGCACATACACTGTAAGTTCCCTCAATCCCTGTAGTTTCTCGAACACAGAAATATTTGAGAGCTGTAAGTCACTAGGCTCTGATTCTCTTCAGACGTTGAGTCACCTAATTTTTTTATTTTTCATATCATTCTTTGTTCGCAAAATATTCAAAGTGATACATTTGTTGATTTAAGATATTTAGTTGATTTTTATTTTGTATACGGTATGAAATTTTAATGAGGTCGCTAACGTAAATTGTTTGGTTAACCAAATTATTCACATCCCATTCAACCTTTGATTTAGATTTTAGAGGCCTTGAAACGTCAAGAAATGTCAAAAATTTAAATTCGACAAATCGGATCGATTACAATAACTTTTTATTCGAAGTTAATAAATTGATAAACTTTAATAGAATTCATTGGAAGTTAATTTCTTCACAACGGGAAAAAGTGGTTTTTAAAGTTTGTGAACTGAATTTTGTCCATGTTTGCAGTGAATTTAACAATTTCAATGTTTTCATCGTATCGTACCATTTTTAGTTATAGCTAAGTTTTTTCTTTCAAATGCTAAAATAAACCTCTTATTGGAAAACAGTTTATAAGGGAACAGAATATCCAATCCATTTACCCAGCATGCAAATATCAACTTTTCCAAATGCAATGCAGATGTTATGCCTTGGGTGAAGCTTGTAGATTTTTTTCTTTGATATTCTTCCGCTGTTGAACTTGATCCGAGTATCTAACTGATGTCACGAAATGCACATAACAATTTTCCTACACTCAAAGTCTTTCAAAATAAAATGCTTATCATAAACGAAAACGAACGAGGAGGAATACGGAAAAATATCCTTTTGACCCAAACCTCAAATCACATTGTATACTCCCGAAGAAGTAAAGGAATAACAATGTCGTTTTGTTAAAGTTGCACATCACATATGTCCTGTCCACCGCATCATACATATCAAAATCGAAAGGAAGCGTAATATTCAGAATTCTCTTGGGTGAAATCCTATCAAGTTGTCCTCGTATGGGATAAAGCAGGACAAATAAAATGGAAATATCATCATAAAAATATCACACAAACAAAAAATCTGCAACTTCAACTGCGATATAAATAAGAACTGGACAATTTTATTAGTGAAAAATCCTAGAAACCAATAAAATCAGGGAATGAATTTTCTTTTATTCGTTCGAGTTCGGGATTGAGTTGGAGTATAGGTAAGCTGATGGTAAACCATGGATGGATATAGGGTATGGGTATATTGTCTTGATAGATATTCATAAAGCACACTCTTTTTTATTAGTCCGACGACTATACTATGTTGTTTTGTCTTGAGGTTTGATACTTTTTATTATTCGTATTTCTTTTTTTGTTTTGCTTTTTATGATAATGGTTTTGGCACTTCGTTTTGATTATGAGAAGAAAGAGAGGATGAGGGGGTGTGATTCTGATTTTATTTTTATTTTTATTTGAAAGGGTGTGTGGATTGGATTGCGGGCCAGAGTGTCTGTCTCGACTCGAACGTTGAACGTTTCTTTTTTTTCCTTACATTTTTTTGTTTGTCATGTTCGATGACCAAAGTCAAAGCTAAAAGGTATTCCAACTTCTCACTTGTAGGTATAATCAAAATTACATGCATGGAATAGATTGTACGTAGACATCTTTCGCTACGATCTTGTCTGCCTGGTCATTGAAGCAACTATTTGTTATATGGCTTAATTTATGAATATCCTTGAGTGAGTGCAGGGCATTTACGTGGAATGATAAATTGCGTTCAGTCAGAAAGTCGAAGTACGAGTGTATCTATAAGCTTTGCGAACGAAAAAAGGTGCTGCTTAGAATTTATTTAAGTTGGTAGACTTGTGTTTGCGGCTGTGTTTACCTATGTAGAGTGGATTATTCTTTCATTCTTCAATAAAAATAGAGCCCACTGAATGAAAACTCCATATTATTTTAGTATGTCCCATATTTCTGTAAAAGTGCACTGAATATAGCAGACACAAATTCTTCTGTCAAGTTGGTTCAAGACTTGAAGGAGTGTTTGGATGCTTACACTTATGATTAATGCTATGGCCTTGACTTTAAGGATGTCAAAATTTAAAAATAAAATATGTCTGTAGGATGATTAATATGAAGGCATATTACATGTTGTAACTGGAGGTTATGACAATAAAGTGATACAAAACGCTAATGGCACTCAACAAGAAATGTGATATTAATGTTAATAATCAGTTTAAATTCCTATGAATTAATTTTAAACTGCAACTGATTTAAAGAGTTTAACAACAGAATAGTGTAAGAGTGTAACAGGTTTAAAATGTAACAGTATTGAGATTTTTTCGCTAGTTTTAGATTTTTAAGAATTTATGAAAATAAAAAAATCATATTTTAAAATCGAAATGAAGAAATGTTGGGACAGTTATCACTACTAAAAAGTTACCGTTATTACAATAGTAATTTATTTTTAGTTTTTTTTCCAGTAGAAATTTCATAATTTTCTTCGAATATTCATAAATCTACTCAATTTTCAGATTTGTATTAAAGTTTAACTAATGATTTCACTTTTAAGACATCGTCATATGGTCACACCGTTATTATATTATTTCGAGCATTATAAAATGCTAATTAGGGAAAGTATCAGACACAAATAGGATTCGATCAAATTAAAATATATCATGGTAGAAAAGGTGCTTCAAGATAAACAATCCTTCGTGTGGTTCTTCTATGGGTTTGTGCATCGAACTGAAGCCTAAAAGCAGCTTTTAAGAAAATAATAGGTGCAGATATTAGAATAGTCCTGTATGTTGATATCATGTCTATCAATATACAAAACAAATGTTACTGGCAGTCAAGTGAAAAAATGCATTTTTTTGTTCTAGAAATACTTCGATATGTGCTTTATGTAATACCACTTGATCCCATCTCATATTTCCATTTGAAAAGCATATAAGCTATTGCTGCACTGTGTGATATTAATTTCTATACAACTTTTTGCACAACCTATCAACACCTCATAGAGCCATGGCAATTTATGACGGATTTCTGAATTTCATTTTGCTGTACAAAATTCCCAGATTACACATCACGATAATACAACCTTTCTTGTGAAAAAGTGACATTTTTTGTTCTAGGCTTATACAGTTGGAATAAGGAATATTAGACATTGGTTGTTGTCGTAGTCGTAGTCATAGTCGCTGTTGTCGTCGTCTACGTCTGTCTGGCACTTGAAGGGATTCTACATATCTATCGCGTGATGGCGGTCTTTGAGCCATATCTATCCAGGATGCCACCAGGAGAACCGTCGCGGTCGGTCGGTCGATTCCCGACTTAGGTATACCATCATCATATGGCTCTAGACTAAGGTAGTCGTAGTTGTCTGATGTCACAATAAAACAAAAGCCTAAATAATATGCATAAATCCGCTGTCATCGAATGAAGTTGTTTACGCTGACCACCATATTACATATATAAACTTCTATGCCTTATGCGGACCCGTTTCATATCCATTTTCCATATAAAATGATATTCGAGTATATTTCTATATTAAAACTTGTATGGCTAATAAGTATGCAGACATTATGCAGTGTTAATTATCGAATACGATCCGAATGCGACTGCTAAATGCGAGATTACACGTGTGTTGCTGACTTAATAGAAGAAGACACCTTAACGTGTAGACGAAGACGGGCCACCCGGTGTGCGAGTCATACCTATAGAGCTGCGTAGAGAGCGTATACAGCGTATCTGACGGAGTCTATCTATCTATCATCACACATGTTGCGCATTGTAATCAGAATCATATAAATTCGAATTCACATGAATTATACTAATAATAATCCAAATCCAACTTTATTTTATGCAAATTAATATTCGATATCTGATATCTACTTGTATATTTATACGGGTACGGGTTGTTGTTTATTTCAACGCTTTATGATGCATGGCTATAGTGATGGTTTTCTTGACTTTGACAATACTACGCGACAAAAGCAACATATTGGGTGCGGTCATCAGATGAACTAAATTCGTACGATAAACATTCCTAATATGTGTTTCAATTTAATTCAGTTCATAGCTTTTAAATTCTTAATTTACCGATTTCCCCATCGCCAAACGAAAGAATTATTGGCTAAGATATGAGTACACATAACATAGTTTCAAACAAACGGAGGTAATAATTTGAATTGTAACAAAATATGATGCATATTATATGGTTCAATAAATATTCTATGCCATTTGCCAATACAGCAGGCGGCACCCCCTTATTTTCATTTGTGAGTTAACCCAGGGAAGAATTGGTTCTAAGAAGGCCTAAGACTCATTGGAGCTATATGAGACTTCTAGTTTTGTCAAATCAAACGGCAAAAGGCAGAAGAAAGCAAAACCACTTTAACTACCCTTACGTATATAAAACTAATATGACAATTGGCTTAAAATTACACGAGACTATGAGATATTAGAAAATTAAGTTTGATGCTTAAAGATAGGAAACAGTTTCTTATTTAACTGAATTAAGGTGCCCAGCGGTGAATTATTTCCGCCTAACTCTATAACGTCTAACTAAATACCCTGCAAAATCCCTTAAACTTCGTTAATTCTTAGATAATGTGGACATAATTAGAAAACATCGCATTAATTTTAGAAACATCTGTAAACAATTCATTTTACATTGTTTTATAACATTTATGAAAGCAGATTTCAAAACTCCTTTGATGTTTATCAAAAATTAATTCGTTATAAATTCTTTTTTCCTGAAAAATCTTCATACTCATATTTTGTATTAATTTTATTGTTTTTATTTTATATGCCTCGATTTAAAAAACAATTCACAATGAGTTTATTTCTAAGCTTTATCATCACTGAATTTTAAAAAAAATCAAGTATTCAATACTGAATGGAATAGAACTAAAATACAAACAAAATGCGAGTCTTCTAACGACTAAGAATCAATAATCTTATCGTTGGAGGAAAGATGTATATATAAATATGACCAAGTAGGATTTTATGTTTTTTATGCCTCACTTTACCTGTATCAGCGCTAAGCTTTCAATTGAAAATAAGCTCAAATTGTATGTACTACTTTATACTGAAAGAGTTAGGAGTACTTCCAAGCAGAATATAAAAATATGCGTTAAGAATCTTTTAAATGTTTATAAAGACTTTCCTAAAAGATTACAAGAGTACAAAAATTTGACACGTGACAGCCTAAAGTAAGTGAAATCAAGGATGGGACGAGAAAGCCACGTATTTGTCATATTGAAAATTTTGGATCTTCAAACATTTTTCAAACATGAATTTAACTCTAGAAGGACCGATAAATTCAATTTTTTGCAAAAACATGCTAACTTCAATGCGTATGTAAATTTTTCATGACCATTTTGAATTTGTTGACACCCTTAACTATGACTTACTTAAGGTGATGCTACAGTCCTGACCGCTACATCACAACCAACAAACGTTTCCATCCAGCTCAGTCCCTAGATAAATGTCTCCAGTTGCGCTTTCCAAGTTGGATGAGGTCAGTTTCAACTTGTGAGCGCCACTCAAATCCTTCTGGTAAAGCCTTCGTTTTGCTGTACAGCCCGTATAGCTCATTGTTTTATCTTCATGTAGACCACGCAAGAAAACTTTTATCGACTTTACGACCCAAGATGCTTTCATCCGCTATTTTCATAGTCTATGCTTTTGTACCGTATAGTAGAACGGGGATGATAAGGGTCTTATATAACGACACTTTGATTGCTCGAGAGAGGGCTTTACTGCTCAATTTCTTTCTTAGCCCAAAGAAACAACGGTTAGCAGGAATTTTGTTTTCGTTTCATCTCAGCGCTGGTGTTGTTTTCTTCGTTCAAAGCGTATCCTAATCAAACAAAGTCCTTAACTACTTTAAAGTCACGCCTGTCGATATTGACGTTTTGGCCGAGACTTTGGTGGCGAAGGTGCTTTATTGATGACAGTATGTACTTTGTTTTCCCTCATTAACCGCTAAACCCATGCTTGCAACCATTGACCATTCACATTACGGTGAGTTCTTCCTATAATGTCAAAGTCACCGTATGACAATAATTGGAAATTTTTTAAAAATAAAAACAACCATTTATTTAAAAATGGTAATGGAAAATTGACCCAAAATATGTCAATAAAAACCGAAAGGACCACATTATCAATGAATTTTGAGGTCTGTTCAGAAACTAAAGTTTTTTTCTTAGTAATAAAAAATATATATATTTTGCCGCAACTACAAATACCATAGAAACATTGTAAATGTCAAAAAGTAATGTTTACGTATACGCCATAGTGGACGATTTGTTTTCAACATCTTCAAATATACCGAAAACTCGTCTATTTAACTATAAAACCATTACAGCTGAAGAATTAAAATCATTTAAGAATGTTCGATGTCCGATACAAAATCAGAGCATGCTCATTAAAATTAAAAATTTTCCGAATAATTTTTGAAACATAAAATTTGTCTTCCTCAAAAAAAAACTGAAGCCCGTTTTTGAAGCTTACAGCAAAAAGCAACAACAAAATGCAAGAAATAGTTAGCTCAATATGATGGTTTTGAGAGGTACTGATTTTAATTCCTAATCATTAATCTGTTTCGTCTAAGCAATCGTTAACATATGCCTACACCTTATTACTTTAAAAATTAATTAAACAAACATTAACATATGGCTTTAAACTTAAATGTGACCGCGCGCCCGTTCAAAATTCTCAACAGTTGTAGTTTACCCCTTAAATGCGCCCCCTCTAAAGCACGTACCTACCTAAATAATGTTAAATGACAAAAAAAAGTGGCTTTTGGCCAGAAGATAAAATATTTCATAGATAAAATTTCATTGACATGACTTTCGCATGGCCCCATCATCATGGATTCGATATACACGAGCAGGTACGAGTACGAGTACGATAGTGTAGTTTATACAAAAGACATCCATCGATTCGCACGTCAAATAAACTATGTTATTTTTGACAGCGCGACCTAATAATAGAGGGCTTGGAGTATTTATAGCTTCTTTGCATATGCTGTTGCTGTACCTCCGATGGCTGATGATGATCGGATCACGGTATAGTCATTCGTCCGACCGCGCCGCCGCCGCCGCCACCATGCCACCGTACATATACAATATCGCTTTCGAAGAAGAACAACCAACAACAATTGGTTTCGTATATTATTCATTTCATATGCGATCATAACTTAAAATCATTTGAATGCAAAACAAACAATGAGCGTGCTTTTGTTTTTGAATTATGACTGCTGGTATAATGTTGCTGTACTACAAAACCTGCGGTGCCGATAATATTGTTGAGGAATTTAGCAAACATCAGCTGAGGAGAAAGACAGTTTTTGCTTTGCTCGATCTGATTAAAAGGCTGGTATTTCCTGTAGTACAACAGAAGGCAAACAATAAAAAGCTGATGATGATGATGATGATGATGATGAACACGATACACGAGGCTTTATAAATATTCTATATGTAGATAGATATGTAGTTTTTATGATTAAATTTGAGGGCACCCTCAGTTATGAATAATTCAATAATAAATATGATATTAGCGATTCAAAATCGTGTTATTTTATTTCAAACATATCGACAACTTGAAAGTTGGTTGAGCCACTAGTAAAGATATTGTAGTTTGAAGCAAAAATAGTTGATAATTGTAATGAGAATCAAATTACACAAAATGTTACGCGGTAAATATAGTAATGACAGTTAACTATAGATTTTACATTAATTTATTCATTTTTAATAAATCGAAGATCAATCAATATTTACAAGTGACATAAGTATACATATTTAACAGTTTGTTCTTAGAAAATGTCATATTAAACAAATGAAATGTTGATGCAACATTCTCGTATACGTGAGTGTTTACGAGACGTCTTCTTCCTTTTAGAGTTATGTTTGCCTTTTTCAAAACTTGTACGTCATTGAACAGTGTAAAAGTTTCTTTAGTATAATAATCAAATTCAAAGCTTACATTGTTATATAGTTATACAGGGAATCTATTTAAGGCCCGTATGAGTTTCCATTGACATTTTTAGGCTCATTTGACAAAATTAGGAAGTCTCTATTGCAAAATTTAAAAAGTTTAGTTTATCGTTTCTATCAATGTTTGGTAATGTATGCAATTTTTTGAAAAATCCTAGATGATGATTCAATGCCTCAGGCATGGGAGGCCTTATTCTTCTTTTAACAACTAAGAGCTCTTGTAATTTTTGAATCACGAACTTGCTTCTATATCCAAGAACTTTTAAATTCTTCTCATGTTTTAAAACATAGGAAATGTACTTCTAAAATAAATTTACCCTAAGAAATTAAATGCCATTTAATTAATGAAAAAACTTTGATTTATTATTTTTTTGTTGGAAAATCGTTAGAGCGGTTTTTAAATTTATTTTGTATGATATAGAGTTTAAAAATTGTAATTTAAATTTTTTTTCAATATGCAATTACCTAGAACTTACGTTTTACATTTGATTTTCGTAAAAAAAAAGATTATGACTCGTTTTCGAAGTATCGAAAAAAAATGTTTTGGCATTTTTGATCATCAAATATTATTAAACAATATAAGAAAAATGTTGAAATCGGCTCATTACTTCTTGAGATAACTTAAAACAAATAACGGTTCTTTGGGGGTGGGGGTACCCTTCTCGAACAATACAAACAAATGTTGTTTTAATTGAAAAAGCCAAGAAAAGACGAAACATTTTAGAGACAATTTAATCAAAATCTATCGGCTCGTTTTTGAGAATATTCGTTTTTGAAAATTTTCGATTTTTGACCAAACAATTTCTGGACTACTGTTATTAATTGTCTTAAGAAAATATGAAAAAATGCGTAGCTCAAATTTGCTTACATCTTAATTGCAATTGACACATTGGTCTTCAAAGGCGAGGACAGACAGACTATCGGAATCGTGTTATCCACTTTTTTCGACGTCTCTACAATCGTAAAGTCACGCTTGAAATAGATCTCTAGTTAGAAATTTTTACCGAAAGCAAAACTGGTCATAGAGTTCCTATATATAGCTAGTAAAAAATTAACTTTACAATAGAAAGAACATAATATTAAAAATTTCAAGTTAAATTATCTGAGTCAAAAATGCGGAAAACGAGAAAAATTCAGAATTGTGATAAACCTATTTTAAGTTTGGAGTAATTGAAAGCCATGAATGCATTTTTCATACATTTTAAAACTAAAACTTGAAAACCGAATAATTAATCTTTTGGGACATACTATTTTAGATTCTGGAGGACCATTTAAAATTAAAAAATCGATTTCCTGAAAATTTTACGGTAAAATTATAATTTTGAAAATTAATATTTCTTTCCTCTTTAATTGAGTACCCTTCAATTATAATATCATGAATTTTTTTATTTTTCTCATTTGTCAGCCTCGTAAAAAATATTGAAATTCCAACAAATTGCAGCTTTTACCGAAGGTGACATATTTCGTGTGTATCCTCAATAAATTGCATATAATTCCTCACAAAATTGCAACGCCGATGCCGATTCGTTTTGAATGAATGCGACATAACCTCACACTTGAATGCATTTCCTCCATTTTTATTTTCTTCTCATATCTTCTATCCTGTTCCACTCGTATTATGACTGAAATTCCAATCCATATTCGAACAGAGGCCATGGCCAAAATTCAAAAATACATTTAAAAAAAGGAAGTGTACGTTCATAGGCATATCTGTATGTATTCGTACGTCATATACGAGGCATGAATATCCTTTGAAATCCATTTCGCATGATTTCATTTTGTCGATTGCAATCGCTTTTTCACATGAAGTTCCTGTCAAAAGTTGCTGAATGGATTTTTTCGCCGAGTTCCCTTGGAATTGTAATATCGTTGTTTTTTGGTTTCATTTCAATTTTTTCGTTTCGTTTTTGATTTCTTTTTATTTTGTATTCGTTTTGTGAATATCCTTTAACTGGGAATATGTGCACAATGGAGTTTTCATATGCACTAAAGTTATGACTATGTGCACTGTCCTGTCCATGGTTCGAATCAGTTTTGGCAACTCTCCACTGCTATGCCTATATATGTACCTCTTTCACATCAGAACCCCATTACCCTCAGGGGAATGAATTAAAAATGACAAAAAATGCGGGACTCCTTTTTGAATGGCTTTTGGGTGTACGGTACGTATAACGTAGGTTGGTATGACGTAGGTACTTTTTGTATTTTTGTTTTATTAATAAAGACCATCAATCCGGCCATGTTTTGGGATTAATGGGAAAGAATGTGTCAACAGAAAATAAAAATAAAACTATAACGAAACGATACAAAACAATGCCTGGCAGGAAGTGTCATTGTTGCAATTTTAATAAAATGTCACAATTCACTTGCAAACGATTTCGGTTATAGGGATTCGTTATGCTTGATAAATGTCGGACATTATCACCCATATATAGTCGGGCAGTTGGAATGAAAATTGAAACATTTTTTTCAACAAAAAAAAATATGAATACATACATTTTTTTTAAATGCATCACAAATGTGTAAAAAAAAAACTACCAATATGCATCTTAAGTCTATCTAGAGGTGTGTTACGGTACTTAAGAGTTGCACCACCGACTGTTCGCGCACCGTTCATAAAGTACGTTCCATCTGACATGAGTGCACTTACTAAGTGAGCGGCTTTTAGAAAACAAAGCAATAACTCGCAGATTGGACTTCTAAAGATTTAATACTAAGCAAAAATTGTAACATTTAAATCAGTGACAAAATCAGGGATGAAATGAGGTTGTTCATCTCCAGGGCCGATTTCGTGAGCTGGTAACAATTTACCCAAGACAATTCATCAATTTTAGAAAAAACTATTCCGAAGAAGAGAAATAATTTTGTTATTCTAGACCTCAATTCTTACAATCAGATTAAAAAATTAACTGGCGCCCAATTGAAGACTCTTTTTACCATAAAATTAACTATGTTAATATTTTTACAGTTTTTTCAATGTTTTAATTTGGATTCAGTAAAACCCTTACGGTTAGAACTACTTTGAATAGCTAAATATTGAATCTAATCGGAAAAATATGATATTTAAGTTAATTGGCGCCCGGGTATGGATATTGGTGTATGCGTCTTAGCTGCTCGTGAATAGTTTTTAAGTATCTTTAGACAGATATAACGCAAAAATGATTCCGATACGTTGTCTATTTTCCAAGTGATAATCTAAAAAGAAATTAAAGTGGCGCCTGGTTAAGAACTCCTTTTACCATAAAATTTCCTTTTTTTAAATTTAATAAAATTGTTAAGTTTTTAAAGTCTGGCATAACAAAATACATCTAGATTAATCCACTATCCCTGCTCAACGTAGAATCTTAATACCAAAAAATACCTTAACTGTCACCCGGGTATTTTTGAATTCTTGTCCCAAAAAAAAAAATAATAAGCAAGCCATCTCAAGATTTCAGGTAAAATCCAACCCTGAGACAATTTAAAGTAATATTGCCCTTCACCGTTTCAAAAGATATACACAGGCCTCCGTTTGAACATTGGGATGAAATTGAAGTGCACTTCGATTCCAATAACTTATTGATAAGCAAAATAACACACAGATTCGCTTTGAATAGCTCTTAATACGATCGTCCGTCGTCGTTGTGTGATGTTTTGTATAATGTCGTATAGTCGCTTACTTTCTGATCAACAACAACAACAACAACATTTAAACCCTCTTCTCCCCTTTCTCTTTGATCATTTTAAATCGAGAAACTCCACCATTAAATGGGATGTTCAATATTTACGACCTTGATGAAGGATTTCAAATTGCTTCCTTGTATTTAACACGTTGACCTTTTTCGTTTAAAAATGGAAAAATGTCAAACGATTGGGAGGAGGGAGGTAGAGATAGAGAGAGAAAGGTGCTTTTTGCGTGCTTATGTAAGTTATATTAATACCAAGAAGTTCCAAAACTGACTGATTTTGTGTCCATCTCACGCACACATGAAGTCTTGACAAAAAAAAAATGCCTCTCTGACGGAAAAGATCTTCAGAAGATGTTGGGTCGTTTTGGCTCTATGTGGCAGGCTAAATTGCCTGATCTACTTTTTACACCGTGCGTCGGGCATCGTCGTTTTATTTCACCTTCTTTCGATTTTAAGGTATGGCTGAATGATGATGGTTATGGTAGCTATCAGTTGTTGTATAAGCATGAAAATGTTTTTGAAAAAAAATATATATTCCTCAAGATTGGGAGTGGAAGCAACGCGCAAAGTGCCAACCTGTATTCAAGTGCTTTATGAACCCAATTTGATGTTTAACATACGAAATAATGCTTTTGTTTTTGTGTTGTTGTAGTAGATGAATGCTTACATAATTCACTAAGCTAATTTAATGTCATTGAGTAAAGGCTGTCAAAAGTGAGGGAAATGGGGAAATGTTAGATTGGTTCGTAAAGACTATAGTGGCAAAAAAGCGAATGTCATGTACAGAAAAAAGCAGCTAAATGTAACTTTTTCTCAAACAAGGTGTTGTGTGGAAGCTTTTTAAACCGTAAGACCCTAAGCTGATAAGCTTGAGAAAATCTTGGGACCCTAAAATGTTTCAGGTCTTAACCATTTAAAATCTAGAGTCTTATTTTCTCATTAAAAAGAACCTAACCTGAATCTGGAAAAAACGGAGAGCTAAGGGTCTTACTCATTTTCAGTTGAGGATCTTATTGCCCTCAATAAAAAACGCAAAACGAACCACATTGTTTAAAACCCCTTAAACCAATCACAAATTCACAGTTAGGAGGACAGATACTCTGAATAACCCCCTCTAGCAGGTCAAGTACAAAATTGGACATGACATCAAAGTTTATAATAATTGGAGTAATCTCATGTGGAATGATGTAATATAGGGGGTATAAAATTGTGTGTGTTTTTAGAGAGGTACCTACAGTTCAACTTGTGATGGCTCGGGCCACCCAAAAACAGATTAACCACCCACGCAGAGAGTGACTTTTACAATTGCTGCGTCATGCGATGCTCTCTCGCACATCTATCCATCTTTCTATCTATCTATCTATCCATCCATCCATCCATCTATCTAGGAGTATCTTTCCATTTGAATTGAACCCCATTCTGCCCATTTGTGGAGCACTGAATAATTGCTGAGAAGAAACTGTTTCAGCAAATCACCGCGCGGAGAACGAGTAATTTTCAAAAATCGCTTCACCATCAAATTAGTCCTCTTCACCCACAAGGAGTCCTCTCTGTACTACATACATCTCATCTGTCCATTCCGCATATATACTCGTACGTTCAGGGCTCATAGAGAGAAAAAAATAACATAGATTTAGACAACAAATCGGGGGAGTTTAACCCGCTCCACATCCCCACGCCTTATTCTTCTTCTAAATAGAGAGTCCAAAACAGAAAATGTTCACGTTTTGCGGAGATAATTGCTGAAGTATGCACAGGCACACCGGGTTGATGGGGAGTGATTACTTCTCCATATATATACTGTCAGCCCCACCGCCATCACCGACAACGTCCTTGTCCCTGGGAAGCAATTTAATGATGGCTCCCCCCGAAAGGATCTCTGATAATTCCGCATCATGGCAAATCAGCAAATCCCACAACACATCGCAAGCATCAGCGGCAGAAGCGGTTCCATACGGTTCAGTGTGATGCGGTGTGGTGTGGTGGAAGCTCAATTGAAGCATATTCACCGCCATTCGGTATGTAACGTCATCAGCATCTCTTCCTCCAACTCCATTCAACATCCATCTTCATTCGCAGCAGCAGCGCCCGTTCATCCCAGTATGCATCATCCAATCCATCTCCGATTCCGCTAATATCTATACAAATGTTGTACCTATACGTTCAACGGGTATAAGTATCTCGCTACAAACGACGACGACGGCGGCGACGGACGCAAACGACGGACTATTGAAGTAGATGCTTTAGTATGTCCTCAAAGAGATGTTTCGCCGCGCGCTAGAATATTTGGCTGATGCGCGACAACTTATACATCGCAGGCATCAGCCGCGATTCAAAATAACAGCAACAACAACAACGACGACGGACGACGAAAAAAATAGATTCGCGTGAAGGATAATTTCGCGGAGGTGATATGGTGATGTGCAACTTTGACGGATGGTCAGACAGGTTCTGATTGACTGACTTTCGGAATTGTTTGTTGTTGATATGAGATGGAAAATTAACTAGAATGCCCAGCATCAGCATCAGCATTGGCGGCGGCGGCGTCGTCGTCGTCATCATCATCATCGTGGTGGTTGCTTGATGTTACTACAGCACCAACATAGTCCTTGTTAGCTTTCACATTCGCGGACTTGCTGTGTAGCCCCTGTTATTATACCAGATTGTTGGAACCATATAGATAGATAGTTGTTAGAAGTCGAAGCGCGATTTGATGGTGCGGGAAGCTACAGACATCGTAAAGCAGGAGAGAGAGAGTGGTGGCAAACGCGTGAAGCGAAGGCGAAGAGACCCGTTTCTTCTTCGCGGCAAAATGATTTGCCGGAACTATACTAGAAATTATGTAGCTTCAGGTGAAGTGACTGGACAATGGGCCATTAGAATGGCTGCCACAACCAACTATACCAAGCTCTTCTATTACAACAACAATAACTGGTTGGTTGGTTAGTTGTTGGGTCGGAAGCGGAGCGACGGCGGCCGTCGGCGGTGGCGTTGGATTCGTGCGGGCTTTTGCATATCGCAATCTGTATATGCCACCACACCACATGATGGACATATTTATAATCGAAAAAAATTCAAACTGATGTTTTCAACCTATAACTTTACATACAGGTAAGTCTGGGCATAGGTAAGGTACAATGTTGAATGTGAAACGAGTGCAGCGCAATGAACAACATGCGAGGTTACATGCGGTACATGTTGTTGGGTTAAATATTATGTTGCTACTTTATTTGAGCCGTTGCCGTTCGTTGTGTTGCTATGTGTACGGGTTATGAGTTTAAATACAAAATATGTTGAAGTCAAAAGTTCGATAGGTACATAGATAATGTATGGAACTTAAATGTTTATGATCAAGCCTGGCTAAATACAATAGACAGACCCGTAATGCTTATAAGTCCTGATCTTAGCTGCAACTTCAGTTTTTTTCTCTCAAATGTAGTGATTGTGTGTTTTTGGAAGGTCCAAAAAGGTTCATTACAATGTTCATTACAAGAAACCTTAGTTTTATAGGGCTCAGCGAAACAATTGGTGTACAAATATCAGGAATTCTACCTCTTCCTCGGTTCCTACGCTCGTTGTTAATGAAACTCCTAATGTTTTGAAGAAGTGTTCTTCAACGCTTTCAAAACCACTGCGTTTTTCATCTGTCCCACTACTTAGGTTTCAAGCGGATGGAAAACCGCATTTGTCCAGCATATTCCCAAAAAAGATGAATCTTTCTCACCGTCTAATTAACGACCGATTGCACTTACGTTTTTTCTTACCAAGGTTCTCAAGAAATATCTCAAAGATCGAAAGATTCTTAATGACCGACAATACGGCTTTCGTGATTTCATGGTTCAAATTACCGAACAGTGGAACAAATCTTTACATCGTTTTGGAGAAAGTAAGACTATTACACTTGATATTTCAAAAGCATTTGATAGGGTTTGGCATCTTGCGCTCTTACCAAAAATGCATTCCTTCATTGGATTAGTAATTGCCTTTCGAATCGTTCAATACAAGTTGTATTGGATAGATGCAGATCTGAAAACCACAAAATAAATGCTGGTGTGACCCAGTGCTCTGTTCTACCTCCAACACTATTTCTCATTTTTATTAATGATCTCCTGTCTGCAAATTCTAATCCAATACATTGTTTCGCTGACGATAGCACTCGTAGCTTTTCATATTCGTTTTTAGACTCACAACCCTCCTCTTCGGATGTGGAACTGCAACAACAAAATATGAAAAGCTTGACGATAGCACTCGTAGCTTTTCATATTCGTTTTTAGACTCACAACCCTCCCCTTCGGATGTGGAACTACAGCAACAAAATATGATAAGCTTGATAAGCTTATTAAATTGCGACCTAAACAGCATTGTACAATAATGTACATTAGGGAATAAAAACCCGCGTGGAATTCAATGCTTCGAAAGCCCAATGCTGTCTTGTATCGTTAAAGTGACATATACCCCCCTTGCCACTATCCATAGATGGCACTTGGATCGAGGAGACTGAACATCTCGATATTTTCGGTATGCGTATCACCAATCAACTTTTGTGGAACGACCACAGACGCGATGTCGCCAAAAATGCATCTAGATTTTTGAGTTTTCGGAGACGACCAAGATATGTTACTCTCTTTCTAATCTCGCAATAATTTTCAAAACCTATAATCGTCAAAATATTGAATATATGTAATTCCTATCTCAATATCTATAGCTCTGCAAACATACTCACGCCTCTTTGATATTATTTCAAGAAGTAGTTTTAAAATGTTTGGAGACAATTACCTGTCTTATGTACCGTTATTTTAAAGGAATATGCCCCCCTCTCTTTAAACAGTTTAACCATAACACTTACATTTCTAGGATTCGATTATATTGTGAAGGACAGAACTTCTCTCTTAAGCCGTACTGTCCGAATGTGGAATTTTTAGCTCTCAATTTGACTTTGAGATGATTATTAAAAAATTGGGTCTAAAAGTTGGCCTTCAGTAACTCAATTAAAATTTTGTTGGTATCACTCTTAAATGTCACCTTTTCAAGTTTCTCGACATGCCACGTCCTAAACAATTCAATAAAATTGTGAAACATTTTTAAATCTTTCGCAATAATATAAAAACTATAAGACTTTTGAAAACGAAACAATAAATGCTCTCGACCAAAGTAATAAATCTCAGTATAATAAGTCTCAATTGTGATAAAAAATCAAATCATGAACAAATAATACAAACCCATGTTTGAAGCTCTACCTAGCAAGAGATACCTTATAAGTCTTTGAATTATAGGTAAAGCTTAAACAATGAACCAGCAATACTTTTTGTTTAAATTTTGACTGCTGCAAGTCATATTTCATTACATCGTAAAGTGTCGCCGTCGCCGTCGTCGTCGTCAGGCGCTCGTCATCGGCCCGCCCGACCCGAGCCTTTTTTGTGATGATGTGAATGTCTTAAGTCTGGGAGATAATCAATTCATTCATAGGACACACAATATCTATCTATAATCCTTCAAGAACCCAGACCGAGATATATGGGAAAATGTTTTGTTTTTTTATAATGTCTGAGCGGTTGTTGTCAACAATAACCCAAAAGGCTCCAAGTTGATGACAGCATTGAATTTATACGTAGGTATATAGTGTGGTAGCTTTAAGGGGGGTGTTCTTTTTTGGCGCACAGCACAACAACCCATAGAAGAGACATCAGTATGAGCCTGGTGCATCGGATCCGTAGATACATAATTAATTACAGCGTTTTAATTTCTGTAATTAGTCACGATTTTGCATTTTGCTAGCACTTTGGTGTGTGTAAAGTTGGCGGCACCAGTTCAGCGCCAGTGCCAGCGACGACGACGACTACGACGTTTCTTGCTCGACATCCATTTGATCCAATGTGCATACTACATTCGGATGTATCTTGTATCCTTAAGCTGGAGTTGGAGTTGAAGCTGGAGCCAGCCATATAGACAGCAAAGCGATATTAGATGCATAAGGAACTGCATCAGGCATCTATAAGGAGTGGGAGTTACCTTACCTAGCCCGCATATTCCGGCATCAACAACAGCACCTTTATCCGTATCTCCTCTCTCAGCAACTTTGGTTGGTGGTGCGATGCCGGTGCCGATGCTGGTGGTTCTGTTGGTGCGATGACGACGTATCTGCAGATATATATGTAAATTGAGAAGGCGCTTAAATTCTGCTGCTCCGCCTCCGCTCGCTTCGAGTTCGAGTGTCAAAGAGTCAAGATTCGTAAATGCAATTATTTTATGCATAACATCGATTCTGGTCAGCCCAGCGTCAGCGCCAGCTCGCATATAGTTGTATAAAGCTTGCGACGAACGTTAAGATTTTTAAGTTGTTTTCAGAATTTTCCAGGTTTTCTTAACTGTTTGACTGAGAATTAAATCTAATTCATAAGATTTCAAAAGTCCATTTACTTATGGCAAAGGTAAGGTTGGTGATTCCAATCATTTGCAGTGTTCAGTTCATAAGGAAAAAATGTTTCCTCTCGCGGTTTTTGTAGTGAGACTTGAAGAGATTGTCATCTAATTGGGGGAGTATACCTAACCTATCCTATTCTATAAACGAAGACTTGCATTGAATTATATGTTAAAATCACTCATTAACAAGAAATTTGTATCTATGCAAATTGGCTTTTATAGAAAAATATATACGAGTACACAGGTATATGAAGGAGATCTCGAGAAAGCATTCTTAATGACGGAATTTGTTAGGAAGTGTTATCTCGCGCTGAGGTGCATATTTGCACTAATTAGTACTCTCTGATCTTGAAAGTTCAATATGCTACAACATAATGATCTTCAAAAGCAAGAAAATAGGAAGCACAAATTGCAGTTTACTGGAAACGAAGTCATTAGATTGTTTAGAAAAATTTAGTATGAAACTTAAGTTATCTCATGGGAAGGGATTTTTTCTGTTGATATCTTCTTAAATCATCAGTTTAATTAAGAATTTAAATTATTGTTTTTAACTTTAACTACCAAAGAGATCTAAATGGTCTCCAAAAATTGGAATAGGATTACAAAGGAAAGATGAAACTGATTTAGTGGCTCACGCCTCCTTTACAGAAAATATAAATCTTTTAATTTGTAAAATTTGTATAAAAACTGCTAAAAGTGAAATGGTTGCTAAAGTTTCTTAGTCGAAAAGTATTTGGAATATTACCAACCGATGATTCCGTCCCGTTAAAGTAAAATTTAGAAAAAGAGGTTTTTATCGAAAAAACACAAACAAATGGACCCCTAGAATGTCTCCTAAGAAACTGTAAGAATGTAAAATCGAAGCGATTGGCATAACTTCCAAAAAAAAAAATAAAAAACAAAAGTTTGAGAAATATTGTCAACAAAAATATATATTCCTTTGAAAGCGCTACCAATGGCATAGCATATAGCATGCAGGTCCTATTTCTCTTGAGGGCGAACTATATAATAAAAAGAACTGGTTCCTTAAGATTACAGTTTTAGAATAATTATATTTTAATTGAGTAAAACTGACTCATATTATTAATATCTTTAACATTTAGTAGAGTTTCCACAACGCAAACAATAATACAATATAATCGTGCACTAGGGCGTACACGCACTTTACTTATTTGGTTAGTGTTATACTTTTAGGTTGTTTTGTTAACATAGTCTAAAAAGAAAAACAATAAATACAGTTTTTAAATATAATAAAGTGTGGTTAAATATTAAATGCCGATGTTGATTTTGAATAAAACACTATTTATTTAGGCAATTACTGTCATTTCTATTAATAATAGTACAGTTCAATTATGCATGGAACAAATTATCGGCCAAATTTCTGCTGCAACCTCGGCGGTACACCTCCATCCGATGGTTCAAATTTTCGATGACGCAAAATTGAGTTGCGGTGCCTTTAATTTACCCATTTATATCATCCTTTAGCTTTTGAGTTTTTGATTTTTCTTCCTGCCTTAAGGACGTAGGTACACTTTTTTTCAAATAATCCAAAGATAGAAGTCCAACGGGGTCAAATCACATGATCTTGGCGTCCAATTTACATTGCAAACACGCGTGATAGTGATAAAGCATTGGTCCGTTAGCTGTGTGGCAAGTGGCACCATCCTGTTGAAACTACTTATCATCCATATCCATATCTCCCAATTCGGGCCGCAAAAATTTGATTATCATCTCACGATAGGGAACATCATTCACATTAACCGGCTTCATTTGGAAAAAAACACGGCTCAATGACGTCGCCAGTCTGTAAACCGTAGCAAACAATCACTCTTTGTGGGTGCATTGGTTTTTCTTCGCACATTGATCATCCACTTTTTTTTGGTCCATAGGCTTTTAGCCCTTACTAGGAAAAGCCAAAGGAATTTTCGACTTAAAGCGAAGTTTTGAGAAATCCAATATAGAGCAAAATTAAGATAAATTATGTCGACCTTCCAATGGGTTAAAACCTCTTTTTCCAAACAAGTACTAGCGATATATTTCAAAAACGTTCGCTTTCAGTCGAAAGTTCGATTCACTTCTCGTAATATAGGTCTTAGCTCTTTAGTCAATTACACATTGTAAGCGTATAAATGCAAGTCTTTATTCACAATTGTCATCAACAACAAGCGTTAAACGTGCAGATTTCGAGAAAGAAGACGAGCAGCAGTATTTTCTGCAGTACGAGCTGTACGGGCGTGCAATTGGTTTTTCCGGTTAAATTTACTGTAAAAATCACGAAGTGCAAAATATTCTTTTTCATTCAAATGCTCATTTTTTAATAAGCCTGAATAACCTTTTCCTGACTGTCAAAATTTCCATTGTTCAAATTGTCTGAAATTGAAAAATGTCAAATTAAAAAACAAAAAGGTGTGGTTCACATATAAAATCAGGCCTTACCACCCTTTATAACCTAAATATTTTGGACCGAAAGACTCACAATTCTTTCTTATCTCCTATCTAAATCGTTGTAATAGAAAATTCTTAGCACAGTTCTCTCCAAAATATTCTTAGCTTAAATTTAAAAACGTATCCTTTAGCCCAGAAAACCATGGCAAAAAATAAAATGCGTGTTCTATGGACTTTTATAATTCTTGTATTGATCGATGGTAACTTAATTGAAAATCTTTAGTAACTTTTTATTCAATGTTCTTACAACTTTCCGTAGAAAGTTATTGTAATGGTTACGATTTGTCATACTAAAAATGTTGACATTTCTCGACGTTTCAAGGTCAAGAGTCGAAATTAAAGATTTTTAGAAAGATGTCTGTGCGTGCGTGTGTACGTACGTTAGTATGTCCGTCTGTACTTCCGTAACTCCGTACGTTCGCGAGGTTTTTTGTCGTCCATAGCTAAAGAACCAGAAGAGATATCGACTTCAAATAAATTTTGTTATACAGATAATAATGCAGGAAGATGAAGAAAGTTCTCTCAATTCAATTAAAGGTTCTTTTATAAATCAAAAAAACTTTAACAAAATTTGTCACCTCGAAAATTTTACGAATAAATTTAATAAAATTACGAATAATGATTTCATCTACAACACAATTTTGTGCAAAAAACCTTATCGTTTTTAAAATCTGGTAAAATTTTGAGAAAAATCAAACTGACAGTTTTTTTAATAAAAAATAAAAACCTAAAAAACCATTACTCAAAGTTGGTAAAAATTGAATTTCGACTCAAATAACTTTTAAAATACTTGAGATTATGGCTTCAAACTAAATGAATCTTATAAGAAATATTGTTTTCAACATTCGGTAAAATTTTGAAAAAAATTAAATCGACAGTTTTTTTTACAAAAAATAAAAACTTAAGAGAAAATTTAACAAAAGTTGCTAAAAATTGATTTTTGACACTAACATCTTTTCAAAAATTTGAGATAATGGCTTCCAAATAATTTTAACTTATACTCGTAAGGAATATTGTTTTCAACATTCGGGCAAAACTTTGAGAAAAATCGAATTGACAGTTTTCTTATAAAAAAAACCTAAACAAAAAAATTAATAAAATTTGGTAAAAATTGATTTTCGATTCAAATATTTTTCAAAACTTTGAGATATTGGCTTAAATCTGCTTTTATCTTTTAAACATGATTGTTGTCAACATTCAGTAAAATTTTGAAAAAAATCGAAACGACAGTTTTTTTTTCAAAAAATAAAAACCTAATACTAAAATTTGGTAAAAATTTAAATTTACTTTCGACTCAAATAGCTTTTCAAAAATTAAAAAATATGGTCTTTAAACTATTGTTTTCGATATTAAGTACTTTAAAAAACAACCAGCAGTCCGTTTTTTCATAAATAAATAAAAAATAAAATCTACAAAAAACAGTACGCAAATTTGGTAAAAATTGATGTTTCAACTGACAACTTTTTTAAGCAAGACCAACGGACGGGATGGAAAGTTATCAGTGTCAGTTCAGACCAGGTCACATCCCAGCCTCTTGCAGATAAAAGGTTGCTAACAAAAACTTATATAACACTAATGCACAATTATTTAATGTTTGATGCATGAAAATTCCTCCAAACCAACCCCATCAGAAACTAGTCTCAGATGAATTTTGAAACCATTTAACAAGAAATAAGTGTCATCCCTAAACACAGTTCTTGTAAAAAAGTGCTCTATGAACTTTGCTAACTTTGTTTTTTTGAAAATGAATGTCCATAATTTGGAAACGTTGTTACGGCTCTAGACAATTCATAATGAATTAAAATTATTGAATACTGAACCACATACAACAACTATTAAAACTTTCAATGCAGTTTAAAAAACACCCTATACTATTTTATGTACTAAAGTACTTTTTGTTATAAAATCAGTCCAAAGCGCAGTTAATCTGAATGCATACTAATTTTTGGTTAATGTATGCTAGGAAACATTCCCCAAGGCCACCGACAATAACCAACTTATTTATTCTTCCCTCAACTTTCTCAAAACTAAAACCGAATTTTAAATAATATGAATTTAATAATTTATTTAATATAAAAATATTTATATTTAACCAAATGAATAAGAAATATGTTATTTGATACCAAATATAGCTACTAAACCTATAATGCCATACAAGATCAATGCTCTCAATATTTCAACAAAATACAAAAGTAGAACTAGAATACAACTTTTTATTCCCACAAAATTGATGGAATTTCTCTGACTCACTTATAAGTCACAATATTCTTGTATCAAAGTCACATGATGTTTCACATGTATTTTTTGAGTGTTTCATTTGCAAACTGACTTAATTAAACAAATAAAATACAAAATTAATATAAAATAATATTTCCTCTTTTGTTTATCAAGTTCATAATATTCAAAACTATCAACTATCATAAATATATATGTAGAAAATGTGCGTATGTTCACATATATTTTTATTTTTGCTTATCTAAATGGATCTTTATGTTTTTCGAAAGGAAAATTTAATAAAAATCCATATACTATAGTCTTCGTCTCTGTCAAAAAAATGCAAAAAAATATAAATATTTTAAAAAACAACAACAATCCAAAAAACTTATAGTTATTGTAAAAATATTCATATATTCGTCCGTCTACGTCTATAGGTAGTGTAGGTAACTCCTAAATGGATACCGTGGGTACCCTAGTTTCAATCATTTATATTAAACAAATTGAAAATAAAATTTGAATAAATTTACAATAACTCTAAAGAGCTTGCTAGAGCCCGATAACTAAAGCATAAGCTAAATAGCTAAGAGAGAACATTGAAATTAATTAACAAAATTTTTGTTTATTTGTGTTTCTTATTTGTTGGTATAATAATATCATATTTCGCTTTGCGTCTTATCAATAAATTTGTGTTTTTTGAATCTTTTTTTTTTTTGTTTTGGCTTCGAGATAGACCAATCTACTAAAACAAAACTGGAATACTTAATTTTTGACACAATTATTGTCATTGTGTCGAAATGTTTTATCAAACAAATATATTTCACAAAAAATAACTTGCTTTTAAAATAAAACAAATTAAAAAAAAAACACAAAGGCACGTTTACCTTTTTTTCTAAATGAGGGTTCCATCAGCAAGACACACAAAACAAAAACAACAACAAAATTAACTATACCCGATAGGCAGGTAGTATTTATGAAGCTATGTAGCTTCGATGTGCGTTTACATTAAAACCTATCGAATTAATTATGCAAATATTTTTGATAACAAATGGTTCATAATTATACACACCGACACCGACATAAACACGAAAAAATCAGAATCAAATTCAACTTGGTTCGGTTTTTGGGTTCCATAATGTAAATTAGAAATGACAACAGCAAAAAATACTAAAATTCTAACCTTTTTATTTTTTTGTCGGTATTTATTTATTTAAAATTCAGGATTTAAATATTTTAATTTCTTTTTGGCCGTAAAATAAAAGAAAAATATTGCATAGACAAGGATGACTGCACTTTGGGAATTTTTACAAAATCCACTGCAAAAATCCCTGCGCTGCAATCAATTTTCCATAACTTATCCTAATCTGCAATTTAGGAGCTGACACCTCATAATAAATTGTTACACACCTAAACATGGAAGGATTTTTGCATAATTTTACCATTAATCCTGTTGCACACGCCACATGCTGCATGCACAAAGTACCTCGTTTCATTTCGTTCGTCCTGCATCAGCTTCAGCATATAGTCGTGTTGTATAATAGTCCTTTTTTTGTAACATCAACGACCAAACGCGGATCCGGACATCCAGGGAGTCATGCAATATAGAAATTGTTAAAATCTCGACTCATCCTTTGCAACCGTTCGTTGTTGTTGGTTAGGAGTTAGCATTGGGTTTTGCCTGGTGAATCTTTTGAAGATATCCACTTCTTTATACTGACATGCTTAGTTTTATTGTTGTTGTGTTTTTTTTTCTCAAAGTATTTATGAATTGCAATTTCTGTAGTTTAATCCTGTGGGATTAGGTGTGGCTATATGGTATTTTTTCGTTGTTCGTTTGTATCCTTGAACCTTAGCTCGTGTGGGGGTGTGAATATCATTATTTTTATCCTTGCAAGGATCAGCAAAAGTTAATTTTCACCAAAATCAAATGTTGGTTCTTACATAACATTACACATATACCTACTTATACAATAACAAAATAGTTGTGATTTTAAGGAAGACGCTTAATAAAGGATATAGTCCTTGTTCACACTTTTTTCTAACTACTGGTTTATTTTTCTTATACCACGAGTATTGCGGAATAAATGATTATTATGGGGCGTGTTGGGTTTAACGTGAATTATGAAGGCATACGTTTCGTTGATGTTCAATGCGGATATTCTCATTTGTTTTCAAATGTGGTCTCTCGCTTTGTGTATATAAAGCTGACGCGAGTCCTTTTCATTCTTAGATATCAGGATTCGTTTGTTTCATGGGTAGGCTGGTGATATTAGGTTGAATTTGTTATCATTCTGAATGGCACGTGCATTACTTTATATTGCATTATATTAGCCACACAATTGGTTATACTATCATAATATTGTGACACAAACCAAACGTTTGCAATTCATGAGATGTATCGTTTAGATTAAAAAGGCTATTTATAAGAGAACGGAGGCTATAGGGTGATAATATGACATGGAGTGGCGTATGTTTTGTTTCAAAGTGATCTCTGATTTTTGGATGGAGATAAATATGAAATCAAGAAATGTTTTTCTTTGGAATTTTAACCATACTATTCAATAGTAAGGATCAAGATTTAATTTTATTTATTTATCTGATAATCCAAGTAAACTTCATAAAATATTTGTATTTGAAACTTGTTATAACAATAAATGAGCTGCTATTTCTGAAATTCGTTCATCAAAATATCAGCTCAAACTTACTTGCTTTTAAAAATCAACAAAATTATATTTTCAATGAAAACATACAAACATTTTTTATTGTTGTAGGACAAAATTATGATTTATAAACTTTTAAGCCCAAAAACATATCACGTTAAGTTTTTGAGATTTTTTATACAAATTTTTTGTTAATTAAACTCGTTATGATTTTCATAATTTACAATCCTTTCATTAATATTACGTTTAATTATTTTCAGTACCTTATTTATTTTTCCAAAAATCCTCATCAGTTGTAATTCCCCACATGCCCCACGTAAAACTTAAAAGAATTCTGAAGCCTTTATGATAGGACATTTCTTAAAATACAAACGGAAAACGGTATTTTTTTAACGAATTTATAGTTTTAAGGTTAAAACTTCAAGTTTTCGAAAAAATATTAAAATCAAATATAAAAATAACGACCTCAAACGGGAATTTCTAAGTTTGAGCTCATTTTGCTACAATTGGATTTTACATTCGGAATTTGAACTAAAAATGTACGTTGAAAAGCATAATTGAAAAACATAGAGAAAAGTTTTCATTTCATTCTATCTGAAGTTATATGATAGACAGATGAAGACTCATAAGTGAATTCATAACCAATGAAAATTTCACAAAAATTCTGTAGATTTAAAAAATTAGAAGAATGTGTTTTTTGATTTCTTGAGTTCCTTAGGTTATTAAGCTTCAAAAAATAAGATTTCAATTGATAAAATCTATTACAATAACTGTAATAAGTGTTTTACAGACTCACTTCTCTTATTATTGCAATAAATCTTTAAAAAAAAGTCTTATATTTTTACATTTGGATACGTACCAAAAATAGGCTGGGATGCGACCCACATTACTTAAAAGGTTGGTATATTGACGTGTTTTGTTAAAAAAGTTTTCAGTTGAATTATTCCAAAAAAATTAAAAATTACCAACAATATTCTAAATAGAAAGAAATATTTTGATTTCAAAATCTATTTTTGTTAACAATAATCTCGGTCGAAAGCTAATTTTTACCAATTTTAGTCGCATTTCTTAAAATGTTTTATTTCTACTATGCCTACTCGCCTATGGTTTCTGGAGATGTGTTTCAGCTCCCTCGTACACTTGACACGTGACGCTGATTCCGCCTCGACTGTCCTGCGCCATGTGCTTCTTGCTCGTCCAGCTCTTCTTTCTTCTTGTGTGAGCGGATTCCACCGCATTGCTTGGCCTGTAATGCAGTCGTTACCTTTTCGAAGCGTATATCCAATTCATTGCACCTAAAACCTTTGTATTGTAAAGTCTTTAGGTTCCTGGCCTGTGATTCTATTAAGGACCTCATTTGATGCACGGTTTGGCCAGAAAATCCTTAGGATGTTACAAAGACATCTATTCACGAAGGTTTGCAGCTTTCTCTTAGTATCTGAAGTAGCCTTCCAAGTGATGCTCCCATAAAGAAGCACAGATGCGACATTTGTGCGAAACAGTGGGAGCTTTGTTTTTATGTTGATAGGGTTGATCCTCCAAATTTTCGACAACATACCGAAAACCGCTTTTGCTTTGCCGATGAGGCAGATAACGTCTTGTTCGTTTCCGCTTTCGATGAAGACCATACTTCCATGGTATTGAAAGCTCTCCACTTTGTCCACCGGTTGCGAGGAAATATTTATTTGAAAGCATGGTCGGGTTCCGAGGCTAATCATTTTTTTGTTTTGCCGGAATTAATTTTTAGCTCCACAATTCCTGCTTTTCTCTCCACACTTGTTGTCATTTGATGGAGATCCATGATCCTATGAGAGAGCAAACATCGTCCGCATATTGCACTGCTGCGCGCAGTACATCGCTTATCAACAACAAAAACAATATTGGCGACAAAATACAGCCCTGTCTTACTCCACTACGGATTTCAAAATCATCTGACAACCTACCATCGTGAAGAACGTGATACTTGTTAAGTTGCTTAATAATAACGATTAGTTTTTTTGGGATGCCTCTCCTACGCAAAGCTAACTAGATATATTATTTGTTAACGCTATTAAAGGCCTTCTCGAAGTCGATGAATAGCAATTGTAGTGGTGATCGATATTCAACGCACTGTTCAATTATGATCCGCAGGGTCAAGGTGTTCTCTCAATTTTTTGAGATTCCTTTTTGCATCTTTCTGTATAACTATCCGTATAAAAAAATCTATTTGAAGTCGATATTTCTGCTGGTTCTTGAGCTATGGACGACGAATGTACGAACACACGCACGCACATATATATCTCTAAAAATCTTTTATTTCGACTCTAGAGACCTTGAAACGCCCAGAAATGTCAAAATTTTCAATTAGAAAAATGGGACGGATTACAATAACTTCCAATGGGAAATCATATTTTTTAATTCCAAAATAAGTTTTTAAATGTTGTGTGGGTTTATTGTATTTAAAAATTATTTATATAACCATTGTTTTCTTTTAACTTATGTTTATAATCTGGCAATACTCTTTTTGACAGCTGTCACTTGAATTGTGCTCAATTTCGTCTGCCATTTCATAATAAAAAGACTTACTCCTGATCAACACGTTTGAAAATCGTGTACAATTATAACCAAGAAGAAGAAGAACTCATTTTGCCGTGTCGCACTATTTAACATTACCTTCAAGATTATGCCACGTTTAACCACGTTGGACTATTATTAATGGGGCAATGGACAGAAAAGCGCAAGACTTTGGAAGCGAATGTATGCCGCGTTATTGCTGGCATGCGGTCAAAAATTGAGCCTCTCTGCTGCAATTTTTTCGAGTCAAATACTTTAGCGATTTTCGAAAAATAATTTATAAATCTAGATAATAATTTCAAATGTAAGGTGTGCTTTTACTCTATTTTAAAAAAGTAATTGGATTTTCAAACCGAATATTCAACTTGAACTTTTAATATTTTGATTATTCATAAACAAAAAAATAGAAATCAAAAGATTAAGTGAACTTAAAAAATAGGGGTTGAAGAATAACTGCTAATGTTAAATGCATCCAATGTACGTAGAAGGAGTAGTAGAGGAAAATATACACACCCATAGAAACATTTATAACCATATAGAGAGTATGTATGTATGCATATCTATAGAAGTGGAGGTGCAAAACTAAAATTCCATAAATTAAAGCTAAAGAAAATAAAACTTTTCTCCTGCATATAAATCACAGATCTTCAACATAAATTTATGGTTGCCTTTTGTGTGAATGGATGTGCATGTGTATGATGGTAGAATGGGTAGCAAAATCTCTTTATACAGTTATGTATCTGGGAATAGGTAGATATTACCAAAAGAAGGGGTTATATTTTTCAAACGTTATAAGGCAATGTACCTCTATAATGCTTACAACTTTGGGGTTAAAATCCACCCCCATTGTAGATACATATACATATGTAGATAATATAATATGCCAACATGCAGTTAAAATTTTTTTTTTGTAAAGCGCAAAATGCTCTGCGATCTTATGAACGAACATACATATATAAGTACATATTCGTATATCTGTTTTCAATTGCATATCGATGTGCAGATGTATATCCTTGCTAAATTGCACACGAGTGTGTTATGGTGTAAAATAAAGTTTACCAGATATTCCTATATCCATCTCCATGTATGGTATATCTAAGACTTTACGACTATAGGTATTACAATGTTAAAGAAAGTTACTTTCGAAAAGTAACTAAAGTTCGTGTATGAGGTTATTTATTAACGACATGATTGTGATGGAATATGGGAAAGGAAGAGGGAGCTGTGTTTAAGGGAGTTGGTATAAATCAGATGTGGAAATGGAAAATGTCGAGAATTTATCATGGAAACATGTTTTTTTTTCCAGGGGAAATATTTATTTGTAATTAATCAATGAAGTAAAGATAAATTCAGAGTCAAAAAAGAGGTTGGGATGCAACCCCCACAGATAACTAAACTACCCACTGATTCCCTTATAAAATTTGCAAATAATATTTTTTTGTAATAAAATACAATTTGCCGTTTAAAGATCTTTAGTAAGAATGCAATTAAAAATTGAAGTTTAAGCTGTTCGCAGTTAAAATATGTAAATAGCATTTTAATTTGGATTGTTTTTAAAACAGATTGTTATTTGATTTTTTTTTATTAGATGATAAAAACGTCATTTTTCGTAATATAAACTAAATATTATAAAGAATGTATTATTTTTAGCTAGCGTAGCATGATGGTAAGTATAATACTGTCATGTAAAGGGCGTTCAATCCCTACCTGTGCGACATAAAGTTTTTTCAATAGAATTGCTTTTTAGGAGGAATTGACAAAGCTTCCAAAAGTATTTCTTGTCATGAAAAGTGCTTTCTCAGTTTTGCCCTTGGAATTCCTTATACAAACTGTAGGTCCCCTCCTTTACTGAAATAAATCGCACACAGGAATGGTTGAAGAGTTGTGAGTTACTATAGGTCCCAGTTAACTGCCTTGTTTATTTGTTTGTATTCGTTAAAAATCAAGTTTTGAAAATCGGTCCCAAAAAATTGGAGGCCATGAATTTCTATAAGTGTGCCACCTAAAATGTTAAAAAGACCCGTATAGCGATATCAAAACACATTTGAAAACTTCCTTTTATTTGTGTTTTGTTTGGGGGTGTTCATCCCATCCCGCTTAATTTCGAAACTTGTCCTCTTTCCATTACTATCAGTTTCGAGAATTAGTCGTACTCTAATTGTGCTGCACAGGAGTATAAAGACGCCCGAAAATGGCCTTATGACTTTTTTTTTTATTTTTTTATTTTGCATGAAATAGTGCGCTCTTTGCGTTTAGTTCTTGATTATTTTGTTGGTCTTGCCATTTACGAGATATAAGCAAAAAAGTATACACATTTCATTAGTAAGAACACGAGCCTCTGTCTCTGCCCAGCATATTAGTCTGTTGTCTGTTCCTAAACATGGGAAATCTGCAAATCCGACTCGAAGGACCAAAATGTTCTGAGTTAAAACGCTTAAAGTAAGTTAAATTATTCAAATAAATTCTAAACAAAATAATGGGGCCAGAAGACAATGAAACACACTCTTTTAACGTTTGATAGTGTTCTAAGCTATTTGTGGCGGCAGCATCCAACAAACACTCGGAGCTAATATGCTGTAATAACTTTAAATTTCCAACAAATGTTCAAAATGAAAAAGAGAAAAATATTTTAGTCACTCTTAAAACATGGCTGATGAAATGTACAAAACTGATGGATTTAGATTCGAAACAGCTTAAACAGCCAAGAATAGTCAAAATTTTCAATTCGATAAAACGGAACGATTAAAATATGTACCAATTTGAAGTAAATAATAATAAAAAAAATAGAAGACTATTCTTACCAAGCTATTGCAGGAGTTCTGGCATTTTCAGATCAACAAAATGTTTTTTCATGTTTCTAAAATTACTAAATTATAAAAATTTTCATAAAATGCTCCAAGAAAAACTTTTTTAGAATACAATCATTTAGAAAATGACATTTATGTGACTCCTGCCGACAATTGATTTTACATTGGTCCATTATCAATGAAAACGGACATTCTTTATTAAAATTATTCTAATCTCGGCTGTTTTCACTCCTGACCTAATTTTGTCCACTTGTTGGAGAACCTTCACTTCTTCAACTCACAACAAGACATACAAAATATTTATGCAAAAGTAACTTTTTTAAGGAGCTATCAAATCTTAGTGGGTCATTAAAAACCAGAACGCACTTTCATTTCTATAATTAAATAAAAATTAAATTAAAATTCAAATTCAGTGATTAAACCTTTCAAAAAAGGGTTAATAACAACAATAATTATTATTATATTGCTCTGAACTATTAGCATCGTCGTCGTTGCCACGCCGGCCGCCGTCAGTCGGCTTCAACTCCCATAAATTGTTTGTCTAGTCAAAAGTAGGTATAGTCAAGGTACAGAGCTACATTGTCACGCGCCACACCTGAGCTGTGTTGAGCTTGACTTAGCTACCAACCGTCCACTTTACGTCACAGTGGGTATACATCGTCGTTGCAAGCCTATAACAGCAGCAGCCTAGAAGATTTACGACTCCAAATAGACGCGTAATGAAAATAATTAAAAAAACAAATTGTTAGTAATTTTCTTTAAATACTAATAATAACACTCAAAGCTTTGGCTTAACGGTTTTTCAACGACGACGACGACTACTCGACGTCTTATGACTCAGCCTAGGCATTATAGTAGAGAAGCTAAGGTAAATGGTAATATAAAACTATTAAAGTGGTCAGAATAATGTTGTCATAAAAATTTAAAAAAGAATTCTAACGCGTATTTGAACACCTCAAGACCCAAAGTATCTAATGGACAAGCTTAATGTCTTGTAATACAATTAACCAAAAAATAGTAAAGAAAAAAAAATTAATAACTGGTTTTTGAGTGAGTGATTCTTATCGTTTACACACGTGCCGCTCACTTATGTGTCGCTTTCTACTTTACGCATATCACTGTCACAGGCTTGCAGGTTACTTAAGGTTACGGTTTGGATTTGTCAGATACTTTAACAGGGTGTTCCAAAAAAAACAAGAACAATGTACATAAATCTATCATTATTTAAAAAAAAAAAGGAATTTAATGTGTAAAATTGTAAAAATAAACTTCAACTTCAATTGAAAGCAAAAAAAGAAACGTTAAAAAAAAACTAATAAATCACCGAAAACAACTTCGATTCGTGCTCAGCAACAAAATATCACGATTATTTTTTGGTTTTTAGGTAAAAATCTTGTATCAAATTGGAGCAGTTATATACCATGTATACCTTCCTCTAGCTCCTCACTGTTCCTCTCTTAACGGCCGCAGTGATAATGATGGATAAACATTAACGATGCAAATTTGCGTACGATTATAGTGCCTGTTTGATTTGTTTTTATTTAATTTTTTGTTTTTGCCATTTTAGTGTGAATCAAGTGTCGTCAATATAGCCCACTTTGAGCCATAAAAATAAATTTTATGAAAATCACGATTTCGGACTCTGTCACATTTGCCCGATCAGTGATTTTAGAGGTACCGCTAAATTAAATTTCAAAAAAGAAATGAATTTCAAATCGAATACAAGAGACGTTATAACGTTTAATGCGAACTAAATAAAAATAATATTATATCGTCTTTCATACTATCATTGGAGTAATAATATCTTTATATCGAGAAAGTGGATGGCGTTCGTCGTCGTTGCTCGTTGCTCGTTGCTGGAGCCGCTTCAAACGTACGCGCATGATTTCACGGATATTATCTTCATTATATTCATATGTAAACGGACACCAAAAATGTATCTTTTGTATATAAAAGCGATGGATATCTTTTGGGAAGCAGAAAAATGTGTGATTTCGTAAAAATATATTTTTTGATTGAAATTGATTGGACGTGTGATGGAGTTATATTGTTCACATAATCGACATCTTATTGGTTGCATTTTATTTGCATGCGAGTTGCAATTTTATTTTAACACTTGTGTAACAGTTTAAATTTGTATCTTATGTTGGTAATTTTAGTTTGATAAATTGTTCAGACAATCTTGGACTTCTTCATGAGTATATGAAGGGCATTTCAGAAAGCGGTTTATATTTTTAAAATTAAATTAAACAAACGGGTGTTGGGCATCATAGAGACTGTATTCTTTTGAAAAGTGAATAAATGCTTTTTGGATATAAAAGACAAGTTCTGGATTAAAAGGAAAGAATTCAGTCGGATTTCAACTTCAGAACCATTTTAACTATGATAAGTAAGCGTAGTTTCCGAGATCTTTCCAATATCAAAGAACCTTAAAATGTTTAAGGGGGAGTGGTATCAACCTACTTTCTTATAAAGAGTATAAATAAACTTTTCATGCATTTGGAGAGATTTGTATAAAATACTTCTGAGTTTTGTAAAGTTAAAAAATCTATTATAGTGAAAGAGTAAAAGAAAGAATAAAGCAAAAAGCAATAAAATCAAACTAAAACAATATATGTTAAAAGAGAAACCAAATTGTGTTGCCCGCACCAACTCATCTAAAAAATATGGTAGGAAAAGAAGCATGCCCCATGTGTGGAATCTCAGCATAGCTCAAAACACAAGAAATGAGACCCTCTAAATTGAGCCATCTGCAAAGGTAACCAGTCTCCTGAACAAGCATATAAGATAATTTCTGTCTTTTTGTGCAAACGTCTGTTCGTCAAGAAAATCATAGGTGTGGATTCAGACCAATAAAGTCCACGATTGACCAATAAATTCACATTACGGCAGATCTTCCCATTAACTTAATCAATACCCACCATTTCTTTATCGATTTTAAGCTGTGTATGACAGCATCTATAGAGAAGATCTCTACAGAGCAATGTCTAGTTTTGGCACCCCTGTCAAACTGCAATTGATGTCAAAGAGGTTATAGACAGGGCGATGAATTGTCATGCGACTTCTTCAACATCGTTCTGGAAAGAAAAACGTCACCCTGGCCAGCTATAACTTTAAGGAAGTTAAGGACTTTGTCTACCTAGGCACCGCTATAAATTTAGACAACGACGATAGCGCTAAAATAAAAAAAATTACTCTTGCAAATCGCGAGGGACCGTGCAGCAGAGGTAGACCGTGACTCAGGTGATGCATGCAGATGGGAAAAACCTAACCCAATTTAGTTAGTGATCCTGGAGACAGCTAGCTAGGGGCACATGCCACACAGCACGCGCAGCAATCTATAATAAACAATTATTGAGAAGCGAGTTTGGTGAACATTTTAATTTACGTTCAGGACCAGTCAATTGGCCGTCTAGATCGTGCGATTTAACGTCTTTGGACATTTTTGTTTGGCTATAATAAAACTCATGTCTATACAGACAAGGCCGCTTCAATCGACGTATTGAAAGGCAATATTAAAGCATTTATGTTGGAAAGAGTGTGCCAAAATTGGACAAAGTGGATGGACCATTTGACGTGCAGTCAAGGATAACATTTACATGAAATAATATTCCAACATTACATTATAAGGACCTTACTATCGATTCAAATAAAGATTGTATGCATTTGTTTGAATTTAATGTGTTTTTTTTTTTTGAAAAACTTTCATATAGCTTTTAAAAAATCACCCTTATTTCTGACTTTTCAAAAGATTCATACGGAGCAAGCAATTTGAGCATTTGGAAGTCAGATAAAAGAAATAAAGACAAGAAAAATATCGCACACAAATTGAGATATTGCAATTTCTGAACAAGTATTTCGTGTTTTGTGATAGAACACTTTATCACAACTCTTCCCGGATACCGTTTAAATTTCGAAAATTGTGAATGTTGATATTTCTATACTCTTTATCTCTATTTCATAAATAATTGACAAGTGCCAATTCTACAAACTTCTCACACATGTCTGACAAGTCTGTATATTTTATTAAGTACTGACAAGTGACAAATGTGTCAAAAAATACAATGACAAATCTGTCATGATAATTTCATAGCATAAATTCAAAATGTGTAATGATTGATTTCATCGTTTTTCCAACAAATTTCGTCGTTGTTGAAAGTTACAGAACGCTGACACTCTTTTAATTTTAAAAGTCAGATGTTGCTAAATCGTGTAGTAATAATAATAATCAAGAAATTAAAAAAGAATAATATTGTCAAAATAAAGTGTACTAAACTATATCATCTATCTTTTTAGGTCCTTTGACTTTCAACACTTGACCGTAACTAAGTTTCCTGTTGAAATTCTCAATTAAAACTGACAAACACATATATGCATGTAAATCATAATTTTTTTATTTCATAAAAAGTAGTCAGTCGTAAAATTCCTGACAATTGTAGAAGAACACTTTACAGTTCATTGTCGTGACAATATCTTCCTGAAACAAAAAGATGACAATTTTTCAGGTATTTTTCTAAAATTCTACAAAATTGTTCAATTGTTTATGGAACAGATTTTTACAATTTTTAAGTTCTAAAATAACAAATTGTCAACTATCACCTGTCGCAATTGTCAATGCTTATGAAATAGGTCCCAGCTTATGCTCCAGAGCCCGTTCAGCGAACACACGACATTTTCAATTCAAAACCTTCAGAGTATTTTCCGCTTTAATTTTGATTAGCAACTTATAATCAGCGATTTGCAAAGCTGTTTTACAGTAGAGGAAAAATATTCCAATCGGTATTTCGATTACGCGCTTCAGAAAAACAGTCTAAGCGCAAAGAACGTTTCCAGAATAGAACACTTCAATTTAATGAAAGAATTTTATCAATTGCACGTCTTTTTGAACGCTATATCAATTCGTGGTGATTTGGAAGAACGGAACGAATAAATGTCAATTTGAGAGACGTAACTTCAATTTTACCGTTAGCAACTATCAGAGTTAGGTAGTTTCTATGGAAGACCCTTTGTAATCAGACTTTAAAAACTTGTTACTTGTCTAACACATGGTACTTTAAGAAAACATAATACAATACAAAAATCTGAGAACTTAAAGAATAATTTAAATATTTAAATCCTAATTTCTTGCATGCACATTTTTAACTTAATTTTTACTGATTGGAGATACATTTTCTATGTTTTGTTTGTTTTTATTTCATTTTTTTGTTCATAAGGAACTTTTTCCACACTGCTCGAACTGGCGAACTAATATTTTGTTTACTATCTGGGAAAAAGGACAATTTGCGTGTGCTTTGGTCATGGCAATTACACTGTGACCACAATCGACTCACTCTAATAACCACATCCCGTTGTGTGTTAAACATTGTTTTTGTTGTCCTCCTCCGCCAATTTGATTTAACAAGTATTCGAATGCAAGTATCTATATACATTTTTGTATATCTAGCTTCAGATATATGGGTGGGAATAGGGTGGCAAACACACAAACACCTGTTCCATAATGTATGCACCATAATGTAGTTCTTTTTAACCAATTTTAGCGGATGTTTAATGTCCGCCTTCGATTATATGTACTATTTGCACTCTTGGCGCACTCTCGTCGTCGTGATCGTAGCCGTTAAACGTTGCTGCATATAGATAAATATGTACCTACGTGTGCACGATCACACGTCAACTTCAAATCAACTCTTTAAATCGCTTACCGTCCGCCGTTCGCCGTCGTCGGTCGCCGGTCGTTGTTGGACGGAAAAGCGCAGCCGGACGAGCGACGGACGGTCTTTCGTTGGTTCGCTCACTCGCTCGTCCAGGTGCACGAAACAGCTTTTAAGAGAGCAACCATAATCGATCAGGGGGAGGGGGCTGGAGCCATATGCAATTTTTGTCGAGGAGGTGGTTTAACCTGCTTGCGCGCCCGATGGGTCCAATATACCTGGATGTATAAAGATAGATATGGGTGGGTGGTGGATTCATGATAATTGGCGAATTATTGTATCTGAACGACTGAAATTGCCCCAGACATGCGATTCGATTTTTTGATTGGTTTTCTCCATCGAATACAGATTTGAAATGAATTAAATTTTTTTTTTATTTTACACAAATTTGTGTTATTTTGTTTTTCTTTTAATTTTGGTTTTTATAAAGTTGTTTATTTTCCTCAAGACTTTGCTTTGATTAACTTTTTTTCTTGAGGCTTTGGTATCTTTTATTTTTGAATTTCTTGCAGTTTGTTGGCTGTTTATGGGCGACAACATTTGCTACTCATGTGCAACAACCGAGTGTCATTTGAGTGAATTGTGTAATCAAACAGTTTGTTTCTTCGTCGTCGTCGTTTTCAATTGACGGTCGGTCGGTTGGTCTTAGTAGGATTTCTGGACTATGGTAAGGCGCATGGCTTATTTTCAATTTAGAGTAAGTATGTATGGAGGTACATCGATGATGAGGAGAGAAAAGCTGCAAAATAATTTAATTATTTTTACACGGCTGAGTTGAATTTGATGTTGGTTTGGTGTTTGTTTGTCTTATTTTTGATCTCTTTTTTGTATCTTATTTTTTTTATCAAAATACTTACCACTCCTTTAGGATTTAAGTGGGCTTATAAGTTGGTAAGTGGATGTTTAAATGCATTTTCCTAGTATTTTCTTTTTTTTCTTATTTTTCTAATATTATAAATTGATATTATGTAATTGATTGCATTTAAACCGAATTCGATGAGGTGTTTTTTTTGTTGTTGTTGTACAGTTTGTTGTCAACGTGAAATTGAATAAACTTTCGAAACATGTGTTTTTGTGTTACCGAGATTGTTATAATTGAAAACGAAAATCTATATGATAATCTAAACGCATTTAAAAGTTGAAGACCTGCTTTTGATTCGATTAACATGGGTGTCTATTTAAAGGTATATTTTGGTCTTAACTCTTAAATGCAAAACAGTTGTTTCACACTTTAGGAAAGTGAAGAAGAACTTATGTGTAGGTTGTTAAAAAAGTTTGTTTTATTAACAAAATAAAAGAATTGAACAAAAATTTGTTGACACTTTTGAACCACTTTTTCGAAAAATCGGTTTACAGTGTTGGCAAAAAAAAGCAACTTTAATTGTTTCGATTATTATATAATTAAAAAAAAAATTTAGTGTTCAATTATTGTAAATTTTGGATTTCAAAATTTAAATAAATGTTTGCAGTTTCTAATGGAATATAAAATATAGTTGTTTAATGTAATAGTGCATTAAATATAACACAATTATTTAAATATTAGGCTATTCAAAACTGAACCATTTTTTTTTTAAATACGTCTTCTTGAAATATTGCTAGTATTTGGTAGCAAACCCCTGGTTTTTAATTACTTCAGCACATCTTCCAAGTATGGAGATAATTAAATTGATTATAATGTTGTTTGGGATGCTTAATTCCCAAGCCAATTTAATTTGATCAAACAGATCGTTTTTATTTTTGGAAATAATCTTTACAATCCATCGATCTAGAATTTCAAATAAATTTTCTATGGGTTTGAGATCTGGGGACTGTGCTGGCCTTCTTCCGGTTTTCAATCCGGTTTTCTTAAAACCACGTCTTAACCGTATTGGACGTGTGCTTTGGGTCGTTGTCCTGCTGAAATATCCATTTTAGAGGCAACTGATCCTCAGCATTATATTTTGCAAAATGTCACGGTACATAAAACGATAAATTGTATCATCTTTTCGGTGAATCGGTCCCAGTCCATGTCCTGAAAATCATCCCCGCACCATTTCGTTACCTCACCTTGTTTTCAGTAGCGTGGAATTAAAGTGACTTTTTGGCTGATCTTTGAACACGACGCAAAACATCAGAACACTTAAAATTAAATTTGGACTCGACCGAAAAGAGAACGTTCCTAAAATTCAAGTTGATGTGGTCGTGAGGAAATTTTAATCCTGCAAGCTTGTTTTTGGTGGAAATAAATGTTTTTTTTTTGCATTTTTGAATTATTTTAACGACTCGTTCTCGATCTTCCTTTTTGGTTGAGTTGGGGTATATAACCCGAGTGAAAATGTTGGTCTTATTATGGTCCTTAAAAGGATCTTTTCTCCGCATTTGCTCCTACGTACAGAAAAATCAACCTCATATCATCCTAACCAATTTTGTATCGTCCTCATGCCATCTTACAAGAATCTATAGAATTCTTTCCGTTTTTCTACGCATATTTTGTGAACCTCATATTGTCCTAAATAAAGATTAAACAACATTAAAAATAGATATCGTCCTTTTTTCATACTTAAAAAGTCTACCTGTTCGTGTACCTGCTTTTTTTCTTGTTACTTTTGTGATGAAAATGACAAAAAAGCTTTCCTAATAAATAAAATGAAAAAGAGTGAAGAAAAAGAGCAAACGAAAGTAGGAAAGAGATAGAGAGAGAAAAGAAAATAAGAAAGAAAGTGAAAGAGAGTGTAATAAAATAGTATCAGATAAAGAGAGTGAGTAAATGAACAAAGAAAAGAGCTTTGGCCAAGATGAAAAAGGTTAATTTGAAGCTTTTTGCTGTCGTTCTCATTTGATCCCAAATATCGTATTTTGTCCGATAATTGCCACTATTAGGTTCAAATGAAGAGCATTTTAACAGTAAGTGACCCTCTTTTAAATCTCTTTGAACCTCAGAGAACCTGAATTTTGGGAATGAAAATAGGGCCAACATTTCGACTCGGGAATTGATTGTACTATAGCAGAATCCTGTGCTTTTGTTGTTTTTCGATTAAACATTTGTAATGACTCTTTTGGATTTGTAAAATTTGATCAATCTGCAAATCACTGATTTTGTAATTCAATGTTTTTCCGATATTTTTTTCATTCAACTTTTATATTCTTTTAAAATTTTGTCTACTATTTAGTTAGAGTATTCTGTTTCCATTCATTTTACAAAAGTAAGCTAAGAACACTGATAAGCTTGCCTATTAACTAAATAACACTATACAACTAAATAACTGCACTTAGATGCCATCATACTTATGTCATATTAAAATTATTAAAATGTCAATATTTATTTTTGAATGACATTCGAATGGGGGTAGTTTTAGTTGCGTATGTTTTGGCCAACACTGTAGGTATCTAATTAAATTTTAAACATTGAAGAAGACTTTGTGCCTCAAAGTTTGTAGTCAAATCAAGACACTTTATTATGAGCTTTGAATGTCCCTTCCATATATATCTTCTATACCTATGAGATCTTAACTACCTTAAATTGTCTTCTATAGGATCAGTAGAATGTGACAGTTGTGTAAAATTTCTTTTTAATAACTTTATTTAAATATCAATCTAAAAGTCTCCAAGGTTTAAAGTTTTACTAATAGAAAATATAATAATACAAATCTTTATAATCTCATTTTATTTTTCATAAAAAATTCATAAAGGGTTAACATTTTCCATTTAAACTTTAAACCACCATAAACATAAATCACAGCTTCTTTTAACAATCCACATAATAATCCCAGTTTCACCATAAAGTACTTCCTTTATATTCTGGCTTTCATATCCCCGCAAAAGTAACTTGTACAAAATTGAAAATGACAAACAAACAAAAAAAATCCACAAAATTTCCACTTCAATTATACCACACCATGTTTACACATATGTCGAATCTCATATTTGTCATCGAATCTTTTATGATGCTGAATCTATATATTATACCTTTCTACCCCCTTTGATATGGTGTTGTATATTTCTTCTTTAAAAGAAAGTTGTTTGCATCAAAAATGTGTATGATGACGATGACAAACAAAGACACCAGCAGTGAAATCCTCGCCTTCGTATACTCCGTCGCAATGGTTGACTATAAAATCCTTCTCCAGGACTTAGTGTATACAATATTCCATACCTTCCAAATATGCCCTGCAATAAATTCAATTAATTTCAAAAGAAGACAAAAAATAAATATCCTTTTTATTCGCCAAAAAGGATATATTGTAAATACATATGACAGGCAATTCTATAATTTCTTTTATCTGTCTCTCGACGACAACGACACAAATCCTCCTCAATATCGAACCATCATTGAACCCCTGTGATATTGTATAGTACTTCATAAATGCTTTAGTCAACCTCCAACCACTGCTGTACCGTTCCTTTGCTTTATCGAATATAGTGCATCATGTGTTCTTTGTTACATCCTTATACAAGTTACCTACAGCGGAAGGACTATTTATTTATTATCTTGTCACTTTGTTGGAGTTGCTCTGATTTCCCAACAATCAAAAAAAACTTTTCATAGTATCGCAGCGCGGTGGTGCGGCGCGGCGCACTGCAGGCCATATTCCGAATTCATTCATTCATATATACCTACAACCTCCTTCTCGATTTTTCACATCAATTTAATTTTTGTCAAGGATATTTTTTACACACACCAGTCGTTTGTTTTTTTTTTAAGTTTTATTCATTTCGATTTTTGCCGCCTGTCAACAAGTCCTTGTATAGTTAATAGAAGAGTGTATTGTAAATAGGATTTTTTATCATCCTTTTTTTTTGTGTTTGTCACTGAGTGTTGTCTTCTTCAATATTTGACCAGATGCGACTGTTCACGACCACGAATTATCCTGCAGCAGCCAGGATCTCATATTATTTGACTGACTGTACACTATCATACTATAGGTAGCTATACAGAATATATGGGGTGAAAATGAAACATCGTATCTGAAAGGATATGTTATAGGATTCATTTAATTATTTATGACCCATTTTTGGTGGGAGGATATAAGAAAAAAGGATATCTGTCATATTGAGGAATTGCTTTGGTTTGCATGATACCTATATAAATATCTACACCAATCATACCTACATGTCAAAAAAGAATGAACATTCATTTTAACCACACTTCTCTTTACTTGATACACATATACATATTTATATTTTACCGATATATGTTTGTAGCGACCACTTAATGAGCACCGTCTCAATTAGAACGTATAAGTTAGAAGGCAAGAAAATGCCTAATAGCCATTAAGACAATTGGGTTATGGTGCTGGGTTTAATGCACTACATATAAGTACATATATTTATAGCATTTTTCCCTATATCAACTCTGCCCTTAAGCAGAATGCTCATTAAGGCAACAAATTTGATGAAGTATAATATTATTTTCCTTCTAATATTCCTTTTTTTTGGATGTGATGTGCAACTTAGTATATTAATTACCCAAAAACAAGGACTCGTTGTATCGTTAGACAAGAAAAAACAGTAACAAACAGAAAATGTATCTATAAACGTTTGCATGAGCTTTTGGAGATTGTTTAAGGGGGGAAATTATGTTTAGAGTACGAGGTGCTTACAGCACTCTTTCTGAATTGTTTTTTAATAATTGGTACAAAATTATTGTACAAAAATTATGTAGAAATATGCATTATACTTCAGAAAAGTAATTATAAGCCCGAGTGAATAATCTGATGACTCAGTAGCACGAACTTGCTGCTATATCCAAAAAACCTGTTAACAAATATTACCTACGTTTCAAGATTTTGAAATACAGATGAATCGAAAATTGAAATGCCATTCAATTTTTCAAGAAAAAAATCGAAAACTATTCTAATTTTTCAACTTTTTTTTTAAATAATTTTGCTATGAAATTATTGCTCATACAGGGTGAGGCGTCGTTACTTCCTTATCTGAAATTATTGCAACAAGCGGCTATTATTAGTAGAGTATTGGTTTATGGCTTGTTCGAAAGAACGTTATCTAAGGTTTTCGTTATGACGCAGTACGTTAGCCTGATCGGAAATCGATTTGTTTGTATTTGGACACGTTCAGGGATACCAGTAGTGTGCAGAAGAAATATAATGGATTTTCCAGAATCGTCAGGATGCTAGAAAACATTGAAAGAGTAAGGGTGGCGATTTTGAAATCCCCAAGGCGATCTGCACATAAAACTTCGGCTGCTTTAGAAATGTATGGTCGCACAATGAGACGAATTCTCCATTAGGAACTTAATTTTCCACGCGACTTCCTCGAAAACCTGCCTCAGGACGCTCTTTTTTTCTTTAGTGACAAGGCTCATTTCCATATTTCAGGATGAGTGAACGAACAACATGCGCTATTGGAGGCCCAGTTACCTGAGAGAACTTCATGAGCAGCCTCTGCATACAGAACGTGTGACTATTTGGTGTGCAATATCCAAAATCGGAATTATTAGAACATGGTTCTTTGAAGAGAACGAAAGAGCAGTTACGGTAAATTCTGAACATTATGTCAGCATGATTGTGGATTTTTTTCTAGTCAAACTTGAAAAAAAATGAAGGCGAAGTGTGGTTTCAACAGGAGAATGCCACAGCTCATACGGCAAGAAGATCAATGAATAGTTTGCGTGAACACTTCACCAAAAGGCTCATCTCTTTTAGAGGCGATCTTCAGTGGCCAGCACGATCGCTAGATTTAGCCCCTTAAGATTTTTTCCTGTGAAGCTACATATGCATTTTTGACCATAAATATTATTATGACAGTTTAAAGAACTTGTTCAGAAAACAATATAATGTAAATCGGCTCATTATTTCCTGTGAGAGGTACCCTTCTGTCGCAATTTGAAAATATTTTGCATTATTTTCCTATCAGACCGTTTCTGAAAAGTTTTGAATTTTTGGGTTTAAAAAAATAATATGGCAACACTTGACATATGATTTAACTTCAGTAGGTCTATGACTTTAGTTTTGGAACTCTAATTATTATGAGCTGGGTGTCAACAATCGACTAATAGCATTTGAATAAGGTTGTAAGTGTTTTAATAATTCTTTTGGATCTTTGAGGAAGTGTTACGAAATTTGAATTAAAACTAGGGTCTTGTGACTTACAACTCTCAACCATTCCTGTGAGCGAGTCTTAACAGAGATGAAGGAGACCTACAATTTTATGCCAAATTTGAAGAGGCACTATTCATAACAAGAATTATTGTTGGAGGAAGACTTCTAGCATGACATTTCGACGCACTATTTTTCACGCCACCTCGGGTACTACCACATTCAAAGCAACCTTAAAAAACCGAATCCAGAAACAAACCTTTCTTTGAATGAAATTAATATACGCCGTTAAAAGTAGTTTTGAAATATCAACGCAAAGTGCGTAAAATTCACTTTCCAATCTCCAATCATAAATCAAAAACCTTGCCTACATTAATTTTATTCTTAAAAAAAAAAACAATTTTAAACAAATTACCCTTGTCCTTGTGTCAACGCTATGCACACAATTAACATTCTTGAAAATGAATAAAAACACACATTGTAGTTTTTTGTTTTTGTTGTTGTGTAGAACGTACAATTATTCAATTTAAGGGATGACATACTGATGGCGCATAAACACCACATTCCTTTTCTTTATACATACCTACATCCTTTTTTTGTATTTTAATATTTTTCAACAACCCAATTCCTGTCCAATTGATAAACGAGTGAACCCAACAAAAACAACAACAATTATAAAACAAACATCAACATGACGAAGAAATAAAATAATGAAAATATTCTATGACATATAACATGTTACGTTACACGATGCTTTTATACAAAGTGCACAAAATGCATCCCTTTTTAAAATAACTGTCACATGAATATGTGCTTATACATGTATGCTATATCGGCAGGACCTTCTGTCAGTTAGCCATCATAACAGCCGTGACAAATATAAAAAACACCAACCGCGGCACCCTTCTGGGTTAAATAACGCAATGAAAAGGCATATTTTTAACATGTCTTACTATATGAATGACACAAGCAACAACAACAAATACAAAAAAAAAAACGAACGGAAAACAAACCCTTCTCTTACAATAAAATTATAATTTGTCACCCCCAAAACGGAACGGTTTTTTTTATTTTATTTTTTATTAAACCACCGCCATCCATCGGTTATCCTTAAACGATGACATTTCTGACGACTGCAACTCATACCAGGCTAATTGCTTCCGTTTGGTGAGAGCAGTAGCAGTAGCAGTGCCAGTGGCAATGTCAGGAGGTAGTGTGGCGGATGGATGGTGGAAAAGTCATCATCATGTCAGGGGTATGATCATCATTTGTCATTTTTACTTTTGCTTGTCACGTTTTTTTTTTCTTTTTGCTGACTTGTTAAATATAAAAGCAAGTTCAAACTTAGCTGTCTAGGTATAGGTTTAGTGAAGAAAAAAATGTATCGAATTTGATGGTTTTGACTAAAACATGACACTTCAAGTGTAGGGAAGCGACCAGTTCAATGAGTAGGGAAAAAGCCATACTACTCAAAAAACGTCTTGGGGTGAGGCTGTTTGTAGATCTTATAGCTTTATTAGTTGAGACTTTTCACTTGTTGTGTAAACATTTTTTATATGAAACTTTTGAAATTACTTTCAATATGTTTTGGTGTTTGGTGATTTAAAAAAAAGGATTATTTTTCTAAAACTTCAATTGGCTAAAAGAACTCACGACTTAGTAAACTCAAGACTGTTAGTTGTTTTTAATAGGTCGCATTTTTCATTTTACTTACATACATTTTTAAAAACCCATATATTCAGAGATGGGGTATTCGTACAGAAAATTTGAAATCTGAAAGTTAAATAGGCTTCAAATATTAATTAGCCATGAAACACTTTTAAGCAATGGGTTGCGGTGTTTTTTTTTAATGAATAATATTATTTCATATATTTATTACTTCTACTAATGAGTACTCGGTATTTGGGATATTCGGAAAAAATACACGTTACGACGTTGAAATGCTGTACACGATTTCCCAATTTTAGGATCTGGTATGATTAAGTTTTTTTTATGAGTTTTTGAAGAATTCGAAGGAGTGGGATTTGTGGGATATTTAAAAAAAGGAGCATTCAAATTATGTAGATTTCTAAAGCTTATGAATCTTATAAGCATTTGATTTGTGGGATATTCAAAACAATAGTATATCAAAGCTGGTTAAAATGTAAAATATTATCGGTTTGTTTAAGTTATTGGTTCTGCTTTATCTAAAGAACGTAGCAATTCTATTACTCCAAGGGTTAAGCAAATGTCAATAGTCAATCCCGCTTCGGATGGAACTCATACGGTATCATAAAAGGTCAACAATTAATGTAGGTGTATATTTTTGACATCTACTTTAACTTAACCTTGTAATTGTTAGGCTATAGATTTTTGAAACATTTTACAATTTGTAAGCATTCCATTTATGGGATTTTCGAAAAATATCATATAAAATTTATAAATTTTAGCAATTTTTGTTTCTTCTTTTAATTCATCAAAGGATACGCATTTTCAATAATTTCAATCGTGGAATATTTGTAAGAAATATTTAAAATAGACATAATATTTCGATATATTTAACTTCACATAGGAAGTTATTGTAATGAGGCAGATTTGTCGAATTGAAAATTTTGGCATTTCCCGACGTTTCAAGGTCCCTAGAGTTGAAATAAAAGATTTTTGGAGAGATGTTTGTGCGTGCGTTTATACGTACGTTCGTACGTCCGTACGTTCGCGAAGTTTTTTTCTTCGTCCATTGCTCAAGAACCAGGAGAGATATCGACTTCAAATAAATTTTGTTATGCAGATAATAGTGTAAAAAGATGCAGAAAGGGCTTTCAAGAAAATTGCGTGGGTGATTATTTTACCATAGCAGTTTGTAAAAAGGTGAAAATTTTTACCCCAGAATATCTCACGAACTAAATACGCTAGAGACTTAAATTAAATTTTATATTATATGTTGTAACGTGATACCAGTATATTTTTGAAAAAAAAAAAAACAAATCAACGTTTTTTTATAAATAAAAAAAAAACTGAAAAAAAATATTTATCACCTCGAAAATTTTACGAATCGAAATTTCATTCAAAACAATTTTGTGCAACGAATAATAACATCTGGTCAAATTTTGAGAAAAATCGAATTGACAGTTTTTTTTAAATAAAAAACCCAAAAAAACATTACTCAAAGTTGGTAAAATATGAATTTCAACTCAAAAATCTTTTTAAAAACTTGAGATTATGACTTTCCACAAATTTTCACTTATAAGAAATATTGTTTTCATAATTCTAAAAAAAAAATTGAGAAAAATCGAACACAGTTTTTTTTACAAAAAAATAATTAAAAAAATTGATTTTCGGGTCTTGATATCTCTAAAAATCTATTTAACAAAACTAAATTTTCAATCTAAACTATTTCTTTCTATGAAAAATATTGTTGGTGATTTAAAAACAAAAACTTTTAAGAAAGACAAATCTACAGACGGGATGGGAAATTATTAGTGTGGGTCGCATCCCAGCCTTTTTTTTTAACTTTTAAAATTTTTTCTTTATATTTTCAAAAAATATAAGTGGATATTCTGAGACAATGCATAAAATGTTTCTCCTCCTCTGATCTAGCTGTTAATTTCAAGCCATGCGTCCAAGCTTAAGTTATTTCTACAGCATTGAGCGAAGAGCATTCAAATCGATTGGTAGCTTATACATCATCATTAATTTTATTTTGCACCTTTTTTTACCGTTATTTTAACGAACTATTGTTTAAAGAATATGCTAGTTGCATTTATTCTCCAACCATAATACACACTTCCCAAGGAATTCTCATCAGTATACTCTCGAGTCCAACTTCTCTCGTACTTTTAAGTACAGAGATTCCTTCCTTAGCCGTATAACGCGAATGTGGAATATTTTCGCCAACTCTATCTTTTATATCAGTGCACACCGACACCTCCTTTTATAGCTTTCAAAAAGGGTACCTTACTAACTTATACCCAATTCCGGGGGACGTGGGCCTTAACCAACATGCCAGCTCGGTCCCTAGCTAGCTGTCTCCAGTTTCGCACGCCAAATTGGTTGAGGTCTTCACCCGCCTGCGTGCACCACATGAGTAGCTGTCTTCCTCTACTGCGCCGTCCCTCAGGATTGGATTCGAAGACCTTTGGTCTGGAGCGTTGATGTCCATTCGCTCTACATGAACTGGAAATTTAAGCCGTTGGACTTTAAATCTGTTAACTAGGTCAATATCGCTGTACAGCCCGTACAGTTCGTCTTTATATCTTCTCGTCCATTCTCCATATATGCTTACGGGACTTAAAATCACCAGAAGGATTTTTCGCTCGAAGCATCATAAGACGCTCTCATCTTTTCTTGGCAGGGTAAATGCCTCAGTGCCATAAATGAGAACCGCGATGATGAGTGTCTTATAAATAGTGATTTTAGATGCTCGAGAGAGGAAGCAGCGATTTGCAAAAGTTATTTTTCGTTTGATTTCAGCACTGGTGTCGTTGTCTGTGTTTATAGCGGTGCGCATAGGTAGACAAAATCCTTAACTACCTTGAAGTTATAGCTGTCCATAGTGACGTTTTATTCAAGACGTTGTTGTTCAGTTTCCTTTTTTGATGACACCATATACTTGGTCTTGCTTTCATTAACCACTAAACCCATCTTCTATGCTTCCGTCGCAATGCTCAAAATAAGGCTACCAATAGTGCTTTATATATGGGACTTCAACTATGGGATGTTAAAATCCTCAAATAAAGTCAAAATGTCAATGTGTTCCTGTTAAAGTTTTTTTGTCAATATAAAACCTATTTTCACTGGCTTTTCAAAAGATTACAAACACATTTTTGTGAATGTCCCACAAATTAAGTTCTAAGATCTGTGATCCTTGTTCGATTGTTAAAGGCGATGGTCTTCAATTCAAAACATTGTTCAAATTATTAAAATATTGTGACTTGAGTTTTCATATTTAAGATTTTATCCCTCTTTCCCCTTCGGTTTACCTGATATGAAATTTTGTATTAAGCGCTTTCACTTTAGAATATAAATACATATATGGCTGTCGAAGTCTTGAAAACGAAATGATATTTCAGTGGTCAGTATAAAATCCATAATTTGTGATTATTATAAATGAATATCCGTTCAAATTGTTTATCATATTATACACCAAAAGTATCTTTAAGATCTATTATAATTAAATTAATAATTTATGAAGGTTTTGCAACCGTATCACGCATTAATCCCAAAAACAAACAAAAACAAAAAAGGAAATACCTACTGTTAAATGACCAACAAAATTCAAATTAAATAAAAAAATCTAACAAAAGAAAACAGAGACTATGCCATTCCATAAGCAGTTCCCCACCCAAAACAGCTTCATTAATGAGATTTTTCTACCCTATATCGAATTCAAATGAATGAAAAAGGCCTCATTTAGCTCACTGAATAAACATTTCCAGCTAAAAAACCATCAAAAATTATCTCGTTCACAAAATCTCTTGGCAGGTATATAATCCCATCCCATCTCAACATCCAACAAAATCCAAAAACTAAATTCTTAAGTTAACCGCACAAAAGATCTGTTTATACTAAATAATAAAAAACGAAAATCACTATAAAGTATCTATAAAAATATTATGAAAAATTTCAACAACGAAAAAATCATTTTTTTTATTAAAAACCACATTCACACTCGAAAAAGAGGGCCTAAGATATAGCGAAGTTACATACAGAGTTCGGCACCGGCCGGCTAGCGGAGTGGTGTAGCGTGGACTCGGCGCAGCACCCCCCATTGAGTCAATCGATCGATTAAAATCAATATCAGGTTCAGCTATATAAAGGAGATGAAAACGCGCTATAAGAATACGAGCAAATGCGAAGACCTGAAGCTGAAGTTGAACAATGGCCCGGCAATTCATTCGGTGAAAGATCCAGCTACCGGGGAGCTGGGAAGCGTCATTTGTTTTGGTGCACAGGCATCATCATCAGCATCAGAGGCACAGGTGAGGTCTTAAGGTCTTTTCAAAAGAACTCACGTGTTTTTTTGGTTGTTGTTGGGCTTTGTGTTTTGTTATTGTCTTGGGTGAATATTGTGCTACCGCCTTACGATCTTGCTGAAGATGATGATAATGATGATGATGCGTGCGAAGAAGGTATTGATGCTGAAGCTGATTCGGATGCTGCTGCCCCTGCTGATGATGTTGATGATGATGATGGCTCTTTACCATGTCCATGTTCATTTCCCAGATATGGATGGTAGCAAACTCGGAGAGCGCGGTGGAGTGGGGAAAGATATGACATCATGTCATCATGGAATTTGATTTACGGCTCATTCGATATGAATTTATATGCGAGAGATCTTAGCTTGCGATAGCTTCGTTTTGACTCGTATATTTTTAAAGGCTAGGAATATTATGGTTAAGATTTTTATTTGTTTGTTTACTGAAAATATCTATGAAATATATTTTATAGGTATAAATGTTTTTTTGATTTGTGTTTTATTGCCCTGTGTTTCTCTTATTAACTATCAGCGAGATTTTCTGATTTTTGTCATTGGTTTTCTAGAAATATTATACCCAATACGACTTTATAAGAATGAAGCCCTGATATTATGATGGGTTTTGGGTGATGCGTGATTCGAAGAAAGGGTTTAATAGTTTTCTTATTTTATTTTAGTTTGGTTTGTTTGTCTTACGGATAGTAAATCTTTTTTTTTTACTTTTTCACGATTTATGTGTAGGGCAGAATTTGGTTTTAATTACCCTTTCTGTGGAAATCGTTTGAATTATTTCACTTGGAAACAGCTTGAAGTTCAGAATCGATTTTCCACGAACTTTCAAGATACAAAAGAAGGATTAATTACACTTTTTGATATTTATACACTGTGGTCTTATATCTTGTTATCTGTTAATTTTCTGAAGTCCATAAGTGATACAATTTACTACTATGTTCTTGAAAAATTGAAATCGATCTGGTTCAAAATTAGAACTTCCTCTGAAACAATTCTTAGGGAGAATTCAACCTGGGATATGAAATATTAAAATTGTTATAGTTGTTAATTTTTCCTGTAGGCCGGTATCTAAATCCGAACTTAAGCAGATATATTCAAAAGAGCTTGAAGCTCGCTTCAATTTTTTATATACCTACCTGAATCGAGTTGAAATGACCTTGATTCGACTCGATTGCGGTCGTCAATCGGAGTCGAGTCAAAATTTGTGAAGAAAAACTTGAATCGAGTTGAAATGAGATTGATTCAACTCGATTCCGGTCGTGAATCGGAGTCGAGTCAAAATTTGTGAAAAAAAAACCTGTGTGGAGGAGTTGGTTTTACAGATAATGCATTATGGTCTGTTTATTTGCATGTTCGTGTACAAAAAAATAGAGTTTTGTTTTAGTCAAATTTAAAAAAAAAAAAAAAAAAAAAAAAAAAAAAAAAATTGCACATGGAGTAGGTAGCATATTGTTATATGGTTCTGAACTATTTAGCTCTTCATTGTTTAACAAGAATCAAACTTACTCACTTCCACTTAATAACAAAAATTGATCACCATTTGCTATATAGAAAGTGCTGTCAAACGTAGTCATTTTTAAATCTTCTTGTGCGGTGGAATCACCAAAAAGATTTATTTAATCTAAACTCAGATAAAACTTAAGAGGAAACATAGCAAAACTAAGCTATTTATTATTAAATAACATCAACAGTTAAAAAAAAAATCGCCAATGGAAAACACATGATTCCAAATGTACAACTACTCAACGAACACAGCTATAGAGATACAAATGCAATATCAATCATACCAACATTTGAGAACAAAATCACATAAGATCCATTCGAGACTCGTATAAATGTCAAAAACCCATCTGTAGTAATTATCTATCTATCTAGATAATTAACATTTTTATATACGTGTGTACATTGTTTACAAAAATAATTTAGTAAAATCGATTCTACTTTAACTTTTATCTGCGGATATTGTGTTTGTTATTCATGTAAAATCCTACTATACAACAAAACACGGGGAATGTTGTTAGAATTGATTAAATTAAAAAAAATTCGCATACGCCATTTATATCAAAGTTTTAGAGTTATTTTTAAAGAGAAAATAAAAGCATTAAGAGCATTGGAAAATGGCAAGAACCAGGGGCGAACGCAGAAAAAAATTTCGGGGGGGGTTTCAATAAATATATGTTATATTATTTTTTTTATTTTAAATTTCAAGTTTTTTTTTTGCTTTTTTGGTACTATTTTATATATGTGGAAGGTACTAATAAACATGTTTGAATAAAAATTAAATATATACACATACATACTCGTATGTCTTATGTAGTTATCTACATATCATACATTTTTGGTTAGATATATACAGAATATTTACAAAGTGAAATCCAAGCGCCTTGGTACTTTTGCCATAATGTTTATTACATCCTCATAATCGATGTCTATTTCTTTGTAGATGGCCATTCATGAGTAAATACTTCAACAGTTCTTTTTCTGGTAAAATATTTTGAATTTTGGAAATTAATTCACGATGGTCGAGGAACCGACATTTTAACTGAACCAACAAATGGTCCAAAAAAGGAACATAGATAGACCGACGAAAATATTCTTCCGGACCACCCGCATAATTGTCTCGTTTTGTCTGTTTGGCAATAATTCGTGGGACTACCAATTGTAAGCCCATTTTATCAGCCATTTCCTTAGCTTCTGTAAATATGCTACCAAATCTTGTTTCGGAATTATGTCGCATTTCGACAATTTCTTCGTAAAGATGGTTGGCATATTCTACGCAGCTGTTGAGATCGCAATCTTTTTTTTTGGAGAAACTCACTAAGATTCTTAAATTGGCTTTATCACTGTTAAGGAAACAATAAAATGAGCATTTTGTATTGCTGTTAGTAAAGTGTGAGGTTTGACTCCATCACTTTTCAAATTTTGTTCATCCAGGATCTCTAAAAATATCTAAAAATATTGTCTTCAAACTTTTTGTCTTTCACAGAAAATATTGTTTTCGATATTCAGTAGTTTTTTTTATAAAAATCCAACAGTCCGTTTTTTCATAAAAAAATAAATAAATGTTCGGTTCTTGATATCTCTCAAATTAATTTCATTCATCCAACTTGTAAAAATTTTAAAAATGCTACTTAAATTGGTAAAAATTTGTTTTTGACTAAAAATCTATTTAACAAAACTAATCAATTTACTTATCTATCTTTCAAATTGATGTCGCTTTGTTTTTTTTTTTTGTTATCACTGTATACCAGTATAATATCTTACAAACAAATATAGCTTTTGCTCAGTACTTGTTCTACTTTAAATACAAACTTAATATTGTGTGTCTTAAATACAGTCAGAGTGTACGTACAGTGCCGGTAACAAATATACCACTAATACATTTTTCGCCATAAGAAACATGGCGTAATTTTTAAGGACGGACGAAAGCAAAATTGTTTTGCTTGGAGGAAAATGATCACGCGGAGAACAACTCAAATTTCATTCTCAAAAAGGTAGGTCATGGAGGATAAAGCATAATGGTTTTGGCTTGCTTTTCCTACTATGGCTTTGAACCAATGTTGGATCAACACGTTTATATTGAAATTTTTAAAAACATTATGCTATCCTATGAAGTTCAAGAAATTCCGCTTTTGTCGGTCTTCCAAGAGGTTAATGACCCAAAAATATGAACAAGAAAGCTATTTGTTTGGTTTCAACTCCATACAATAAATGTGAAAAAGTGGCCAGTCCAGTCGCCTAATCTCAATCCAATTGAGAATGTGGTGGGCTGACTTATACAAAGCAGTTCCAGAAATGAAACCAACTAGCAACGAAGCACTGTGGGACGTAATAAAGGTCTCCTGGAAAAATATTTCGCTAGAGAACATTCCAGGATATGAATCGATGACCAGGTGATGTGAGTTGGTAATAGCCAACAAAAACTTTGTCACGAAGTATTAATTTTATTTCAACACACTATTTAGAATACAATTTTGTTGATTGTTTTTTCATGTTTTTCAAAGTAATAATTTTTTGTTAAGAAATGTAGTAGTGCTGCTATTTGAAGAGTAGGTTTTGAAAAAAAAGTTTTCGAATAAATTATATGTATGATTAAAATTTAATTTTTTTTAGAAGTCAGTTGCTTATTTTTCCATAGATATTGATTTAACTTTATTCTTAAAAGACAAGAGAATATGTTTTTGGTGCTATTGTTTTTACAGCAGCTGTATACTGCAATATAATAACTTACATTTCGGTTTTCACTGTGCTGTGACACCTCTAGTTTTTGCTTTTTTGTGGGGGGACTTTTTTCGTCAGCATTCGTAACTGTTGCACTTATAGCATTTGTGTTCACTGTCGGTTTAAAAAACTTCAGAATATTATTTTTACTCATTTTACTCTAAGTTTTCAAAACTAAATATTAATCAGATTCAAATATCAAAAAATACTAAAAAATGACTTGCTTTCACGATTCACAAAACAGTTTGACTTTGACTTCAAAGCTAAAACTTAATTTTCATATGCATTATGCATGTATAATTTTTTTTCTATTATCACAGTTCTCTTTTTTTTGTTTTCGCATTTTCAAATTTCCCGTAGATTGCTTGATTGAATTTTGAAGTTGTAGCAAATTTATTCAAATTTTTCGTTTAACATAGTTTGAGAAATTAAGTTTGTATCATTTCTGTTATACAATAATGGATATTTGTTTACTGCACATATTCTGATATTTCGGAGGGGGTTTTAACCCCCAAAACCCCCCCCTGCGTTCGCCCCTGGCAAGAACACTATTTGAAACGAGGTACAATGGCAAAACCATTTCAAGGTTTAAATTTATTTATGTGACTCGAGAATTGAAACATAACATCCGAAATGTCAATTGTTTATTTTTTTTTTAAACACGATATCCTAAAAATGGTAACCTTTTTTAACGAAATTTAAATATAAATTATATATTTACACTCACTAGATAAGAACACATTAAAAATATTTCTAAAACAAATTTGAAAAATTGTAATATAAAAAGAATTAATTTAAATATGAAACGCTCTTAAGATTTCGGAAAACAAAATTTACTACTTACATGAAGGTTTTTTTTCTGAGAAATTAAAAAGAATTTAAATGTTTAAAACTAAACTTATTTTGCAACGATATTTTTAAACCTTAAGTAATAAACGCTATTTTTAAACAGACTCTTTAAATACATGACCTAGTAGTGCATTTTATTTTAAGTCATCAAAAAACATATTTTAAAAAACCGTTTTGGCAACTATAAAATACACATACAAATTTATATTTTTTGAAATTTTTCCTGACCATTGTACGTAGTTTTAAAAAATGTATAAAACGGGATTTTTTGGCTTTTTCGTAATGGCTGAAACACAAACACGCTTCAGCTTCGGCTTCGTCTGCGTTACGTTGGGCCTGCTTCGAGGTGCTATGAATGACACTTCCAATCACGGTTGCCACATTGGTCATCTGAGACCGAATTTGGTCATCATTTTTTCACTTGGTGAAATGGTAATTTTTTATTTCACTTGGTCATATTTTTCAGAAACGAAAAATGATGTTCGACAATTTGAGTAACGAAAACGTTCTTTAAACATACTCACTTGGCTAAACAGAAACCACGGTTAAACTCATTTAAGCAAGTTTGTGCGCATACAAATTTTATAAAAATATAAACACTTCATCTGAATAAGACTTACGGAACAGAGAAAATTATCTACTCATTACATAAGCCGTAAAAATTCTCAAAATACATTACAATTTTAAAAACAATCGCTTTACATTTTTATTTATGTATAAAGAATTTTTTAAAACGACTGCTACTAGTTATTTAAATAAAACCTTATTTATAATAATTTCGAAATTTCAATACCATTTTTAATTGTTTTATTTTTTTAAACTTTGTTCAACGATAAAATTGACATTATGCGAATTATTTTATTTTTTTAGAATAGTTTGTTTTAAAAATACAGGAATAGGCTTAATTTTAATAACGTGCTGAGCAAAGGGCTTCAGGATAACAAAATAGTCTTACTTTCTGGAGAGTAATAAATTTTCTTAAATTATTATGTTTTTGCATTTACATTTTTTAAGCTTTTAAACTTTGATCTCATCTTAAAACGCTTTATTTTTATGATTATCGTTATATTTGTTTGGGTTAATCTAATTTAATTAAGTTTGTTACGGATTTTGTGACTGTATTTGTGTACGTAACTCAAAAATAAATGTCACCTGCATAATACGTAAACCATGCTTCCAATATGACATTTCAAAAATGGCACTTCTACCATTAGCAGCTATTATTTTTTCCCAAAATAAAAAAAATGAGTTTTGAAATCAAAATTATAAATAAATAAATTATATTAATCGCGGAAGTAGATTACTCAACCTATAATAACTAATGGAAATCCCTCCAAAAGTTTTGTTTGTTGACTTTTGTACAGCTGTTGGGCTGCCAGACAAAGCTAATTTGAACAAGAGCTTCCGTTTGGAGTCACATTACGTAACATTACGTTATTTCCTTACGATTGTCAAATGAAACGTGAGGTCGAAGCTTCATTGTGATAGCATGCATTCAATTCTCATGGCTGAATTCGTAAACGACAGGGGAAGCCAAAGTTGAAGTTCATACAACTACTTTTTACAAAGATACAACTCTTCAAAACACACTTTAAAAAAAAGAAACCAAAGAAATACGTTCTCTTTGTTATTCCAATGAGTGTAAATAAAGCATTTAGATATTATTAATAACACAGAAATCTGTCAAATAGAGAATTCTTTATTATTTTGACACTTCTCTATACAAATATATAATCTGTCATTATGACTTTCAGTGTTGGAGTTAACATTTTTGTTCATGTTATACATACATGAACATTAGGACGAATCCACTAAATTTTGATACGCCACATTTATTGAACCCTGCAACCTTTACTATTAAAATGACAAAAAAGTTCCTAGCACCTTGTCAAAACATTAATTGTTTGTTAAAAACGAGTAATGGATTTTAAAAACAGTAACGGATATATTTTTTAACATCTGAATTACTCTTCTAGTGATTTGCTATCTGTCTGGAAGAACAGTCCTTCAAACCTCTTATTAGCTTACCATGATAACCTTGGATCTTGCATTAAAAATACTGAAAAATCTACAAATTCCACCCTTTAAATAAAAGAGTTTTTTTTTCAATTCCATTTAATTGTTTTATTTTCTTTGTTTTTTTTTTATATTTTTTGGTTTGTAATAACTTATTACATTGTTTTTTATTTGTTTCATTATTATTTTAATTTTTGTATTTTATTTAATTACTTTCTATTTCTAGCTTCAGTGTTTGTTTATATTTGTTCTTTTTGTTGACAAATATTATTTTTTTTTAAATATATCCATACACTAACATCTATTTTTTTTATTTATATAATATATAGTTTCTTAGTGACTAAATTTATTTTGTTTATTTAAATAATTTTGTTTTTTAATATAAATATTTACATATATCTGATGCATTATGAACAAAAGGAAACAGAAAAATAAAAGAAAACTAATTAAGTCATTTTTTACTTATTAATTTTATTTATTAAAACTAATATATATAAAATTATTTTATATTTTATTGATATTTTATTCATATTTCTTTTTATTCAATTTATTTACATTTAAATATTTTATTTATTCTAAAGGTTCTGCTTTACTTTTCTTTGTAAAAATAAAGTGCACAAACTTTATTATTATAATTGTTAAGACTTTAATTTAAAATTAGAACTTTTGCCATAAAATAAATAATTAAATTTGATTTTGTATTTGATTTATTTTTTGTTTTTTTAATTTTTACATTATTTACATTTATATATATATTTTTTATCTAACATTTATATAATATGTATAATGGATAGTATCACAAAATTTTTGTTTATATTTAATTTTTATTTAATCTTATTTTTGAATTTTATATTTAAATTTAATTATTTTTTTCTCGTTTCATTTTCGTGCTTATAAATAATATTTATTATTATATTACATCGACCGGATATTTTATTTTTGTTTTTTTCATATTTTTATCTACAAAAGCAATGACGAAGAATTTATATAGTGTTTTTGTTTTTGTTTTTATTTGTTTTATAAGGAGACAGTGAAAATAAGTTTTTATACATTTTTACAATATTTTGGTTGTTCGCCGAAATAATTTTATAAATTTTATTTTAAAATTTTTATTGCACTTTCTATTTGATACAAAATAATATTTTTCTTATGACGACGATTTGGCCGGCGGCGATGAATTTAGATTTTTATTAAATTCGATTTTTGATTTTAAGTTACATTTATTTTGTCTGCTCAAAGAATTGTTTGCTTGTTTTTTTGTTTTTGTTTAATTTGTATGATTTTTAAGTAGTCTGAGAATTTTTCTAATGTTAAATGAAACGAAATCAGTCTCTTGTCTGGCGTTCTAATAATTTGTTTTTATTTTATTTTTGTTTTATTTGAAATCACACATTGCATGCATCTTTGGATACGTTTCATTTAATAGTTTTTTGTTTTGTTTTTGTAATTTTAGTTTGTCTTTTTCTTTTCTCTTAAGATTCTCGCTCGGATATCTTTTTATAAGAACAAAAGAAAATTAAATCAAATAATTCACTCATAAACAAGATTATCAAGAGATGAAACAACAATAAAAATACTTTGTTTAAATTTTCATCTTTTGTCGCCGATGATTTGTAGAATAATTTAAAATTATTTTTGAGAGATGAAAAATTAAAAATTATTATTTTGCCAGCTTTTATGCTAATTTAATATTCTTTTTCTTCGTTTTAATAAACGAGTCGGATTGTTCTGCTTATGAAACCAGTAATAATGAGATTTTTATTTTGTTGTTTATGAGTAATTAATTGTTTTATTTCCTCTTTTTGTTTAAACATTTGTTTGTCTATGAAACGATTGTTCATTATTTTATAGATTCTTCTTATTTTTTGATACATCCAATATAATTTTTGTATATGTAGATGGCAAATTTGTTCTTATATTAAATAAATTATTTATTTGTAGTACCATCAACATTTACCTTCATTTTTCAGTGTTCAGAATGTTTTTTTGAAGATAACCTTTGCTTTGAAGTTTAAGGTTTGTTCTTAGAGGAATTAAATGAGATCATTTTAAAGCGACAACGTAAGCATTTTGTTTGAGAAAATCACTAGCGGGAATGGAGCAATATTAAAAGGATTCCTTTCGATGGCTCACAGGATCAACTTTTTGGGATTTCAAAATTGTTTGAAAATTGATTTTATTCGTATTCTTCTTTCCAGCCGCTCATCTGAAATGGGGAAAAAACAAAAATGTCAAGAGTTAGTTTTATCTTTGAATTCCGACGCATAAGGATTTTATTAACTTGAGATTGAAATTTTATACAAGTTTTAAAATAATCTTGAGTTCAAAATTATCTTAAATAAACTTAAATTACAAATGAAAAAAAAAAACATTGAAACTTACATACTTGACAGCTCTATTTCTAAAAGTCTCTTGCTCCATGTCCCGAATTTTATGCGTTAGCATATGTTGTTTAAGATTGCCCTGCAAATAAAAAAATTAAGAAATTTGAAATTAAGTTTTTTGTTAAAATCCTAGTGCAAGAATTAATTTTTTTTTATTTTAATATACTTGTATTTTATTTAGTTTATATTTATTTTTATTTTTAGTTTTATTTTATTTTTTATCTCATTTTTATCTTATTTCACTTAATTTTAGTGGAAAGGGTCTTTTTTTAGACGTGGGAAGAAGAATTGAAATGGACTAAATTAATGTTATGGCCGTTATTAAGGCCCTGTTAACCGTTTACCATTTTGATTTATAAATAATTTCGTGCAAGTGGCTGCCTCGGCTGGCTCGAACAAAATCCAACCGAGAGGCCCAATTTTCAACGACATTTTACAGCAATTGGGGTCGTATATCAGAAATAACGTGCCGAATTTTTTCTTCTGCTTATTAATTTGCAGGAATAGGCCTATTCATTATAAAATGAGAAACCAAGCTGAGCGAAAATAAAGTGACAGCTGTAAAAAGAACTCAACTTCGAAAAAGTATTGCCAGATTGAAAACAACACGTAACTCAGAAACACCCGTAATGTTATTTAAATGCAATTAATTTTATTTTTATATTTTTTTGTACTCTACATTGTTTTTCTTTTGCTTTTATTTTTTTAAGTTATTTATTTTAAATTTTAAAAGTTTTCAACATTTTTGAAATTAAGTTTTGTATTACAAAACTCACCTTAGTTGTAAAACCTCGATCACAAATCGAGCATTTAAATGGTCGCTCTTTGGTATGACTCCTATAGTGGATTTCTAAAGCCGAATGGCATGGGAATGTTTTGAAGCAGATACCGCAAGTTGTGCTCCCTCTGACGCCTTTAAAGAACAAAAAACAGAAAAATAGCAAAAAATTAATAAAAACAAATAATTACAATTTCCAACACACAAAAATAAATACAAATATTTTTTTTTTAAATATTTTATTTATTTTCATGTTAATTATTTTTTGTTAAAATATTTTTTTTTTAATAAAAGAAAGTTGGAAACTCACAACTCACCCGAAAGTGCTAGTGGATTGAAGGGTGCCGCTGGCATCACAGACTGAGCGATAGAATTCATAGCGGTGCACATGTTTTGTGTTGTTGCTGGCGGAAAGAGCGGAATGTTGGGGAACATTCCGAATGGCGGGCGAGCGGATATCATGGCCGGATTTGGTTGAGGTGGTGGTGGAGGTTGTAGGGCGTGGTGTTGTTGCTGCTGCTGTTGTTGGGATTGCTGTTGTTGCTGAGCTTCTTGTTGCTGCCGTTGTTGGTGTAGATGTTGCTGATGCTGTTGTTGTTGGTGATGATGGTGGAGTTGCTGGTGGAGATGTTGCTGGTGGTGAAGGAACATGTTCGGATGACTGGGAGCAATCGGGCTGTGTTGCTGTGGTGGTGGTGGCGGTGGAGGCTGTGGTGGTTGTTGGGGTGTCTGTTGTTGAGGTGATGGTTGGGAATTTGATTGAGGTGGTGTTGGAGGAGTTGGTACCTTTACGGGTGCTGGGGCTGGCTGTTGTTGATTCAACTGAGACCTTGGTGTAAGATCCAAGGCACCGGAACTGTCTTCAGGAGATGCCGGTGGTTTGATCGAAGGGGTATTTTCCGTTGGACTCGAAGGTGCCGAGGTGGTGTTGGCCTCGATTTTGAGCTTCTGCTCGAACAACATTCCTTTCATGTCGTCTCCGGACTTCGGGCGGTCTATAGATTCATCGTGAATCGAAGACATATGTTCCGAGGAGACATCATCGTCGAAGTCATCGCTGCAATCCATATTATCATCCATATCACCCTGAGATGACTCAGATCCCATGGCTCCATTATGAGGACCTCCAGGTCCCATGGCACCAAAATGAAAAGCGAACGGATTGAGGAATGCTCCTGGCATCATCGACGGTGGTGGATCTCGAATTTCCGCTGCTTGAATTTGTTCCGGCGTCAGGTCAGTGGGCTCACCAGTGTGCAGCCGGATGTGTTGCTGCAACACCAAGGCATTGGAGTACTTCTTGTGGCATACAGGGCACTGGTGGAAATTCCGCATTGGTGGACGAATTTTATGCACTGCCATATGGGTCTTCAGATTGCCCTTGGTCGTAAAAGCCCGACCACAAATACGGCACTTGAAGGGCCGTTCACCGGTATGCGTTCGATAGTGCATTTGCAAGGCACTTTTGCAGGACAACACTCGATCACATACCACACATTGATTGGGGTCCGTGAGCTTCTTGTTCTTCATCATTTCCTTAAGCTTTAGAGTCTCCGAAGTATTGGACACTTCGATGAAGTTTTCCCATGAGTTGTCATTGCTGTGTGGTCTTGGTAGCAAGGCCATTTCATGTTTCATGGCTGCTCCGAAGAACGGTGACCGCGGGATGCTTGCTGGACTACGGATCGGTGACCGGCGATCAGGAGAAGTTCTTGTGAAGTTAAGGGGAAACCGATCGGCAAAGAAGTCATCTCGATGAAACGATGGAGGTAGTTGTCCGGGAGTTGGAAGAAGTTCAATATTTTGGGGTGGAATTGGCCCCGGCGATGGTTGAGGATGTATCGCTGGCTGCTGTGGTAGAATAACTGGAGGCAAAGCTGATTTCGTAGGAGTTGGTGGTGTTGGAGGAGCCAACGGCCGTACGGAGATTATCGGTGTTGGTGGTGACGGCTGTGTTACAGGAGCAGGCGGGGGGACAGGTATAGAAGGTGGTGCCAGTGGTGGCGGGGTGACTGTTGGAGGACTATCGCGTGATAGTTCATTCTCCTCCTGGACTGTTTCTTGTTTGATTTTTAAGCTTAATGGTTCTTCAGTTGGTGGTGGAGTGACACTTCTGGTGTTGGCCCGTTCCTCCTCGACTTCGGGTTCCTTCACCTGTTCCGGTGAATTGGGAGCCGACGGCTTGCGAAGGTCGGTTGGCAGTTCTTGATCACGTTTTAATGCTGCTGCCATGGCTGGTGGCAAATGCGGCAGGGATGGGAAAAATGGATTCGGGTATGGTCCAAGTGTCTTCAGGATATCTAACGGTGGACGATAGAGGCCAGGAAGTCCGGGATAGCCTGCATTTGGTGGGAATGGTAGAGGCAATGAAACGGGAGGCATTTGTTGCGGCATCTGTGGCTGGTGAGTTGGTGAACTGTCCGGCGACATCTGCTCCAACAATGGTGGATGGAATTTGTCGAGGTGCTCGGGAATGGGTGTTGCATTCATAGGAATATGGGGGAACTTATGTGCGTGCCGCTGGAAGTGCACTTTCAGATTACCCTTGGTGGTGAAGCGACTTCCACAAACATTGCACTTGAACGGTCGCTCTCCGGTGTGAGAGCGAATGTGAATTTGTAATGCCGAATCCGAACCGAACACCTTGCCGCAATATCGACAGCGGTGTTTAAAGAACGGTTCATTGCGGCTCTTGCCATCGGCTGTCTTGCCATCCTTGCCAAAGGCATACTCATCAGCCAAATTATTCGCTAAGATTCCCTGCGAAGCAGAATCAAGTACTTCCTGAGCTCTTCGCTGAAGCATCTCCAGCGAATTGGGCTCATCAAGCGATGGAAGATCATCGTGATTGGTGATTATACTCGAGGCCAAGTCATTGCCGAAAGGCAGCGGCATATTTTCGTCCTGTTTCATGCTCGCGAGCATTTGCAGCGAATTGTTTCTACTATACTCATCGTACTCTTCACGTTTTCGCTTCAGCGATTCATTGTTGTTTGACTCGCTGTGGTTTGAAGCCTGCATTTCCTCGTCCTGGCAGCGGACTTCGTCGTCTAGCCTCTCGCGTTTTACCAGGATCTCACCGGGTTCGAGTTCTTGGTCATCATCCTGGTCTCTGTCTCTGTCACGCTCTTGATCTAGCTCGATATCTTCGTTCTCTTCTTCGCCCTCATTTTCACTCTTACCTCCTTGGTTCATCGCAAGCTGCGACTGCAGCTGCTGAATTAACTGGATCTGGAACAATTGTTGTTGCTGCAGATTGAAAAGCGTCTGCTGCAAGAATGCCAGCTGTTTCATGGCTGCCTCATTGTCGGCACCAGCATTTCCATTCGCAATCGTCTTTGCGGCGAATTGGGCAATGGCCATCTGCATATTTTGTATCGCTTCCAGAGTAACCGGACCTGGAGCGGGGAACTGTGGCATTTGCAGAGGCGGACTACCTACCGGTGGCGACGAGATGGGTCGATTCTCTTCCTCCACACAGTCTTCTTCATTGGGTTTATCATCTCCAGTCGGTGTGGGAACTCTCTGTTCTGTATCCATTGTCATGGGAACAGTCTTCTCTACCTCCTTAGGCGCCTGAATCTGTTCCTTTTCATCAGTCTTCTCGCTTTCTAGCTGCTGTTCTTTAAGAGTTTCCACTCCGACCACCAACTCCGGCGATCGCCTATCGAAAGGCTGATTATTAATCTCAAGATCAGGTGGTGTCGGTGATGGTAGTTTTGTATTTATTCTTTCAATTTCCTGGAGATATGTATGTTGTTCACCGCCTTTCAAGCCTCCACCCATCACCTCCGATTGCTGCTGCTGTTGCTGCTGATGATGATGGTGATTTAGAGGCAATTGGGCATTGGCATGGGCATGCACATCGTTGCTATCTAACGGTGACATTAGGCTATTGTTATTGTTATGATTGTGATTGTGATCTTCCAAATGATGATTTAAACTAGTATTTTGATTGCTGCTTAAATGACTAAATGGATTCAGGTGATTCAAATGATGCATGTGATCATGATGATGATGTTGATTATCTAACATTTTTCGGGTATCGGCTAAATTAAAAGCGGCAACACTAGCACCAGCAGTTATTGTTGCATCGATTTCTTCATCAGCATCAGCTGCGGGCGAATGTTGTGATTGCATTTGAATATCAGGACTATTTGACTTGCAACTGGGTGAACATGAGCCAATATCTTCTTGGTCACTGGTTAAATCTGGAAATAGGAAATAAAAAAAAATTAGGGTTGTAGGAAAGTGGAAAAGAATAATTCTTATGTTAGTTAACTCATATTCAAACCCTTTTAGCACGTGCTAAAACTTAACTTCTACCAAAAAATTTATTTGGTGAATTTCAAAAACATGACTTAAAATGGAGAAAACATTTTTTAATTGGAGCCCAATGAAAGATCATATATTTAAAAAAAAAAGGACATTTTACTCAAAACCCCAAATAAATAACCGAAAAATTTAACATTGCATTAGCACCTATTTGAATACTTAATAGATTGACAATAATTAGAATGGCGCCCAACGTGAAATAACAATTTCTGTTAATACAGATTAATTGCTATAGTTTTCACTGCTTGCTTACTTATGTATGTATTTATTCATTTTCATTGATCAAGTCAGGTTAAATCTATATAATCTTCCCATAAGTAGACCCACACTACATTGTATCGTTAAATGGCGCCCAGGAGAAATTGACAAAATTATTTTTTTCTGGAATTTTGTGATCAAAAACGATTTCTAACTGAAATACTTAAATAAAAAAGATATAACTTAATTTTCAATTATGGGTAATATGATGTACTTTCATTGAAAAACTGTATTCACTTTCGATTTCAAGACCATGTTATAAATTTATGTTTCCTCTCTATATTGCCAGGCCGTCGGCAAATATGGAATTAAAAAACATTCCTTGAATTCTTTAACACAGTTTCAGTTTTAAACCGCAACAAGTTCATCACAATGCCTTTTAAAGAAGCAGCGAAGATCACTTATTATTATTATTTATTATATTTTTTTTCCTTTTTCTTTTTTATAGGTATAAGAAATATTTTTACTAAGATATCTAGATACTTATATGTATGTAGGTATATTCTCCCCCGGCGGATAGTTAGTTTGTTTGTTATGCTTGCTCACTCATTCCTAAACAACAATAGGACACAAGTGGCACGTGTTTTCCTCGAACCACACACGCATCCCGCTGTCATCGCAATATACACACCCTACCTACCTACTACGCCCCTCTCTCATGCCTATTCCTCATTCATCGTCCCACCAACCAACCAACCAACCAACCGACCGACAACAAAATAATCTCATCTCTCCTATATATGACTTGTGTGCATATGACGACGTCGACTTGCTGCTGCTGCTGGTGGAATACCTGTTGTCCCGAACACACCGCGTCTAGTCGACATGTGTGTAGATATTTGCAGTGCAGAAAAAAAAACTAAAAACAATATATTGTATCTATTAGATACTATTTCTTGGTCAGTAGATCGGAAACAGCAAACACCACAATATAGGTAGGTATAACTTCGCTATGACTATATGCACTATGCATGCACCTATAACACGAACACATATCTGCTGCTGATGGTATTATAAATGTGGCATAGTCCACATCCACATGAGGCTTCGCAAATACTTTTGTTGCAGTTGCAAGCTTATATTATATAGATACTATTGCCTTTTTGAAAAATGCTGCATAGATACAATGATGAACATGGAGATGGAGATGAGAGGAAGCACATGCAACTCACACGAACTCAGACGAACGGTCGAACGGACGCGACGTACGAACGGACGACCGATGTCTAAGAAATAAAAACAAAAAAAATGGAAGTTCATTAAAAATTTTGATCGCACCATTAAAATCTATTATTGCTGTTTGTTGCTGTTGCGCTCGGTTCGGATTTCAACAGCAATGTGCAATTCGCTCTCTACAATTTTTACCCCTCTAGAAGTTGTGTTTTATTATAAAGTCTGCCATAATGATGATGGTTTTCTCCTCGCTTGTCCTCCCCCCATGGGATCCTACCACCACCACACAGTATCTACAGTACTTATACTCATACAAATACAAATTACAAAAAAAATTGTAAAATGAAAAATGCACAACAATAAACCATGCGTTTATTGTTTGTTTCTTCTCTCTGGCTATATCATCTGAGAATCTATATAAATTTGAAAAATGCAGTACAATAATAAATTGTGGAACAAAAAATGAATATGGATTTGTATCTTATGCGAGTATACGAGTATGTATTTTGTTGCTGTGCGAAATGTCTTAATCAAAGATTTTTATTATTAAACAATGCAATGTATCTAAATGTATCAAGGTTTGAACTACATTTTTTTGTTTGGTTTGTGTATCTGCAGAAAGTGATGGGAATATAGTGATACTGAAAGTTAATTACCTTACACTTTTATTTTTAACATCATCATACAACAAATTTATAAATGATTTAAATCTTTTTTTTGTTTTTTTTTTTTTCAGGGAGATATATCAGATGCGAAAAGGCGTTGGAGTGTTGAATTTTTCGCACCTTGTCCGTTCGATTGGTGCAATAGATACAAAATTTTTCAGATACATAATTAACATATCACAATAAAAGATTTTGTTTTCGTTTTTGTTTGTATTGTTCAGATAATATTATTGTCGCCTGAGGTCAGGCTGTGTTTTTTTTTTTAACTAATTCCGATGTCATGTTTAAAATGTTAAAGTTAAACACACCCGTGGGCGATATTTCTGAACACGATTATAGCTCTATCTTCGAGTAATAGTATTATATGTAAGTATAGGTTTAGGTATGATGAGCTTGAAAGAAAATATATGTAATTGTAATTGCATGAAGTAGACGTGAAGTTTTGAAAGGTGTTTAGTTTACAGTACTTTTTGTATTGCTTAATTATTCAAGAGATGTCACAGAAAAACAGCCATGTGGAAAATAGTAACTTAATCAAGTGACGTTGAGTGGGCTTCGATGGAGTATAAATAATAATAATTAAAAGCTTCGTTTTTATTTTTAAATAAAACTGTAGAAATAGTGTTGTTGTCAATTATCTACTTAGTTACTTTGTTTAAGTTTTATTTGAAGTGAGTATCCAGTCTTTATTTGAACTTTTTTATTTTTATTATTTATTTCGTCAACTCATTCTTTTCATTTTTATTTGTTTTTATGAATTCTTTTGTTTAATATGTTTCATGTAAACATCAGCTTAAATTTGTCATACAAATCTATTAAATAATAACCATAAAAAAAATAAAACTTAAAAACCACAAAGAAATAATCGTCATCGTTTTCCAACATTCTACAATTCCAACATAGATGATGAAAAGTTAATGAAGTGGAACCCATGAAATTATTAGAAAAATTAGTGTAGGTTTTTTTATTTAATTTTATATTCCCCCTTTTTGTATGTTTTAAAATGTTTCAAGTTAATTTATGAGTATTTATATATCATATCTTTTTTTTTGTTGATGAAGAAGAAGGGGGCGTAGTCAAAGAATTGTTAAATGATTGAAAAAATTTAATTGGATCAATAAACATAATTTGTTCTTAATAAAAATTATATCCCAGTTTTTTGGTGTAGGTGTATTAGTTGGGTTTGTATAGGTATAGGAAATATAACATCCGTAAGGAATTAATTAAATTTTAATAACTTCACGATGAAAGACGCGGTTAACCACATTTAAGCGTTGAAAGTTGCTTTAAAGAAAAAAATAAGATAAAACAAAATCGTATTGTTTAATGTTTTATTAAAGTCATATAAATGCAACAATTTCGAGGCCAAATTCGATTAATAATTCCATAGTCAATGATAAAAACACATAAATTTAAAATGTGCTTCATTTTAAAATGGCGCCCAACTAAGGATCTCTTCATACAAATAACTTCGGATTGAATGTGTTCGATGATTTTCTAAACTATTGACAAGAAAAGCAATGGAAATGTAAGATTTTTGAATTGTATCCACCAGATTTTAAAGGATTTAAGTTTATGAATGGCCCGCAATGTGAAGTAGCATTTTTAAGAATGCTAGAAATTGAGGATACAATTTTTTTTTGGTGAATGACAAAATTCAATTGTTTAATCAAATAGAATATTGATTGGTTTTTCCATAACGCTATTGTTAAATAAAGGCCAATTTTTAAACTTTAATAATTAATGATTCACATTTTTAAATGGCGCCCAACGTGGACATTTTTGCGTTTTGAAAAATAGCTTGCTTTCTTAATTTTAATAATTTTATCGTGTTTTTTTATAAGTGATCAAAAGAACACTAGTGGAAACCTAAAAAAAAAAAATTTAAGAAAGCTATCTGAATGAGATCCTATCTGCACACATTGAAAAAAGAAAAAATATTCTATAGTTAACGATTTGCCTTAAATGTTTACGTCAATATTTGCTTCTCAGAGGTTTATTTTTTTGAGCATTTTTTCACAGAAGTTTATCTCATTCTATTGAAATAGGATCAATTTAACGGCCAATAGGAATTACTCCTTTTAATCCATTCCAAATTTTACTTATTTTGAATAAAATGGCGCCCAATGTGAAACCTTTTAAATTGTTTTGAAATATACTTTAAGCACTTTTTGTTGCAAGGAATCCCCTTCATATTGTCATAAAATTGTATTTTTTTCTAATTATGAATTATTAACAAGATATGTCCACAGATCACAAATGGCGCCCAATGGGAGTCGTACATTATTTTGTGTATTGTAGATAGAAAATAACCATTTTTACAAAACATAAAAGCAACTCATATAATTACATTTAAGTTGAAGATAAACAAAATTCTTTAAATTAAAGAAAGTAAATGTATTTTTTTATGGAATTCATTTCACTACCTCGAACCAAAAGCTGTAAATTCTTATTAAATTTTAAATTTCTTATTATTCCTCATAAATTTGGACACCTTTTAATGCCATGTATTTAAAAGAACATCCCATTTAAATTAAAATATCAAAATTCCACACCAGCTCCATAAAATATCAAAAGCCAACCAAAAATGTCGTGCAAAATTCAAAAATGTAAATCACTTTTTCAGAAATCATATAATGCAGATACAAAATGTACAATAATTATTCATTGAATTATAAGCTATTTAATATTTTTTTTTTTCAATTTTGTCGTCTGAATATAATAAAATTGTATGTATATTGTTGTATATCCATACCTCTCGAATTTGTAAAAAGAAAAATATACAAAATTCTTAACAATTTAATATGCACCCACACCGAAAGATGAGAACATACAATTCATATACCTTCCTATACCAACCATGTTTCCAATCTCACTCGATGACAGCCTTTAAGATGTTTAAAAAAAATTAAAGAAAGAAAAATGTTTAGGTATACCTTATATCTTGAGAGTTTGCGCTTGTCGTTTGGTTAATCAATTTTTATGAGGTGAGGTTCCTTACTTTTTCCGTGTATCCATCGCTCATTTAATATGGCGGCAGCCACAACGAAACGGACCAACGATCCACGATACACAACGTTCGAAGCTGACGCTGAAGACTAAGAAGATACATGGATTTTACAATGGCGATGGTGGAGCGGAACAAGAATCACCACCAAACTCTACAAGATCCCAGAACCAGACGCAAAGGAGGCTATTCATCTACATATATGTGTACATAAGTATATATGTGATATCATTAAAGTTGATTTAAGAACCACAGAGACGATTTTTTTAAGTGTTCTGCGTTAATAATAAATGAACAGTGAATTTAAAAAAAAAAAATAGATTTATTTATTGTATTGGCTTTTCTTTGTGATGCGCGGGGTTACAGGGACTTTAGACGCATAGTATCTTCAGGATTGACTTGTATCTGTATCTTCTGCATTATAATACAATATACAAATTAGACAACAAAATTAAAATAGTTTGTTTTTGTTTAAGTTGGTAAAAGAAGATTTATGAAATCATAAATTTTTAACACTTAAGATGGCTAAAAGACAGTTTTTCGTATATACACAAAAAAAACACACACACACTATTAAGAAACAGGATAAGATTTATGGATGACGATGATGACAACAAAAAAGACTTAGTTACATTTAATTCTCTTAATTTTTAGAGTTGAACAAAAGAAATCTGTCGATCTACTAAAAGAAAGGTAACCAAAAAATTAAAACTCTTGACTAACTCAAAGCCTTATGCATCATGAATATGTAAGTTACAAGTTGAAGATACAAGTATCTTGAAGCTTTTTTCCCAGACTTTCGGTCTCAACTTTAAATTTCTATACATGTTTATTATTCCATCAGCAGTGTGTAACATTACAGATTACACGCTTCGATATAAATGTATATTTAATTTTTTGATTTTTTTTAATATTCCACTTACTTATCTACCATCAATGCTAATCATAGAAACATAAAATGTATTTTATAATGAATTAAAATTAGAGATAGAAGAACAAAGGAAAAAACGAAAAATTAATATATATAAATACAATCATCAGCTAATGTATTTCTAAAATAAAATTTTTTTGGAAGTATCTACTATATAATTTAATCATAAAAAAATATCATAAAAAATACATAAAATTAATACCAAACTTAGTCATATAATAATATAATATAAATAATAAATGAATTCATAGTTTGGACTAATGTTGATGGAGAATGAAACGTATCTGTCCTCGACTTCATTTTAGATTTTTATGAAGGTAGGTAAATTTCAAAAAATACTACACGTGTCTATAATTGAGTGAGTTTTTTTTTTTTTTTTTTGTTTCTTTTTATGTTTTATATCTAAAGATACCTGATTGAAATAAATAATTTAAAAAAAAATTATATATATTAAAATTAAACAATAAAATAGAAAATTTGTTAAATTTATTTCGATCGTGATTTAATTTTATTTATTTTTTTTTTTGGTTTTGAAACCTAACAAGATTTTTATGATTTTTGTTTTATGATTTGAAATAAAAATAACATACCTACAAAAATGGGGTTTATTGATAACAAACAGACAGACAGAAAGAGAGCGAGGAGTATAAACCCAAAAACCCCACATCAAGAAACAAAAAACAATAAATTTATAATTTATTCAATCGATTTAGGTATATTAACACTCTAGGTTTTGTTTTATTTTTGTATAAAGGTAAAATAAGTAGAAATAAAATATATGTTAATGCGCATAAATGAAGATTAATCTTTGGTATTTCTAGCTTCCTTTCCTTCCATTATTAATTTTTGTTTTATTTTTTGGGAGTTCATTAAATTTTTTATCACCTTGTGGGCATTAGATTGTAAAATGCTAATTTTTATTTATTTATTTATAGAGATATGTATGGATTTGTACGGGTTTCTTTTGGAAAATGATCTAGTTTAAATCGGGTTTTTGATAATGGGCGTAATTTGTCATCTCATAAAGATATTCTTATATACTGACTTTTAACTTATAAAGGGACCTGATTGGCTGAGAATAAGTTTGAGTTTGGTTTTTAATATTTTTTTTTCAAGGGGCTTGAGAAATGGTTTTAAGGGGGGATATATGTTTCTATTATTTAAAAGAAATTAATTTTAATTATGTTTTTAACATTCAATTTTGAAAATTATTTAAGCTAACTGATTTTTAACACTTAAGTTTGTCACTCAAAAACAAAAGATAATGATTAAAAAGTAATCGAAAAAATACTCACGATGAAAAGAGGTTAGGTAGATAATTTGACCTTAATTATTTGAGTTTGTTTTCTCTTTAAAAGCAGTAAATATGGTTTACTACCGTTAATTAGCCATCAATTTTAAATTATTTCTTTCAGCGTTTTAATATGGTTTCAAACATGAGCATTCATTGATGGTGTTGTTAGTTATTAGATTTCAATTTAAAAAATGTTGTCATTGCATTGCCAAAATGTGTTTATAATTTTTGGATTAATTCACTTATTATAGACAATACCAAGGAAACCCATACAAAACATTGCACGAAAAAATTGAAACTCTGAATTGAAGGCTGATTTTTAAAACTTGACTTTATTAATAAAATAAGTAATAAAATAGTCCACATATACATATTTTTTTTCTTTTTAAGGAGGAGTTTTTTACCTTATATAAATGACAAGGAAAACATAGAATAAAATTGAAGCTTTATCAACGGATCAATGGAACGCCAATAAACTTAAATAATCACTACTAAATGGCGCCCAACGTGGACATTTGTTTTTGAAAAATATTGTTTTTTAATTTGATTACGTTTTTATTTATAAGAGATTTAAAGAATACAAGTACCTACATACCTAAGAACAAACACAAATTAAATTTAGCTATCAGCATGAGATCCTATATCTGCACATATTTAAACAAAAAATACATTTTTGATGGTTAATGATTTGCCTTGAATGTGTGTGTGTCATTATTTGCAAATTTTATATAAGAAAACTCATTTTGAATTAAATGGCGCCCAATGTGAGACCTCTTAAACTGTTTTAAAATATGTGTTTTAACTACTTTTTGCTGCAATAAAAGGAGGGTTTATTGCTATGAGTTACTAAGAAGACATTTTTATAAATGGCGCCCAACGAAAGTCCTACATTATATCGTTTTTAATTATTGCATGTATTTTAGATATATAGAAATAACATTTTTGAACGAAAAATTAATTCATATAATGGTATTTAAGTTTCTGTTATACGATTAAATTGAAATTCTACCAACGGATTAATGGATTTTTTTAATTTGGTTTAAGAAATAGCGAAAAAAAACATAGAAAAAAAAAATAAATACAAAACAATTACTAACTTTGCATATTGTACTTAAATGCTCAATATTGGAGTTATTTGAAAATGAAAATACCTTATCACTTGGCAAATGTGTTAAAACATAGAAGACAAGACAAAATTAACATCAAAGCAAATTAACAACAAATTCATGAACAAACTTTGAACAATTAACCTCAAATATAGAAAGTTTGTTATTTCGTTTTAATTAATATTTACTTCAAAAAGATGATAAAGCACTTTCAAAAAAAATATAGAAAACATTCCACCGTTATGTATTTAATTAGAATTTTGCTTTGCATTCTGTAAAAACGGAAATCGTTTAGTTGATTTTAATTATATTTATTATAGGTATAAGTTAAAAACTTGAATTTTACACTATTGAAAGATAAGGTAATGGGACGATCATCTTATCAAATTAAAAAAATCATAGAAAATATTGCACAGTCAAATTGAAATTCTCCAAAATATTGAAAAAAAATAGATTAAAAAATCAATCAAAAATATTTAATATGGCGTTTTACTAAATAGAGAAACAAATAACATAGAAAACATAGAATGACGAATTTGCTCACATAGTGGTGAGATTTTAACTACCTAAAAGATGCATTATAGAAGTATACTTTATTAAATTAAAATCAATAAATGTTTATTCACAAAGTGAAACTCAAATAATCGCAAGAATGTGAGTATCAAGCCACTAAACGTTAACAATTAATTCGTTACTGACTGCATTATCAAATTGAAATTCTCCGAAATATTGAAAGAAAAAATGGATTAAAAATTTCAATAAATAATAATACTCAATTTGGCGTTTGACTAAATAAAGAAATAAAAAACATAGAAAACATCGAATTACAAATTTGCCCATAGAGTGGTGAGATTTTGACTGCCTAAAAGATGCTTTATAAAAAATATACTGTATTAAATTGAAATTAAGAAATGTTTGTTCACAAAGTGAAACTTAAATAAGCAAAAGAATTTGAGTATCAAGCCACTTAACGTTGAAAATTAAACATAAATACAAATAGTAATGCGAAATAGTTAGTATTTTTATATAAGGAAATTAAATTACAAAAAAAAGAAAAAGAATTTGAATATTTTTTTAAACAAGTGAATGTTTTAAATTGTTGTAAGTCGCATCTACTTATTATTCATTAAATTAAATCACTCCTCAATAAAGAAACAATGACTCTATTGTTTTATACACACACGTTGCTTTACTTTTATTTAACCTCTATAACCCTTTATCAATTCAAAATAATTAAAATTACATTTTATACTCATATACCTAATTAAATTAAATTAAATTTTCTTGAACAAGAAAAAATAAAATACAAAAAAAAAAAACAATAAATAAATATTAATAATATGATAAGTATTCAGGAAATTCTGAATTCTCCCTCCTTGATGGTTGTTGGTGTTTATAAAATAAAATATATAAATTAAATTCTTGTTCTATATGCAAATTATTCTTCAACATTGCGTTTTACAAGCATTTTTCATACGATTATTATACAAAAAGTATCTATATAGATACTTCTGTGTCGCGATAGCAATATAAGTACCTACATTTTAATTTCACGGACACCACATTTATTCATATACAAATGACTTCAATGGTGATAACTTTCGACTTGAGTAGGTATGGTATACATTTTTATACAAAATATCATTATCACGAATAATAATAACAACAACAACAGTGTATATATAACAATTTAAAAAAAGAAAGAAGGAATGGAATATGAAAATACGATTTCCTTTTATTTTTCAATGTTTTTTTTTAACACAAAACAAAAATTTTATTTATTATTTCGTTTAATGTACAATCAAATAAAAAAATAGTTATCAACCTACAACACCAAAAAAAATACAAGAACGAGTTGAAAATTCGAATTGCAAATATGGTGCGATATATACATTCGAGTATAAGTATGTACGTATCTATATGGCAATGTCACCCTTTTTTACTACTGTATCTATATAATTTTTTGTTATTGTTCCTGTTTTAGACTTTGTTTTTAATATACAAGCCTATATTGCACCCATTTGTATATATGTAGATATATAGATATTTTTGTATATAGTATCTATAGTAGGTTAAATTTATTCCAATGTTGACCTCAGATTGTGTGTACTAGGTAACTGCGGATTGTGTGTTGGTTGCTCTATGGATGGCGCGCAGTACGTAGATAGTTTGAAAATTTGTATATATATTTTCGAACTCATCAAATGTATAGCAATCTCGTCGTCTATTAGATACTAGATATTCCTGTTCGTCCGTCGTCATCGTCATCAACATCATCGTCATGGCTTCTGTGTTTAGGTTTTTGCTCCTGGATATGATGATGACGATGGTTGCTTCGAAACTATAATATATATGTATGTGCTGTTTATACGAGTATCTTTGTATATCTGCTCGCAACACACATCATTTTTATATCCGAATTTTCAATCTATTTTCAAATCCTCGATCAATTCAAATTTTATATGCATATTTTATTTTTGTTGGTTCAATAAGATTTAAATTATTATGTGCTTACACTATCTATCTGAATGCTGTATATCTATGTGTATACTTACTGACAGTACGTAGTATATTATATATATATGGACTATATGGAAGTATTAAACCATCATGATGGCTCGTTATATTGGCCTGGTTAGATATAAATCGTATTTTATTTTAGAATTTCCATAATTCACATGAGATACACTATTAATTTTACCAACAGTGTTCGTCCAGGTACCAAAAGTGCACAAGCGGATTTATCAATTTAATCCAAGGGCGCTACTACAACACCCACCTTTCTCCTGTGCACTACTTTTTTGAAGTAAATGAGTGCGAAATTAACGAAAAACAATATTTACCAATAGAAAAACTATTAAATGGGCAATTTTTTATCAATTAACTTCAAATTATTTAAAATTGGCCGTGCGATGTTTTTGCGATGTTATCTGTTCTTATGTTTTTCATGTATTTACATGAGTTGAAATTATTTTTCATTTGTCTAAAAATAGTTCTTAACTAGTCGTTGACCAATATTCTATGTTTTCTATGTTTTTTCTTTAAACAACTCTAAAGAGATTATAGTTTGAATTGGAAATGGTTTGAGCCGAGATTCCGATGTATAGTGGTTTTAAGGCTCTAAATATCGAAATGATAGGGGTTAAAAAGGTTTTTAAAGTTGTTTTAAGGGGAATCCAAGAATCTTCGAACTTAGCTTAATATTCATCACATTCTTTTATGGATAGAAGAATTTGATCTTAGGCCTACAAACAGGTGAATAGGTGATAAACCCGCTCCTGGTTCATATACAACAACACAAAATGAAAAAAATATGTTTTTTTTTTCTGCATTGAATGAGGAATGTTTCAGATATGTACATAGGTACAAACAAAAACTATACCTAGTGTGGAAAATATAATCATATTAAAAGCGTTTTCATGTGATCTAAAAATTTTATATTTTTTGAAATAATGAAAACAATCTACAGATATATATTTTTTGAAATAATGAAAACAATCTACAGATATGTAAAATGTATGTATATATTTTTTTATAGTGTTTATAAAAATAACACAGACAAAAAAAACAACAAATATTTTTGCCGGAAAATGAATTTGTGTGAATTATGAAATGAGTTATTATCGAAAATATCATCTTTTGAAGGATTTTTTTTGTTAGAACTTTTGTATTTTATTTTTATAAATGATTGAAAATTATGTGTGGTGGGTGGGAAATTAATGTTTAGGTTTTTTTGTAGTTTTTTTCTTTTAATTTTTAATTAATTTGATAGTGATTTATTATTTATTTGGAATTTCATATACATTAATAACAAAATATAAGAAAAACAAAATTGTTAATAATAAATCATATGGGATTTAAAATTTAAAGCTAAGAGATTAATATGACAAAATAAATAACTTAAAATACTATTTTAATATCTGAAAAAATATGTTATTTGGTAACGAAACGGATTAAGTAAGTTTCTAATAAAGTTCTATTCAAGCAATATAAAGATTGGCGCCAGATGATTTTAGTTTAAAATATTTGCAAAAGAAATCAATTTGTTTTATATTTTAATGTCGAATATAAGCTTATAAAACAAAAATATATAAAGTTTATTGCAAAAAAAAAAACAAATTTCTACATATTTTTTATAATCCTTGATTTATTTTTCGAAGGTACGTTGGAAACCAAAGACGTTATCTTATGTGAAAATTGAAATATATTTGACTTTTATTTTGACAGCAAATATGTAATAATTAGCTTTATTTTTATTTGAAAATAAACAAAATAATAAAATAAAAGTCTGAGTTTAGTTGTTTTATCTAAAGAATAAAAACAACAAATACTACAAATAAAAAGAAACAATAAAAAAAACACTACAATATTAAAATGCAGAATAACAAAAAAAAAAACAATATAAAATGAAAAAAAATTATAAAAACAATTAAATATTAAAAATAATACAAGTATACAAATAAAATACAACTAAAAAGTAAAAATAAGAATTTAAATACACGGAAATAAACAAAATAGTTAACCAAGATTAGGGATTAAATGTAAATTAAATTAAAACATAGGGAAATTAATATAAAAACATATTAAACATTTAAAAGTATTAAAACAGTTTTGATTTTATTTAAAAACTTATCTGATTTTTAATTCTTAAAATTGAGCAAAAAGACTTATCATGAAACATCAAAGTTTTCAATATCGATTTATAGTTAAGATATCTTTTTTTAGCGTAAATTATTAGAAAGATTTGTTTGTTAAATTTTAATTTGATGAGATTTTAATTAAGTTAATTTTTTTGCAGAAAGCTATTGGCCGAAAGATTCCTTAGCATACTGTTCTTCTTATATAAAAAAGTGGACTTTTTGGGCCAAAAAACCTTTTTTACTAAAAATATATAATTTTCCATGTACCAAGCAAACACTTCCCCAAAGTTTCAGCAAAAGTGTTGCAATATTTTTTTCATTTTAAAAGTTTCTTTGATTATTTTCAAAAGTCTTAGACGGTCACAAAATAATATGACTAACATCATATTGATAATTGGAAGGGAAATTAATGGAGTACCACACCTTTTTCATGACCAATTCCAACATTTGCGTCTCTGCACTCGATAAGTTTACGAATTGTTTCCTTATGGTTTTGCATCAAATGTGGAGTTTTAAAAAGACTTTATTTCTCATGTGGCCTCAAGAAATAGTTTAAAGGTGCTTAATCACAAAACTGCAAACTGTAGTCCCCTCTTAGCCACATCAGAACTTTTTTTTTAAAGCTCAAACTGTGACCCCAAAATGTTCACAATTCTATTGAATTTCAGCAGTTTCAATGCATTGATGAAGCTCCATTTTTAGTAACGGTATAGTTTTAACTTATCAAATGTCCAAAGATGATAGCAAATGGCGCATTCAAAATGAAACATAAACAAGCCCTTTCCATATTGATTTTAAATCAACTTAAAAGCTGTTTCCAAATCATGTTCTGCCAAATATTTGAGTTTTGTGTTTAATTATTCACATAACCTACCTATTTGGAAACTAGAACTAAAAATGTTCATATAGCCAAGCCATATGACGAACAAGATAAACATGGCCTTTTTTGATAACCTCTTAATTGTATATTAAAATAGTTTTCTGATGACACATCACATTTTTATCTACTTTTTAGGAATTTCATTGACGAACAAATATAACAACAAATATTTGACTCACTGTCTTTTTCTTTTATACAACTACCAAACTTAATATTCAAATTCCAAAACCACAAAATAACTCATCACTATCATGTTTATAATTTATCAATATCAAATTGTGAGTGATTTCACATTTGTATCTTTTTTCTTCTATTTTATTAATTTTTTTCTTTTTTTTCTACGTTATAACTTTTTGACAACAATAAATATGTATTTTTTTGTTGTTGTTTCGATTCGTTCTGCACTCATTTGCCTATCATTTAAGTGGCTCCTAACGAGTGAACATAAATATTTTCTTTTTTTTAATAAAATTAATAAAAATAAAAAATAGAAGAAGTTCCATCAATTATTTTTTTCAACAACGATCCAAAAACAACAAAAAATCTCTACTCAACATCCATTATAATATTTCTTTTAAGATTTTTAAGAAACAAAATGTATCTAAATAATCAAAAATTCAAACATTTTTCCCCCTCTTACCCCTTCAAGAAAATATAAAATTTATTGAAAAAAATCGAAAAAAAAAAGATGAAACATGAAAAATTCAACCAAAAAGAACACGAGAAAAATTAAGTAACAATACAAAAAAAAAAACGAAACAAAATTATTTATTGATTCATTTAAATGTAAATTGCCTCCAACGACGTTGTCGTCTTCGTTGTTGTCGTCGTCTTCTAAGAATGTATCTCATCTTTGCTACTGTCACTAAGGTTGGATCTTAAATGTAGGTATAGAGGTATACCTATATATTCAACTCCACTCCACGTCATTGGGTGCTGAACTCTCTCAAACCAACCAAAAGCCAAATACCTACAAAACAATCAAACAAAAGATACAAAGTCCCAGAGTATCTACCTCTTTTTTTCATTTTTGGAGCTCCGATCGTTGGTGATATGATGATGATGCCTAAAGTGCTAAGACTAGAGTGGCATCTTATCTTTTGACTCCACGATGAGAGTGAGATGAAAATCTATAACTCTGGACCAACACAAAATAGACTCTCTTCTTTCAAACCTTTTTATGCACATTAAGATTAATTTATTCATAATTATACATAGTTAACTTTCATACCTTCATCTAGCATCTCTCAAAAGATACACAGACTCAAAGACATACATAAACCTGCATATTCATATGTTGAAAAATGAACAATTTTTTGAACGTTTTCTGTCAAAAGTTGCTTGATACTTTTTTGATTCCCGCAGACGAGATGAGACCAGACAAAACGTGGGTTTAATTTCCCAACTTTATCACTGTGAAAGCATTTTGGATACCTATTAATATCCGTTGTTATTCATTTTTTCCTTCTAAGGTCTTAAAGATCTTCACCATCAACAGCGGCTCATTTGGGATTTTTTTTTTGTATTTTTAAACATAAAATGGAATATTAATTATTAATTTTAAGAACCAACCACAACAACAACAAACGCTGTATCTGTATCTTTCTTTTTTAATTTTATTCAACAAGATGGAGATGAAAGATAAAAGGTTGGTAGGTAGGTATGAGTATTATAAGTCGAGAAAGGTTTTATACCTACTAAACAAAAAAATATGTATGAATGAAATAAAAATCAAAGATGGTGAAGATTTGATAGCAAAGTGACCACATCTCGATACTAATTAAGCCACCGGAGTTAGTTTTTTAAGCCTCTGGATATGCCAATCTCCATTTTTTATTTTTTATTTTTATACGAAAGATAGGTTTGGTATTTTGTTAAAAATGCAAAGAAATATAAAAAAAGAAGAAGATGAAATTTTTTTGTTAATGGCGGTGCGTTATTATTATTATTATTTCCTTTGTAGATAGATATGAAGTATATAAAGGTATTATTTTATTTTTATTTTTCTGGTATTTTTTTTACTTGAAGACAAGTTTTATACATAATTAACCAGATTAATTGGAATGAGAAGGATTTTTTATCGCATATCAGGAGTCAAGAGAATATTTTCTAAAAGAGCTACCAAATACGCTTAATTGGCATCAGGAAAACAGCTTGATGGTTATTAGGCTGTGTGTTAACTAATCGAAGCGATTAAGTAAGATGGAAAGGATATGATAACGGAACAAAAAAAAAGGATTTGAATGATTATATAGGTAGGTACATTTGGAGTTAAGATTTTTAAATGAATTCTTTTGTCGTTTTAAGTGGCAATTATTTGAATATTTTGACAGTGAAATTAATGATGATTTGAGTTTTGTATAAGGAAGATGAAAAATAAACTAACCTACCTTCCGACGGCAATTTAGAATTTGGAGAAAGAGGAATGTGTTTTTGTTTATGGAAAGTGTGTTTTTTGAGGATACTTGGGAAAATTGAATAACTTAAGGACTGAGAACTGAATGCAATATTGAAAATGTTGTTAACAAAGCATGATAGTTGATTCTTAATTTAAAAATTCGTTTTTGTTGGCCTATTAATACTTTAGTAGAAGTAGGGTCCAGTGATAACTATCATTGAAATCGATCCGGGAACATTTTTGAATCAATATTTGACTATGTTTCCCTTCGATTAGACATGAAAATTATATAATGATCGATCGGAAATCACCCACATAATTTTGTTTAAGGAAAAAAACAGTGTAATTGCTCATTTGTTTTTCTCTAAAAACCTATTTTTCTATTTTCCGGACGGAAATTCATATCCTGAACAGCTGATACTTTTATGTTAAAAAGTGAAACGATTCGTTCCACTGATTTGTGTTTTAATTTCACACAGTTCCAATGACAAATTTCTGTCAGTAAAAGTTTTTCGGTTTATTTTTATCAGGAAATTTTTACAATGACAGAAACTTTTAATGATGGCTTTAAAAACCTGTCAAGAAAATTACAATGTTTGTTTTTAATGATAAAAACCAGTGAGAGCTATAACTGGCGCCATCATAGGCAATTCGATACAGCTGCCAATTTGATTTTAACTTCTTATACTGAATAATTTTTTTATTTTAAAGAGAACAACAGAATTAATAAAACACTCACTAAAGTTGTACAAAAAACCGCTATAACTTGATTGGGACTTTTTACTTTTAAAGATTGTCCCCAAAATGAGCATGTAAATGATATCAACCTCAAAAATGGTACAAAACTATCCAAATGATTGCATTTTACAATTCTGCTTCTTTAGTTCGGAAACACTTAAAACGTTTAAAGTTTGAACACAGTGCAAGCCTTATAGAAAAAAATAGTAGGATTTAAGAGGAGATTCCTATGCCGGTGAATATTGTTCTTTGATTATTAAAATGGGAGGGAAGAACAGAGGTGGGTATTTTCACATTCTTGATGTGCGGTTCGTAAAACAAGAACTTCTTGTTCGTCTGCAATTTAACTCAAGGATAAAGTGATTGGCATTCCTAGAAGTGAGGAAGGAAGATAACTAGCAACTTCTATAGGAAATTGCTTATAAAAGTATCGATAAAACAACGAAAATCATGGAAAAAGTGATTTTTAAAGAAACATTCATTTGCATCGCAAATTAAGTAGATAATACTTCTGATATAAATCAATAACAAATGTCTTGTAAGCAGAACTGCACAAACTTATTATTTCACTTTATAATTTTTTTGACCGATAGAAATGTTTATAAAACATTTGCTATGATTAAGACAATAATCGAAGAAGGTAATTGCTGAATGACATGTCAACTTGTAAATCATGATTTGAGATTTGAGATAAGGTATTAAGTTGAGAGAAGACATAGCCTTTTATTGCGACAAAAACTTGGTGCAATAAACTGAAGCCGTTTAAAAATAGTGAAGGCTTTATTATATATTTTGATGTTTCTTCCATAAACAGACAGAGACAACCACGTATTTCTTTAAACGCTGTTAGACATTATTAGAGTGATCCTTTAACTGCTTCGTATTATGTGTCCAGATTTTTTAGACATGCTAGTCAAAAGTTACCAATAAATCCATTTAAAATGTTTTAAATTAAAGTATTGAAGATAAGTTTAATAAATTATCTTTACGTTTTTTTTTGGAAAAAACTGTATGGAAATTGATCAAATTTGATAGTAAAACTAACTATTTTAGGTTTGAGATAATAAAGAATATTGTTGAGTGGTTAATCTATGCTACATGTCTTTAAAATCTTCTATGCTTTATGGATAAGACATATTCCTTGACAAACGACTTAGTGAAGTCCTAACAACATTGTAATATAAAACAATATTGAAATATCAAAATTATCTGACAATTTGTCTCTTCTTTTGTGAGGTTTTGCTATGCTTTATATCTTTTAAGCGTTACTAGTTGAGAAAATTTTCATTTTTAATAAAATTGGATGAACTTTAACAGAAATATCAAAATATTTACACCGTATTTGCAGTATTTTCATAACTTCTAATATTCTTCTAGTTAAAGATTCAAAGCTTAAGTTAAAAGTGTTGTCATAAAGATGCACAAACAAATAGTTTTATGAAAGACTTTTTTGGTGATTACATTGTTTTTGATCGGGTTTCTTAAAAAGCGATTTTTTCGTATGTGGATATTTTATTCTTGTATTGTGTGAGATTATTGCCTTCTTCTTTAATAAACTCTGAAACAATTACTAAGTATTTATATATCACTTTTAACTACATCTTTCAAATATTCTGAGTTAATTCACTATGTTCTTTAATAAATTATACGTTTTAGGTAAATGTACCTCGCTCCTTCCTTTATGCCAGTTAATCATAAGGAAAAAGACCTTTAAATTATATTAAAAATTGAAAATCGGGCTAAGCAACTATTAGAATATTATCTATCTAACTCAATAAATAAAAATAAATACAAACTAATAGAAGATTAGTTGGCAAAACATTTAAATTAACAAGTTACCCAAAACTTTTTTTCATGAATCTCAGTTCAGTTCAACAAATTAAGAATCATGACAAACAAAAATCATACTGATCTACTTTGATATCCACCTTATGTCTTCTGCTGATACCATTAAATTTTGTAGATCAAAAATAAATTTGATTCAAATTGGATCTATTTAACATTTTTTAATTATAATATTAAAAAACAAAAAAGTTTTTTCTTTGATCGATTCACCATAAACACACAAAAACGCTCATTGACCGCTTCTTCGTGGTTGGTCAAAGGAAACAATTAAGACAAAAAAACAATAAACACGAAATTTAAAGAAGTCAAAAAAACTATGCTAATTATTATGAAAGGTAGGTATATTTTGTATATATATATATATATCAATTAAGTAAAAGGTTAGAATACCTATTATAAAAGGTACCTACCTTATAGACCTATATAGCCGCCTAAAATAAAGGCAAAATAAAAACGACACGTTTTGTAAGTTATCAGTAAAATATATTATGATTATATTCATTCATTTAGAATTAAAATATATTTATCTGTATCGACTGAGGTTATTAATATTGAATTAATGCATTTTTGCTTAGTTTGGTAATATTAATTTTATTATAAATACATAGGTAAGGTAAACATAATTGATTTTAAATACATGTTTAATTATGAAAACAAAATGGCAAAGGTTTTTATGTATAGTTTTGTTTAATATTGACGTAGGTAACTTCAAAAAACTGAATTAATATAAATATTCAAGAGGATTGAAATCTTGGATATAAGAAAGGTGTAGGCATATAAAGCAAGCCAAATGTTAAAGCTATCAAAATGTAGAGAAAGCAGTTGTATGTTTTTAGGTATCTTTTAATGGGTATTAAGGTTTGTTTCTTTAGAAACTAAGAATTTGTCCAGTACAATTTAAATAAACGCAAATTTAGCAACTTCAAAAATTGTAGTAAATACATTGTTTTCCAATAAGAGGTTTCATTTTGATATATAAGAAACTAGTATTTCTCAAGACATCAATATATTTCTTAAATAACAATCTTAGTAGGAGAAATAAATGTATGGAACTATGTATTAAGGTGGTTGGTATCAATCTTTTAAAGCAAGAATTTCATAACTCCTTTGTAGGTAGGTATATCTTAAAACCCTTTTAACATGTTAATACCTATCTACACAATTTAAATACGCTGCTTCTTCTTCTTGCTGTCCTAATATTCAAGTAGTATCATCTTAAAGAACTTGAATCGATTATTAAACGTTAAAATAGAACTTATATTTGTAAACATTGTGTCGCAATATTATCACTTTTTCAACATTGTATGGCTTTCTTCAATTTGTATCAAAAAATAATTAGGATCTCTGCAGAAAACTTATAGTTTGTCATTTGGAGTATGTACATTGTACATTACTTTATTTTTAATTTAATAGGTATAGAGACCTACCTATAAAATTAGTTTTTCTTGGTGAGCTAGTTGATACATAGAGAAGGACATTTGGAAGAAGAATTATATTATTGCGGTGTAAGTATTGTTTCTTTAACTTCTGAAAGTTCTTCACTTCTTTATACTACCTATAGCAGTTGGAGGGAAATTTGATAACCTGCACTCAAATTTAATAATCGATCAGTAGATTTACTTCTTTAAGGGAATCTTTCACACCTTATTCCTGCCTTACTACTATTTAATCAAGATCGAATCTAAGTTTTAAAATATAAATAATAAATTAGGAATGTAATTTGAAATTTCTTTCTACAGAAATTTATTTGCTTACTTCTTCAATTTATGCTTAAACTTGTCATTTTTTTCGGCTTCGGTTTAAACTAAAAACGTGTCGAACATAACATTCAAAACGAAAAAAAAAGTAGATGTAAGAAATGTTTTGTAATGTTTTAATTATTTCTTTTCATTAACTTTAAGTTCGAAAATCTATTGTTATATGATTGAATTTTAAGAAAAATTGTATTTCATTGTTTTCTTGTATTGCCGTTTTTTGTTTTTGAAGATTCTTATGTTTTTATTTTATGCAATTTATGAACGTAATATATCATTCGCGGTGTAAATGAAATATATTCACCAAAATGAGGCATAGGTATATCTTATATAAAAATTTCTTAGCAAAAAGACTAAAACAGTGATGTATTCAGAAATTGATTTTAATGAAAGGAAGCGTTTCAATTCTTCTTATTTGATTTCAACAATTTTTTCTTCCTAAGCTTTACTTGGCGTCTGAAACCATTGATGACATATTGATAACTCTGATAAAATTGGAAAAATAAGTCTATTCAACAAAGATTTTGGTATTGTAGCAAGTTAACAGAACACATACTTATTTTGTGTCAATTTTGTTTATCTAATTCTTCTTAAATCTTAAGAAGGTAAATAAAATCTTAGATGCAGAGGCATGTGTTAGGTGAACTTTGACACATTTCAGTTTTTTAACGGTAAATTGAAGAATGAAATCTATTAATAAAATGGTGCCGCTTGCAGTTGACGACTAAAAGTTGCATTAATGACAGTTTTCATCATAAATAGAAGCTTTCTAAATTAAGCCGCATTAGCTGTCATTTTTGTGTTTAAAAATATTGTAGAGAACAGTAGGTTAAATCTTAAGTGGTTCAGAAATTAAACGTCTACTTACTCTGAGCCTGTTTTAACTATACCGCTCTTATTTAAAAATTGTATAATATTCCGTATAACAAAACGCGACTCAGTACCGTAAATAATTTAACTTGAATATTTCAATTGTCTTATGAATTTAAAATGTTTTCGCGAATTGTTTCTTTCACTATTATTTGAACAGCACTTATTGGTAAATATAGTATTCTAACTGTTATGAAGGATCTACCTGCTTATAGTTGTAAGCCTACTTTAAACTTTTTACCTCTAATCACTCTATTTTAATTTCAAAGCTTATTGGCATCTTATCACGAATTAAAAAAAAACACGCACCAATAACTCACCTCGTTCAGATCTCGTTCGGTCTTTAAGCTGCTTAACAATTCCATATTTAACAGTTCCAAATTGTATCATTTTATTGATAGTATCTGTATTATCTTTTAAATCACTTCGCATTTCACCCAATAAAGTAGCAAAATTATTTTTCATTTAAAAATTATTCTCTCGTTTTGTCAGAACAAAAAACCGGAAACTTTTGTGTTATGATGCAAATTATTCCGATTTTTCAATAAAAATATAAAAAAAACGTATCAAACTGAGGAAACAAATAAACGAACCCGTAACCGCACTTTTATTTTCTTCCGTTTGATTTTTCTGTATTTTTATTTATTTTTTTAACTTTTATTGTCCCCGAAGGTTTTTTATTAATGCTTTCGAAGTATCATCTCGAAAAATTAAATTTAAATCCTCGCTTCATTTTTTGTTTAATCCATTTTTTTCAATCTCGCGTTTCACTTCACTTCATAATTTTTATTTCAGTAATAAAAATTTATATTTTTTTATTACCTATTTTTCTTAAAATCACAAAAATATCCTTTCTTTTGTTTGTTGTGTCAGAATACGCGATACCGGTTGCATGAGTTTCAATATTTTCTTTCCCACAAAAACACTGTTATTTATACAAAAAAGATTGGTAGGTAGGTAGGAATTATTTCATAAAAAAAAGTAAGAAATAATTTTTTTTAATTTAAATTTTAATAAACAATAATTTATTATTTATTATAGAAAAAATATCGAGTGTGTTATTATTTTGTGTGGTGTTGTGATTATGATGTGTGTTTACACTGCACGTTGCCGTCATCAACTGTCATCATTATTTTCGAATAAACGAATAATAACTCTAGGTGCTCATCATCATCATCGTCGTCATAATAATTGAAATACATATATGTATATGTATATATGCGTGCATTACATAGGCATATACTTCACTCATCCATCACACAGTCTGTTTTCTGTTTTCTGTTATTCGCCTACCCCTCCCCACGTCAACGGATCGGATCGGTTCGATTTCGATTTTGATTTGGTTTTGGACGTCCGTCGTCGTTGTCGTACTCTTACGTTACTCTTATTGCCGTATCAATATAAAAGTATGTGCATGTGTGTAGATTGTATGAGTTATTACGGGTAAAACGTCACGTTATGGTCTTTTCATCAAACACTGACCGGACGAAAACAGTTAAACTTTTATATCACTCAATATACAAACAAAAATTCTTTTTTTTTTCTTCAAAAATCCACAATTAATTTATTTGATAAAAATCACGATTATTGTATCTGTTGATGTTTTGTGTTTCCGATAATAACTCGTTATTATTTACGAATCGAATTTCTTATATTCGACTGTGATTTGCGATATTTGAGCGACCGCGGTACCTTCCGTGATATGGATATGTTCGGAACGCGCGTCAAAATAGCACTGACACAACAACAGTGCGACAACAGGAAAAATCACTCAATTTTCGTTTCTTTTTTCATTATTTTGCTCACTTCAAGTTTTGCTTCCATCTCCTTCGTTCGCATTCGCAGTGTAGTCGATGTGTTTCTTTTCATTTCATCGCTCTCTATCGGACAATCGTATTTGTAGTATGTTTTTTCTTTCTCTCGCTCATATTGGCTTTCTCCCTTACGCTCATCGGGTAGAAATTATGAGCGAACGGCGAACCAGCGAAGACCGAAGACCAACTGTAGATAATTATTATGATATTTTAAAATCTCCCAGTGTGTATGAGAGAGGGAGTCAGTTGGTTCATAATTTTGTTGTTTTTTTTTCTTGTTCTCTTCTTCATTTTTATACTCTGCTTACACAAAGAAAAAAAAAAGAAAAGATGAAATTATGATTGCTTCTCTCACTCACCTTTAAGTGAACATCAAACACAAAGTCGAGACTCCATCTTGAAATTTCTCATAACTTATGGCCCGCCTGTCAAAAATTCATATTTGCCCCACCCCTTTTCATAATCATACATCATAATCACTGACACCAGCAGCGCCACCTTCACCTAACAACCCCTTCTCCAATTGAACACACCAACAAAGCCGACGGAATTATGAAAAGCAACACAAAACATAAAAAAACAAACAACAAGAAGAAGAAAAGACAAACCCATATTTATCCCCTCTCCTTTTCTTTTTGCCAACCAAAAAACAAATAAAATTCATAATTCTCCTACACACACTCATAATAAACCAAAATAAAAACAAATAACCCCAAACCTGAAGAAAGAGCGAGAAAGAAAACCTGTCATATGCATATTAACCGCATTACCCCACCACCGCACAACAACCAAAAACACAAAACACCACTCACAAGTCTCAAGCTCAAGCTGATCAAAAGGTAAAAGAAAAATAAAACATACAAAAGATGAAACAAAAAACCTCTCCATATATGATTTTCATCATAACTCTGTTATTCCTTTATTTCCTCTCAAAATTTTTGTTGTTCCTGTGGTGGCTGGTTTATTGCTTTTTATTCTCATCCACCTTCCTCGTTCCACCTTTTTGGAGAGCGATCCGAATCCATTGAATATGATTTCCAGTTTTCTGAGTTTTACAACTGGTTTTGGTGGGATATATGCCCGTCTCACCCTAACCTGAGTGTTCAATTGGAATTGCTTATAGTTGGGTAAATGTATATTGTTATTGCTGTTTTTGTTCATTGGGTTTGTTTTGTTTTTCGATGAGAGAGAGATTGATTTTGATGTGAGTATAAACTCTTATACCATTGGATTTTCGAAGATAAAGAGAATTTTATTGAATAATGGCCGCGTGGTAAGAATTGTATGTGACCGTGGTGAATTTAATTTGATTGTAGTTTGTTTGTTTTTGCAGTGTGTGATTTTTTGGTGTGTATGTTTTGTGTTATCAGATTAAAAATGGAGGAAACCTGTAAAAGTGTAAATTGTAATCCTTTGAGTGGAATACATAAATATAACGTTATTTTTAACATTTACAGTTATTGATCAAGTTTCTTGATATTTTTTACGCAGTTTTAATAAGAATCATGTATTCTAAATAGGTAAGTGAAATTTTTCAAAATACAAACAAGTACCTATAGGTGTATTAATTAAATCCGTTCAGTTATTGGCATCAGACCATTTTGTAATTAAGGAATTCGCAATAATTTATTTGCATTTCTATACAATTTACAAAGGCTTGGGTACCTATCTGGATATATTACAAAATTAAAAAGGTAGGTCCAGTGTTGTGCAAAATATTTTTTTAAATTTTAATTACCTATACTAAGTTATCAACTCAGACTTAAGTAAAACAATGATTTTTTTATGATTTAGAAAATTTAGATATCTAAATACATTTTATTAAATATTTTTTTATTAATTTGTGCAACAATTTCAAAAGGCTGTGCATAACATTTGCAAGTTTATTGGACCAAATATTAAAAAATATAAATGTCTTTATATTTGGTCCAATAACCCTTATTTTTTATAACAGTTTTACATCTTTTTGGCATCGAGGTTATAAGGGCGTTTAATGTCTTCACGGGAATTAATTGCCATTCGGTATGTAGTTCTTCGAATAGGGGTTTTGTCGACGAGAACCGGTAGCCCCTTACTAAGCGTTTTAAAATTCCCCACAAATTTTCGATGGGGTTTAGGTCAAGGGATTTAGCTGGCCAATCTAGTGTTTCAACATTTTTAACCTCTAACAATTCTTTAACACACTTCGAGGTGTGTTTTGGGTCGTTGTCGTGTTGGAATCGCTGCACCAACGGCTTCTCTTCCTTGGCATATAGAAGCATTACTATTTGCATTATATTTTTGTAGCCGAATCGATTCATAATACCACTTCCTTGATAATGAAGGGGAACACATCCCTGACATGAAAAATAACCCCATACCATTGTCGAGCCACCTTCATGTTTCAAAGTAGTCCGAACATGATTTGGCTTGTATCGGGTCCGAGGTTCTCGCCGCACAAACGCTATACCGTCCGAAGAAAGCACATTAAATTTGCTCTCATCGCTAAACAGAACTCTCTTCCATCGTTACAAAGACCAGTTTGAGTATTTGCGGGCAAAATCCAACCTAAATTTCATGAAATGAGTACCTTTACAGAGTTTCGCACAAGTCTTACCTTCTTTAAAGATGTTTTATGGTCAACAAAACAACGGCTTCTTCACTGCTCGATGTGCCCCTAAATTTACCTCTTTGGCACGTCTACGCATAGTGCCGTTAAATTCAGGTCCTTTAAAATAGAATGTCGACGAGATAAATGGTTTTTGCCGAATCAGATTCGATGGTCCGTTTTACATGGACGAACACCTGAGTTTATTATTTCTGTCGGGAAAGTATTTCGATCTCTTGAAATAACCCTAGAAACAATCAATTCATGGATTTTTAAACTATTTCCCTTTGCTTTCCTATTAACACTTTTAAATTATACAGCTTAAAAATCTATGTCAAAAGAATGTGATTGACTAAAGGACAAATTAATTGTACCCGACCACATTTTTTTGTTGAAGGACCATTTTTAACAAAATAGAAAAAAAATAGACAAAATCTTTCTTTTAGATTATTATTCCAAGTGATCATTGTGTCGAAGAATCTTTAGAATAGCGTTAAAATCAGCTTTATCGGCAGCTTAAACTAGGGAGAAAGCGAATGTTAAGGCCAGCTCATCAACTGTTAAATGCACAATTCGCCATGCTAAACACTTAAAGCACCTGAAGTTTAAGAAGCTATAGACTTGGTAGTCCAAGATACCAAATGACTAGGAAAACATTCAAAGCCTTCCTGGAATCATTATTCCCCGATATTATCGAGCTTTTTGGACCAATTCAATGGATTGTTCAGCAGGAAAACGATCCTATACACACAGCCCGAGACGTTAAATCCCTAATTGCAAACGAAAACTTCTACTTGCTGCCTTGGCCACGATATTCCTCGGGCCTTAAGTAATTGTAAATGTGTGTACCTAACTAGCTTACACGTATAAGGTACATGAGGAAGGAAAGCAATACAATGACAAGGAAGCGCTAATTCATGGTATCAAATTGGCCTGGAGTGAGATTGCTCTGGACCACTTGGAATCTCTTTATAAATCCTTAAAAGATAGAATTTTTGAAGGCTGGTGGTATCACACATTATAAAAATCCTAATAAAAGTTAAAAAACATAACAAAATATAAACACTTGCATTTTATTTCCATTCATTTGATGTGCTTCTAATCTAATGACCCGACTTATTTTCGCATATTCTTGACTCAATTAACAATTTTCCATGAAAGTTCCGTTAGCCAAATCTCTCCTTTGCCCAAATTTTATATTTTGTTGTTAAAAAAAAAGTCCGTCATGTAATGGGAGAAATGACGATTCTTCTTCTTGAAAATGCCTGCTTCTAACCTAATGACCGACAGAGTACATACATTTATACTGATACTTACTTACTAACTTACTTACTGCTTCGTACATATTGAATTATTTTTATTATATTTTACATTATTTTCATTTTATCAATCTTAAGACTGCTCGCTGTTACTGTTTTTATGTGCAAATCAGCAGTTTTATGTGCTTATAGGACTCATAAGGTTACGGCACAAAAGATACACATTATATAGAATATGTTTAAATAATTATTAAAATCTATTTTTAAATATTTTTAGAAGCTTATACTGTACAAAGAAACGTGAAGTGTCATTTACAATATTTATTTACAAAAAGTATTCGCAAACTAAAATATAATGCGGAAGTGATATTAAATAATATTGTAGTAGTTAACTAATAACAATATACGATGTATTTTAAAATTAAAAAGAATCTTAAAACATCAAAACCAACATAATTTTGTTATTTTGTTAATTAGAAATGCAAAGAAATATAAAACACTTTTTTAAGCCAGTAGCTAATTTACGAATTTGCCAAAATTTAAGAGTAAAATAATTTATTATATAAGAAACTATAACAACCAGATCTTTTTAAGTACTTTTCTTCAGATTCAACTAGTAATTATTTAAGAAATAAATAATTAAAAAAATGTTGCCAAAATCTAGAAAAATTGCTTAATACATTCTCGAACATTTTTAAAAATCAAAATTTAGGTATTCAAAAATATACAAAATATTAAGACAACGAACAAACTTAACACATACCTAATTGTAGCCTTTTCCAATATGGAAAGACGGGAAAAACTATTTGTTCTTATGAAATTTGGTAATTCAAATTCATGTTTCCATTAGGTGATGGAAAAATGTACGGAATTAGCCAGAACTAGAAGTTCATAACTACATACTTATTTCAAGAAATGCTTAGATTATAAAAATACCTTTAAAGAAAATTAAAATATTTTATAGCTAACTAGGCTTATTAATAAAACTTAAACATAAGACATTTTCTTTATACATAGATCACTTAAAAAGCTGACATTTTGGTAAATTATTGTTTAACTATAAGTTCTAAAGAAAACGCAGTACCTTTCTAGTTACATTAAAATACATTTTATCAAATTGAATAAATCTAATGTACGGATACTAGCTCAATATTTTAAATTCGAACGTATCCATTTCTAAAAGATTGTTAAAGTTCAACCCCTCTGCTTATCCAAATTTGAGAAGATTTGTAGTCCAAGGTATGAGAAATTTACAATTAGGTAGTGGACGTTCAATTTTGTTATTTAACATAACATATCTATAGAGAAAAAATCAAAAACAACCCGAATTAATAGCAATATAACTAGTGTGAGCTATAATAATAAAAATAGTATATATTAGGTTAGGTTAAAGTGGCTGTGGACTCAGAATCCACACACTTAGGCCAAAAGAAAAGGCTCATTGTGATACCACATAGATCTAGAGAATTACTTCTTACTTTTGGAACCATTTTCAGCTTTTTATAAAGCGAAGAAGATATTTGATATACTTTTTAGTTAGTTCACTGGATTATCAAAAGAGTAGTCTCCCAGATGAAGTTTGCGTCTTAGTGAAAGAGCAGGGCAAGTGCAGAGAAGGTGAGTGATTGTTTCCTCTTTTTCCTCGTCAATACAGCTCCTGCAGAAGTCATTTGAGGCTAGACCAAGTCGTATTGCGCGTCCGCCTATAAGACAGTCCCGAGAGGACAACTACGAGTATTAGGGAGCTAATATGAAGTCTGCTTTGAGATAACAAGTCCTTAGTGCGCCTTATAGGTCCAGTGAAGACTATATAAGTTTTGTGGCTGCGCAGGTTGGTAAATTGTGCCACCTAGAGTTTGTTATCGCAAAAGGTGTTTCCTTTACCAGAAGTTTGTAAGCAGCTATCGGTATACCTACCTTCTCCCTTTTAGGTGAAATAGGTATGACGATTCCATTTTAAGCGAGTTCATCGGCTCTACAACAGAGGTGATTGTTAAATAGCTGCGCCATCTCCATAAGAGACGATCGACAATCGAGGGCCGTTTGAGATTTGGTTGAGACACCGTCAAGAGATTTAATAGCAGCCTGACTGTCAGAGAAGATGCGGATATCAGACGTTGATATCACGTTTTCTCTTAGCAAGGAGGGAACCTATTTGATCGCTAAAATTTCCGCTTGGAAGACGCTACAATGATTAGGGAGGTGGAATGAGATGCTAAGATTAAGCTATTCTAAGTACACAACAGTAGCAACTCCCCCATTTGTTGGATCCATCTGTATAAAATAATATATGTACTGTCATTTCAATTTTTAAAAATTAAGCTTCCATTAAGACTACCTAAATAAGTCTGTTCCGTCTCCGTAATGTATTGGCTCTGTAAGCGACTTGTTTCGAATCTTAATGACGGAAGAAATTGAACTACCCAAAAATAAAATTCTAATTATTCTGTTCTCTATTTTTATCTTAATATCCTTGACAGTAACAACTAGGTCAAATATTAGCCGCTTTTTATGAATATGTATCTTAACTAACCTTCTTTAACTCCTTACCTTGTATTTTTTTTAAGTCAAGTGTTATTCTTGTTCTAATTTATAAAGAAATCTAAAAATAAATTTTAACGTTTTTATCTATAATCTGTTTAGCAACAATTTAAACAGGAACCTTAAAAACCCAAGGATACTTGTAGACATAAATTATTAAAGGAACCGAAATTCCTGTGTATATTAAAACAAATCATACCAAGTTGATATCACATGATATATAAATCCTCCTGAATTGTAACTTGAACTTCTTAAAAATATGAAATATACAGGTATTTAACTAAAGATATATGAACGTCGGTTCAATAAAAATAAAAATGAACAACAATTCTAATAACCCCCAGATCCTACACATCCTTTCCCATTCCCATTTAAACTTAAGGCCCAACTATAATAGGCATAAGCAAACATAAGCTTATGTCAAAAACCCAACGATAATTCACTTAAGTTAGCGAAATTACTGCATAGCCATAATGCAATTTTGCTCACGTATCTACATGTCAGATTTTACTTATGCGGCGAGCGACTGGGATCGCTCTTGCTTAAGTGTGCTTAAGTTAACGAAACTGAGAAAAATTGAACGAAACGGAGCTAGACTCCATTATGTTCACTCGTATTGAGATTCTTTGTATTCGCACGTTTACTTATGCGCGCATATGCTAGCTTATGCCTATTATAGTTGGGCCTTTACATCTTTCTCCTTGCACCCAGCCTAAGCAAACTCACTCATACCCCTGACCAGTTAAACTTTCATCAAAACAATTTCGAATTTCGAAGATCTCAATTCAAAACCACTCATTTGTTTCTCCACTCATAGATTCCACTCATTGTTGTATTATTATTATCTCAACTCAATAAAATGCGCAAAAGTCATAATCACACACACATCCCCATACAATACCTCCGACACCCACACCTTAAAAACACCTATTAAATTATGTCTTTCTCTCTCTGACTGTTGCAAATATCTGCACCCTCCTTCTCTGATCATAAGAGATAATATGAAAAGATGAAATTTTATAAGGTTATGACAAGGTTAGGCGGAGCGATATAATAACCACTGGCTTGTCAGTCGCTCGCTCGCTCTCATACAATTCCACTTACCCGTGCAACAGTGGGTTCTCCTCTTTTGGTGGGTCGTATTCGTATATCGAATCGTGCTCGTTTAATATCTCTTCTCATATCCTTTTCCTCAACCCCAAGCAAAATATAACTTCCTAAGGATGGTTTGTTTGTGACTTCAAAAAGTTAAAAAAGGAAAAACTATTTTTCATAAGGGTGCAGAACTTTTACTCTCTTGAGTTTTATTTTTCTTGCCAAGTAAAAAGAGAGATTCAATTTTTTGTTGTTGTTTTTGCATATTGCATTTTATATTACATATTTTATTTATTATTGTTTATTTTCTTTCTACAGTTATTTTGGTTTTTCTCCGTAGCAAGGTATTGGGTGAGAAAAGAAAAATAATATTCTCTCTCTTCCCACTTAGTGAGGTACCGAAACGAGGTACGTTACGTAGTAAAAAGCTCCTTCAAAATATGCTCTTTCCTTGTCTAATTTCGCTTGCACAGTTATTATGTTTCTTGCAAATGCAATGAGATTATGAAAATGTTCTTCTTTCTTTCGCTGCCGCTTGGGCTGGGGGTGGATAACGGTGCTTGATTGTTGTATTAATAATTTTCCTATCTGCTTTTTGTTGTTGTTGATTTTTTATGTTTTTTTTTTATTGTAGTTATTCGTATATCTCTGCTGATTCGCTCTATCTCACGATATACGGCGGTAAATAAGGAGATGAACGCATAATATTGTAGATAGGTGGCTCTGTCGAGGACGAAGTTGACGAAGAATGTAAAAGACGATGTCGACGATGAGGTTGGAGGTAGCGAGTATGTGTAGGTAACAAGGGTTGGTGGAGTGGGCAAATAATAATACAGAAAAAAAAGATGAAAAAAACACCCTTAGAATTTTTTCTTTGGGTAAGCCGCTTGAGTGTAGGGGTAGTTTTTCCAGCAGCGCGCATTATGTGAAGAATATCCTTTATGTGTGGTTCGTTTTCTCTTCTTCGTCAGGTGCTTGGAGCTTGGAACTTGGGTGCTGCCCGGTCGGTCGTTCAATCTATGGATGGGGTGAAAGGGGATGACGACGACGGTGAAATGAAAGAAAAATATTTTGCTGTTGTATTGTGAAACGAAAGGTGAAATTTTTATTTTTCTGGGCGTGGTCATAAATTTTTATTTATCTGGTTAAAGTTTTCTCTGTTATTTTTTATTTTCTTTGCTTTTTCTTTTCTTTTCTTTGCTGCTGATGGGGTCGTTTCGTTGTTGTAGCTTGTGGGTTTGACGGAAAATAGGGGGTGTGTAGGGATAGGTACTACCTGCACCTACCTACATATGTAACTATCTAGCTACCTATAACTTTCATATATTTTCTTGATAAATGAGAATAAGAATTTTCTTTCAAGCTTTTTGTGTTTTTCTTTTTTTGCATATAGGTAAGTATACAAAAAAAAGAAGAGGAAAAGAAAATTCATTCGACCTTACAGATGAGACAGTGGCCGAGTTAAGAGTACGAGGTCCATCGAGGACACACTCTTGAGTCTTGGTATGATGTTGCTTGCCTCCTCGTCCTCTGTGTTTAGGTTAGCTTGAAAGTTAAGGCACTTTATGTGCATAAAGTCGGGGTTTGAGAGTTCTGGGATTTTGGGTGGATGCTTCGTTCTGACGACGACGTAGGTATACTTCGACCTAAGAGTGCCTCAGGTGGAAAAGCGAATTTTCTTTTCTGTTTGTTGAGTTGAGATACCGAGTTGAGTTAGGAAAGAGGATGTTGAGCCATATAGGGTCTTATTGTGGGTTGGTACTAGTAGATATACAGAAAGGATGATTGTTATCAAGTGTGATGAAAGGTAAGAGTGGATAATTGCTTTCGGGGGGAGCTTTTAGCTATTAACATTGTTCGTGTTAAGATAATTTTTGATTGACTGCAGCACAGCAGGATCTTGATAATGGGGAGAAGACACCCACAGCAGTTAGGTAAGCAGGTTAGCTAAGGAACTAGCTTAACTAGTATAATAGGTATTCTACCCTTTTACCTACATAGGATAACATTGCAGAACAAGCTGGTAAAGGATGGTTTTACCGACATTTTACTAGAATCTGGTCATTTTTACAATTGCTCATTTTGAAAATATGAATTCGTATTGGTGTTCCTACTAATGGCGAACATTAAACAGTATTGAAATTTGAACTGTATATTGCGGGTGATACGTAAAGGAGTTATTTCATTCTAACCTTCCCACGTGGACCGGCTCGAATGTAGCTTCACCATTGTAAGCTGTGACGTTTAGCTAAAATGTTTGAACTTAAAATTTGATTTATTGTTGCTCTAGCATCGTCCTTCAAAATCAAGGTAGGATCAGTCCAAAAATATTCTTTCACCGAACTCGCCCCACAATTGGTACATTGTTACCCATGCTGTGTGGAATGTGGTGCAGTTATTGCTGAAACCCTTATTCATGCAAGCAACAAAAGTTTGTTCACAGTATCGTTGCGATTCGCATTATCTTTGAAAAAATTCGGTCTAATGATTCCGCCCGCCAATAATACACAGCAAACAGTGACTTTTTTAGATGCGTTAATAACCCTTGACTGCTTTAATCCGTTTACCAGAAATGACCTTCGTCGCTGAAAACAATTTTTCGATAGAAAAGTGGACCTTTGGCCAACTTTTTCCGAACTCTTTAACAAAAACTTCTGAATTGTGGTATGTCATTCGGGGCCGAATCGATCATTTATAAACAGCGTTGCAAAAAAGAAGAAAGAAGATGAAACACATCTCTGCCTCTCTTTCTTCCTTTGCCCAAATTGTCTATAGTTTTTTATAACTTATAACTTCAATAGGTACCTACCTTACTACTTTCGTCATATTTTCTTCCCGCTTTAATGTTCAACAAAGCCGTCCCCGTCTGTCTATAACTTTTCGAATATCACATGAAGAAAGGATGTGCATGTGCAGTGTGCACCCAGGACGCATAATAATTTATATCATTTAATTTTATTTACCTACATTGTGTCAGTCTACATTATAGTGCTACTTTAAGGTCTCATAAAGTCGTAACAACATCAGTTTTCGTATTCCATTTGTGGCACCTAAACAACAACATGTATCTGAAACTTTTATGATTGTTTTCCTTTGAAAATGTATAAGAAATTTAAATTAAAACATACAAATATGCCCGCTCTGCTACTATACTACATAAGTTCTAAATGCGCTACTGCTTCAAAGGATCTCAACAAGTCTTTCTAACAAAATTTTTATGAGGGAGTGTGTGCATGTGTATGCATTTATAATTTTATTTGCTTTTAATATTTTCCGCTTGATTGATCGTGAGATGATTTTAACACAAAAATGAAAAAAAATATATAAACAAAAATATAACACCCAATCGGTCAAAATTAATGGATTTCTGTATGTTTTTTTTACAGAGGTGTCGACAATGTATTGAAAAATAATACGGAAGTAAAAAAATCAAATTTAGCTGAAACTGAAAGGATGTAAAAAACACTAAAGAGCTCACAAAAGGTTACAAAAATATTGAATATGGTATCTTAGCACAACATAAGGAGAAAAAAAATGCGGGAAAATTTGTCAACGTCGAGAATAAAAACCCCGATGACTACGGCACTGGTGGTTCTTTTATGATCCTCCAGAGCTTCAAACTCTCTCTATGGCTACTGGCGTGGAGACCCCAAGGACGAGGAAGAATTGCTCATAGTTCGTAATGACTTTTTCAAGGGATGCGTCTTCGAGCTCATCGCCACAAATATGTCCCCCGCTTTCGCTTACTACCTGGAGAAAGACTTTCTGGTAGCTCCGTTAAATCACAAGTATTTGGGAGATATGAGAAAGGTGATAAGTTCATTTGTGGAGGAGAATAAATATGAAAAACATTCCACAATGTGGGAATGGTTGTTCCAGTGAATAAAACCACAACAGTGGGCTATCGCAACTTGATGAACAGCCTGCCAACATCAAGAAGATCGTCAGTGCATTGGACAAACCAGGCGAGTCCTCAAAGGAAGAAGCCACGGAGAAATTGCAGCCCATCATAACAGCTTCAGTGATCGCTTTGGATGAGTGTGATTTTGGTACGAATCTGGAACTATGAATCGACCTTTTCTGCTCCGGCCATAAGGACCTACACAAAATCGTTCGGAATATTCTCAACCCCGGCGATTCTGAAGACACATTTGGCCAACAGAAGCAATAGTCATAAGCTCAGTATTTTGGATTGAATTTGTTGTTAAAGAAGAAGAAAATGTTTTAAATAAAATGAATTTTTATTGCAACAGTTTTGTTTCTTTTTGATTCTATGATATATTTTTACTAGCTTTTACTTAGTGAATTGTTTGCACCGGTTAAAGTTAACTAAGAGGATAGCTGCAGCCAAGCGAGCTTCTCCTTGTAGTTCTTGTTGGTTCATGTCGTGAGCCCAATCCACCCGTCCCCAGAACTTCAGTTGAAACTCTTTTTCTAGACGAGCTAGTGTTACTTTAAAATCAATTTGATTTTAAAGTAAATAAATTGAGAAGAACAAAACTTTTTACTCAAATTTTTTTTCATCAATACAAAAATTGACAGCCGGTGTTAAACAAATTAAAATGTCAAATGAAAACGTGTTAATGTTCGGTGTGAACGATTTTCGGGTTTTCGAAAACATTTTGCCCGATTTTGGGTGTGAAAATGCTATTAGACTTCAAGTAATTAAAATAAGTAGAGAATATTGGCTTACGGAGTACTTGATTTTTCCTGAATTGTCCAATATACTCGTAAGTGTTTCTACGATTTCCTGGACATTGATCGATAGAATTCCACGTAGGATAAAAATCGAAAAAAAAAATCTATTTAAAAGGAGACTTATTTGTCAAAAGAAGTTAATTGGTAGAACTTAAAGAAAATCCCAGATAGATCAAGAGATTGGTTTAATGTTCACAATTATCAAATATCTGGCAATCTTTCACACTTTCCAATAACCTATTTTGAACTTGGATTATCATTCAGTCTGTTTTAAAAATGTTAAATTTATATCTACTATTCTTGATCCCAATTACATATACATGGATAGTGAATAATTTGAATTGTTAAAACAGCATATTTGAGATTATGGGCAAGAAAGTTGAAGAAAATAAATAAAAATTGAATTTTTCCTTGTTCAGCATTAAACCTAAAACCTTTTAAATGAAATTACTATTTTTGTTATAAAGAAGGTTTCTCTTTTGCTTCCTATAGGATTGAAAAAGCTTATGGGATTTTTAAGGAATGAAAAACTAGACAACTATGGGAACGTGGCTTTTCCCTTGAATTTGAATTATTATAAACTAAGTTGTTATTCAATAAACAAACACTACTTTCGTAAGTACTTCGACAGCGCTGTTATTTTCTCTAGAAGTGCCAACGTATATAAAAACGGATCAAATTTAAAGGGTTTATAATTGCTGATCCTGCACACATCCCTGCCATTTGGGTTATAAAATTATATTTGTCTTTTTTTTTGTGATACATGTATGCCGCCTGCGCACTATGTTCGGTGTGTCGCGTCGCGTCGCGCACGCACATCAGGGGCAATTAAATGTAGGATATTTATACAAAAATTAGGTTCTGGTTGAATATTTTAATAGGATTTTTATGATTTTTTACAATGCATCCACCGCTGTTTTGACTGTGTATATGCATATAAGGCAGGTAAAGGTTAGGTATGATGAATATTAATATTTTCCTTGAATGTTTTACACATTTTACAAAAACAAACTACAAGCTACAAGCTACTTTTCTGATGGTTCTGCTGCTTGTTGTTTATTTAAGAATTCAATTTTAATTTGTTTATAACATTTTATTATAGGGTAGGTAAGGGTTCAACTGAGCAGATTATGAATGAATGGATATTTAAGGAACTTGTTGGTATTTTTCACTAAAAATTGATTTCATTGCCTGTAAGTTTAGCAGAGCAAAAGAAGCTGCTTTAATCGGGATAGGAGGAACCCAAAACAAATTTGATCATAATTTAGCCAGAAGCAGAGATAATGAAATTATCAAGTCGCAGTTCATTGTGCCAGCTTCTTTAAATACAATAAAAGTAAGTATAACAAATCAAAGGACATAAAGTCTTATTTTCTGAAGAACCCAATAGCAAGGGTGTCTTCCACGTACATATATAGCAAAACCCATAAAACTTCCATTTCTGTAAAGATTTCGTCATAAAAATTCGACTCCATCATCAACCAGCTGATGAATTCCAGAAGCAAAATCCAGCTCCGGATACATCATCATTATTTTATCTCTCCGAACTCATACAGGATATGACGAATAAACATTTCGTCATAACACACAAAATCTCTAAAAATATAAAACCCCAGCCCAGTCAGTCAGTTAGATCTCTATACAAAACAACAGGATCATAAAACATAAACTTGCCCCTCATCTGATGTCGTCGCCGTCGTCGTAGTCGGTCGCATCAAGTCGCATGCTAAGGGCTGGGCTGGGATTGAGTAACATCATCAGAACAGGAACAAAAGCCATGTCGCCGAGTAATGGGTCCTAAATAGCGACACGTGGCGTGTATTGGCAGCAAACTAAAACACACATCACGCAAAGGACTTTCACCACCAACCATTAAGGTTCTAGCTCTGACTCTGGCTCTGACTTCTTGTCATCGTCATCATCATAGCATGGTTCATATAATAAAAATATGTTGAGTTACAAAACGGAAGAGAAGGGGATTTATGGAATATAATTTCATAATTCGGGGGGTTGATCAGATCCTGTTGCGCGTTCTATATTGTTATGCTGTTGCTTTTGTCTGGTGTGTAACTACTTTGCCGAATAAGGGCACACAGGACTTTGCTTCTTTGACAATGTGTTAACATAATAATAGACTTCTTTTCTTTTTTGTTTACTGTTTGCTATCCCATCATATCATCACAATATTATAGAGAGAGGGGTTGATTTAATTCGTTCGTTATGTCCTTTCTGTGTATACGATGCGTCGCTACCGTTTTACTTACTGATATAGAAGTCTGAAGTCTGTATACATACATATATGAAATAAAATGATTATCCTAGATGATGGTTATTAATAAAACTCAAAAAAAGGATATAATATGAGGTCACGTGTCGGAAGGCGTTATGTTTTTATTTGTCACATTCCGTTCACTGTGTATGCTTAATGTAAATATTAGTTGATTGAAAAATTGCTCAAGTTATAACAAATATAAATAAATTTACTGACTGAGGGTGAGGGGGTGGTGTATATTTAATTTATGCGCATTGATTGCGTGCATTAATGCGTAGTTAATGGTTTGGATTGGAGCAATGTCAAAGGAAAAGTACTTTGGCAAATATTATAGAAACATCATCAGGATAAGGTTTTTTGATATTCATACTTTATTTACTTTTGTCCCTATTAAGAAGGATTTCCATAATTTTGGAATTCTGATTTATGGAATTTATTCAAGTAGAAGCTTGTCAACCATACCTACGCAGTTTCTAAGATGAATAAGACTTCGTATTACCAAATAAAAGGAACCAAATTTGGGAACAATTAAAATATGTTTTTAGGAGGAAAGTAAACAATGGACTTAAATGAAATTAAATATAACTAAAGTTCAATCGATAGAAAGTGAATTTTGTAATAGTTTTATTTACTTGAACTTGATTGCTATTTTTTTAATTTCAAAGGCATTAGCTGAATTTTTTCTTAAGGCAGGAAGGATTTCAAATTTGAAGAAATACAAAACAAAAGTTCTTTCAATTCTCGATGAACATATTGGACCTTATTTAGAGCAACTAGACTCCTCTAGAATACTTCTTATGAAGCTTATGTTGAATCACTAGTTTATACTGGCAAACCAGCAACTCTTGAATAATACATCCACCATTGACATTTTCCTGTGAACGTTTGAAGCCGTTCGTCAACAACCTGATAGGTTCTTATCAGTGTGGCTTCAGATCAGGAAAGTCCACTATCGACCAAATATTCACACTACGCAAACCTTGGAAAAACCCAGGAGCTTTAAATTGATACCTACCGTCTCTTTATCGATTTTAAAGCCGCGTATGAAAGCATCCATAGGGAAGAGCTCTACAAAGCAATGTCTAGTTTTGGCATCCGTTTGTGCAGAATGACGATGGAGAAGAAGGTCGGAAAAGATTACACCGATGCATTTGATATCAAAAAAGGTTTTAGACAAGGCGATGCACTGTCATGCGACTTCTTCAATATCGTTTTGGAAAGAATTGTGCGAAACTCAACCGTCAACACTAGAGGAACAATCTTCCAAATGTCCATCCAACTACTCGGATACGCAAATGATATTGACATAATTGGAAGATCAAAGCGTGATGTCAGTGGAGTGTTTTTAAGCATTGCGACTGAAGCGAATAAGATGGGTTTAGTGGTCAATGAGGGCAAGACCAAGCATATGCTGTCATAAAAAAAGGAATTTCAACAATGACGTCTTGGAAAAAACGTCACTATGTACAGCTATAACTTCGAGGTAGTTAATTACTTTGTCTACCTAGGCACCGCTATAAACACAGACAACTACACCAGCGCTGAAATCAAATGAAGAATAGCTCTTGCGAATCGCTGCTTCCTCTCTCGAGCAACTAAACTCACCATCTATAAGACACTCATCAGCCCAGTTCTCATTTATGGCGATGAGGCCTGAAACCTGGAACCAAGGAAAGATGAGAGCGTCTTACGATGCTTCGAAAGAAAAATTCTTCGGGTGATTTTTGGTCCCGTATGCATAGATGGAGAATGAAGGAGAAGATATAACGACGAACTGTACGGGAAGTACAGCGACACTGACCTAGTAAACAGAATTAAAGTCTAACGGCTTAGATGGCTATGTCATGTAGAGTGGATGGACATCAACGCTCCAGCCTGGAAGGCCTTCGAATGCAGTCCCGAAGGACGGCGAAGTAGAGCAAGACCGTGACGCAGGTGGAGACAGCTAGATAGGACCGAGCTGGCTGGAGTCGCATGTTGGTTGAGCCCCAGGTCCGCCCGGACTGTAGCGCAACCTTAAGTAAGTTAGATCGAGTTCGGGTAGGCGGAATTGTTGATCTACGTCGCCTAGGTTGAGTGGTTCTATCTCCCTTGCAGCGGAATTCAGTTCGTCAACGCCATTATATAGTATGGAGAAGTGGTATTTAAAATAATGCATGTGAAAATTCGTATGACTTAATAGAATCATCCACTATTAAGTAGTGAATAAAATTTCTATAATTTCAATGATTCCTTTTTTCAAAATAAAGTCACATTTTCATTCAAAAATGTCTATAAGCTGAAGAAGTACAAGTAAGGAACTGTGTGACCAATAACTTGACACTTAGTTTTATAAGAAATTTTGGAGTCGATTTGCTTAAAAATCAGATTGCGTTTTTAAAGGGGTTTTTATATTTTTAGCTTAGTAAGATTTTGAAAAAATCTAACTTTTTTTCTACAATTTCGAAAAAAAACATACTTAATACCACGAACAATAACATAGGGTAGTAAGCTTAAAAATTTGTGTCCCAAAATTAAATCTATGGAAACGAGGCATTTTCGAAGTAAGGAAAATATTTACGATGCTCTCCATTAAAGTACAAAATTGGCCCTGAGTGACAGACTAGACGCACTTTTTATTATGTCAATGTCAAGTTTGATGAAAATCCAGATTTTGTTTTTTTTTTAAAGAATCCAAAACTTACAAAAAATATAAATACGTACAAAAATATAACACAACAGAAAAAAAAACTCCCCTAGGAACATTTATTTTTGTTTTCATTTTTCCCCGTCAACAACATTTTTGTACCAAAATCCTCAAAAAAAAATGTCCCCCGCGCAAACACTCATTATGATGCTTACTTATAACTCCAGCGGAAAGGAAATACTGGTATACCAATATATGCTATACACTACATATGCTGGGGGATTCTAAGTATCCCAATGGGGAGAAAATGACACCCTCTTAAAAAATTGAATATAAAAAATACAAAATTTGTTAAAAAAAAACCCATAACGTAAATTTATCATGCTTAATATGGCACGTTGTTTATTCATCCCCCGCATTATGCTCTATTCTAACGGAGGCGGCAGTGACGGAAAGCCCCATACCCTATAAGTATACGTAAACAGTGATCTATCCCCCATTGGCATCATTGTCGTCATCATCATGAGACTCCTTAAACACGCATCCTTGTCAATGTCATCCATGTATGGATTTGAGAGTTCGTTGTATGTTTTTTTATTCTGTTTCTTCTGAAGACAATATACTCAGAGACCCAAAAGAAGTAACGAACGAAAGGAAACGAAACGAAAAATACCATCAAGAGTATCGCACGAGATGAATGAATTAAATGTAAATTTCGCAGGATATGAAAAGCCATAATGGGTGCCATGTTTTCTTTTTCTATATATGTACATATGTATATGTAAAAAACAGATATGTATGGTATTAAAAGTGCGATGGTTCGGATAATGACACAAGGCGCCATATTGCCATTTCTATAGCGTGCTGTCGATTTATTGACACACAAGCTTCGAGTCCTTGTACAAAGCTATATGTAGCTACCTACATCCTTATACACAAATTATATACCCAAGTAATTGAATTAGGAAATATATTTTTGGTCTTATAGAGAGTTTTGTATAAATTATGCTTTTGCGTGAGGGATGCGGTGATTCTGATTCCTCTGTCGATGTTAAAAAAGCCGAGAAATAATTACATTTTCTTATGAAACGTCAAATACGTATATTTTTTTATTTCCTTCAATTTCAAAAATCAATCTTTTAGAAATATCTCTATTTTTTAAGGCATAGCCATGTATATGATAATTAATATCCCAACACGTGCACTTTTACATAAGTAATTGCTTAAATACTCCCTCAACTTTGGTTTTGGAAGGCACTTCAATACCACTACTGTACCGCGTCCACATGACATCAACTAATCACAAAAATTTATTTTTCAAATTAAAACTTCCTCCCAATTTCCATGCTTAGCCACATTTTTCAAAGGGGGAGAGAGGGGGGAAAACGCGGTGATCGACTCACCTTAGAGACATAAATGATCCCCCCACAGGATGCTACTGCCAAGTGTCAAGATTTATTGAATTCAATTCAATGTCATTGACGTAGTTCTAGTCTCTATTCTATTCACGAGTTGATGGTAGACGGTGACAGTGTCGTTACGACGACAACAAAGACGTTGTATTCCCTCTCTCAATTGAACTTCAGTCAACAAGGTCAAGAAAACCATCTTCAAGAATCCCCAGACCCAGATCTCTTCTTTGTAGCTCCTCAACAGCTTAACATGTGAGTTCAAATTTCGGGGTGTATGATGGATCCTATTTTTAAAAACAACCTAACACCATCTTTTGGTTTTTGATGTAGACGAAACGAACGACAATTTCAATTGCCCTAAATGTGAATGTCGCACTTTGTTCGATATTATGGATATTTTTGTGGGTTATGATCAAAAATTATGGATGTTTATTTCGGGAAGGAAAGCGAGAGCGCACTTTAGACACAGTTATATTATAATATTTGTTGTTTACATACAATTTTGGGTAACGAAATGTTTCGATTATGAAGAGACACGTGTCAGTCGTAATGCACAATTTGTCAGCATTCCATATACATGCACCGCACTCTAATTGATTCATAACTTCATTCAAAATAGCTTACTTTGGAGTTTTAATTGATTTTTTTGAAGTATAGAAGAAATCTTAATGGTTTTCTGAGGATTTTTTTGTAAAGATTTTTCAACAACTGAAACAAGGGACTTGATATTCAATAACCATAATAATTCCTGATTCTTGTATCTCGAAAATTTTATTTTTTAAATACTTGCACACGAAATGATTGGAATTTTCAAGTTCCTTATTCGAGGATTCATTTGAAAACATGCAAAATTATTGGTTTTGGCAAAATCGTTGTAATCCCAATGGCAAGTTAAATAGATACTTTCGTAAGAAATATCGGATCTCAACTTTGTGAGTTTCAACATATTTTTTAAAAAGTGGGTTTGGACTTTTTTAAGATCTGAAATCATATATTTATAAATATTTTTGTGAAATTTGCATTTTGAATATATTTAAATCCATTTTTTTTTTTAATTTTTAATTTAAGTTTTTTTTTTTAAATTTCATTAAAATTATTGAAGTCTAGCTCTTAGTTAAATTTCTACGTTTACAAACCGAATGTATATGAGTTATGCTTCGACTTAAAGTAGGGTCGGATTCAGATTTTGAACACAGGTCTTGACTTGGAGTTGAGTTTAAAAGATGTTAAAATGATATCAAAGACTTTTGATCGAAAGTGAATTGAAATCACTTTTCAATTTCGCGTGAAATGAAATTGCATGTTCTTCAATTCTATCGATTTCGAAAACTTCAAAATTGTATCGAACTGTCAGAACTGAAGGACCATCCATTTTTATTTTGTTTCTGAAGTAAATTTTTTGTTGTTTTAAAAATGTAATATTATTTGTAATTTTAAGTGAAAAAAGGGAAAAGAATTAAAGAGAAAAAAATAAGAAGACGAATTTTGCGAGACAAATCACATACGAGTATATTTTGGATTTAACTGACACAATGTAAGTGTGTGAAATTATTTATTTCCTCTTTTAAGCCTTCATTGTAATTTTAGATTAAGAAAAGAAGCTTTTTATATGTTCTAAGGGAAATAGAACATTCATCGATTCCTTCAATTTAAAAACAACTTGCTGCAACCCTCCGATTCCTAGCAGAAGGAAGCTGTCAAAGATCAATTCACAGAAATAAAAAATGTGATTTGAATGCGTTCAAAAAATGGAACAAACTGAAATACAGAACATCCATTTGCATGTTCGAAAATCCAATTCACAATAACGAATTGTGGAACACCCAAATTTACTTTCGCAGTGTATTCACAAGTGAAATGCAGAACATGGGAATTTATGTGCATTATGTGCTTTGTCATTTAGTTCATCGAATCAGGTTTGTTTAAATCAAACAGAGATTTAATTCTTACCAAGAAAAATTCAATTTTTTGAAAAAGAGCATTTACCGTTCAAAAATGTTGAAAGTATTTTTCAGGTTCAACAAAGAATGTTTAAAAAATATGAATTGAAAGTTACATTTACTGTTAAAATATCGAAAAAACATTGTTTTAATAAACGCTTTCCATAAGATTTTTTGACACAAAAAACGACAGGAAATTAAAGTTTTTGAAAAAAGCTAAAAAAGCAAAATGTTAGATATCTAGATTTTTAGCAATTGGCCTATATGTCTTTTTATTTTAAACAATGAAAAATGAAAAACTTGCATTGACACTAAAACAAAATAAACACTAAAATCATTGAAAAAGTTGGATTTAGTAAGTCCAAGCAACTATTTTGTTAATTAAACTTTAGTTAAATGTTGATGATGATGCTAAAGTCGTGAAAATCATTTGTTAACTTCCCATAGGAAGTTATTATAATGGGTCCTATTTTTCAAATTGAAAATTTTGACATTTCTCGACGTTTCAAGGTCCCTATAGTAGTACGTCCTTACGTTCGTGACGTTTTTTCGTTGTCCATAGCTCAAGAACCAGTAAAAATATCCACTTCAAAAAAATTTTGTTGTAAGGAAATTGCGTGGGTGGTATTTTGTACCATAGCAGTTTAAAAAAGCCGAACATTTTGGTTAACCCTGAAAATTTTGTCACTTCGAAAATTTTTCGAACAAAAATGGTTTTATCTCCAAAACAATTTTGTACAACGAAAAATAACTTTTTTAACATTTGGTACAATTTTGAGAAAAATCGAATTGACAGTTTTCTTGCAAAAAAAAAATCTACACAAAAAAACTAGTAAAAGTCGGTTAAAATCGATTTTCGACTCAAATATATTTGCATAACATTGAGATATTGGCTTAAAGTTTATTTTGTTTTTTAAAACATATTTTTGTCAACATTCAGTAAAATTTTGAGAAAATCGAATTGACAGTTTTCTTACAAAAAATAAAAACTTAAAAGAGAATTTAACAAATGTTGGTAAAAATATGTTTCGACTGAAACATCTTTTTAAAAATTAAAAATGTTGACTTCAAACTTATTTTATCTTATAAGAAATATTATTTTCAACATTCGTTAACATTTAAAAAAAAAATCGAATAGATAGTTTTTTAAAAAAAAATAAAAACCTAAACAAAAAACTAATAAAAGTTGTTAAAAATTGATTTTCGACTCAGATATTTTTTCATAACTTTGAGATATTGGCTTTAAACTAATTGTATCTTTTGAAAAATATTGTTTTAAACATTCAGTAAAATTCTGAGAAAAATGGAATTGACAAAAACCTTAAAAAAAAACAATACTAAAACTAGGTAAAAATTTATTTTAGATTCAAATAGCTTTTCAAAAATTAAAAATATTGTCTTCAAACTTTTTTTATTTTAAAGAAAATGTTGTTTTCGATGCAGTAGTTTCTTTTTTAAATCCAACAATCCGTTTTTTAATAAAAAAATAAAATCTACAAAAAGCAGTACGCAAATTTGGTAAAAACTGATGTTCGGTTCTTGATATCTCTCAAATTAATTTCATTCATCCAATTTAAATTATAATTTAAGAAATGCTACTCAAATTGTTAAAAATTTGCTTTCGAATAAAAATCTATTTAACAAAACTAGATTTTCAAGCTAAACTATTTCTTTATGTGAAAAATATAGTTGGAAATTTTAAAATATTTAAGAACAATTCAACTGACAACTTTTTTAACCCAACACGAAAACCTACAAACTTTTAAGCAAACTTTTAGATTGAAAAAGCCTTAAGCATTTTTCTAATTTGTATATATGTAGTTCTATATTTTGAAAATATTTTAAAATGTGATATATTCGTTTTTAGAACACTTAAATTTCAAGGCCATCATAAGCATTGCTGTGAAATACTAGAATATCGTAAATCTTAAAAACTCTAACCGGATACATTTGAATATATGCATTCGAAGAAATATTCAAATGAATTTTTACAAGTTTCAATAAGAGAGATTCCTAAGCACATTTCAAAAATGAACATTTCACACTTCCTGAGATCATTAATAAAATTCTACAATTGATTTTCTTTTCCTTTTTAAAATGTTAACATGCGAGTAACATAAAAATAGCATAGATATAAAAATCGTCCTTGGATAAATTTTTGAAGGCGATAACTCTTTTCACTCAGCTGGACATCAACAGAATTCAATATTCAAAGCATATAACAATCGAGAATGTCCGAAGTATCCATCATTTAAAAATGACCTTCGAATATTTTGATAAATTATCCTTCGTAAATATTTGCATTTTACAATAGATTCTTCATGCATATCGAAAGGATTTATTTATTTTTCTAAGGAAATATTATACCCGAAATACTTAAGTCCAACTGATACAAAAGCGACCTTTGCACAACAACGGCTCGGCGTCGAAGCAAAGACGTGTTCGCATAACAAAAGGGTAATAGCTCTAAATCTGCATATTGACATCAAAATATGGCTATGCCCACTTTCTTTATGCTTCGAAAACAAACCATTTATAAAAAAAAAAATAACCGACTCCTATGCATTTTCGAGACATATGCGATTTTTGCATACCAAATGAACCAATCCTCTTATAGAAAAAGAATCTTTTAAAGCAAATCCTCTCATTCGTATATCCGAACTTAATTAGCTCGCAAAACATTTGACTTAATTGCTTTAATGGTGCCCAGCCTATTGTCTTCGCCCAAAAACCCAACAATCTTTTGGTTCATTTGTCATTTTCAAAATATACGCAGCCCTTTTCCATCGCATTTATACAATGGATTTTCGGACAATCGGATTTTCCGGTCACTGGCTACCTGATCTTTTCAATTGGTCTTCTAGTCGATTTCTCTTCGATCTTCGAGCAACAGATTTGCATGTGCAGATCCTTGTACTCCTTGAAAATCCTTTTTGCAAATAAAACTTAAAACAATGTATGACGCTGTGTGAATTATGGAAAAATTCTTACTTCCAGTTCTGTCTTAGTATGATTTGTGGTTTTCTACATGCCTTGAATCTACCTGAGTTATTGAAGAAGGATATATTAGTGCAAAAGGAGTAACACCTCCAAAGTACTGAACATATAGAAAAACATATAAGTATTTACAGGTAGGAGAGTCTGAGGGCAGATTTGTTTGCTTTTCTCGGCATTGTTTTCATTGCTCATCGTATTGTACTGATTTTATGATTTTTGTTTTTATGACTAACTTGAAGGATAATAATCAAAATTTGATTGCAAACGGACGCGAACCACGACCCACGACGGCGAACGTGGAAAAGAGAAAATGTGTATTGAATTATTATTGGTATTTTTAGAAGATGTAGATTAGGTAGGTATATTAGAAAAATTAGTCTACATTTGGTCAATGAGAGCGCAGGTATTATTTGAAACTTTAGGTTTTCTTTAACACATAATAGAAAAACAAACATCAATAAAAATCTATGGATTTTTTCCGAGATAACATTTATTTTTATGGTTTGGAGGTTAAGAAATTTTAATAAACTGATAGTAGTGGAGAGCAGTTTCTTACAATAGGTACTGAGGTTATCTTAGATTCCCATTTAAAAATAGCAATGGTACATAGTTTTCTTATTTTAAATTTTTTGTAGTTTAGGCATATATAATTATTTTTAAATTAAACAAAAATATTAATAAAATGGTTGTAAAAAAATGCTGGAACTATTGATCTCAGCGAGAAGCACAAAAACATTGCCTTGAATTTTTCATCCCTTTATAATTAATTTCTTCTATCTTTATAGTTCCAATTTTTCAAATCGTTAATATTGATTTTTGCAAGGATGTTTTTTTAATATATTCGTAGGAAAAATTTCAAAAAATTGCTAAACGTTTGTTAGAAAATTTCTACAGTGAATAATTTGCGAGGTTCCATACATATACAACTTTTTTATAGTTATTTTTTTTCTTTTTATAAACCTGAGTCATTTCAAATAAAAAGTAATGAACACTTCTTATTCGAATTGCAATCGGAATCTCTGCAACAGACTTTTTGAAAGCACAACTTTAAGAATATCTACAAACGTTTAAAGTCACAAATAAGAATAAAATTAGATAAAAAAAGTAATTTGTGTAACATGTTGAAATGAAATGCAAAAAAAAAATGTCGATTTGTTGAATTTGGGCTACAAACGCATTAGGACGGTTGGTAACCTTAAAATGTGAAAGGTGGTTAAATTTTAAGGGCCGATGGTAAATGTCAGCCGCACCTAAAGACGAAGTTTTTTACTTCATTGTATTTAAAATTTCTCAATTTCGGACTAACTTTATTAAAAAAATGGAAAAATTTGTAATAGATTAATGCGTTAAAGTTATTCAGGCTTATTCAATAAAAATTAATGTCATGCGCATTCGTCGAAATTTGCGTACTAGACGAAAAATCGTCTTAAAATTTGAGCAAATTAGGTCTGTAGGAGATGTGAAAACGCCAATGCAAACTTGTACAGCTCGTCATGCACAAATTTTGCTGCTTTTTGTCGTGTCCAACAATTGACCCCTCTCGCGCTCGTCGTTTTTGAGCATTATACTTGCATTTATACATTTACAAGTTGCAATTGGCTTAAGAACAAAAGCCTCTTGACCATTTCAAGCGTCGTGTCGCCACGCCGCCGTTGTCAATAGTAAGAATGGTGGCAAGAAATGTCAACAGTGGATGATCATTTTCGAAGAAAGTCATCTTCAACAATTCACCTCTGGGGATTCGTCAATAAGCAGAATTGCCCATTTATGCGAATGATAGCCCAAAAGTGATTGTCGAAATTACAATGCATCTACAAACAGTGACTTTTATGTGCAGTTTATGGGCTGGCGGAATCATCGGCCTTATTTTTTCCAAAATGAGGTCGCGGTCAGTCAGCTACATGGAATAGTGTTCGACATCGTGAGCTGATAATGAACTTCTAATGTCTCGAATTAGAAGATATATGGACATGGACGATATGTGGTTAAAACAGAACGGTGACACTTCCCACTCAGCTAACGAAAAAATGGTTCTTTTGTACCACGAATTTAATAACCGATGTTAATTGGCCGCCAAGACCGTGTGAATTTAAAGCGTTGGACTTCTTTCATTGGGGTTATTCGAAGGGAAAGGTGTACGTCCCAGAAGCCAGAAGATCCTCAATAATACCTTACAGTTATCGGAAATTTGGACAATTGCCGATGTTGCGTCAAAAATGTGGCTTATATTTTGTTTCATACACAATTAAACCATTCTAAAATTATCGTAATACAAAAATGACAGTATTTTTCTAAATAAATTGTGTTTTATACAAAATCAACACCGGCCCTTAAAATTTAACCAACTTTTAGGCTCAAAATTTGAAAACAAGAAATGCTTATAATCACTTTTCTGAAATAAGATTCCAATATTAAGTTGTAAATTCTAAACTAAAAAAAAATACTACAAACATTTGTCTCATCATACAAAATCAATAAAAAGTATCTTCAATTTCCTCCAAGGCAGACCAAAAGCTAAATTTTGACATTCTACCTTAAAGTTAAAAATCATCAAAAGTGCATACAAAAGTCTTCAACTAATTTTTTAAGAAATATTTTGCTTAAAGTTTTATTTGTCAGAAAAAACATGTGTTGTTGTTAGTGGCTTTCGGACATTTTTATAGAGGTGATATTAAGTTTTGCTTGAAAAAAAATACGGGCCTATGTTGGAAATATTAAATAAAAATGCTTCTGTACAGTTTTTTTTACAAATGAAATCGTTTTTTTTATAAGTACCATCGAAAAAAGTTAAAAACACATACTTTGGTGAAATTTTTCCAAAATGTCAAAAACTAGAGCCGTTGTAATAAATTCATTATCATTAATGTTCATTTTCCACTACATGGCATTCTTACGTGACAAACAAGAATCTTTCCTTTTTTATGTACATAGCTACGACTGTGTATATCCTGATTTTAACGCAATATCCATTTCTAATCGAAAGGATCATCTTTATCAATGAATTTAATTGGCGCCGAGTCAACCAGGTTAAATATGTTTAACACAAACAGAAAAAACAATAGATACCTGCAAACCACTTTGCGTAAGTCTCATGTATGTATACTATGTAGGTATCGTATGTACCTTGCATTTATTTATTTATAAAGGACATGCATTTAGAAACATGACATTTTTTCCTTCAAGTCTACACCTTTTCTTGCATAGCATTTTTGGTTCAGCTAGGCGCCATAGTCTGATAAAATTTTATTTATGTGTCGGCTATAATTTAATAAAAAACAGAAAAAGTCAAAACAAGAAATCTTATGTGCATGTAGGTAACCGTTTAAGGGCCTTTTACTTACTGCATTATATTAAGGATTAAAAATGAAAATATAGGACAATTTTTTTGCAGATGCATTTCTACCTTTATTTTTATGTTACATGTTATTTTATTTTTTGTTTATAGATTCGTTCAAATGATTAGGTATGGTTTTCGATTAGGACCTTTCTTGCATTCGAAATGGCATTAGAAATAAATACGATTTTCAAGTATTTGTAATTTGGCTACATATTGAATATAGGGCAGGATTTGATTCACAAAAAATGTAAGAACATAGGCGCATGAACTTATTGAAACAATGTAGGGGATAGAATGCAGCCTTGTGGGTCTCTTCTTTTTTTAGTTTAAATTTCCAGTATGCAGTATGATCGGAAAGACAAAGTTGTATTTAAGAACCTGGAGCTTCGCAAGTCCTTTTTGCAGTTAATTTTACCAGTAATTTTTGAACTAATGCCACCAGAACGGTATAAACGACATGAGTAAAACTTAAGTTAAAAATTAAATTTCATCATTACGCAGTCATTTGACATAAGAATTAAGTTTGTTGCATTTATCTTTTGCTGAAAATAAAGCTCTAAGATGTTCAAAACTGTAAAACAAAATTGTTATTGATGGATTTTATCGATAGCCTATAACCGGATCGTTATAAAATGGGTTAATATCACAATTTTTCAACGTTTCTTAGTTTAACAAAAGAATTAAGAGTTCTCCAAGTATTAGCATCAAATATCAACAGATCTCTAATTCCTAATCAACATAAATTTATATGAAAATGAAATCGAATGAAAATATTACAAAATCTTAAAGACACTATTTACAAGGGGATCCGACCCTGTGCATATATGAATTTTAAGATTATTTTCGACAAAGTTATTTTTTTGTGTAATTCTTTCTTCTAATTTAATTCAGCACGATGCGACGACACTAGAGAAATTTAAACAGGAAAAACAATTTCATTTGAACCATTATTGGTTCCTGCAATAAAATCTTAAATTAATTGCCTATGGCTTGTGTCCTTGACACTGGTGATGAAAAGTAATAAATTCTTTGATGTGATGGGTTTTCATTGTTATTTACTTTGAATTTTAATTGTGCAGTTTTTACACAATACATAAACATAGGTTTGTTTTTCCGAATTTATAGATTGCATTTCCGGTTTGAAAGCAGGTGTCTGGTGAACCTAACCTATCATTCTCAAGACCTTTATTTCAATCTGATTTAAACATATTTATGCTTTTCAAATTAAATCTTATTCCGTTTAAGGTTTTGTTTTGTACATTGAAAGACACAACTCAGAAACAACTGACAAAATAAAATTTTAATGGAATAAAATTGAACTAACAAATTTCAAAATTTTAAACTCAAATTTTTACGATATTGAGTTGAGACATCAGCCGGAAATAACTACAAAACATCGATTTTTGGGATTAAATAAATGTATGTAAAAGAAATTTTTTTAGACCAATGCAATTTTCTCTTCAGCGACTTAGAATATTGGTTTTTAGAGAAAGCTGAAAATTTTAGCAGTTTCCTTAAAATTACTATAGGAAAATTTAAAAATTTTACTATGAATAAATACTCATTTCAATTTTTCTTAAAAAAAGATTATTTAGATTTGTAAAATTGTTTGGAAAATGTTGCTATATTACAAAAAAAAGAACTAAATTCGAAAAAAAATCGGAGAACTACTTGAATTTAGTTTAGGGCTAAATTTTCTTACAAATTATTGATGGTTATTGATTATTAAAGCTTCCTTTTTTCTTAAAATGTTTCCAAGTTCCAAAAAATTATACAAACAAAACCGCGAATTTTTGTTTAGCCCTCTTGAAAAGCATTTTGAGGTTCTTAAGGTTTTAAAACAATTTTGGGCTAAAACATTAATACTTACCGATGAAAATAAGGGTATCATGCATGGCATTCTTCAACCGTGATAACTTGATAACGATTCACCGGTAAACAAGGTTTTGTAAGTCGCAATCAAATTACACATCACTCTATGACCATCGCTTTTATTTGAGATTCTAACATTTTGTGTACCCGTTGTGTGTGTTGTGAGTTGGACTGCCATGCCAGAGGCCTAAGGTTTAATCCCTGTCTGTGACATCTAAAGTTTGGAAATTTGAGGTTTGGTCAACATAAACAAATGAAAAATAGGTTATTTGATTGAATTTCTTAGAAATTTAAGAATTTTAACAAAAATCGTTTTTGGAAGTTTTTGGATTCTAATGGATGTTTTTTTGGCATAGCTGTACACAATACACATATAGGCGATTTGCACCAAAACTAAGGGCGGATCTCAATTGATAAAGCGGCATCTTTAGTTATTAAATCATTTTAGAACACTGATGTCCAGCAAGGTATGGTCTAACTATTTAATTTGGATGACTCCCTACATACGAAACCATTCCAAGATTCCAACAGTTTTCTAAATATGCCATAATTAAGAGCTAAAACCCAATAGTGTTTTTGGTGTATTTAGCGCAGAAATGTAAGAAAATGTTTTGTTTTTTTTTTTTTTTTCAAAAAATAACATATACATACTTCTCTTGTTTCCATTTCTATTAATGTGAAGAACGCTACAAAAATTGAAGAAAGACGGTCTGATATGGGCTTTTTTGACGTAGTTTTTTCGGACTCAATTTTCGGGAGTCTATTATTAATATTGCTATCAGTCTGCTTACTCGTATTTTTACCTTAAAAGAGTCAACAAAACTTAAAAACTGTAGAGAGGGAAATACTTGGTTGTGTGAACATAATTTCTCTAAAAAATTAAATTAAAACAAACTTTTGTGTGGCACTCGCAAATTACACGTTTCAGTATGTATTTTCACTTCAAATCTCAAAAGATTCAAAGCTTTCAATTATCCATTAGTTTAAAAAAGAGTCACTTTTGCTGTTTTTGGGACATTTTTTATTCTTGATATTTGTGTTTAAATCTCTGTTCTAGAGTATCCAAAGCAAATTCGTTTCAAAAGTAGATTTATTTAATGTTTAAAAATCTTTTGTATTTAACAGAAAATACATTTTGAAAGAAATAAAATGCAAGATTGGGTCACAAGAACGTAAGCACAAAATAAAGTGCTTATAGATATAAATTTTACATTTGAATTCCGGTATCGAGTTTTGTAAACAAAATTATTATTTCTTTAAATTAAAAAAACATGACATTTTCGATGATCAAAAATATTCATCAATTTGATCATGTGATCATCGACAAGAGCTTCACAGAAAAAGAAGAATATTGAAATCGGTCCATTAAGTATTGAGAAACCTTAAAAATATGGAGGTTTTATGAGGGATCATTGCGAATTCTTGTAGAAATAAGCCAAATTAAGAATACAAAACTTGCAGAAAGTTTTTAAAAAATCACATATTTTTAAATTGACGATTTCTTGTTCAAGGTTTCTTCTTAAAAACCTGAATATTTGCTCTTTTTCTTAGGAACAAATTTTATGAAAAAAATTTAAAGCATGACTAAAGTTTTTTTTAAATTCTAAACAAAAATTTGAGTTAATTTTGACAGCAAACTGCTTTTTGGTAAATAGCGTTAAATTAATATCAAAGCTTTAAATTAAATCTTTACTTATATAACTTGACTGTATAAGCTTTATGGCTCATATGACCCCACCTGGATCTTCCATTGGTCAAAACTTGATGAATTTGTGCTAAGTTTTTGGAATAGGGCTGAATGTCAGAATGTAGTACTTTTAGCAACAAATTTTAAGGAAGTAAAATACAAATTTTGTTTTTATGTATACTAAAAATTAATAATTCAAAATACAATCCATTAACGCAATACGCTAAGTTTTGAATTGAAAGGAATTCCTACGAAAAAAAAACAAACAAATTATCTCCCAGGGGGGGGGGTCATGGCACCATTTATCAAAATCAAACTTAAAATGTTAAAACTTGAACCATTTTCTATCAAATCTTGTCTAATAAAGTTTGCTTAACTTATCTTTTAAAAAAACTTTTGTTTTTGTTTTGAAATTTACTTCTATAGGATCTGAATGATAAATATGGGCATTGAGGATTGGAAGAACGAGTCTTTATGCAAGAAGACCGTACTTAGATTATACAAGAGTTTATTTTGAATTACTGGGGGCAGTGTATTTTTTTGTCTTTGAACTCTATAACCGTGAGAGTGGATTTGAATGATACCTCGTTATTAGTCTAATTTGATATGATAATTGTTTCTTACTTCTTGTTTTTATCAGTTCCTCTAATTTTTCTTCGTCTCGTTCCTCTGATTTAAAAAGTACTATTTTTTATTTAAAACAAGGTTCGAGAGTTTAAAAAAAGTTTATATTTTTCGTAGAAACTTATATCTGCCTTTTTCCCAGCACAAATTTTACTTTATCAGTTGCCAATCAAACACAAGAATTATTTATACCATTTCCAATAGTTAAATTTACGAAGTCCGATTGATTAGTGCTTCTGATTGTCCTTGTTTCCTGATGAACGAATGTTCCGCGTACTACAGAACATTAAAAAAAAGGTCTTTATTGTTCTCCATAAGCCTTTAGACGAATTGAACAAATTTTGGTAGCAATTAAAACCTAATTAAACAATAACACACTTAAAATGATGCGTTTAGTATGGTGCAATCGCACAAATTATCTCCTTAATATACCTTTCTACCAATTTTATATTCGTTTAGGCATCATTCGAATTATACCAACATAAGTATATAAAATTTATAGCATTCTAGAATAAAATTTATTATTCACTTTACGTTTATTATTGCTTCTAAATACATTTAATTTTTTGTTTTCTATTTTCGAAACAAGAAACAACAAAAGAATAAAATCATTTGTGTGTGATAATTGTTATTGAAACATTTCGGGGTGCAATTAAGAAATCGTTCTTCGATAATTTTATCTTTTTTTCTGAATTTTATTATAGATTTTTTATATATTTGTAAAAGAAAAAGAAAGCCTTTCCAAGAAAATGCGTTAATTTTTGAGTTTTTTCTTTTCTTCTCAAATCGGCGGCGGCTTGGCGATTGGGCTACCCGAATTCTTTGCTTTCTCATCGCGCATTTTCCATCTAATTGTTTTGTTTCTATTTTATTTGTTTTGGTTTAGGTTTTATTGGTTTATTAGGTTTTGAATATTCCATTAGCGAAAGAATACCATTTCACCCTTTTTCTCTTCTGACGATATCCATCCGTCCAGCATCAGCAGCGATCGATGGCCATGTTGAACTTGAAGGTGATTCCTTGACTATGATCAGTGATCATGGATCATGGATCATGGAACATTTTCTTTTTATTTTTATTTTATTATCGAAAATATGTATTTTGAATGGACGGATGCAGTCGAGAAGTATCGGCAGCAGCAGCGTTGACGGTCGGTGGCGGGAAGCCATCATCCTATATAACAACCAAGCAATAACCACTTTTTGGCCATAAAAAAGTTCACATCAGGGCCACTCGTATTTTTTCTTCTGGGTTTTTATTGATTGATCGGTTTCTGTGGGATCTCTCCGTTGCGCCGCGCTGCTGCTGCGCTTGTTGTGCTTGTGGCCACCTAAATTTAATCGCAGCTCGATGGATGTTGGATTGTTTTAATCTTTACGACTTCATTGGAAAAACTCGACGATCTAGAGATTTATTAGAAATGAAATTCAATATTTCCATTGCTGGGGACTGCAGAGAAGGAGACGGAGATGGAGACCACTGCGCTGACTGTTGGGTGATCCATCTACATCCCGTCCACACATATGACCCATGATAAGGTTGTGACTTGGACACCTTGGTGATGCGTCGTCGTCGTCATCGTCGGTCGCTCGATCGGTCTTGGGTTGAGATTCGATTGGAACACAGGTTGATGATGAGACGACCGATGATGATGATGACGACGATATTGATGATGTGAACGATGATATAAAATGTCAACGTTTTCACTGCACTTCGCTGTGCTGCTGCGCTCTGCGATGATGATCGACTATTTTATGGCTCCCTCAGTTTTAATTGGGAAACGATGGCGATGTGATGGCATGGGATTGGGATGATGCTTCGGGATGGATGATGGCTTATGGTTTTGCTTTTGGTCCATGGAGCGCTACTAGTTTGTGTTTTCTTTGTGTGTAAAGTTGTAAAATGTGCATTTCTGGGAATTGAATTTAGTATTTTTTTTGTTGTGTTTTTGAAATTCTTCTGGAACGTTTTGGATCGTCCACGTCCAGGTCTATCCGGGCGGTCGGTATTAGTGCGGCGTGCGCTTGATTCGTTCGAATCGTATCGTAGTGTATGTGCTTTTCGAAGTTCTCTTCTGTAGGTATAGTTTTGGATGTTTGTTTTGGGGTCTTTGATGTGAAAATACGCAAATGAAAATTTGTTTCCTTTGATTGGAAAATTTAGTACGAGAAGGAGGATGATGATGCATTTCAAGTCTGAGTGCGTTTGAATTTGTTCTAATCCAATAACAGTGGTGCATCGTTGATTTTATGATTACACAATGGGTCAGCAGTTTGGTAGCGATATATTATGCTCTAACATGATGATTGTCTATAAAGTATATACAGCAGGGAGGGTGTAAACATTATACCTTACCTATACTCCTCATGTATAAATGTACCTTATGGTTGATGGGGGTAAAGAATTAAGGTTTGAGTTAAGGTACAAATAGGTAAATTTATTGATACTAACTCGTACCTACATACCTTCCACCTACCGATGAGATATTTGTGATGCTGATGATGTTTATTGTGTATAATGCCATTGCCATCGCATCATCATAGCCATAGGTTCAAAGTGCATTCGCTAACAATTATGCATGACTTTGTAAATTGACACTGAGTGCTCAAAATGTTAGTTTAAGTGCAGGGTGAATGATGTTGAAAATTTGTGTGGTTCCTTCTTTTTTTTTTGTCAAAAAGGTATTGTGGGAGTTTGAAAATATATCAATTATATTTTTTGTGTTGAAAATGGAAGCCATCTAAACCAAATGTTTATATATCATAAGAAAAAAAATAGAAATCATATCGACCTTGAAATGGATCGCTCTAAATTTCTAAATTAGGACAAATTATTACTTTTCGACAGACTTATGAACTAGAAATTTCAGAAACTCTGAAGGATGAGGATTTCAAATATGAGGTTTCATTTAAAAAAAACTACACACTATTTCAGCAGGGTTTATTCTGGAAACTCTCATATTTTGACATTTGACAACAAAAATTATTTAAAATGCGACGAAACACACTTCAACAACTTTCGAAATTCACTACGAAAACGGTGGAAATTTTGAATTCACAATTTTGCAAAAAAAGTTTCCTGACCGTGTTATTTTTAAAAGAGCTGATCACAATTGGTCACCTTAATGTTGTGGATTAACACCTTTGAATTCCTTTAATTTTGAAAACGCAAAACATACATACGTTCCATTGCAATGATCGATTCATAGTCGTAGCAGTAGCGACAAAAGATAGAATTCATCAAGTTATGGAGGACAAATAGCCCAATATGTGTCAATTTGCAGTGGGAAATGTAATGAAACAAATATGTTGCTGTTATCATTTTATTTGGCTTATCTTCTTTGTTTAAAATACAATAAATTTCAATTTTTTCTTTTTTTTAAATATCAAAATTAAAGTCTTTATTAAAAACACTATAGGTATAGAGGGTTACTCAAAGTTAAAGTATCCATTTTTTGACTTTATATTAAGCAAAATTTTTGAAGATAGTATAATGATAAATTGAATTAAAATAACAAAATCATATTTTTAGCTCACTTACTTACTTAAATAATTATCAACATTTTACGAAATCGTTTCAAGTTTTGAGTTATTGTTAAACAAGTCGAATTTAAATAAAAATATTTTGCCTTGCAAAATAAGTATAGTAGGTTATAAGTTAAAATTAATTCTTGTGTTCCACAAGGCAGCCACCTAGGTCCCTTATTGTTATTTTATGATGTTTAAAGAGACTAAGTAAATTGTATTGTCCAATATGAAAAATTATTTGTCTGTAGGGTGTTGACCGATATAAAAGTATCTGTATAATATACTGTTACAAAAACTCTGTTGATATGAACTTGTGAACTTTTGACAGTTAAATAAGGCTAGATCTGTCAAATTGTTTGTCATTTAATCGTACTGTTTTGCCAAATTTCCGTGATTCATCATGACGTGGAAATAATTTAATTAAAACTGGTGTATTGGTGTTCGTACAATGTTCGTTGCTTTTCACCCATTGTACGGCTTATGCCACATTGCATTTATGCTAATAAGGGAACTAAGTCCAGCGTGGTGGTAGATTCATTTGGCTCGACAGAAAGATTGTATTCAGTTCGAAGAACGCAAAATCTATCGTAAAACATGGATTCTGTTTAAGAGAGTGTGTAGAAGAATTTAAGCCGGTGTTTTAATGACTATGACTTACGAGTAAAGTCGGTTTTTAAAATCCACAACTTTGTAAATTTTGTTTCGTGACTTGGGTTCATATAAAATCCCACTGAAGAACGCAAGAAATAAGAGCTTAAGGTAAAAGAACAATAAGAACAACGTGCTTTTGCTGAATTGGGTCATAAATTTGCATAAAATCATCTTAGGCTATGACCCCCATTTCTGGATGGATCGCATTTGGAATGCTCTTGAACCCAATCCAAATGGGTATCGATATTGAACTTTTTGAGTCATTGGTTCACATATTTATTAAAATCGATATAGGAAAACTCAAAGTTGTCAACGACAAACGTCTGTGGGTTTTTCTGAAGTCGAAAATCTATACAAATTGGTCAAATTTATCCTCATTTAAGACTGTACATACGATTATATCAGGAAATTGGCGGCTTTATTATAGGATACAATTTTCAACCTTTTGTGGGCTTAGGACTTTTCTAGAAAAATTGTTTTTGTTTTTAACTTGTCATGCAACAATTTTTTGTGTTGTCTTGATAATTAAACGTCACCCTGTTCATTTCTAATCAACAATTCCAACTATATATCGAAAACTCGAGGAGAACACAATCCATCTGGACTTATGTCAGAAATGCCAATATTCGATTATGCTTACCAGTTCAACCCACCGAAAACGCCCCCATCTCTTTGCCAACATCCATATATCAGCTATAAAGGCTATAAATACAATATCTACCTATAGTTCATTTGTTCATAGTCGTCGGTCCTGTCACTTTGTTATATGTACGTATAAATTCATGGGACTCTGGACTGACTATACCTATACGAATATATCATGTGTTGTTTCAACTCATACCATACAAAAGCATCAATGGACCGAAAAGCGCAGTGCATTGCATACCTTGCGTCAAAACTGCCTTTATAACCTCCATCTTTATCATGAATCCAACCAATTCCCATCCCCATTTCCATCCCTATCAACAGGATGTGCTGTAGATACGCAAATTTTGCATTCGCAGCAATAATCCCCAAAATGCCAGTTTGGAGGACGATGCTGAGGACGAGGACAACGACGACGGAAGGACGAGAAAACGGAATAACCTCTCGTTTTGTACTCCTCTCTGTTATGCGCTTTGTGTGAAGGATTGTATCTCATCCTTTTGCAGTGCAAAATGCAATCATACCGTTACAAGTTATGTTGCACTAATTTTCCTATAGGTACCTTATATTATACCTACCCTCTGTCTGCGCCTCTCCTGGATCCTGAATGTGATGTACAGCATCGTGTATTTTGGGGGTTGTACCGTATACCGTTGCGTTGGTTTGTTGGTTGGGGTTTAGATATTGGTGTAGCTGATTTAAAGCATAAAGTGGGGTTCGGGCATACTGGCACATAGGAAAAAGGACGATGAGGCTATACAACAGAGTTAGAAATTGAGGGTCGTCCTCACCGTGTATTGTGAATAGAAATTCTAAATTTTGATTGCATGATGCTCATCACACACACAATGCGAGAGCGTAAATTAGGATTTCAAATGACATTTCGAATATTTACGGCGTCCTGAGTGCAGTTAGATTGCCAAATGGCCAAAATGGTATAATGCCACCAGCAAACATGACGTGAGCCTGAGTGTCGTGTCCTATAGTTGGTATGAGTAAAGAGGATGTGTAAATGAATAAAGTCCTTTTGCATCAGCTACATACGTAGGTATAGTAGAGTTGTTTTTGAGGGTAGCTCCCCTACTGGTAACCTAAAAGAGGAAGGGTGATGGAAGCTATTGGTAAAGGTATAGAAAGACCCCAAAAACTGCATTGATTTTGGTATTTGTATGGATTTTGTTGAACATTTTGCGTTTGTGAGTGATTGTCAGGGAGAGTTTGTTATTTTTTTCTGTAGTGTTTTTGTCATTCCTGCCAGAGTTTATCTGATGGTGGGGTGAATTGTTACCTTTCTATTGATGATGATGATGATGACCAAAAACACTGTCAACTAAATCGGGTAAATGGGGTGGGGTAAGGGGTTTGCAAAGGGGGATATTTTGTATAAATAAATTTACTCTCTGTATACATAAAAGGTGGTTTTAATAATTCAAAAGTATTTTAGATGGTTTTGTATCAAAATCAAATTGGATATTTACATATTTATTGAGGGCTATTTCACTTTTGTATATAGTATGTATGTATGTACAAATAGGTGCCTCTGTATGTATGCATATATATATATATATATTATTGTCTATCAAAAGCGGAAACACTACTATTTAGCTTGATATAAATGATAAACAAGTTTGAATATTTTATTATAATTTGAGCATTGATGCGAATGATGGCAATTTAGAAAGCTTTTTGTTTATCCAAAGTTTTTTCTATTGATTTTGTGCGTTATATACATGCATACATATATACTTATAAATCTATGTACAAAGTGTATGTTGATTATATGTTTAGTTACTGCTTACCAAATGTTTATTGACTAAAATACAGAGTATCTTTTGTGCATAACCAAATGATTTGCTAACGAGGCAATTTATAAATGAAATTTTAACGAATTTTTGCAATAAAAAAGTTGTTTTGAACGACATTTAAATATCTTTGATACTTATATTTCTATTTGACATCTAAAAACCTATGAAAAGAGTTGGAAAGTATGTTGAAATAAGACTATACAATTTCAATTTTGTATTAAAAAGGTTTATGTTGGTATTAGAGCAGTTTCTATAGTTTTGATTCCGAAACAGAACTCTTATTCTTTAGGTCTAATGTTTTGATTAGCTTGCACTATTAAACCACTAGGTATACATATTGTACAAGGTAGTATGACAAATTTGAACTTCATCAGAGCAATAGAAAGGGGTTTATTCGGTTTTCCGCACGACGTCTTTTTTTACAAAATTCCGTATCAACACCAAATTTGTATTCAATCCATGTGAAGTTGGAAAATACATCCAAAAAATACAACCTTCAAAATGAAACGTATTTTTCTGTTATCTAGGAGGAGCTTCATTAAGTTGATACCCCACGAATAAAATAAAATATACATAACGAATTTGAAATTATCAAAACTTAATCAAGTCAATGAATATTAATTTTAAAACCATTTGTAAAAAATGGAAATCAAGCTAAATTCTTGATGGAATATCGTGAATAGTCCCAAAATATTAACATACATTATGTGTTCGAGACATTTTTGTTAATCAGAATTATAAGGCATCAAAAAAGAACCAAGATTCAACTTGAAAACAACTTCTTAGAATGCTAAAGAAATGCTAAAGAAATGATAAATAATGTTGTCTTTATATTTGCATAATTTCCCACATTCATTCAGCATTTTGCTCTTTGAAGACTGCACTTTACGGATGTTCAATTGATGATTATTTGCAAGAGATGTACACACTTACAGTTACTTCTCGCAATTTTCATTACCACTTCCAAAGAGTGCAGCACCATATATCCACAGCACAGTACTTACACAATCCATTGAAGAGGCTCTCACGCATTATTACCTCCTTCCTTCTTGGTGGCTTTTACTAAGTGCTTCCATCAGAAAAAAATATTTTTGCCCACTCGAAGTTTACCCACTCTTATGGTGAATTACCATTTGAATGGTGTGAATGTGAAAATTGTGCGTACAAAATTATTTTAACAAAAATAAAAAAGAAGAAAGAATTAAGTACCTACTCAAAAATGCACATGAACCCTCCAAAACGTCCAATTCCAAACCATCCAAACGAACGAACCACCATCAACGACAACAACAACAATAAATAAAAGTTTTGAACATTCGAGTGGTTAATGTGTGACGTCCTTGAATGATTGGTGTAAAATCAATTTTGATTTTGCCTACTTGCTGATGATGGACAATTGCGTTACAAGGATACTTGATTAATTTATTTCATAAATAAATTCATACCTCCTCTAAGTACTTGGAGCATTTATGTAAGTCCGTAGCTATGCCTACTTGAATAAATATCCTGCTGTGGTGAGGCCCTTCTCTATTGATATAGAAGCGTACTTAATTATGAAGGAAAGTAAGTAGATTTTCTTTTTTTTTTTTGGTGGTTTTCAGTGCGCGTTTTGAAGGAAAACCACAACACCGAGATCGAGATGCGAAGGATACTCCACAGACCAACCAAACCACAAACCGTGGTTTCTTTCTTGGTAATTTTTTCCACCGACGAGGGAGGGAGAATACAGAATAAATAAATATTTGATTTTTACACGCACCCTCGAAATTTAGGGATAATTTTGTTTTGATAAGAATTATTTTGATTTTTTTGACTAGATATATGTATATAAAAAAAAGAAGGAAGAAAAAAAAGGAACAAAATTATTTTCGGTTCGTTTAATTTTCTAAATTTGTAATGTTAAGTTATTTTAGGGGAAGAAGTTAATTATTTCGCTTTGTAGATTTTTAATAAAACTGCTTGAATACGGTTTCTATTTAAAAGTTTTTTAATACAAAAAGTTTAAGTAAAAAAGTCTGATAAACTGATTTATAATTAAAAGAAAATTGTACAACAAGACATTGTTATCGATATATCTCTCTGTCCATTTTGAAGCTCTTTTTTAGAAAATCTGTGGGACAGGAGTGTCAAGTAAAGTTATAAGCGTGCTAGGAGCGATGTATGACAACAACTTAATGTCTGCTTGGATTGGCGAGTCTATATCCAAGGAGTTTGTAACAGTAACTGGTATTTTTAGCGACCTGATCTTTATATAATTTTCATAAATGATATAACTGATGAAGTGACAGTTGAAATCGTTGTGGAAGGAATGGACTGTTCCAGGCATTATGTATGGAGATGTCATCGTGCTGTTCTCCATAACTGTAGATGTCATGCAGCTCAAGCGATGAATAGACTTGGGATATATTGTAATCTATGAAACCTTGAAGTTAATCTGCAAAAATCGAAGATGATATTTTTCAGAGGTGAAGGTGGAATATACTTGTTCAAGAAATAAAAAATGGAAGTATAATGGCCAGACAATAGGTATTGTGCTAGAGTACAAACACATAGGTGTTTCGCTAACTTCAAACCTGAATACAAAGAAACATCTGGAGTAAAACTTGGCGGAGCGACTGTGGACTTTGATGGTCTGAAAGCAAACTGATATGAATATATTAGGTTGTTAACGAACGGCTTTAGACTTCTTATTTGTCGCAAGTAAAAATAGTTAAGCATATTTTAATAGGTTAATATACCAGTCAAATTTGAAACTGTTTGAATCACTTCCTTTAGGTATTATCTTTAGAACTGAACATTCATAGTATCGAAAAAAAATTTTGACAAAAATATCAAAACAAATGCATTCAGAGAAAAAGATGATAAATCTTTCACAATTTGTCCTGCCGCCATCATATCGCCGCCAGCCGTTTCTTTATTAATTTTTGTCTTGGTTCCCTTCCATTTAGACAAACTTGCGATGTTTTTTGGTTCCATCTGACTGACGCCTGTCTGTCAAAACCCACCCAAAACATCATAAAATCATAACCGAATACATTTCATCAGGAACTTCTTTCCTTTGTACTCTGAGAGTCATCTTCATCATTCCAATGTGTATAGAAATTGATATAAAGGATCCCTAAAATTTTGACCACCAAAGAATCGAAATATATTCCCGTGGACATTTCTAAAACGCGAAATTATGCGAAAGCAATCCTTTAGCTTGGCGCACTCACAGCAAAAAATGAAAAGAAGTCCTTTTTTCACAAGAAAAATATTACATAGCTGCAGCAAAAAGTATCTTCTCAGAAATAAATCAATCAATTAACTCGCGCTGCGTTTGGTTCTCCTTTTTTTGGTTTTATGAGGCACTGGCCATGATGAATACCTGAGCATGATGATAATGATGATGACGTCGCTATCATTGTCGTCGTCGTCGCCAGCATCATCATCAGCAGAAAGATGTCAACCAAACCTTCTTCCTGATGATGAAAAGGACCATAAGCTTTTCTATATATCGAGTCATAGTTAATCGTGTTCGTTTAGTAATTAAAATTTCGGCTAATATCCATCGGAATGAGGGATTCTAAATGAGCCAAACTGAGCCGAGACGAACATGTGACCACGATGGAGCCCTATGGAATTTCGAGAATTCCCTGTAGTTAATTTTTTTCCTTCCTTACTTTAAATTTTATATTTGCTTAGGCCAACGCAGAAGAACCAAAGGGGGGCCATCATATTAAATTGTGATGATGACGATGATGATGATGATGAGGATGACAACGCGATAAAAACGGGCATAACTTATTATCAATCAACGTGGACACGGAACTGCCATTGAAATGCCACAACATTGGCCATAGAACGGATCAAATTTTGAGTTGGGCCATCTCGTCTTATATAAATGTATTTTTGAACTTGATGTTGATGATGATGGTTTTGCGCATTTGGTGGGCGCCATTCATCTCCATAATAAATTCGTCAAAATGCCTTTTGGCATCGCATGATGATGAACTGGACATGGACAAAAGGTAGAGGTAGGTAGGTAACGAAGGTAAGTATATAGACTTAAGGTTAAATGGACCAAAGATTTTTTGAAGATCTGCCTTTTGTGATGTTCGCGTCCGGAGTAGGTATACAACTACGTGGCTATGTGGTCCTGATGGTGGCGCGTCAGTTTTTGTTTGACAATGCATTTTTGAATGTTTGGGCATTTGACATTCCTAATGGCAGATACTTAAATTAAATGAAAAAATGAAGAAGCTAAAATGTTCTGGTATTTGAATGATACTTTAGTTTGTTTTTTCTTTTTGGTAAATGAAAAAGGTATAGAAAACTTGAAGTTTTATACTTCTGAAGTAAAATATATGAAGAATAATCATCTTCTCTAAAATATTTAGGTTATTAAGCGCCAATTAATAGCGTTGGCTGAATAAAATCCAAATTAAAACTTTGAAGTAAATAATCGAATTTTTAATAGAAAAATGTTAAAATAGAAATGAAATTGATAAATATTTGGTTAATCAAATTTAGGGCTTCAAATTCTACATAATATATGTTCAACTGATATTTAAGTGAGATTATTACCATTTAAGAAACTTACAGAAGTACTGATGTGTTCGATACAAAATTGAAATTTAAGCTGTTTTGATTTTGATGAAACGTTATTGCTTATACAAAAAAGTTTTCATCAAAGAACAATTTTCTGCATTTATTGAAATTTCATATTCAAACTTCAACTTTACCAAAAGTTGACAACAATGAAAGAAGTATGAAATGAAATGTAATGTTTAATTTCTTGTTTTTTTAAATATATTTAGTTTCGGAAACAATTTTTACGATTCTTGTTATTTTAATTTGTTTGTAAAATAAAACTTTCAATTGAATTTTTTTAAAATATTCACTAGACATCAAAAAATTCTTCTTCCCGAAAAACAGAAATATTTTGGAGAATTAATAATATTAAATTTTAGTCGGTAGACTTTTTTAATCACTCTATATTTGATATTTTTTAATAGCAGCCTTGAAAAGCCCTGAACAATTAGAATTTTCATTCCATATCATAAATCTGCTAAAAATATGTCTTCTTATTTCTCAAAATATCGCACATCGTCCAACAAAATGAAAAACATTCTCGCGCTCTTTCAAGTTGCACTTGCACAGGTTGCATAAAATCGGTAAGTCCTCTCGGTGAGTAATGTATTTCAAATTATGGAGTTCTCCTCTTAACCGGAACAAGCACGAAATTTGTTCGATAGTAAATATATTTTCTGTGGAAATAGTTTCTCTAATAACATGGCACATGGCTTGGAGGATGTAGTCGACCTCTAGCTTAAGTGTTTTTATGAATAAAGGCGATAAACCCGTTTCCAACATGGCTTACTCGAAAGAAGCCAAAAGATACATTTTATTTAAAATATGAGGAGTTCTTCCACTTGTTCATATTTCCGACTTCCCCTCGTTTGTGCGAAAGGTCGATTAAGATACAGATTCGAAAACCCTGAATTGACTTTTAAGTATAATTTCCTTATTTTTAAAGCACTGCTTCCATCCTACGTTTATAGCTGTTTTCGCCTCATGTTTTGCCATGTTCACTAAGAACTTTATTAGACTCCTAGATATTTGTACTTTTTCACCAACTCTATTCTTTCACTACTATCGTCGGAATGTTAGGTTAGGTTAGGTTATAGTGGCTGTCCAAGATGGAAACGGACACACTAAGGCCAGTTCAATGGCCCATTGTGATACCATATGAATCTTGAGGCTTCCTCCTAAGCTCAATGGAACCAGCTTGAGTCCTTACGAAGCGTGAGAGGCTGATTATACCGATATGATTTATATCGTTTAAATCGTTAAAGAAGAATTCTCCTAGGTAATTCTTGCGTTTTCGAGCTAGAGCAAGGCATGTGCAGAGAAGATGAAGAACCGTTTCCTCGTCCATACAGCTTCTGCAAAAGTCATTTGAGAATACGCCTAGTCTCGTGGCGTGCTTTCCTACTAGACAGTGTCCAGTTATGACACCTATTATCGAGCTTATATCTGCTTAGAGAGAGCAAGCACCTTGAACGTTTTAAATCCAGTGTTGGCCAGTTGTTTTTTGTGGCTTGACACGTGGTGATGTTGTTCCACCTGGTGCCTGCCCTCCTCGCAGCGTCTTGCATTAGGAACAGTTTACAAGTAGCGATTGGTATGCACTGTACCGTTCCTGGCGAGTTCATCTGCCTTACAGTTACCTGGAATGTCTCTATGGCCCGGCACCCAGCAAAGGTGAATATTAAACTGTTGCGCCATCTCCATTAGAGATGATCGGCAGTTATGGACTGTTATAGAGTTTGTAGAGACAGAGTCCAGAGATTTGATAGCGGCCTGACTGTCAGAGAAAATACGGATATCAGATGTTGATATCACGATTTCTTTGAGCCAAGACAAGACTTCCTTAATCGCCAAAAGTTCCGCCTGGAACACGCTACAATAATTGGGAAGGCGGAATGAGATAATTAATTTCAGTCGTTCAGAGTACACACCTCCACCAACCCCTTCTTTGGTTTTTGAGCTATCTGTGTAAAAATAAATTGACTCATCCTCCAAGAATGTCCTATCCTCCCAAAAAGATCTGGTAGAGGTATAGAAATCTGGAAATTTCTGTTAAATTGTAGTTGGGGGATGGTGTAGTCTGTTTGGTTTGGAATTGATTCTAAGTACCTTAGAATTACGGAGTGGCCAATGTTGTTGTTAGTCCACTGCGACGAAGCATTGAGGCGAATAGCAGAGCTTGCAGATATTTGTTTGCCAAATATGTCTAGAGGTGTAAGGTAGAGGAAGGTGTCCAGTGCCGCAGACGGGGTCGTGCTAAGCGATCCGCTTATACATAGGCACGCTGAACGTTGGACTTTATTTAACTTATCCCTGTTTTCGGAATGTTCACTTACACACAATCTTCCTCCGCCACTTTTAAAAACCATCACTTTGGTTTTATTTAAATTTACCACTAGGATCCACCCATTACAATAATTATCAGCAAGCTCATTTATCATTAGCTGAAGGGAAAGCGCTGTATACGCGAGCAGGACAATGTCTTCAGCGAAAAGAAGAGCTTCAATGTTAACGCCTGCGTACTTTATTCTAACTGCTAATGCCTCGACTATATCACAAACAAACAAACTTGGACTGAGTACACAGCACTGTCTAACTCCCGACTTTGTTTGGAACCACTCTGATAAGCATTTGGCATCCCTGTACCGAACTTAAGCGACATTCCTAACTAGAAAAGCTTGTAAAACAGGGCATTCCGATCCACGGTTTAGAAAGCAGCTTTAAAATCAAAATGCCAATAGTTTCGCATTTCTCTATAGAAAAGAGTTAACAATAGAACGAATTAATGTGATCGACAATAGAGCATCCGTTGAAGCTTGCTCAGTGAGTGATCGATGTAAATATTTGACGACGAGTTCAAAAATAAGATTTCTCTGTAGTTTTTCGGATCTTCAGTGCTTCTTGTGGGTTGGGAAAATCAAGGCATCGCTGAACTGGTTTGGGATGGTTCCTACCTCAAAAATCTAGTTGAATACTGTTGTCAGAGTTACAACAACAGTATCTGTACCATATCTGTAGAATTCTACTGTCGCCTGAAAAATAGGCAAAATTTAACAAAGTTTACAACTCATTTAAATTTTGTTGAAAACTGCAGTTTTAACTTTCAGCAACATCCAACAACACATGTTGAAATCTTACTACCCTTCGGCGTAATATCTACTATATAAAAATAAGTCACGTTTTCCATCCTGACGATATAACTCTCGAACGCACCAACCGATTTTCACGGTTTTGCATTCGTTGGAAAAGTCTCGGGCTCCTTGAGTTTTATAGCATACAAAATTCAAGAAAAAATTAACAAAAAAGCGGTGAACTCCGTTTAGCTTCCCATAGAAAGCTATTGTAAATGTTCCGACTTGTGGAATTGAGTTTTTTTTAATTTTTTGACGTTTGAAGGGCCCTATATTCTAAACCAAAGCTTTTGGGAACCTTTTTCACCAACCATATCTCTAGAAACGTCAGGGATATCGACTTCAAATAACGTATGAAATCTACAATGAAGGAATGATTCTGGATTGAGGATCAATGCTTGACTAATGTAAACAAGCTACTAATTGAAGTAGGA